>NC_071399.1:66915891-67540891 GCF_022682495.2 Desmodus rotundus | reverse complement strand
TGATCTAATGTGGCAGTATTGGATTTTGTTTTACCTCCCAGTTAAAACCAGAATGTGACACCTCCATTCATTCATTGGCCAGGCACAGGTATTTGCTGAGTATCTACTATATGAAGACCTATAGCAACCACACAGATTAAAAATAAATCTAAGAACCAATCAAGTAATCTACCAGAATATTGGGCATATAGTGGACACCTAATGAACATTTGTTGAATGTCTAAATGAGTAAATATACAAATACACAGACATGTCTTCAAGGGTTAGACAAAGATTTACAAAGGTAATTAAAAGTATGACACAAAGGAATGTACAGGTTGTTTATATAGCAAAGGGTATTTAAATCATTCTTCTAAAACTCATGGCATTCTGGGATATACTATTTCACCATTTGAGACTGTTTTCCATTTTCATTATGATTTATAACTTCTTTGTTTCTTATTTTTTAGGTTTATTCCTTAGCATATTATCTTACATAAATGTTCATATGGTAATATCAACTCTGAAGCTGGTAATCAGGCATTTAATTATAACAAAACTATGTGTATGTAAAATCCATGTTATTTTTTGTTAAAATTCATCTATATCCCCTTTTTAGAACACTGGGAGTGGATCATTTTCTTTGTTATTTATCTTTTTTGATATTTAAAAAATATATTGTAAACAAAGGAATTGAATATTTCCCCATATATCTCACATATTGCACCATGTATTTGAAAACTGCACTTGGCTTAGAACTGACTTTATTCTTAATTCAAATGCAGTTCTTATATGAGGAGCACATTGGTGGGATGACCTGCATATTTTATTATAGACTTTAAAAATCAGAATTAAGGTACATGATTTATTAACAACCTATGCTCTGAATTTAATAGTCAACCTATAATATGTGGCATAGAAAAATATTCAGCTTATTAAATAATTATGCTGGCATTGTAAAATTTTGAATTGAGAACCTAATCAACAAAACAAACAAGCAAGCGAAATATAACCAGAGACATTGAAATTAAGAACAAACTGACCATAACCAGAGGGGAGATGAGAGGGGATAATGGAGGGAAAAGGAGGAGGTGTTTTCAGGAACAACTATAAAGGACACATAGACAAAACAAAGTGGGGGTGGAATCAGGGGGAGGAGGTAGGGTTGGCTGGAGTGGGGGGTAAATGCAGACAACTGTACTTGAACAACAATAAAATAAACAAAAAAAATAACCTAATAACAATAACCAATAAAGTCATAGTTGTTACAAGCATTGTAATATGTACATTAATGGATCCTAATATTTCAAACTAACAATTCTATGAAATTAATTAGTTTCACTTTGGCAATCAGGAAATCATGGTTTAAAGGAGTTATATACCTTTTCAAGATAACATAACTAAATAACTAATGTGTAGCAGGACCAAAGGCTGATAGTTTAAATCACAATGTCACATCATAATAGATTTTGTGCTTTTGTTGAAGTAGTCTCAGAATAGATGATTTTTCTCTGAGTATATATACATATATCTATATATATAAATGTCAACATAGTCAAATAAATTAAACTTAATTGAGTGACTAAAAGTAGGGACCACACATTTTCACCTGTTTTTAGCCTCATATTCCACCATAATATATACATCTACTTGTTTTTCAAAACTCTTTGATAAATACCTTTTATATACAGATCAATTAACCTCTTTATAATATGGGAATTTATAGCCAATTATAAATATTTCCTTTGAAAAAGGCTCATGATTTCATGGAGGATAAGGAAAGATCATCAGGGTTTCCTTTGAAATATTTCTTCTTTTAAATTTACTTATTGTTTAATGGGTCCTTGGTAGTTAACTGTAGTTGAGGGGAAAGGTTAAATGGCAGAAGTGGCTTATCAGAAAGCCATCTCATCCCTGTAAGCCAGTGTTCCCCCAGATACCACATTTTGTTACTTCAAATTTTCTAAAACCTGGATGTATTTTCCAGATTCATAAAAAATTAAGTTGCTTTTGATAGGATACTTCAGTGCAGGTACTAGAGGTTTTAATTAGCATGTAAATTGCTTTAGAAATTAAATAACGGTGAACCAGAGGTCTTTAAAATTAACTGGAAGCAAATGTTTATTGCTTTTAGAGACATTTATATCACAGCAAATGTATAGTAACTAATTGACTATCTTAAAACTGTGATTATTGTTTTCTGCTGAAGTCATCTTCATTAAAATAATCTTAAAAAGTGAGGAAAAATAGCCATGATATCCAATATTTTTCTTTCTAGTTGTTTTAACTTTTACAAGATAATAGAAGCAATCAAACATTACCTTCCTCTTTTTTCTTTTCATCTAATCACTACAGTAAATTCTATATTCAACATTTTCTTGCATGCCTTTGTACTTTTTCTGCATCTGAATATTTTTTACTGTATTTTGCAGAATACTTATCATTCCATAGTATAATTTTTCCATTCAGCATCATGGTTTGGAATTGATCAACTCTGACATATATGTCACTTAAATTCTGTGTATGATTTACCATGAAATGTATATTTTATTCATTCATTTCCTATTGTACCAAATTATGTATAATTTCTCTTTTACAACTTTCCAGTTATTATAACTGTGTGTGTTGGGTTTAGGCAGGTGAATGAGAAGTGTTCTAGGATCTTCACTTGGAAGTGGGTGTGTTGGTTCACCCTCCTCTGGTGTTATCACCTGTCAGTTTCCTCTCAAAACAAAAAAACATAAACATTCTGAATTCCATAAGTATCATTTAAGCATCTCCCAAATACTTAGATTCATCACACATTTTAAAGATTGCTAATTTTAAGTATGTGAAATGATTTCTCAAGATTTTGGTTTGCAGTTTCCTAATTATTGATGAGGCTGAGCATCTTTTCATATAAAACTTTCTGTTTTTTTTTTGATGAGTTGATGGTTCATGTCCTTTTTTCACCAATATCTGTGATTGTTTGCTTTTTTTTTTACTTGTATTACTATGTGGCAAAATAAATTGTTCTCCTGCAGGCTTGTAATTTCACTTTACTCATGGTGATGTTGTTGGGAAGAAATTTCAGAGTTAGAGCATTCAAATTAATCCATTCTTACCTCAATGGCTTGTATTTTTCTCTACACTTTTACCTGTGTCGCTATTTTTACTGGAACTCTACTTTTATGTAATTAATTAATTTTATTGTCATGTAGATTGATTCAGTCTAATACATTAATGAATTAAAATAAAAATATCTCCACCCTCTATTGGCATATGTATGCTCATCCATTTCCCTATACTATAAGCACATTGCATGATTGAATAATATTGTGTTTACACTATCAGTACAAGTTCAGTGAAGGAAACATAAGTCTAGGTTATTTTGAGTACGAAGAGATTTCATACAGATAATTAGATCCTAACAAAATTGTTCAAGTGCCTATAAGAGCTGTGTCTCCAACATAAGTCCTGGATGATTAAAATAACAGACTCACCTGGGGAACCACAACCTGTGGGATTGCAACACAAGTCAGGAGATCAAGAACATATTTAACTGCAGTCCCAAAGCTGGACTCAAGAATCCTTTCTGCTGCTGCTACTGCTGCTGTAATTGCCTCTCAATATCCAATTATAAGCTGGAACTCTGCAGAGAAGTTGTCATCAGTTAGCTGCTAGAAGAAAATGAGCTATGAAGGGCAGAAGATAACTTTCATTAACTTCTGATTCCAAATCTCATGCGTGTTCTTCTAAGAGGTACACATTAGTTTTCACCTAGAATCCTAGCTAGAGAGTAGCATTCAGTTTTTAATATTTTAGCCTTTGAAGTATGTGAAGATACCCTAGAAACTGATTGAACTGGAGATCTGAAGAGTGTAATTACTTACCCACTGCAGTGTACATGCCATGAGGGTAGGGATTTTTTTGTTATTTTATTCCTTTTATATCCTCAGCCTCCAGAATTCTTAATGGTTCATAATAGAAACTAAGTAAATATTTGTTGAATTAGTAACTATTTTTTGAACCCCCAATATCAATTAAATTATATGTATTTAGCATTAATATTTAGTATTAATGTTACTCTTTACCGAATTTGTATCACTGTACTATAATTCATAGCAACACAATACATATGTACATATAATTTTAAAACTAAATTGAGAATATCATCCTGTTATCTATGTTAATACATTTACTGTATTGCCCTTTTATTTCATATCTATATCTCAAAAACAATTTTGATATCTCTCATGTTCCTAATCTTTTCATTCATTTCTCTCCCTTCCAATGGTACCATGTCTTTTGAACCTGTAGCATGACCTCTCCGCTGCTAAATTCTCTTTCAAGTGTTCGTCTCCCCTTCTAAATTCTTCTGATGTCTGATAACAACTCTCTCTTTCGTTCCTTATACCTGCCCTCTTCAACACACCTCTGTCATGATGTATTGCTGCTTTGCACCACCTGATAATCTCAGATATCTACTGAAGCGCCTACCTGCAGCATATACAAAGCCTTGACATTTCATTAAAGTGATACTGATCAGCTAGCTTGTGCTCTAGAAACAGGTACCATGTGGTTGTAACCTCCTACTGTCCTATCAACAGGAGTTCACACTGCACTAAGGGAGGCTTCACAGTCCGACTATTTTATTTTATGTTTTTGTTAAATATAACATGAATAGTTGGAACAGTGTATTTGTTCATCTTATAACTTTAATGTATTAAATTTAGACTAACACATCTTGGCTATTTGGGAGTGGTCCTTTAGACACTCAAGTCCTCCAGAAAGTTCAAAAGAACAAACAGCCACATTTCCATTTCCCGAGCCTTGGAAATCATCTATGTACTATTAAATTAAATTTTTGAGATACCAATTATTAAGCAAGAATTTCATTAGGAAGTATGCTCTTGGGAAATCAAGTGTGTAAAAGAAAAAAAAGCAGCAGTTCTGGGCAGATGAAGAGCTTGTGTGGTAATACAGTCTTGGTGGAAGAACTCACACAATCACCTAGGGAATGCTAATGACAGATAATCCTGCCTCATTGTTCTGTGCAGAGAAGGGCAAGTGTGGATCCATTTTACATTCTCTGCTGGTTTTGGTATAGTTTTCCATAGCACAGTGTTGTTCTTTGTTAACGTTGATGCATGTAGTTGAGTTGCTTTCCTGACTTTTCCTTTTCCTTTTTCCAGTTTTCATTTAACAATATATAGTGAATATTGTTACATGCACCTACATCTCTCTTAAAAATGGAAGGATGTAAGTCCCCAGTTGCTGGGACTACCAGAAAACAACTCTCAATTTTCGGCCTTCTTTATAAATTGCTCTTAACTAGAGAAAGCTGCCTCACCCACTTTCCTCAGCCTACCTCCAAGCAACATCAGTGAGGAAATATACAAGGAAATATACAACCTTACTTTTGTTACAATGTAGGGCACCTCTGAAGAGCCGCCTCAGTTTCAGAACTCCCTGTAAAATCGTCTGAGATCATTGTGAAACTAAATCACAACTCCACTTTTTTTGTTGTCTCCACAGGAGACAACTCCTGTGTCTCCCGTCTTCCTCTTCCACAGATCTTTATCCCAATGTGAATATCATCCTAATAAGTAATCCTGCATAATAATCTCTGTTTCTGAGTTTTTGTTCCAAGACCTACAAAAGATCGAAGTGTTTTCAGATTTGGGAAGGTCCCATAATATGGCATGTAATGAAAAATAGAAGTAGTTAGTAAATAATTACATGAAACAGGATTATTGCTATAAGAATAGAATTTGAAAACAAAATTCCATCCTGTGATCAGCTAAACAAGATCACGTAGACTAAAATTGCTATAGAAATCCAGAGAAGGAGAAAATTATTGAAGGCTTTCAGATTCAGACAGATTTTTATGGAAAAGAAATATGGAGCTCAGCCTTGTTAAGTGGAAAAGATTTTGATAGATGAAAGGAAGGAAGAGCATTCCAAGCAAAGTGTACATTGCAGAAATGAGCAGTGAAATGGCGAATTTCTGCTACTCGTTATTCATCAATCTGAGTGTGACTTGGTGGTGCTTGGAAAGGTGGCAATCAAATACCTCTTATTCAGTTGTTTGAATGTATACTTTTATGATTTTTTCCCCCTGAAAAGCTCTTAAGTTGATTGTATCTCTTCTCACAGCTTCTATGAAATCTTTAGATTTAATGAGCTTATTACTGGTTTAAGTAAGCTGCCACTGGAGAGCTGTCAACCTAAAATAATCTCACATGTTCTCATTTGAAGAACTCTCCCAGGAAATGGATGATCAAGGAAATGATTACCCTTAAAATAAAAGTATTTAGTAAAATTCTAAAGGGAGAGTGTGCCCATGCTCCTTTATCAGTACCATTTTCTCAGACTAGACCACATCTTACCCAGTTAAGGCATAGCTAGATATATTCAGATTGATATTAAAACACAGATAACATGCAGAATCAGTTTTCCCGTATTCTTCATAAAGAATTTATGTACATATAAATTCTTAAAAAGTCTGATCTTCAGGCGCAGAAAAAGAGATCTTATGGAGCATTTCGGTAAAGGTCACTTATGCCTTTTACAGCAGTTAAACAGTCCTTTACAATGTTTACAAAACAATAGGCACTATCATTAGTCTAGTTGTATTTCAGGATGTAGGAACCATAGACAAACTTTCAATCAGTATCCGTGGCTCATTAGTGTACACATTCTTTTTTTTTTGAAATATATTTATTGATTATGCTATTACAGTTGTCCCATCCCCCCCCACTCCACTCCATCCTGCCCAACCCCTCCCTCCCACATTCCCCCCCTATAGTTCATGTCCATGGGTCATACTTATAAGTTCTTTGGCTTCTACATTTCCTACACTATTCTTACCCTCCCCCTGTCTATTTTCTGCCTATCATCTATGCTACTTATTCTCTGTACCTTTCCCCCCCCCCCCCTCTCCCCCTGCCACTCCCCTATTGACAACCCTCCATGTGATCTCCTTTAGAATGGAAGGGAAGATAAAGTGCTTCTCAGATAAGGTCAAGTTAAAGAAGTTCATCATCACCAAGCCCTTATTATATGAAATGTTAAAGGGAGTTACCTAAGAAAAAGAAGATAAAGAATATGAACAGTAAAAATGACAGCAAACTCACAGTTATTAACGACCACACCTAAAACAAAAACAAGAGCAAACTAGGCAAACAACTAGAACAGGAACAGAACCATAGGGTACACATTCTTAAAACAGACACAGGAAACAAGAGGCAGTTGTGACGTAAACAAGGCCTTTTTCACATCATGCTTTAAGACCGAAACCATTTACTGAGCGTCTCTCTTGAACAGATAGCTAAAGTAGGGAAGCCGCAGTACAGTTAAGCCATGGTCCAGAACGAGTCATTCTCATTTTTTTATTGCCAGCCAGATATATGCAAAATATTAAGAGAATCTTACCTGAAGATGACATGGCAAAGAATGGCAGCCATTTCGACTCCATTCCTCCATGTCAACACCATTGAAATAGGTAAGTAGGCTTCTCCTCTCATTTTTGATTTGTTGAGGCTATATGGATGAGCTAGGTAAATATTTGATAATTCCATGTTATCCAATTTAGCTAATATAGAGACAATTTTAAGTCCCCTGTATACTGTCATCAAAATACATGAATCTGACATTCAGCTACTTTATGTAGAATTTTTTATTCAACTGGAATCAGTGTGATGCAACAAAAAAGTAGTAAGTATTCAGTGTGATTACTATTTACACAGTATTTTCTAGGTATCATGGAGGGCAAAACTTAGTAAAAATAAGTTGAACTTATACTTAAAATTAGACATTCTAAAATTCAGGCATGCAATTCTATACTCTAGGCTGTCTGAGATAGAAAAAAATACTAAATATTGAAAATTGTGTTCAAATGCATAATACTTAAGACAAAGTTTTTTAGGTTTTTTTTTAGTAACCCTTAATAATGTGGAGAAAATGCAAATAATAATCATGGAAACAACACTTAGCACAGACTCCAATAGGCTCTATTTTTTACTATTTACATAAACACTATAAGATAAAAGCTGTTATTTTTATTTCACAGGTGAGAAAACTCTAAGAATGGAGCTTAAATAACGTTCAAGATGATAAAGCTAATCAGTATCAGAGCCTGGATCTACATGTAGCCTGAATCCGTGCTCTTAACTTCTTCTTTGTGTTACTCCTCCTTCCTCTCTTTATTTCCTTCCTTCCTTCCTTCCTTCCTCCCTTCCTTCCTTCCTCCCTCCCTCCCTCCCTCCCTCCCTCCCTCTCTCTCTTTTTCTCTTTCTTTCCTCTTTCTTTCTTTCTTTCTTTCTTTCTTTCTTTCTTTCTTTCTTTCTTTCTTTCTTTCTTTCTTTCTTTTCCTTCTTTCTTTTTTTCTTTGAGTTAAAGTGTTTTTAATTGAATTGATTTGGGTGATATTGGTTCAAAGTCCATTCAGATTTCCAGTGTACGACTCAAGAAAACCTCCTCTGCACAGTGCATCGTGAACTTGTTGCCCAAGCAAAGTCTCTTTCTGTCCCCATTTTTTCCCCCTTCACCCTCCTCCATCAAGCTCCACACTGCCCTTTCCCTCTGGCTACCACCACACTGTTTGTGTGTGTGTGTGTGTGTAGACAGTTTTTGCTTAATCCCTTCACCTTATTTCATCCAACTCCCAAACCCCTCCCCCTGACAGCTGTCAGTCTGTTCCATGTGTCCCTGCCTCTGTTTCTATTTTGTTCATTAGATTCCACACGTGAGAGCATATGGTATTCATCTTTCTCTAACTGGCTTACTTCACTTAGCATAATCCTTTCCAGGTCCATTCATCCTCCCACAAAAAATAAGATTTCCTTCTTTTTATGGCTGAGTAGTATTCCATTGTGTACCTCATGTTTTTTATTACCTACTCATCTGCCGATTGGTACTTGGGCTGTTTCATGATCTTAACTATTTTCAATAATGCCACAGTCAACACGAGGGTGCATATATTCTTTCAAATTGGTGTTTCAGGTTTCTTTGGATATAGACTGAAGTTTAAACATATAAGAATAAGTACACAATTTTTTATAAATAATTTATTTTGGGGGGGTCCCCCTCTCATGTCTATTGGCCACCTGTATGTCCTCTTTGAAGAAGCGTCTATTCAGGTTCTTTGCTAATGGGTTCCATTAGTAGGTTCCATTTTCATTTTGTTGATGGTTTCTTTTGCTGTGCAAAAGCTTTTTAGTTTGATGTAGTCCCATTTCTGCCTCTATATCAAAATAACCTAAATAAAACTGCAGTATTAAGAAGGAGAGCTATAACTATATTGTTAAATAGTACTTAACCGATAGCATTTAAACATTCTATTCAACTGAATGTAGGTAGTTCAAAATCTTAACTGATGTTTTTGTTTAACAATTATTTTGTATTCTGTATATGTTATAAATTATCTGGCAATAATATTTTTTAATGAACCAATCGATATTTAGTGTGTTCAAAAGGATTAAGTGAATTTTCAGAAATTATATTGCTGGTTAGTAGAATCATAGCTAGGGTTTAGGTCTTGGAACTTAAAACCCCATGTCTTCCCTAGCTTTCAATGCTGTTGCTATTAATATATCAAGCACTAGTAATTCAAATACTATTCCCACATGTGCAAATAGGCATTTAATAATGTCTGTGATGATGAAAAATTGTAAACAATGTTTCGTGCCTTCTCTAATTTGTTTCTTGGGAGTGTGTATCCCACTGCTGGAATTTTAAAGAAATTTTGAATACAAATTACTGTTTCTGGTGGCTTATTTTCCACTTGAATGGTTTATATTGATATGCTCAAGAAATGGGGCATCACTATGGGAATACGAGGAGAACAATTTTGATTATATTGTCATAGTGGCCATTAATCATTTATATTAACATAAATCAGGTAACTGTGTAGCTAAATACAATGTGTGTATCTTATCATTTGAGGAATGTAATGATTTCCATACTGTTGGAAAATTCCCAGGTAACAATCTGAGATTATTATCATTTATTACATATGTGTTCAGGATAAAAAAAATATTCTGCATTGTCTAAATATCAACTTCACATAGGGAACATCGGCATCTATGAGTTTAAAAAATGAATTTTGATTTGTTTCTTCCTTTTAAAATTAGCTTATACAAACTCTCTTTAAAATATTGTTATTTGACAAATCTAGAATCCTCTTACTGCTAATTAAAATTTCAAACATTAGTGTTTTTTTTTAATTTTATTGTATATTTTCCATTACTATCTAGCCCCTTTATAATATCCCTCCTTCACTCACTACACTGTTGTCCATGCCCATGAGTCCTTTTTCCTTTTTGCTCAATCCTTCCATTCCTTAACTTCCTCACCCCCACATAACTGTCATCCTGCTCTCTATCTATTAGTCTCTCTCTATTTTGCTTGTTAGTTCAGTTTGCCCATTAGATTACACATTTTTTAATGGAAACCTGTATGCATTTTCTGATACAGCCATTATTTATCTACATTCAATCCAAAAAATCTAATCAATCATGTAGTAAAACTCTTCACTTTTACTTTAATTTTCAAAGGTAAAACTTATTGCAGATCTGCAAATGTTTTAAATATTAGATATAGCCCTGGCTGGAGTGGCTCAGTGGATTGAGTGCTGGCCAGGTAACTGAAGGGTCACTGGTTCGGTTCCCAGTATAGGGCATGTGCCTTATTGCAGGCCAGTTTCCCAGTAGGGGGTGCTCAAGAGGCAACCACACATTGATGTTTCTCTCCCTCTTTTTCTTCCTCCCTTCCCCTCTCTAAAAATAAATAAATAAATAAAATACTTTTAAAAATTAGATATAAACTAATCTCATCTTTCCTTTCCAGTCACACCTCAGAAAATATTATATGCTACATTCTCCATGTTTTCTGAAATATCTAAGGGCTTTTGTATTTATTTCTATTTTTTAACTGAGAAAGAAATGTTAGCCTTTTAATTTAATAACAATAGTTCTTTCTTAATCAAGCCAGAGAGATCCATGTGCATATTTGAGTTTGGTGGATGAGCATTATTTTTGAAATTGCAGGCTGTAAAAACATTTGGATTAGTTTCATTCCTGACAATTGATAAAAAGGAATCATAGAAAAGAAGTGTTATGGGATTTTGAAAGGATGGTAACTGATTCTCAAATTAAACTTCATGTCAAAATATCCTTCAAAATGATGATAGATGACACATAACCTGCAAGTTACTGCTCAGCAATCTTTGCTTCACAGAAAAGTTCAGTTCTCCTGGTGCCTGCTGTAAAGTTGGTCTTGATATATAAATAATGTTTGCAAATATTTTGCACACTAGATTGAATATGATTTCTTTCTTCTCTCTTAAATATTGCGTATTCTACAAGATCAGTTCTATTTCACAGAAAAACATAGAATAAGTGCACAAAATGTTTTTTGGGGAAATGTGCAACACTTTTAAAACCTGAATTTTCTAATATGAATGGTGTATGGTACATTCAAGATAATTATATAGTAACATAAGAAAAGGAAACTCATCTGGTATTAGAGATAAATATGCTTTTTACCTCAAGAGATTTTTTTTTTACTCTAAATCAAAATGATGGTCTTCTGAAATGAGAGTTAAAGTTTATTAAATATTCCAAAATATATTGACTTTGCATCTGCAAAATGGTGAAACATCACATTCTTCATATTGCTATTATTGAAAATTGTACTCCAAATAACTTCTAAACAAAAAAATACATTTAAAAATATAATGCATTTTTGACATAATAGCTATATCTCTTAAAATCTTGCTAAACTTTCCATTTATATTTTCTAAATAGGTCTTCCAAGTTTTGATATATGACTAGCTCAGCTTGCTGTACTTTTAAGATGGTTTTCCTTTATCATTCTGATATCTTAAGAATTCCTTATATTTTATGTTAATTTGTGATTTTGTGGTCATGAGTCCCTTTTATAGGCTCTTCAGATTTCAGTGTTGGACAAAGCCAAAGGGGGGGTAGGATCAAGGGTGGGAGGTGGGGATATCTTGGGTGGGTGTAAGTGGTGGGGAGAAAACGGAGACAGCTGTACTTGAACAACAATAAAAAAAAATGAAACACAGTGTTCTAAAGTGTGCTTGCTTGTTTGTTTGCTTTTTCCTTCAAACTTCTGTTCAACATTTTTTAATTTATTCTTGGATCTCAAAGGTCCCTCACAATCAATGTATTGAATAATAAATTTATCCTGCATCTTTAGCTACAACTTTTTTTTTTTACTGTTATAAATGAGTCACTGTGGTGAACATTTCTGGTTCTCACCAGTAATCATTGTGTTCATCTACATTTCCCAGACTCCTTGCTTTTAGGTTGATCTCATAAGACAGTGTTTGGCCCCTTTGATTTGGGTAGGAGTAATTAAAGCCACTCCCAGGCATGACTCTTAAAATCATGACATGCAATTGCTGTGGTTTCACTGCCCCTACTAAACACATCTTGGAAGCAACTTATTCCAGAAGGCATAGCTGGAAAAAAGAAGAGAATCAACCTGCAGTAAACTTTATGCTAAAGACAGATACCTTTTGGGGGGGAATAAAAAATAGAAGTAGGGCTTTTTACATTTGTGAATACTTTCCTTAAAACAGAAATTGGTATTAAAACCGAGGAATAGTTATATCAAGACCCTAAAAGTGTTTGTTATTTAATTAGGAGAAAGGTAGTAAGGAGTGAATAAATCAAATCAGGGGCTGGAAAGACCAGAATACATGTTGTGTACTGGCAATGTATTTGAAAAATGGGCAACTGTAATCAATTGCGAGGCAAGCCACATGCTTACTTCAGAGGAAATGTTTTAAACACATCTTAGTACTGTATTGTCTGTTACTGGCTATATTAAGCAAGGTTTGCAAGATAGAACTGAGCCTGTCTGAATGCAAAAATGCAAAAAAATAACATGACATAAATTCAGAATCTTGCACATTTGTGAAAGCTGACAGCTTTATGACAGAATTTTAAAAATCTTTTCAATGATAAGGGCCTAATAAAACCTTTCAGTTAGAAAAAGTGGCAGAAGTCAAAGATGATATTAAGATAACCTTCCTATATAAGATTCTTGTTCTCAAAGTAGCTGCATCAAGATGAGAGAGACGCACATAGGTGTGAAAGAAAGAGATCAAATGGATTTCAGGACCTCAGGAGGAAAAGCTTTGAGAACTACTTGCATAAGAAAGTTACTGGAAGTGAATAAGCCTGTTAGAGAACATTATTACTGAGGAAACAAGCCGAGACTTAAAAATACCTTTACCTTTTTGTTAAGATTTTATTTGTTTATTTTCAGAGAGAAGGGAAGAGAAGGAGAAAGAGAGAAACATCAATGTGTGGTTGCCTTTCTCGCCCTCCCTACTGGGGACCTGGCCCACAACCCAGGCATGTGCCCTGGACTGGGAATTGAACCAGCGCTCCTTTGCTTCACAATCCACCAGCTCATCCACTGAGCTGCACCAGCCGGGGCAAATACCTTTAACTCTTTGAGCTATAAACTAGCTTTTAGGCTGTTAAACTCTTTGAGAAGTAGGTTTCAAAGGTAGATTATCCAAAGAGATTATGTTTTCCAACACCTTTTCAGATAAGCCCAAGATGAATAATAATAAATAAATAAAGTCAGTCTCTGAGAGGCGTGAGTCAGGACAATAGGGAAAATGACCATGGAGTTTCTGTAAAAGCAGGGGATCAGGCTCCGCCGCAGAAAATTTTTATCACAAGTCCTTTCTCAGTGTGTGTCATAATCTTCAGTGAAAAATTAAGTTTTAAATAAAATCATTTTAAGACTTCATTTTGTTTTATCAGGTCAAAAATATATGTATCTCCCCAACTCTTTGAAAACCATAAAGCAGTAGTCATACTTTTTTTTATGAAGAAAATACAAAATTTTTATTATTTCTTATCCTGGAAAATTTTCAGCAAAAATCCACCAAACCTTGGGCATATGCTTTAACATAATCACAATTTTGATACATAAAGTCCCAATTTTTAAAAAATATATAAGCCAAATTGCTCTGTATGTGAATATGAATTGATTATCTGTATCTTTGTCAACAGGTAGGAGAACATGAGCTAAAGCTATTAAGAATTTCTTATCACAATGTCAACCTTTATATATCTTATCACCTTTTGAGGTGGCATGCTACATTGGTGAAATGATAATGAAGCTGTCACTTTGAGGAAGTACAAATAATGGTAGATACCGAAAAGCATCTTCAATAATTATATTCTCCTTCCCCATGAAATTACGTTTACATATAGACTTTGGTAGCACCCAAAGTACCAGCATGACTCAGAAAACATCTCTTATTACCTCCAGATTCATGTACAGATTGGGAATATGCCAGAACTGTATGGTAGACACATTTGTTCTTAGAGATATACAAAGCACTTTCAATATTACCACACAGATAGGCAGGCATTTTTGAAAACCTTGGGAATCCAGTTAACTGTAGAAAATTGGCGTAAGTTGATTCTTAAAGAAAGGCCATCAAAAGTTGCATTTTTTCATATACTGGTAAATGTAGGCATTCTGGGAGGACATGGGGTCTCAAAAGATTCTAAACAAAACAATTTCATCTGTGCCTGGTGGAGAAAGAATATAAAATGGGTTCAGCACCGTACAGCCACCTGGGGGGCAGCAGAAGCAGGAGACCCAGTACCCCCTGCACTGTTTTTTCACAGATGGTACAGGTTTTGAGTTGACCTTATAATTCACATGACTTTTCAAGGACTGAAGAGCTATATTTGAATGTTCCTTTGCATCCTAATCAGAACCTATTCATAATGCACTGCTAAGAAGCACATCTGTAATATACTGCAAGTAGGCACAGAAGTGGTCATTGGCTGCTGAAATACCATCTGGTACCATGTTATGCTGGTTTACTGAATTCTGAAGATAATATTTATGCAGAGAATAATAATTTCTAATAATTTATGGGTAGATAATACTTTGTAAAAATATATTCCTTTATGTAAATACATATGGGGGTTTCCCTTCAGATAATTCTGATATCCAAGGATCGAGTTGGTTTTCAAGTTAGTAGAAGCAAAGTTGCCCTGATTTACCTGCTGTTGCTTTACAAGCAGTTATTAAATCCAGTAGTTATGAAATTATGTCATTAAGATCCCAGTCATTCATTTAACACATATTATTTACTAATTATTAATATCCTACCATATGCTAGGCATCATTCCAGGTGCTACAGTAACATAATTCATAATGTGGACATAATTTTTGCCTTCAAACTAGTAATGAAGACAGACAAAATTAATATATGTCACACTAGTATTATGGAGAAAAATATATCACTTATGAGTAAAGATGTGCTCTACAGAGGTCTGCAAGTGTTCTCTTTTATCTAAGGGAGTCTGGGAAGGACTCATCTTTCAGGTAATATGTGAGTAGAGACTAAAAGATGTGAATGAGAGAGCCTGGTGGATTAGATATTGGGGAAGAGAGTTCCAGGCAGTGGAAATAGCAAGTATAAAGACTCTGAAGATAAACGTGTTAATAGATCAAAGAATAAGAATGCATAAGGCCAGGGTTGAGGGGCTGGAGATGGATGAGCAAGGAAAAAAGTCAGAAATCAGGCAGGTGGCAAGCACACACAGCTCCTTGCAGGCCGTGGTGAAAGCTTTTCTCTTACACTCATCCTAACGAGACCCTGCAGGAGTTTTCCAAAGAGAAACAACACTACTTGGTTTATATTTTAAAATAATTTCCCTGGCTGCTAAGTTTGAGAATACACTAGAGAGAGACAGGGATAATAATAGCTTGAAAAACAGTTGTGAAGCTATTATAATAATTAAGCTAAAAAGGGCAGTGGTTTGGACCAAGATTGTGGTAGTGGGAGTGGTAAGACACGGTCAAATTCCGGACGTGTTTTCACACACAGTTATATATTTCCTTGATAACATAAGTGTATTTTATTTGTAAAAATCCATAATTACATTCCTTTCTCTATAAGCTAAAATGGATCTCTCCATATTCTGTCTAAAATTATACTTCAGAAAAATGGGGAAATAGGGAGGGTAGATCATCTATGGGAATAAGAGCGTGTAACATATGAGAACACAAACCTCTCCAGGGCCTGTGGTTTGCATATGAAGGAAGATAGAATTACATGGAGGTAATGTGATATGTGACCAGATGTTCCCACTCTAAAGCATTGATGGATAAAGTTGCATCTCTTTATCTCAGAATATAGAAAGTGATTTCATTAAAAATATTCCACAACAGTTTGCATTAGTTGGTCACTCATTTGTGCGTCATGTGGGTATTACAAATGTAACTAGTATAATCCTTTGATTCAATAGTTTTTCAGAAATGCATTCTAGGCCAATCTAGTTCAACAGGAATTTTATCTGAGAGATTCTTTAATTCATCACACTTCTAAAACCTCACAAGACTGTGATGCCCTGAATTGCAATCTAGGTTCCCTTACGTCTATATGTTTAGAATGTCACAGGTCAATGGCTATTGGGGCAATCTTGAACTCAGGTCACACTGACCCATTAGAAATCACAAGATATTCTTAGATGCTTTGTTTTTGTTACAGTCTGAACCAGGGGGATGGTGTATGTGAAGGGGAGTTTATGATTCTTAAAGAAAAATTCCTAGAGAAAGCTCAAGAGATGAGCAGGTCTCAGGACATTCTAGTAGGCATAGTAAGCAGTAAGGAAAGCATTTATTCAGAAAGGACCACATTTGGCTAGTTGCATTAATTCTGTGTTGCAGAGAAACAAAATTTCAAATAATACCCAAGTAAAATGAGCAATGTGGCTACAGTAAAGATGAAGTTTGTACTTGGATTTTATATTAGGCACTAGGTTTCTCTCATGCTAACCCCATATGTATCTCTGTGTCAGAAATTAGTCTCATTGGACAAATTGCTATAACAGGATAATGGCTCAGACTTACATCCAAGAGAGTAACATCACCTCTACCGAGTTCCATGAATTGTGAGTTTGGAGAGGTTATTTTTTGTATAACAGGAATATAATTTCAAGAAAATTATCAAAAACTTTTTTCACTAAGTATTTGGTTGCTGTTTATTTGTATCAATCATGTTCTGAGTGGGGGTGGCGGGGGAGAAGGTGCTGCCTCTGTTAGATCGACTTCTGGCTCCATGGTGTGATTCTGGTACTCGTGATTACACATCTTGCTTGTATAATGCAGGAGTTTCCAAAACCTTGTCATATTCCAACTACAACTTCTTTCACACTGATCTAAGGGAAGTTTAGTTTCATGTGTGACCTAACACATTTCTGCCTGTCTTGTCAGCTGACTTAATAAAAATGCAGTCCGGTCATTTTTAGGGCCGTATAGAAAGTGTTGCCTTATCACCTAATAGTTTTTACCGTATCGCGTAGAACAGGAATTCTCAGAATGTACCCGGAGACTCTCTTTAGACCTTTACAGTATTTCAGCCTTGACTTCTGAGCAGTTAGGGGACAGTAAAAAGCAGGCAGCTAATAGTGATGTGACTTGCAATCTCTAGGTAAGTTACACCACCTGTGCCCAGAAGAAACGCCACCAACTGTTACAGCACGTGTCGTAAAGGGGAACTTACTGTTTGCGGTGGAGTAAAACTGGAGGTTTCCTAAACTTAGATCACAGAAGAGGAAAGGTGATAGAAACACAGAAGCTGAAGTTGTTCAAACATCAATTAATGTCACTAGAGGAAAATGAATTTTAAAAATAAAAGTGATTCAAATCAGGAATGACCAAAGGCAAAGTGTTAATCTCAGAGCAGGAACTAAGACAAATCAAAGTTCAATTTGAGGACCTTTTGATGCGACAGCAGGTGCAAATAAGTAAAAGCAAAACGGTACTCAGTAGAAGCTGCAGTGATTTTCAGATGCTTTCGCCACACAGTGTGTGGGCATTTCTTTGGCCAGACCATTTCAAATGTGTTCAGACAAACTTCTGATGAAGGATGTTCAGTAGAGATTTGTTTACTGTGTGTAAATGAGAAGACTCGATTTATCGAATTAGTTATCCCCTGCTTATGCTTCAAAAATAACAGAATTCTCTGTAAGATCCTTCACCACTAACAAGACAGAATATTTTGTGTATTAACTTGTTTGTTTTGTTTTGTTTAGCTTCTCAGAGAATGAACTCTCATGTTTTTACCGAGGGGCTCTTTTTTGAAGGTCTGTGACAGCATGAACTAAACATTCTGTCCCCTCTAGTCCCCATAAAAGGAAATTGTTCTGTTCTTTTCCTAGGCATTAAAATAGAGCTCCCACAAAATTTTCCCTAATTCCACACTTAACTCTTACTTATTTTATTTTTACTTTCTCGGATATTTTCTGGCAGGTATTTCTTAATCAAAACTTTTTCTACTATTTCCATTCCTAGTTTTTTCAATCAACTTTGGTGTGTTTTCTGCCAAATCATCCCAAATTAGCATTTATGAAAATCTGTGTTTGTATTCATCACACAATTGCGACAGTAGTCTTTGGCAAGAATCTCCACATGGAGGGAGTAGCAGTTGCTCTTCCTACTATCACTGATTTTTATGACAAAACTACTAGCTATTATTAGCTGTGGTCTGATACATTCACAGAATAACAGAATATAATCAGTTTTGGGTTTCCATCTTATGTAAATTAATCACTTATATGCTTTTAAAGCATTGTCACCTCATGATTTTAAATATCCTAATTACTTTGTATGAATGATTTTATTTATAATGCTCTTAGTAAAGCAAAACCACAAAGAAAGAATGGCAAAGTTTGTGTTTTAGAGACTAAAGTCATAGCTACTAGCTAATTTTCTGTAAAGATTGTCTATGAGTTTCTTAAAAAGACATTTCTAGAACTCTGTCCTTCAGAGTCTGGGCCGTACTTCCAGGAGAGCGAAAAATCATTCTGATATCTGCTTACTGACCCTTTTCAGTAAATCATTTCTTGGTAGAATTAAAAATCATGCTGAAAGGCAAAGAAGATGAATCATGTGTATACTCTTAACTCTTCCTAAAAGCCCAAAACCAGACCTTGCTAAAAGGTGTAGCAATGAGATCAAAACATTGACAAATAAGTGGTTATGCTTCTTTAGCCTACATACACACATTTTCCTGAAATCTAACTGCAAAGTATGGAAACCACATGATTCCCTTTATGTTTATTGCTCACTCTAGACCTAGGCACCTTAACTCTTCATTTCCAGCCTCAAATTGTTTGTGAATTTTTTACAAGGGCGTTAGACAGACAGAGGCTAACCTCTACAATCATTCCACATGTACAGCTACCACAGAAATTCTTGTCAGCCATTAGTTTTCTTGAAATTTCCTCTTCTTCCACCTTAGTACAAAATGTGAAGGCAGTGAATAATGCTACCATCCACAAATCACCTGCCTGAGAAATCCAGGTGTGATTATCAATTTTCTCCCTCACCCATGATAGTCAACAAAGTCTTATAATCAATGTTCCAAAGATATTTCTAATACTTTCATTTCTCTTCATCAAATTGGCCACCCCATTTACTCAGTTCCTCATCATCTCTAGCCTTGGATTTTTCAAATATTTTCTTAATTTGTCTTGCTTTCTCCATTCTTTCTAGCAGACCAATCTTTCCTGCCTCTAAATTGACCTTCCAAACATTACACTAGCCCTTTTGTCCACTGCTGTGGAAACATGCAGGATTCTCCACGTCACAGCTGGAGACCGAAGCTTTTATGTGGATGCAAAGACTGCTTCCCAGTCTTCTCACAGCCCTCTCTCCCCAGCTCAGCCCCTGCCACTTCATTGCTCAGATAGTTCAATTAACCGTAACCAGTTTTGCCATTTCCAGAATGTGCCAGGGATTTTCAGGTCTTTATGCATGTATTTTTTATTTATTAGGTGCTCTTCCCAAATCCTCACCACACCCATTAAGAGAAGCCCTGCAAGTCATGTAAGACTAAAGATGTAACACATCTCTGAAGCTCTCTGTCTCTTAACAAACTCAACATTCGTGCATTTCATCTCTTATAGTTTGAGAAGATAATTATATATCACACTCCACTACATTTTTGTCTGTCTCTAAAAAATCACTGTTTTTGTTGTATCCAAATATTCTTTTTTGAGAGAAGTCTGTCATATTTACCTTTGTTTACTTGGTACCTAAAATTATTAGTAGGTTTCTCAATTAATACTTTAAATTTGATGAGTGAATGAATTAATGAAAGGGTGAGAAAGTTTTTTATAGCTAAGCCTTTACCTTCTAATCTAGTTCTAATAATTGGTTCACTGTCTTTTTTTTTTTATCCCATATTCAAATTTCTCTCTTGAAACCTGTGCATTTCTGCTTTTCCAACTCTGGGGCTTTACCTTGTAACTTGATGTTCCTTGCGAATAAAGTTATGTTATTGTCTTTGGTATTCTCAGTAGCCACAAGCAGAATCATCTTTGCTTGTATTTATGTCCTAGAACTACCACTACTGACTTTTTGTTTTTCTATTGGATGTCACTGATACCCACCCACATACCTGTGTGAATCTGTGCATTGGGCCCTCAACAGAGGCCACATTCACCCTTGAAAATGTTTTCAGGTTCTCAGTCCTGGATTGTATAGCATCCTATTTTTTTTATCATTTTTGGTTTTCATCTTCCATAAATCCAAAAGCTATGTATTTCCTATTGGATTATGAGAAAGATATGTGAGTAAATAATTTGGGAGTGTATCTACATATATTTCCATAAATTGAAGTCCCAATACTATACAAAGAAGTGGTTGATTTATTTACAAAAGTAAATTATTGAGTTTTTTTTTAAAGAATCTTATCTTCACTGGCAAGATGATAGCTCTTAAAAAGCAGATAATTTATCTTAAATAATGTTTAGTATTAGTCATTTAAAGGTTACTTAAAAAGATCATATATTTGTTTGGTATTAGTTCACATGCATACATTTCAATTCACATTGGAAGTCTTCAATTTATATTGGAAGATTAAGAGCAACAATGTTATCAGTCCACAGAATATCACACTTCATATCTCAGATTATGGAGGATATAGAAGGACTGAACTGCTAGCTCAAAACATTGTGATAGGGAAAATTGTGTAGCTACAAATATGTTATTGTTATTTTTGTATGAAATTAAAATTTAAAAATTCTATTTATACATTAATACTACAGTGATATCTTTACAAACAGTAGAACCATACTACTATAATATTAAGCTGCATCTACTCACCTGAAAAGAAACAAAATACTGCCTTTGAAATAACTACTAATTATAAATCATTGCAAACTAATAAATACTATAAGTACTAAAATGTTAGCATTTCACTATATAATGTCCACAACATGCTGCCTCTCTTGTTTTTTAAGATTTTATTTATTTATTTTTAGAGGGGAAGGGAGGAAGAGAGGGAACTATCAATGTGTGGTTGCCTCTCACACGCCCCCTACTGGGGACCTGGCCTGCAACCCAGGCATGTGCCCTAACTGGCAATCCTTTGGTTCACAGGCTCCCACTCGGATCTACTGAGCCACACCAGCCAGGGCAATCCTGCCTTTCTTTAATTAGTTACAATACTTGTTAAGGTCATACAAAATAAAGACTTTATGAAAGTGTTAGATTACACTCAAACACCAAGGCAATCAAACCCAAAAGAGCAACTACTTAGTGCAATGACTGGTCAAGTAAACATAATATAAATATAAATTCACTGTGACAAACATCACTGAATTTAGGTAATCACACATACACAGTCTCACCATCTAAAATCTTATCTGACTGACAATATACTGCCAGAATTAATTCTACATAAATTAGCTATGTTAAAATGGCCACAAAAAAAAATTCTCAATACATGACGACAGGTACATTCTTTGTTCATAGAATATTTAAATGTGATCATTGTTAACTTTGCCAACAATAAACAGAAAGTCACACCAGTTATCCTTTTTTTGCCCGTATTGTTATTTGTTTTCAAACAACAACAAAAAATACTTCCCTTTTTGAGGTCCTCCCCCAGAATTAACTGCTGCTGTAGGAATAGATGAAGCTGATAGAGCCTGCTCTGGTATCGAAGGCAAGGGTCTAGATTGATCTAATTTGTTATTGACCTTTCGATGTCATTATTTCCTCATTCTCTCATTCCATATTTACTCGTGCCTATTATTCCCTGTGTCTTCCCTGATTGACCAGAGAAAGATTTTTTTTTTTTTTTTTACTTTTTCTCTCATTGCTAGGCTCACTGAGAAACATTGGGTACAAAATTTAAGAGTTCTAGAGCAGACCCGGGTGGCTTCCTGGGCAGGCAGCGGGTGTTTGAAGCCCAGTCTGGGAGGGAAGAGATCATCCAGGTTTGGGAAGCTGTGGGCTCCAGCCCACAGAGCTCTCTCCCTGCTCTTATGTTCCAGCTACTGGGGCGCTACTTTGGACCCTTTTGACTCACTTTCTTATCAATTTTAAAGCCATCTTATGATATATTTTTACTTAAAATTTAAAAATCCTTTGATAAGCAGTTTGTCTATTTATACAGTAGAACACTGGTTCTCCATTTACCTTCAGTCTCTGGACTACCTGTCAGTTATCTTTTTTACTCCTTATGAACAAAATTGGCTTCTGGTTTGTCTAACACCCTCGAATATGTGATGAGTGAATGTTCTACGAAAGGGCTTCAGGCTGTTTATTTTCTTTGGCGATTAAAGCATTTATATTTAATAAGATATCTGACCTATCTTTATACTTAAATCTTGTTTCAAAAAATGTTATAGGGTATGTGCCAATGAGAGGTATAACGCTAGTGAATTTTAGAACTTCTAATTACAAAGACAGTGGAGGCAGACAGACCAACCATCTTTCCCAATACTTTTCTCCTTGTGTAGTGCATGTCCCTTTCACCAAAGGTCTTCTCATCCATTACGTGTTTGTGAATGTATTGTAGAAGGACGACATGTTGCACTAGCTTTTAAAATTAGCACTGATTGAAGAAGTATCTTTTTTCTTGTTCAAATAGACAACGTTATAGGTGTAAATAAAGTGACACTACCCTTAAATAAAATTGTTAGAACATCCTTACAGAATTCATATGGACACTGAATTTTTTCATCATATACATTGTAACATTCTGTTCATGAAATGTTTCAACTATAAGAGGGTCATAATATTTAAGTCAACCAAAGAGATAATTCCTTCTGAGAATTTAGGGATGTTGGAAGGGAAAAATAAAAGTAGAAGTTTCTTTTAAAACTTAACTCTATTTGATTATTCTTATTATCTGTAAATTGCTATTATAATTTTGTTTAATGCTTAAGTGATTGATGATAAAGTTATTTTGCAAAATCTTATATCTGGGAGGAATTTTAGTGATAATGACCCTTTAGATACATGAAGTTTGTTAATTTGCCTTAATTTATAAAGCATCTTAGCACATCTAGAGACCCCCTGACCAGCACTTTTACACATACAAGTGTCATGGATCTGAAAGTATAAAATTACTCTATGGAGTTGAAATTACATATACTGTGTTTTGAATAAGATAACACCTTTACAATGGACCATTACATCAAATTTTATGTTGACTTATTGTGATATTTCTTACTGAATTCAAATACTGTGTTACTTCTTAATCAAATATAAACCAAATATCTAACACATCTACAATAAATTGGAGTATTTGTAGTATATTAATATCAGTGATTTTTTAATGATGTATGAATTGTTGGGTAGTTGAACAAAATTATAGCACTAGCTCGAACATCTAAAATGTGAGGGAAGCCTTGGATGGTGTGGCTCAATGGATTGAGTGCCAGCCTGTGAACCAAAGGATATCGATTCCCAGTCAGGGCACATGCCTGTGTTGCAGGCCAGGTCCCCAGTAGAGGGCGTGTGAGAGGCAACCACACACTAATGTTTCTCTCCCTGTCTTTCTCCCTCCCTTCCTCTCTCTCTAAAAATAAATAAACAAAATCTTTTAAAATATGTGAGGGAAGATGCAGAATTAAAGCAAAAACCACACAAAAATATTTTCAAGTTATAGGTGAGCTTGTTAGGTAGAATATATGAGGGCTTGTTTAAGGCTTGCTGAACATTAATGAAATTAATTTCCCAATTAGAGCTTTTAAGATTGTATTCTACTGAACATCATTTCAATGAATAGCTCTACAGAAAAATAACACAGGATTGAGAACAATCATGTGAAGACCTGAATCTCGTATGTCTATCTTAGAAATCATAGCATGTGTGAGCATTTTAAATGGGTCTCTGAAATCCCATAATAAATTAACTGACTTGATATTTTACACCACAATTTTGCAAAATTTTTCTGCCCAAGATTTTGTAGAACCAAAGGATATTCCTTGTAAAAATAGTATTTTTAAATCATATTTTAAAAAATTGTGGCCATATAGATATATATTTCTTAATGTGAAAAAATGCCAATTATATGAATTATGTATGTTTACTTCTAAATAAGCATCAATATACAACCAGTTAAGCACCAGTCTAACAAATTTTACTCACTAAATATGTAACCTAAATGTGAGGAAGGGAAAAGAGATTTTGGGATCTCAGTTAACTAATGTGCAAGGTCTGTCTGGAAAATCTCCAACCGTTGTTAATATAATGAGAATGGTTTGAGCAATATGGATGTAACCTGGCAGCCAAGGAGGGTGGGCTGGAGTGGGTATGTGTGAACACTGATGACTTCACTGTACTAGTCAGTGGTAGATGTTGTTGAGTGAGCATGTGTACTGTGTGGCTATCACATTCTAAATGACTGTGAGTAGAGCAATGGATCTGCATCAAATTTTGCATTAATTTCAACATTCCTCCACAGAAACTATTTGGATGATTCAGAAGGCTGCAGCTATGGGCACCTGGTGATTGGCAGCTTCATCATGACAACATCCCCACTCATGTATCCCGTCTTGTGCGGAGTTTTCTGGCACAACATCAAATCGCCCAGGTGACTCAGTCCCACTACAGACCAGAGTGGACATCCTGTGACTTTTCTACCTTTTCCCAAAAACTAAAATCACCTTTTTTTAAGTATATTTTATTGATTACAGTTGTCCCAATTTTTCCCCCTTTGTGCCCCTCTGCCCAGTATCCCCCTTCCCTCCAGCATCCCCTCCTAAGTTCATGTCCATTGGTCATAATACAAGTTCTTTGACTTCTCCATTTCCCATAGTATCCTTAACATCCCCCTATATTATACCTACCAATTATGCTTCTTAATCTCTGCATGTTATCCCCCAGTCTCCCCCTTCCCCCCTGCCAGCTGATAACCTATACCTATAGGTTATCCAAATGATCTCCATACCTATAGGTAAAATCACCTTTGAATGGGAAGAGATGTCAGAACATCGATGAGATTCAGGAAAATATTATGGGGCAGCTGAAGGCAATTGGATAAACTTTGTGAGGTCCCAGTGTGACTACTCTGAAGGGGACTGAGGCATCATTGTCCTATGTACACTGTTTCTTGTGTCTTACTCAGTAAATGTCTCTACTTTTCATAGTATATGTCTGGATACTTTCTGGACAGACCTCTTCATATATATATACACACACACACACACACACACATATATAAATATATAAAATCCAGAAATATTTGTCTAGATAAACTATTAATAGGTCAATGTATATATATTATTAAAATTATAAAAAAAGAAGTTATTCTTTTATTCA
This sequence comes from Desmodus rotundus, assembly GCF_022682495.2. Classification (NCBI taxonomy): domain Eukaryota; kingdom Metazoa; phylum Chordata; class Mammalia; order Chiroptera; family Phyllostomidae; genus Desmodus; species Desmodus rotundus. The sequence goes on along the minus strand of NC_071399.1, from coordinate 67,515,292 downwards.
GTAAACCTTTATAAAATATCTTTGTATACCAGCACAGAAACACAAGAATAAATAAAATAAATATAGCTCTTGAGGAACTACAGTATATTATGGTATACATATATATACCATGTATAAGTATAAATACATATAGTATATGTATACTTAAAAATAAATTTCTAGCATGTGATATGGAGATGTTACTGTTTTTACATGCTGTGGCATATTATCAGTCAATGCTTGCTTTGTATCAATTGGTCTTGTGATTCTAAGCACTGAATGTGTGCCTAATACATGAAACTACACATGTATTACAAACCTCTAGTGACCAGAGCTGACTGGCTTATGGATCACCTGTTTCTTATATGTTCCTGCCCCGAAGTATAGATAATTTGCTTTAGGTATAATCTTGAAGACCAAAGGAATAAAGTAGAAGCCCTAGTTTGGATAAAAATGTTATATGCTAAAATACTCCCGGTGTGAGATTCAAGGAAACAAAAAATTTATCCTTTTTGTGAAGGTCAAGAAGTTAAATTCTCACTAGCATCCTCAGCTTACGAAGGAAGCTACACAGAAAATCTCTGAAGGACAAGTGTCCAGCTCAATTTTACAGGGTGGATGTATCACAACTTTGTTCTCTAAGATACATTTTTTTTTTCTTTAGCCAGAAGCATGTGGGCAAATATGTGTAGAGAATTCTGAAAATCAGTATATGATATGAACATCTTATTTGCTTTCTCAACTAAAACAACTATATTAAATTCAATATAAGTTATATATTAGAAGATCAAATCAGTACCAGCCTCTGGTGATGTTTTAGGGTGCTCCTCTAGTTTGAGGATCTTCTTATAAGAATTACTGTAGCAACTCAGTATTCCAAATGTTTTCCAGATTGGAACAAGTCCCCAGTTAGCTGAGCATCTTTCATTCATGTGGTTCAGCTTTTGCTTCATCAGATAGTCCTGAGACTTGAGTTCACATTTTGTTACTGTCAAGTACACTTTTTATACTAAAAACAAACAAAAAAAACCCTCACTGTGTCCGCTACAGTATCCCTCCTTGCTTGATTGTGAATCGGGAAATTTGCCTCTGGTGAACACCTGAGACGGTGTCAGATACAAAGATGTCTCTGCCATGGTTGCTTGAGACCATGGGGTGTTCAAACACAGAAGGTATAATGCTGAAAGAGAAGAGAGCCTGGGATGGGGTAAAGGTAGCTCTGTGATAGCTACAATTCATCACAGAAACCTATAGGGCATTTGAAATTAAAGCGCAGGACCTGCGTGTCCAGTCATCCTAGGGGAACACCTCACTCCTCTACAGATAACAGATATCAGAGTCAGGAAAAGTACGCCGCCTCTTCAAACAATGGTTAGCGCTGTTAGGATTAGTCTTCCAAAGAAGAAAAATGCCTCAGTATTCAGACAAGTAGCCAGATGGAAGGCAAATGATGAGAGGAAGGGTCACCTGTTCCCGAAGCCTGTATGTCTTTAGCAAAGATGAAATAATGCACATGTAGGTTTGGGTTGAACAACGCGATCTGCGTCACGACGGCTATACGGAAAACATCTGCGAGAGTGTAGAAGCAGCAGTAGCTGAAGCTGCCTAGAATAGTCTCATAGAGGCATTTACACTTGATTCTGAAGGATGCATTAAAAAATAGGCCGAGATATCTATTATTTCAGGAGGTGAAAACAATGTGTCCAGGTATTGTGTGAAAAAATATGGTATGCACGTGGAGAAGTAGGAATGTAGCATGAGGTGTACGGGATGGAATGATTTAAGCTGAAATTTGAAGGAGTGGTGGATTCTAGTTTATGAAATAATTGATCAGCTGCGCTATAGAGTCTGTAGGTGACAGGAACCAATGAAGGTAATTTAGTATAGGTAGTAGTGTAGAGGTTATGGACTAGAGATGAATAAGATACAGGCAGTAAGACAAGTTAGGAAGCTGTTACAATTGTTTCAAAGAAAAATGATAGAAACATTACACCAAGAGTTTAAAAGAGAGGCATCAATTCTAGAGAAGAACCAAAGGGATCTTTTATTGTGATAATTACTTCAAAGAATAAACTTTGCATAAATAAATCACAGACAGCCAACACATGTCTATACCACTGTAACCTGTCTGCTTTCATTACTGTACTTTGTCCATGTCTAGCAACCTATGTACCCTGAGCCCTGGTTTCCTTGTAAGCACAATATGTGTTTTGAACTCTGTTATATTGATTTTTTTATTAAATCAAATCTGTACTCTCATAATCTATTGAACAGATAAAACATTGATGTATTTTGGCTGAGATGATAGAGTGAAACCCAGAAATCTGACCAGTCCACTTTTCCCAAGGGGGTCTTGTAGCATTCCTGATGAAAACTAACTCGCACAGATGCAGTTAGAAAACCACTGAATTAGATAATTACTAAGATCCTTCCAGCTCTATTGTGCTATTATTCTCTGAAGACATGATTTTTCCAGTGATTGATTTCTATTTTTACACATGGTGACTAATCCCAGGAAAAATGTCACTCACTCTGAACTATGGTAACTTACATAAGTGGATGAAAAATAGAAATATGCAGTAGTTTTCTTTCTAAGTTCTTTATTATACTCTATTGCAATTTGACAGCGAAAACACTCCAAGTTAAAAGTACAATTGAGTTATTTTACTAATAAGCCAGTTCAGTCAAGGATTGATGACCACTATGTATTCTAATAAGCAAAATTCTGTGTAAAGGAGGGAAAAAAAACCCACTATGCTTATAGAGCCATTCTTTCAGATAATGTATCAAAACCTACTGTCTATTAAAGTCTTTCCTAACTTAGTCCAAACAAAGCTGTATCCTCATCGAAGACCAGTCCTAACTCAGCCACCTCTCCTTCCATCCCCATTTTATTTATAAAACATTGACATTCTTGAGTTGTATTAGTTCAAAAGAACACCCTAGTCCCAAGTTCCAGGGGACATCAGGTGTGCCCCCTAGATCCATATTAAAGTGAAGATCTATTGCCCCAGCTGCCAATATGTAGTTTCCAGCTGTTATATATTTCAAGGTTTGCCTCAATGTCATAGAACCACTTTTACCAAGGGAGTGCCCCTCCCTCAAGTATCTGAGTCAGCCAAGTGTATAATGATGTAGCCCTTTTAAGCCACTGCAGGACAACTCTGAGAGACCATGTTGTTACTGTTCCTCTTGGGTCGACTGAAGTTTTGCAGGACCTGCATTCCAGGATGACTTCTACCCAATTCTGCTTCACCTCCTTTTCTTGTCCACAAGAGTCGCTATACCTAGGAGATGTCCTGAATCTAAACTGCATCAGCGCGCTCTACTGCCAGAAAACAAACCTGAAACATTCTACGTGAGAGTTTTACACTCATTTTGGATATTATCCTCTGTTTACTTGATTCCAAAATGGTTTTTATTACCAGTGTGGGTGTGCATTGTGTACATCAACATGCACACACAGAGACACATATATATTGGGTTAGCCAAAAAGTTCATTTAGTTTTCTTCTAGACAATGGCTCTAGTAGTGTTTGGTTGTCTTCAACTTCATTTGAAACAATTTTGTTACATTTTATTGTGATAGCTGTCATATTAGCATGATTTAAAAAAAACATCAAATTTTATGAATTTTTGTGCATCCATTTTAATATTGAAGATGGAAGGAAATGCACATTTTCAGTGTATTATGCTTTATTATTCAAGAAAAGTAAAAATTCAACTGAAACCCACAAAAAATAGCTTTATGCAGTGTATGGAGAAGGTGCTGTTACTGATCGAACATGTCAAAAATGGTTTTTTAAAATTTCTTTTCTTTTTAAGATTTTATTTATTTATTTTTAGAGAGATTGGAAGGGAGGGGACAAACACCAATGTGTGGTTGCCTCTTGCACACCCCCAGCTAGGGATCTAGCCCGCAACCCAGGCATGTGCCCTGACCTGGAATCAAACGGTGTCCCTTTGGTTCACAGGCCAGCACTCAATCCACTGAGTCACACCAGCCAGAGCCAAAGTTCATTCTACTATTACCTTTTGGCCAAATAATTCTTTGTTGTGAGGCTGTCTTATGCATTGGAAGATATTTAGCAGCACCCCTGGCCTCTACCCACTAGAAGCCAATAGTGATATACTCAAAATATAGCTGACATACTCAAAATATCCAAATCAATATAGTTATTGGTGAAAACAAAAAATGCCTTTTTTTTAAATAGAAAAATTTAAACAAATTCTCTGGCCAATCCAATGCATACACACATAGCACTCAAATGTTCAAAAAGTTTGTACACTCATTTCTTAGAAAATAATTAAACTTATCCCTCCAAGTCCCAAATTTATGTGACTGATAAGTTTTTGGTAACTTGTATTTAGTCTTATGTGGCACTAAACATTTTATATTTTAATTATTTAATTTTTCATTTGTTTTAGTAGACTGTGGTAATGTTATTTGCTTATTGTATGTGTTCAATAAAATATTTTGAGTAAATGAATAAATACCACATAAGCTATTATATACCATAGTAATGTTATTTTTTCTAAAAACTCAACAGATTATGTGCTATGAACATGCACTTTAAAATTTTAATATCATGACAAAAGATTGTGTGATACAATAATTATGCAATACTTTGAATATGAAGTTTTATTATCATAAATAGTGTGGCAGTATAACTTCATTAACAAAATTTCCTTGATTGGATATTTAAAATTACATGGAATTACATTTATTTAAATTTATCCGTATTTCAATTTATCTGATTGGGAAGAACAAAGGTTGTAGGAAGGGTAACAACCTCTATCTCTTTCACAACTTTGGATATAGACTGTAAATTGGTTGTTTCAGAAGCTGACTTGGGATTGAGAAATGTATAAAAGGTTGATTTGCAGTCAGTTTTAGAAGCTTAGATGTATTCTTGCATCTTGCACTCATGCATAAACAAACATGCAGTGTTCAGCAAACTGTTGTTAAGATTCACATAGGGAAAATGTAAGAAAAGTAGGTTCCCAGGTTCTGATCTGAATTTTTATATATATATAAATCCAAGCTGAGCTCTGGGAATCATTGATTTTAACAAGTGCCCAGGTTATTCTTAATCATATTCATGTTAAGAAACAATTTATAGATAATAAGGACACAGTAATAGGCACGAATCTAGGTTGGCAACCCAGCTTCTCTACACACAGCTTCTCCCTTATGCAGCCAAATGCTAGAAACTCTTCAGAAGGAATTTTGCAGAATAATTAAGGTCCCACATTAGTTAACCTTAAGACAAGGAGATAATCCTGGTGGGCCTGCCCTAATCACACGAACCCTTACATTCAGAGTTTTCTCTACCTGGTTGCACAGTGGAAAGTCAGAGAGTGGCCCATGTACTCTGTACTAAAACAAACCTTCATGTTGTGAACTGCTGTGGGGAAGGGAACATGAATGGCCTCTAGGAGCTCCGTGTCCTATAATCAAAAGCTTTCAGGATATTGGTGATCTCAACCATACCACCACGAAGTTATAAATTCTGCCAACAATCTGTGACTGTTGTAACAAATAACCACAAATTAGGTGGCTAGAAGCAACAAACATTTATTCTCTCACAGTTGTGGATGTCGGAAAACCAAAATCAGTATCACTGTGTTTCTCTTTACCTTTCTCTTCATTACAATAGGAACTACCTGTATAACCTCAATATAATCACATCTACAAAGACTTTCTCAGATGAGGTAACATTTCCAGTTTTCAATGATGAGGATGTGCGTAACTACTGTTGGGAGTCATGTTTCAATTTAGCATATCCAGTGAGCCTAGAAGACACCAAGGCCCAAATGGAAACAGTAGTTCCAGCCAACACTGGTTTCAAACTACCTAATGACCTGAGCAAAGAATCCAGTCATACTAGACTTCGGAATTCCATAACCGTGAGCTAATAAGTGAATGCTTTAAATTTGCTAAGTTGGTGGTTATCGTTACACAGTAACAGAGAACAAACAAGGAGATGGTGGAAATTTTCCTCTAGTGTTTAGGCTTTGATCTTCCCTCCTCTAAACTTCTTCTTTTATGTTCAATAAAAAGCAGCTTCTTTCACTCAGAAGTGCATTGTGTTTCTTTAATCTTCAGATCTCAACCTTCCCTTCATTACTACCTCTATAACCTTTGTTCACATGTTATCATTTTCACTCGTGATGTTTAAGTACCTTCTTAACATCAACTTGTATCCCATCCAACTTGAACCTATTTTTAACCAGGCTGACAAAATGAAATATGTAAATATTAACTCTAATCATGGCAATTTCCATATGAATGCCCTTTACTACCTTCCTATAGAACTTCAGGGAAAAAAATCTAAACTTTTAAAAATGAATATGTGTGATTTGAATGTATTTTTAAAGTAAAATAAGGGAAAACTTCTTCCAGTTATAAAACCACTTTGAGCTGGGCCTATGAGCCATTATCCTGGGCAGTTACATGTAATTTCACGGAAAAATGGGAAAGCCCTGTGCGAGCCTGTCCATAAAGCATTCTCTAAAGTTATCACACTTTCCTCCACCTGTCCACAGACTCACCTGGCTAAGCTTCAGAACTTTCATGCTCCAGTCACAAATAACCTTCCCTAGAATCTTTCTGTGCTCCCTCCAGGCTGAAATAGCCACTTCTGCTTTGACATCACAGTTACTCTATCGCCTTCACTAAATATTTACTGACCTAAGGGCCATGTAATGGTTTCATTTCCTATCCTTACTCTGCCTAACCCAGTGCTTGGCATACAGTTGTTTCTCAGTCAATATTACTGAGTGAGATGCATGAATAAATGGATAACTCCTGGATATATGTTGTATAAGTTTGTCTTTACCTAGTTGATTTTTAAAGGATGTTTAATTTATGAAATATCCATCCTTTTGGTCTCATATGTTTCTCCATTATTTTCACAGCTGCCATTTTGTTGGACTTATCACAGTGTCTTGTAATGGCTTGTTATTGGTCAGACTAGAAACATTCATCCAGACGGACAGGAGGCCTGGAAATGGGCAGCCAGGGGGAGAAGCAAGGTGGGGGCTGACAGGATTTCCCACATTCAAGTGTGGATAAGCTGGGAGGAGTAACTGGGGAGCTGGGCAAATCACACAACCCAGGGTTCCAGCATGGGGAAATAAAACCTCAAACACTCTGGTTGTAAAAACCTAAGGGGGTTGTGGCAGCAGGAGAAACTCCTAGTCTTACAGGAGGGACATATGGGGTCCTATATGTACACAAGCCCACCCACCGGAAATCAGCACCTGAAAGAGGACAATCAGGAAAGTGATGAAAAGCAGGGCAACAGAGCTGAGCAAATTAGCAAGCGGCATTGTTCCCTCTCTGACCACACCCCACATACAGCTCCACAACTCAGTGGGTTGCCCCACCCTGATGAATAGATAAGGCTCTGCCCCTTTATAACATAACAGGTGCCCTGAGACAAAGAAATATGGCCCAGATGGAAGAACAGATCAAAACTCCAGAAAAAGAACTAAGAGACAAGGTGATGGACAACCAATCAGATGCAGAGTTCAAAACACTGGTAATCAGGACACTTACAGAATGAGTGAGTTTGGTCACAGGATGAAGGAAGAAATGAAGGCTATACAAAGTGAAATAAAGGAAAATATACAGGGAACCAACAATGAAGGGAAGGAAACCAGGACTCAAATCAATGATTTGGAACAAAAAGAAGAAATAAATATCCAACCAGAACAGAATGAAGAAATAAGAATTCAAAACAATGAAGAGAGGCTTAGAAACCTCCAGGACAACTTTAAACATTCTAACATTCAAATCATAGGGGTGCCGTAAGGAGAGGAGAAAGAGCAAGCTATTGAAAGCTGAACAAATAATGATGGAAAACTTCCCCAGTCTGATGAAGGCACTAGACATGCAAGTCCAGGATGCTCAGAGAGTGCTAAAAAAGTTGGATTCACAAAGAAACACAATAAAAAACATCATAATTAAGTTACCCAAGATTAAAGATAAGGAGAGAATCTTAAAAGCAGCAAGAGGAAAGGAGAGAGTTCCCATAAGACTATCAGCTAATTTCTCAAAAGAAATCTGACACACAAGAACGGGCTGGAAAGAAGTATTTGAAGTCATGAAAAGAAAGGACCTACATCCAAGAATACTCTATCTAACAAAGCTTTCATTTAGAATGGAAGGGCAGATAGAGTGCTTCCCAGATAACATCAAGTTAAAGGAGTTCACCATCACCAATCCTTTATTATATGAAATGTTAAAGGGGCTTATCTAAGAAAAAGAAGATGAAAACTGTGAACAGTAAAATGACAACAAACCCACAACTATCAACAACTGAACCTAAAAAACTAAAACTAAAACTAAACGAACAACTAGAACAGGAACAGAATCACAGAAATGGAGATCATGTGGAGGGGTATCAGTGGTGAGGGGAGAATGGGAGAAAATGTACAGGGAATAAGAAGCATAATTGTTAGGCACAAAATAGACAAGGGGAGGTTAAGAATAGTGTAAGAAATGGAGAAGTCAAAGAACTTATATGTAAAACCCATGGACATGAACTAAGGTGGGGGGAATGCTGGAAGGCAGAGAGGGATAAAGGGGAGAAAAAATGGGACAACTATAATAGCATAATCAATAAAATATACTTTAAAAAATTGAAAAAGGTAAGGATCCAAGGAAGGAATAAAAAAGGATAGTGAGCAAATGAATGATTTAGGGGAAATTTGAGCTTAAAGGAAAATAGCATGCAATGTGGTTGGAAGTTGGAAAAATGAAGTTTCTTGTTGTTTTGTTTATTTATTTTTATCATTGAAGGGTGAGACATTGAATATAAAATAAAGACATTTATGGCTGAGAGATTAAGTTTGCCAAAAAGAAACAAGGAGGTATAATCAACGGCACAGAAGGGGATACTGTTTCCTTTAGACAAGCTTAAAAGTGGAACAGAAATTTTTTAGAAAGAGGAAAGTTTTAATGGATAGCCTGTTTTTCCTGAAACAAGGAAAAATATCTGCTGAGAGGATAAAATGCTGGTGGGATACTTTGCTTAAGAAATGGTTTTGGGAAAAAATATACAGTCACTTTGGACTGAATGAAAGAAAAATCTGGTGATAAAAGACTAAATAATGAAGCCAGATTTTCAGGTACTATGTCCAAAATTATAAGGAGCAAGTTTCTACAATCTTCCTAAATCTCTGCATTTAGTCTCTGATAAATCCTTTATGCCTGTTTGCCAGATTAAGCATAATAAAATAGAGTTTTCCTCATATTGTTTCTTACGATAAAGACCTTGTATTTTTGATATTGCTATAGAAATGTACAAGATGATTACTTAATAAATATCTAAAATAAATAATAAAAACACATAAAACATTTAATTTATTTTGCTAGTTTGGTTTATGTAAAACCAAAAGACTATTGCATCACACATACACACATTTTTATTAGCATATGTTATAAAGTATCAATACACTATGCTACTTAAGATATATTTAATATAAAGCTAAAGAGAATAGGGAATATTGGAAAAGTGAATGTGGAAATTATACTTATCAGTTATAAATGGTATATTTCTTCATAACTGGTGCCCAAATATATCGTTTTATAAGCTTCATCGAATTCTCCACAATCCAACATTGCACAAAGGTTTTTGGAAAGAACAGGATGCCATTTCATCAGGGGACCGAAAGGAGACAACAGAGGGGTGGATGGTGAGACGTGGCAAACTCAAGACTGGCATTTGAATGTATAGCATATCTGCACCAACGGGCATCAGTGCTGTCTCCCTGCACTGAGTCTAATAACAAAAGCATTTGTGCTTAATATGTTGATTAAGTTGTAAATTATATTAGAATACTAGAGTCACTGGGACTAAATTAAGTCATTTTGTGTATATTTGATCATGTTTCAACAAATTTTTCTAATTTGCATTTTATTTCTGTTCGTTTGACTATCGTGGGGTATTTTTTATGCCTACTCTACAGTGATAATTATTCCCATCACAAAAGGCAGCACTTTTATCAAGAACTTTGCAACAGACTCAGTGCTACAAATTCCTTCATTAAAACTGCTAAGTAAAATTTCCAGTACTTGCTTTATCAACAAGGATTGTAAAGTTGTTATTTTTCACTTAGGAAAAGTTTCTTGTTGTGAAAAATCAACACTTTCTTTGAACATAAAAATATGTATGTAGGGGAGGGAAGAACTGGATGAAAGAAAGTGAAGAGTTTAGCCAAAGAATGTACACACATATTTCACAGACAACAGTGAGATGACGGCCAGAGCAAAGAGCAGGCGGGGGCTGGGTGGAAGTGGGCAAAGGAGGGGAAAATGAGGCCATCTGTAAGAGTGTCAACAATAAAAATAAAGTTAAAAATCTTTACCTATTAATAGATTAAAATGCTGTTGTTACAATTACAACCCAAAATGCCATCTCATAGAGATTCTAGAAGAGCAGGGTTTAGCAAGCCTGTTCCATAGGACTTACTTTGTCATTTAGGCAATTCTCATCACATCACAGAGCCAAAATGCTCCAAGACTGTGGAATTAAATAATGCTCAAATCAGAGAGTAAGTGGCCTGTACTTAGAAGAAACATGCAGACAATAGAAATTTGGTGAAAGCCTTACAATGAGTGTTTTAAAGTTAGTCTATGTATTAATTTTTCAATAAATATTTATGTACTCAATACTAAGAATGACAGATGTTTATTATTTTTTTCCACAAACATGTATGCCTCCATGCTGCTAGTTGTTGGCAAAACAGCAATGGAAAAACAGTCTCTGCCTTTGATGCCAATGACTGCAATTCTATGGTGTGATTGTGATAGTTCAGAAGTTATGAGTAGTTCATTATTGCTTCAGCATAACGATGTAAGGGCTGTGGCAGGAGTTGGAACTGGGTAGATGAGCAAGAACTCTGTAATGAAAGGCCATATATAAAATAGAAAGATTTTTATGGAGGGCTTATCATTCCTATGAGTTATATACAATTGATCACAGGAAAGAATATGTCAAAATCAAGAGATATTTATTAAAAGAATTAAAAATTCATAGGAACTTCAAATGCATCCTTAGCATAGACAGAAATTAATGCAATTATCCTAATTAAAGAAAATGGTTTAATATGTGTATAGTATAATATACAATGTAAGTGCAATAGGTACATTATTACAAATAGCATACATTTATACATGTATAGTATATAATACACACCACTATAAGAAAATCAGGAAGTTAAAGCAAAAGGTCAAATGGGAATGGCAGGCTCTATTTAAAAATGACTGATGTGCAGGGGATGGGAGAGGGTGGGAGGAAGTGGAAAGGGTACAGGGGGATAAATATAATGGGAAAATACAATAAAAATAAAAAAGTGAATGCTGTTTGGGAGAAATACATGCTACCAAAGTTGTTAAAATGACACTGGATTAGAGAGAGTTCTTATTGTACACTTTGTAGTGAAATAAAATCCAGTAACTAGAAAGCAAGTTTGAAAAATCTGCCTCTGATGCCAATTTTCTTGTAGATGGCTTATTACCAAAAAGGAAATATTTTTATAAACCTAAAGAGCAATTCAGAAAACAATCAGAAGTCAGATTCTCTATCAATTTCCATAAGGAAGAAGTTAAAAAATGAATAGTATTGAATCAATTCATAGGATAATCAAGATATCAAGAAGAAAGTCCTTACTAAGAAAAGAGAGGGACAAATTTCAAAGTTTAACTTAGAACTAAATGACTGATTAAATCAAAGGACTGTATTATCACAAAACAACTGAGTAGAGGGGTCACAACAAAGACATTAGAGAAAAGGTGTGTCATATTCTCAAAGGTTATCTACAGCTACATGATTAACAGGATTACAAAGAATAGAGTTAACATGGTAAGTAAAGATTCTTGAAAAAAGAACTGGGCCACGCCAAATGTCTTATGCATTGCCTTCTGTAGCAATCACGGTTAGCTCAAACAGAGCATGCTGATGCAAAAGAGAGAGCACACGCCCAGGAGATACGGGAATGGCGGTGTGGAAATACAGCGCGGTGAAACAGAGGGTGAGAGTGACTGAGACGAACAGCTGCCCTTCTGCTAACAGAATCTGAAATCAGTTGATTCAGCTGACATAACTCTTTCCTTTCTATAGTTTCCCAGTTAAAAGAATATCCGACTTAAAAAAAAGTCACTCTTCCTTCATGATAAGCACTTCTCTCTTGCTAAAACATCCGTAATGAAAACCACTGAGGCAAGTTCAATAAGACATTTGTATGAGATTGTAAGTATCTCCTGATTTTCTAATTTTCTACCTTCAGATATATTTTAGCTTTTTCCTAAAGGAGGAGATCTACAAGGGCACCATTAAAATTTAATAGAGCAAGGAAAAGCTGTATATTTTTAGGTCAGATCATCATGCCTTGAAATGGTTGAATGTCCTTAATTAACTTACTTATATTTAATGACCATTGATTGGTATCCTGCTGTGTTCACTGTATATACTCCTTATGTAGGTTTTCAGCTTTATTTTTTTTTAGAAAAACATGTCTTAATTATTGTTCAACTCACATAGCAAAGTAGAATAATTATTAATTCATTATTTGTTGAGGCAGACTGAATGAAGAAGCATGGAACTGGAGTTGAGAAACTTAAATTTAGTTTAAACACACTCTGTAAGCAAGTACTTAATCTTAGTTGAGGTATTTGTCTTTTCTAGGATTAGTTGGGAGGCACAATAATATAGGGGTTATGGGCACAGTGTCTCACGCTAAACTGTGTGAGTTTATATACTTTCTCTATAACTCAATAATCACATAAAGGCAGAAAAATTACCCTCTTTGAGCTTCAGTTTCTTTGTATGTAATATTGAACAATCAGTAATAATATGTCCTTTATAGAGTTAGATAACTAGAGTACTTCATAAGCTATGAGAGACAGATCAATTTCTTTATATAAATTGTTCTTGAAGGTGTTTTTCCATAAGCATCTCTTCAATGTTAAGCGTTTTTATTAGTGTGATAAAAACAAGGGAGTCTTAGAACTCTTCATAGTTATAAGCAATATTTTATGTGTAGTGCGATGTAGGGGAGACATTCACAAATTTTATCACATTTTCACAAGGCTATATGTTTTAGCTATTGCTGGATAACAAGCTACCCCGATTTAGTGGTATAAAAAAGTTTTGTAATGTTCATGGATTCTTCGGAGTAGAAATCCTGACAGAGCACAGCAGGTAAGGCTGGTGTCTGTACCACGATGCCTGGGCCTCGGCTGGGGAGATCTGACTAATTGGGATTACTGGCAGAGGCTGCACTGGCTACTGTTACTGTGTAACAGTGTTCTAATCTGATTGTTCAGAGCAGCAACTTTTTTATTCCACTCACAAGTTCTGTGTACCAGAAATTCAGAAAGGAAACTACAGCTAGAAAGACCGAAATGGCTGAGGGGTAGAAAAACTCGGCTGGTGGGTTTATTTCCAAGATGCCTTTGTCACTCTGTCTGAGCTGGAATGGCTGTGGGATGATCTCAGCCGGCACTGGGAACCAGAGTCAACATATGGCTTCTTCATTGGCTTACAGGAGGGGGTTTATGGAGAGCAAGCGTCCTGAGAGAACCAGGTGGCCTTGGCAGTCACACAGTGTCATTTCTGCTGTACTCTGTTGGTCAAAGCCATCCCCAAACAGCCCTGAATCAAGGAGATGGCCATGCACTCCACATCTCAATGAGAGGATGTCAAAAATTTCAAGGGCAATTGATTTAAAACCACCACACAGTTGTATATACAATGTAAAGAACCACCGTTTTTTCTTTCTAAGAGTTCATGCACAATTTCTTTTTAAGTTAGTAGTCAGTTTTGAACATTCAAGTTTATAGATATTTTAACTGCCATCTAGCATTCCTTTCACCTTAAACTTCTCCATATGTTGAAAAGTAAACATCAATGTTGCTAAAAATGATCTTATTCTCTAGACCTCCTTTTCAAAAATCATCATAATTTTGTTAGGGAACTAAATGCAATGACATCCTTGACTTTTATCTAATTATCTACCTCCATCTTTATTCCATCATCAAATATTTTCAAATCTTCCTTCCTAAATTCTCCTACAAATGCCTTTTTCATTCCATTGCCATTTGACAATGGTTCAAATCTACATCAGATTTCTGGGGGATTATGAAATAATTTTCTTTCTATTCAGCCAGTCTTTGAGCATTCCCCTCCTTCAACTGACCCTCTACCTCGTAAAACTTTCCACCTAAAACAAAGGGATGTAAATATTAAGCACTGATTAAAGAGATTTGATTTATTCCAAAGTTTCCAGAATGAGTGTTTTGGATTTCTTTTTCTCCAGGCACTTCTGTTGGAAACAGAGTGTCTAACCTTTCGAGTTCTGTTATTAATATATGATGTGAATGATTATTTGAATGGTCATTTGGGAACAGATACAGACACAGAACCAGAGAAAATACAAGCAGTAGCCCCAGGCTCCTGCAGAATCAAATTCACTTCTGTTGATGTTTTAAGACTACATTTGATGTTGACCTTGAGTTAAAAGAGTTAAATGAGCAGAAAGGATTTGTCAGTACAGCAAAATCATGGCCAGGTGGAGCCCAGCCAACAGCAACTCTAATTCACTTTTTTACCACAAATAGGTAATAAACAAATGAATCAATTGATTAAAAATTCCACTTTTTAAAACTTGTCTAGATTAAACTATGTGTTCCAATTCAAGCCAAGTTTTTCAGCACATTGTTCTTTTACAACAAAACCTACTCAGAATCTTTATTTTCCTTACATTTTAAATATACATGAACTCTCTCCTTATCCTTTCCTTTAGCAAGCCTAAAACATCAGATGTTTCTTAATCGTGAAACTTTTTGTTTTAAGATGCACATTTTTAAATATCAACCCCAGACCTATTAATTCAGATATGAGACCCGCACTAAAAATCTAACGTGGTTGACCACTGACAGCACTGTTAGGACAAAATGTCCTAACGGTAACTTCACAGGCCTCTCCTCAAAATGAAGTCTAAATATCAATTTTGTAAGAATCTATCTCCATCTTCTGAAGATGAAATTGAATACTCCATTATAAGACCTATTAAAATACTTCTAAGACAGAACATTATAGTAAAGGCCAGTGGTGTGGGGAGAAATCATACAATTTTGCTTCTTCTTCAAGCTTGGTATAAACACAGGAAATTAAATTCCTTTCTGAGCATTCTTTTATTTTTTATCTGAAATATAAGAATGATGATACCTCCTTACTCTCTAAATATGTTGTAAACATACATTGAATTTATAGATTTGTATACTTGAAAAATATACTTGAAAGAATTGAAAACTTTTCAGTACTAACCATGTTACACACACATATATATATATATAGAAAATTGTACTTATTTTACTATTTAAACTCTGCTCTTATCTGTTTGTTTATTTTGTTTTTTATGTTAATTTGTTGTTGTTCATATTCTCTCAATGGATTATGAATTCCTTAAGTGAAGGGCTTTAAATTCTTCATCCTGAAGAAATTTTTCCTTTTTAGTATGTGTTAACTGTATACGTTTTTCATATGACTATATAGTTGAGATTTAACAAAACTAGGCCTGGTAGAATGTATAATTATACTTCTTAATTCTAGTGATAATTTTTTTCTTTTTTAAAATATATATATATGTATGTGTGTGTATATATTTATTTATACATATATATATACATATATATATATATATTTATCCTTACCCAAGAACATTTTTTTCTTTTGTTGCATTTAGAGAGAGAGGAAGGGAGAGAAGAAGGAGGGGAGAGAAACGTCCATTTGAGAAAGAAGCAGCGATAGGTAACTTCTAGTCCATGCCTGGACCAGGGCTCCCAGACAGGGTGATCAAACCCACAACCTAGGCATGCGCCCTGACTGGGAATCAAACCTCACACCCTTGGTTTGCAGGACGACCCTCCAACCAATTCAGCCATACTGACCAGGGCTGCTTTCTTTCCTTTCTTTCTATTTTTTTATTTTTTATTTTTGGTCTTTAATAGTAATTTTGTTATGAGATTTTCATTTGAACTGAGCAAAAATACTTACATAATTTATCAATTCAAATAATGTAGAGATGTACAAATAAAAATGTAATAACTTTCCCACCATTCCATTCTAATTATATCCCTTTTTTGGGTAAGTGCTAAGTCTGTTGTATTTCCTGTTCTCTCCTTGTCCAGTTTATATGCGTGTGTTTATATATAATACACACACACACATACACACAGATATGTATATGTATATATTATGAAGTATATATGTATAAATGTATATATAGTATATAAATATATACATAATGTTTATGTATGTATATTTATATACTATATATACATATTTCATATGGACATTTGTGTGTGTACACACACACACGCGCGCGCACATATGAGGTCTGACCAGAAATTATCCAGCCAGTACAGTGAAGTTGTCATTGTTCACGCTTTCGCATTCCAGTCCACTCTCCTTGGCTGCCAGTTTACATCGATGTTGTGCAAACTATTCTCATTATATTAACAATTGCACAGTGGCTGGATGCTTTGCCAATAAAACTCTGCACCAGAAGTGATTCATGAGAGGGCACATTTGTCATGATGAAGCTGCCTATCACCGGTTGCCCATAGCTGTGGCCTTCTGAATCATCCCACCATTCCATTCTAATTAAATCCCTTATGGGGGTAGGTGTTAAGTCTGTTGTATTTCCTCTCCTCTCCTTCTCTAGGTTTTCTCACACACACACACACACACACACACACAGTATGCCCAGAAAGTATCCAGCCATGTACTGTGAAAAACAGAAACATTTATTGAAGAAGATACAAGATATAAGAAACATTGTACACAGGACAATGATGCCTCAGTCCTCTTCAAAGTAGGCACCTTGGGACCCTACACAGTTCTTCTAGTTGCCACCAGTTCCCCCATCATATTTTCCTGAATTTCATCAACAATCTAAAATCTCTTCCCTTTCAAAGGTGATTTTAGTACCCAGAAAAGCCAGAAGTCACAGGGCACCAAATTTGGGCTGTAGGGGGGCTGAGTCATCTGGTGTTAATTTGATGTTTCACCAAGATACTCTGCATAATACTACACATCGAGGAGCACAGAATCGAATGTTTACGTAACCAGGCTGGTAACCTATAAAATGTGAAGTGGCTGTGAAATAAGCAATGGAAGTGTTGAGGAGAGGGGCTCACAGTCATTTGTCCCTTTCTAAGGAGACAGGTACCTTGTAGGAATGAATGACCCTCTATGGCCAGATCTTCCAGCTTGACCAAAGACAGAAAAATGTTGACTCATCAATTCAGCTGGGTTTACCCTCAAGATTCACAAACTACCAGATTCTGGATCATCTTACTTCTCCACCAAATTAAAAGATTTAGATGTCTGAATGAAAGATGTTTTGAGGCCCTGTTCCCTGAAGCATACTCATGCCATTAAAATAAAAACCATTCCCAGACAGAAATTTCAACACTGATGCAGACTTGCTTATTGAAAACTTGGGTTATTGGGAAAGGAATTCAGTTTTATTACAAGTACAACATTCATTTAATATTTTTCTTTTCTGCAATATACAGCTACATGTGTTGTTGGGTCCACTATTACTTTGCCACTATTTTTAAATTAATATACTTTTGATCAATTCCTTAGATGACTGATATTGATTAAAATTTAGTATATTTTAAAGTTATAAAATAATTAACAATTTACCTTCCCTAAAAAATCACTTTGTGATTCTTAATATTTTATTGAACCAATAATAAGGAAAGCATATTGCTATTTATAGACTGATACAAAATTTGTTAATATAAAATAATATATTTTCTTTTTGATTTATTTAACAATATTTCTTATGTAGAATTCCTTTTGCAGCCATCACCTATTCCATTTGTTTCCTTAGAGTTTAAAAGAATAATTGCAGAATATATTTAGAGACCTTTCATCAAGGTGTCTTTGAAAGTAAAAAAAAAATTCAAAACTTCTGAAAATGGTTTTCTCCCAATTGCTTCTATAATTCTAATTCTCTTTATTCTCTGCTGATTCTCTCTTTTCAAAGATCTCCTTTATGCTACCTTGCAGCTCGCTTTATGGATCAATGATTCCACTGATTGTTTTTTTCTCACCAAGGTCATTAGTAGGACCCTTCTACCTGAGTCTCCAATTTTCACATAGACTTCCATCTGTTTTATAATCCATCAACCTAATAACTGTGTATTTCCTGGGTCCTCAACTAGACAGCCTGGACAGTTTGGGTTGGTTGATTTTTTCACCTAGTTTTTTGTCTTGTTGCTCATGCTAGTTCTCTATTAAAGTGAAAAATAACTAATATTATTGAACATATATTATGTTCCAGGAACTATGAAACTTTTTAAATAACTATTTCATTAAATTCCTCCAACAACCCAAAGTGGAAAGATTACAATTATCCTTTCCAAAATATACAAAGAACTCACGTGACTCCACTCTAGGAAGACAAACAACCCAATTAAAAAGTGGGCAAAGGACCTGAACAGACACTTCTCCAAGGATGACATACAGAGGGCCCAGAGACATATGAAAAGATGCTCAGCATCACTAGCCATCAGAGAGATGCAAAATAAAACCACAATGAGATACCACTTCACACTAGTTAGAATGGTCATCATAAGCAAATCAACAAACAACAAATGTTGGAGAGGAAATAGAGAAAAGGGAACCCTAGTGCACTGTTGGTGGGAATGCAGACTGGTGCAGCCACTGTGGAAAACAGTATGGAATTTCCTCAGAAAACTAAAAATGGAAGTGCATTTTGACTTGGCAATTCCACTGCTGGGATTATATCCTAAGAACCCTGAAACAACTATCTAAAAGAACTTATGCACCCCAATGTTCATAGCAGCACAATTTACAATAGCCAAGAGCTGGAAGCAACCTAAGTGCCCATCAGTAAATGAATGGATCAAAAAACTATGGTATATTTACATGATGGAATATTACACAGCAGAAAGAAAGAAGGCACTTCTACCCTTTGCAACAGTGTGGTTGGAACTAGAGAGCATTATGCTAAGTGAAATAAGCCAGGTGGTGAAAGACAAATACCATATGATCTCACCTTTAAATGGAACCTAATCAACAAAACAAACAAGCAAGTAAAATATAATCAGAGACATTGAAATTAAGAAAAACTGACAGTAACCAGAGAGGAGATGAGAAGAGATAATGAGGGGGAAAGGGGGAAGGGTTTTCAGAAACAACTATAAAGGACACATGGACAAAACCAAGAGGGGGTGGAAGCAAGGGAGGGAGGTGGAGATGGCTGGGATTGGGGGGGTGGTGGGGGGAAAATGCAGACAACTGTACTTGAACAACAATAAAAAACCCAATTATTTTCTCTTTATAAATGGAAAAATTAAATATGATTCTGTCAAAAGTCACAAATTAATAAACGTAAGAAATAACACTTGAGCAAGAGTCTGATTTTAGACTGATTTTAGACCTTAACTCCTGGCCACTTTTCTTTACTGTTTAATTTTACTGTGTTATTTCTTTTATAACTCTAAGAAAATCATGTCATTTAATTTTAAAATAAGTTAATCTAGAAATGTATTTACCTACCAATAGTTATAAAAGGTAAAGAAACTACATGATTCTTGAATAACAATTCTTTTATTTAAATTTGGAAGGCCATTTGGTAAAATAGTTAATGAGAGAAGGAGATAAAACCAAATTAATTAAACAAATGCTCTATATATTTACAACATGAATATATTATGTTTGATTAATTTATTTGATTAAGTCATGGTTTGTTTCTAGCACAGTATAAAGTATTATTTTAAAATATTCTTCAAAATTCTCATTACTCCATTATGACTTTATTGTACTTATGGCAAATAAGGAAAGAAAAGCTGTAATTCATTTGTATATTGAACAGTCATTGATTGTATATTCCCTCTGCTGTGCTTGCAAAGCCGCAAGAATAGGTAATATCCCTTTGTGGGAATGAATTTCCTCTTGAAAAGAGGGAGGTTCTAAGCATAGAAGGAAAAATGTTCACATTACTAGGTAAGGAGGGATGCTTCTCTCTTCACCTTGTTTCAGGTTAATGGAAGAAATAACTGATAAACTTTGGAGCATTTAGTCCAGTAGAGAAGATGAAGTATTTAGCTCACCAAGGGGTCCATGAAAGGCTTCTCCAGGGATATTTATTATGAAGTTTTATTATGGGGATGAGGAATGAGCATGACAAGTTGGGATAAGGAGATGATTTGCTCTACAGAAACCATCTTGTACAAAGCCACAGGGATGAGAGAGCCATGCACTTGGTCTGCGCAGCGGTTGGATATAAGGATGTTGGTTGGTCAGAGTCAGTTCATGCAAAGCTGTGCACTTTTTCAATACTTTTTATTTATTTGTTTATTTAAAACATTTAATTACAGTTTGCATTCAATATTATTTTGTACTGGTTTCAATAAAGCGTAGTGGTTAGACAACCATATACTTTACAAAGTGTTCCCCTGATATTTACAGCACCCACCTTGCATCATACATAGTCATAACAATATTATTGACCATATTTTCTATGCTGTACTTTACTTTGCACCCCCAAGACAGTTTTTTAACTACCAATCTGTATTTCTCAGTCCCTTAGCCTTCTTAACCCAGTCCCCTAATGCCCCTCCCCTCTGGCAATCAGCAGTCTCTTCTCTGTATCTGCGTCTTTTAAAATCATTTGAGTTTACCCTATTATAGCAGGGAGTGACATCATGATCAGTTGGCATCTGCTACATTGTATCCCATACAATAGTTTCTATTTTTTAACGATTTTATTTATTTTTAGACAGAGGGAAAGGAAAGGAAAAAGAGAGGGAAGAAAACATCAATGTGTGGTTGCCTCTCACACACCCCCTAAGGGAGACCTGGCCAGTAACCCAGGCATGTGTCCTGATTGGGAATTGAACTGGTGACCCTTTAGTTTGCAGGACGACGCTCAATCTACTGAGCCACACCAGCCTGGGCAGAATCGTTTTTAAATAGTGCTATAGGAATTACCATTGTTTTGTCACAAAATGGGCTATTTAAACTGCTTTGTGTTTTAATATACTTTGTGATATTATTCTGGCTTCAGACAACCTCACCAATGTAACTCAATGTATTTTAGATCCTTAAAATATAAGAACCCTTTTGTATGTGCATGTGATATTAGATTTCCTACTACGGTTTTAATTCTTCTGACTCTCACTGCCCTTGTACACCCATCAATTTTTGCCTGGCTGGCTGGCTTCTTCTCTAAATGTTCTTTTTAAAAAGTTGATGAGCCAGGTCCTTTGAAAAGTGATATATTTGATAAGTTTTCCCTTAAAAAATTGCAGCACTTTGAATTGAATTTACAAACTTAATCAGATTTTAATGCTATTTTAATACAACTCTTAAATCTCATAAAAAGTAAGAATAAAGACATAAAGATCCCAACAGACAAAAGGCCTAGTACCAAAAATTAAAAATAAAAGTGTGCCTGTGTGTGCACGTACATGTCATAGGTGTGGATGTATCTGTGTGTGTTTGTTTATAGTAAAAATATTGCATCAGTAAACAAAGAAACTGGGAAAAACATATTGTGTGTGTGCAGTGAAACCCATGCACAAAAGCCATGTACACAAATCCAGATCAGAAGAGGTTTACACAGAGAATAACATGACATCATGTAATTTGGCCAATTAACTACATCTCCAGGTTGTAATCCACTCCGGAGTCCTCACTTTTCTTGTTCCCAGTCTGCATCTATTTGAATTTTACTTTAGAGTCAGAGATAAGCAGCATATTGCCCGCCTTCTTCTCCAAAGCCTACTATTTTGGAGGACCGGTGCCTTTTATTCCCAAGCGATCAGTGCCGGAAATATTTACAGATTCTGAAGAGTCCTTATTTATTCATAAGGCTATAGAGCCTTCATTATGTTAACTTTTTTACTTTGTCTGAAATACATACATCCATAATAGGAGAGAAATTTCAGCATACCGAGGTACTTGTTGGCAAGTGCTGTTTTAGGCTGTGGTAGTAAAATAATGAATGACCTATGACCCTGCTTTCAAGTCCCTTACACTGAAGGGAAGGTTCTGAAACGCTCCACAGAGCTGCCATCTGAAAGCCACTCGACAAGGGGTGTAAGGTGCACTATTCTGAGGGAAAATGTCCACAGTTATCGACACATTGCCCTTTTACTTTTGTGATGGCCACAGATTCTTCTAAAGCACATAACAAAAACAAAGCATTATAGATTATTATATCTCTGTATGATGGCACGGAGAACATGCAAATGGGCGTTCCGAAGTACAATCAGCTGAAATCTGGGGAGCCATCTGGAAAAGCGTGCCAAGTTTAGGGGCTTTATGGAAGGGAGTGAAGAAGTCCTGAAGCTCATGCTTTGTTTATGCCACTAACAAATCTACCTCTATTCATGCTGGAATAATTCACTCAGAAGTCTCTCACACACTCGCAAAATGGTAAGGCATCAAGACCCCAACATGGAAAGTCAAAGTTAAATTATGAATTTTGGTTTTGTGACATAGTTTTGAAAGTTGTACCATGAAGCAAAATCCTAGGACCACCACAGTCTTGTTCCCTAAACTTAAATACTTTACTTTTTTAAACTTCAATTCCCTTGTCTAAGAAATTAGGGTAAAACTGTGTTGACAATCACATAATAAAAAGATAAATTGAAGTGCTTTATATTTGCGCACAAGGTAGGAAATCAGTGACATTATTTGTGTATTTGAGTTTATTTGTGTCAGGTTTAGAGAGCCTCTTTTACACACACACTCACACACACATGCACAGTTAATTTGCCATGATAGTCTTCAGTGTTAAAAACAAAGTTACGTCAGTTAATTCATCATAACTAAGCTTTAGTGGAAAGACTTTGAAGTGTGCTTTTCAAGCATGGTTTGGTAAACACAAAGTTTTACAAATTCCCTTGCTAATTCTTTCCCTGCTAAACCCTGCAGACTATGTGAATTGAAGAATTTTTTATTTTTATTTCTACAGTTTTGTAGTGGCTCTAATATAGCATGCAAAATAACGATCCTGTCTTGAGAATTTTTCTCTTAAAACCCCATTCTTTCTTTGAAAAATAAAGCAGAGTAGCTGTTTTCTTCTCCAATAAATAAGCACATAAATATACAAGCACCAAGAGGGAAATACTGCTTTGCCTTTACACTACCATCTGTTACACATCGCACTCTGTGAGCTGTGCTAACTGAGGCCAACTTTACAGTGCTGACATGAGCATTGTTTTCCTACATCTTTGGTGAAACCCCTCAATGCACTGATTCTACTCCATAAATGAATAAAAAAGAGAATGCTTTAAAAATTATAAATTTATATTTATATTTACTGTATAGCTTATCTGTGAACTAAAATAACTTCAAATAAAAAGGTAAGCAGCATGGTGATTATATTTATTTCAAGAAAATTCCATATTAATATAGATGTAAGATATTTTCTGTTTATTTTAGGGAAAATAAAAGTCTTTAAAATACTAAATGGTGATTTTTCTTTTGCTGTGACTATTATGGAATGATGGTTTAATAATGGTAATGACTGAGAAACTATAATTACTGAGTTTATATCCAAAGTTTAATTAATGTATTATTTTGCATTTAATGTAAATGCAAAGTTTTTCATTCATGCCATGTGTAACCTTCATATTTGAATACACACACATGCACACGCCAACAGACATAAAGAGCAGATGATTTTTTTTGCAAATAACTTCACATTTTATATAATTGCCTAAATGGAATTAGCAGCATTTATGAACCCATTGTGGGCAATGGCGAAGAGTGATAGAAACAAGCCAGCGCCCTTGTCCTTGAGTATCGCGTAACTTATTTACAGAGCAGAATGCACGTGCAGACAAGAGACTTACCAAACAAAATATAATTCACTACACCGAGAGAAAGAACTTCCCAAAAAACTTCAGCTATATCCAATAAAATATTCAGAAAGAATATAGCAGACAGAAGTTTACTTCAGGCTTTCTGTCTCACCATTTTTTCCTTCTCAGAGAGAGCTCAGATATATTAAGAAATAAACTGATTTGTACCATAACCTATTCTTTTTCATTTCTTCTATTCTGAAAATAACAGAGGAATACAAAGGTAGAATAGTAGTGTTATGTCCTAGCTCTACCACTTGTTTGTAGTTCTCTTACAGAAATCAACTAAACCTATGGTTCTTACACTTATAATCCTTAATGGATATATCAGCGTTCTCAAAACAAACTGACAAAAAACAAACAAATGAAAACCACCCACAAACAACTAAAAATAACCAGTTGTAAAGTAGATAAATATAGATAGATAATAGATGATAGATGATAGATAGATAGATAGATAGATAGATAGATAGATAGATAGATAGATAGATACTGAGTTATTATAAGATATTGACTCATGATTGTGGTAAGTCCCACAATCTCCCTTCTACAAGCTGCAGAGTCAGGTCATCTAGAGGCATAGTTCAAAGGTCTGAGAGCTGGCGAGCTGATGGTTTTGACTTCAACCTGAGCCTGAAGGTCTGAGAAATAAGAACACTGAAGTTGGGAGAATATGTGTCTTAGCTCAAGCATTCAGGCAGAGCAAGAGTGAAAGCTTCCTTTCTCCACTTTTTGGTTCTATAAAGGCCCTCAGTGAATTGGATGATGCCCAATCACATCAGGGAAGATGATGCGATTTACTGGTCTACAGATTCAAATGCTTATCACTTCTAGTAATTCTCCCACAGACATACCAGAAATAATGTTTAGTCAGATATACGAGCATCCTGTGATCCACTCAAATTTATACATACCCACACACACATAAATAAGTGAATTATACTGGTGACAATTGTAGTCCTCATTGCCATAGCTGGTCATGTCATTGTAACTGGTCATTGTAATTACCTTCTTCCATTACCCATTCTTTATAGTCTTTGACTTGAGAAAGCACATTAGCTGGTCTTGGTTCTCTGCCTGGTAGGTGACCCAAAACTATTCCTCAAGGATATGGGTCACCAGGAGTCCTGCCTGCACTGGGCTGTTGTTGTTTTCAATTGACCTTAATATCAGGTCGTTGTAACAATGAGAGATGCCCTGAGGCGTGTCTGTCCTGTTTGCCAGACAGAATCTTTCTGACTTCTGTTGTGGAGTAGCAGTCCAATTCTTCCACTGATAGATGAGATCAATCACCCTAGCCAGCACAGTAGTTCTACTATGATGTGAATTACTTTTTGGAAGCAATACTATATATTATTAAAATCTTCAATTTGAGGTCTTCAATGAATATCCAGATGATCCATTTTATAATAGTGGAAAATAAATGAGATTAAGAAAAACCAAATAAAATTACAGAATAATTGCCTGCATTGTAACTGACAAATTACTGACCACTCTAAGAGATAGGGACCCTTGTATTAAGGATTGCTTCTAGAAAATTGTGTAATACTTGTTTAAGCAGAGGCAGGAATGCCTATAATGAGAATAGCCCATATTGTGGAGCTCATTTGTAGTTGGAATTCTTGTCACAATTCTTATTCTGTTCAGTAGCTCATTAATCTTAAAATAATCACCTTCTCTAGAAGATTTGTAAGAACTTTTTCTTTAATTTGAATCTCTTGATGAACATACACAGTCCCTGAATGACCTTAATTTCTGGGTAATTTGAAGAGATCTATTTATTTTCTTCTTTCTAAAACATCTTTGACATTGGCCATCTACTCTTGCTGCAGACGGGTTCCCTAACATCTGGCAGGATAATCAGCCACTGCCCAAGCACTAGTTTTTATATTGACCTCACTTCAGTCCTTGTTCCAAGTAGTGGGAACAAGTCATTTTATTTAAGACATACATTTTCAGAAATAGTACGTACTAGAATACACAAACCAAACCTCACACTGAAAGCAAATAAACATGTGCATAAACAACATGAAGGTCTTCTAAAAACATCAGAATTTTTAAAAGGTAAAAGAATCACAAGTTTAAAAATAAGAGGAATCTAGATTACAGAGAGTTAAGGGAGAGACAGAAACCACATTTTTCCTGAGAGCATTTGCTAGTGTTAAAGAAACCTACCACAGTTTCCATGGCCTACTAGAGTAAGGAGTTTAAAAATCATAATTTAGAGACTACTAAATTGAGTAGCCTAAAGGAGATCTTTCCCTTACTAAGTCTGGGCCTACAAAAAGACATGTTCTCCAGGGACATTGGACCAGTAGCAATAGTCTTCTGATCACGTGTAGGTTCTTTGCTGCTGTATAGGACAGGGAAGAGGAGAGCTGTTTCTGAGAAACATCAGATACCTCTTGTGTTCACACTGATTTAGGGTGCAAACTTGCATCACTAGTGTTTCATGAACTTCAAGATGCAAACTATACACTAAATATGTATTGATTTTAATCTACCAGCAGTATATCTAAATACTCTATTGAAGATAGTATATTTATCCTAGTCCTCACTGGTATCTCATAAATAATACTTCAAAAATAATTGTAAGTATAGTAGATAATAACTGAGCAGAGACAAAGACAAAGTCCAATTGAGGAGACACATTAGATGGCAGAGAGAGCAGAAAGAGATACATACTGTATTACACTAAAACACTAACATGCAACGTATTTGATATTGTAATTAGTGGGCACAAACATAAAAAAAAACCCTACTTATTAACTTTGCTTTTTTTTGAAGATTTTATTCATTTATTTTTAGGGGGGGAGAGAATAAGAAAGAGGGAGAGAAACATCGATGTATGGTTGTCTCTCATGCGCTCCCTACTGGGGGCCTGGTCCACAACCCAAGCATATGCCCTCACTGGGAATTGAACCAGCTACCCTTTGGATTACAGAGTGGCATTCAATCCACTAAGCCACACTAGCCAGGGCTACTTACTAACTAAATATATATATATATATATATATATATATATATATATATATATATATTTATATATATATTTATACTGTCTATATATATATATAGACAATATCCAGTGACTTTGAGGAAATAAAGCAATTAAAATTAAAGAAAAACCAACAATATAGGGGAGATTTAATAACCCATTTGACACTGTCGAGGAATGAACTGATGAACTGGTAAACAGATTATAACAATCATCCAGGGTACAGAAACAAGAATGATAGATACAAATGTTGTAAAAGTGGCTAAAGGACATGGGGTAAAATATAAGATCACAATGGAAGTGAATAGATAGTGTCATAAAATCCTTAATAATGCTGAAAAGAAACTACTAATGTCCTTAAGTCTATAATTACCAAAAATATCCCCCATGACTAAGTAATAAATTCATACAAAAATAGAGTTTGAAAATAGCAAACACTCACTGAAGTAAATTAAGACAAAATAAACATCATCAAAAACAGTTCCAAGAAGGAAGAATAAGAAGGAAGAATGAATTAATGCAATATGATGAATATATAGGTAATTATATATTACCAACTATAATATATAAAGTGGAAAATAAAATGTCTAATGGTGCTAAAAGAGTGAAGTTATATATGCAGCAATAATGTTACATGACAGTAGATAAAGCTAACTTGTTGTACCTGACAGAAAATAAATGTATTGATTAACTTTTCCCTTTGATAAGCTAACTATGTGTTGTAAGTTTTTGAGTTATCACTAAAGGATTAAAAAAATGAAATGCCTTTTCCACATAGCACATGGTAAGAAATTAAGTCATGAAAAATTCATAGAAAGCTGAAGTGAGTGGTTAAGGAAGGACAAATAAGGCAGAACAAATAGAAAAGTCAAAGAGTAGATATTAGTTTTAACCCATTGAAGACTCAAAACATTAACTAATTTGATAAAGTTAAAAAATTCATCTAAAAATTTTTCAAATAAACACGGCATCCAGAAGGATACAGAAGTTTGAAACAAAAATGAAAATTATGTATAATGAAACAAATGAAATAATATATATGTGTGTATATATAAATATCTAGATCAATAGACAGAGGGAAAGAGAGAGGGAGAGAGAAAACTGTAAAGAGTAAGAGGCAAATCCCCAATCTTATTCGGAGATTTTAACTCATCTTCTCTGGTAATTGGAAGAAAACAAAAATAATCAGGGTTTAAAAGAGTCATACAATATAAGTTATAAGTTAACCTAAAATACAAATATGAGAAGTGCATCTAGTTATAATATAATAACCATGTCTGTTATGTACACATAAAACATTTACAAAAAAATTATAAAATACGGGACAATATAGAAAGACCAAACTTCACTTAACTCAGTATCCTGCTCAAAAAGTCTTTGTAAAGATAAATAATACTTATTTTTTTCATAAGCGTGAAAACAAGGGTGAATGTGCAAATAAACAATATTATCAATGAGAAAGGACTATCAGAACAGATGGTGAAGACACACAAAATCAATGATGGGATATTATAAAAATATTTTGTGTCAAAGTATTTGAATATTAAAATTAAATGGATAAATATCGAAAAACACGAAGTTTATATAACTGACTCATAAATAAGTGAAAATGAATACTCCTATCATCTTTAGATTCTTCTAAACACTAATCAATCTTTTACAAATAACCCTTAAAGCTAGAAAGCTTCAACCAGAAGTTTCTACAAGGCATTCATGGATAAAAGTTTCCAAAATTACTAAACTTTTCTGATAACATTGAGGCACATTTAGGATAAACTTTACTCAGCAACACATAGAAAGACATACAAGCTGTGTTGTAAAGGTAACAATGTTTAAACCTTTCTAAATTTATACAGCTGTTCTATTGATGAGTAAGGAAATTACCACAAATTTATTTGGCAGCGTAAAACAATGTCCAAGAAGAAAAATAAAGTTGGAAAACTACCACAACCTAGTTTCATGTTTTCCTACAAGGCTATAGTAAGTAATACATTGTGGTATTAGAGAAAGAATAGCTAAAAACATAAATGAAACAGAATAAAGAGTCCAGAAGTAGATGCATATAAACATAGTGAGCTGATCTTTGATAAGGAAGTAGATAATTAATTCAATGAGAAAAGATATTCTTTTAACAAATGATCCTGGAAGACATCCACATGCAAGAACGTGAATCTAGATATCTAGACCTAACAACATTCATAAATATTAACTCAAAACAGAACATAGTCCTAAATGTAAAATACAAAACTTCTGGAAAATAACAATGGAGAAAATGTAAGTCACCTTGGATTTGATAACCTTTTAGATACAAACCCAAAGGCATAATTCATGAAAGAAAAAATTGATAAGTTGAACTTCATTAAAATTAAACAGTTCTGCTCTGTGAAACTTATTGTTAAAAGAAGGAAAAGACAAGCTACAGCCTGGGAGAAAAATATTTGCAAAACATGTATCTAATAAAGCACTTGTATCCAAATATACAAAACATTCTTTGAACTCAATAATAATTTTAAGACTTCCCCTAAAAAGAAAAAAGGCCTAAGACCTGCACAGACACCAAAGAAAATATACAAATTTCAAATAACCATATGAAAAGATGAGGAACATCAGATGTCATTAGAGAATTGCATATGAAAACAACAAGATACCACTAGATACTTACTTATTAGCTTGGCTGAAATCCAAAACATAGACAGCACCCAAATGCTGGCCAAGATTTGGAGCACTAGAAAACCTCATTCCCTGATGGTGGGAGTGTGAAATGGTAACTGCTACTTCAGAAGACAGTTTCTTACAAAGCTAAACAGAGTCTTACAATCAAATAATCATATTCTTACCTATTTGCCCAAATGAGTGGAAAATTTAAGTTTATATCAAAAACCTGCACATAAATGTTTATAGCAACTTTCTTCATAATATTCACAAATTGAAAGCAACCAAGATGTCCTTCAATAGGTGAACAAACACACTTTAATAAATCCAAAAAATGGAATATTATTCAATGATAAAAACAAATAAACATAAGGCCCCCAAAACATATGGATAAAACTTAAACTCATATTGTTAATTGAAATGAGTCAGTTTGCAAAGGCTACCTACTGTGATTCCAACAGATGACACTCTGGAAAAGACAAACTATAGAGGAAAAGAAAAAGATCACTGGTTGCCAGGAGTTTGGGGGAAAGAGGGAGAGATGAATAGGTAGAACAAGGGATTTTTTAAGTAGTGAGTCTATTCTGTATGCTACTGTATGGGGGATACATGGAAATATGCATTTGTCAAAATCTGTAGAACTCTAAAACACAAAGAGTAAGCCCTAACATCCAGTATGGACTTGTGTTAATAATAATGTACCAATATAGGTTCCTTAGTTAACAACCACACACAGCACATTAATAGGGGAAACTGTGTGGAGGAGGAACTCTCAGTGGTTTCTGGGTAATGTTTTTGTCTGCCTAAAACTTTTCTGAAGTATGAAGTATTTTTTAAAATTTCACTTAGTTTACCTGTGCAATAAAGGCAAAAAATAATAAATTAAAAAAAAAACCCCACAAACTCTGTGAAGTCAGAAGTTGATGTTCCATATGGCTGGACTCTTTGCTTTGGATTTTTCCAGGCTGAAAGCAAGGCTTTGGTAGTCTGTTTAATCACGTGGAGCTTGGGGTACTCTTCCAAGTTCATGAAGGGTGTTGGCCAAATCCAGTTCTTTGTTGCTATAGAACTGGAGTTCCTGTTTCCTGGCTGGTTGTCATGGAAATGTCCCTCTTAAGTCCTGAATGCAACCATCATTCCTTGCCACAGCCAGCAATAGAGAATGTCCCTCACATCAAATCTCTCTTATGTTTCAAATCCCTGTTTTCTAATTTTTTTTTTTACCAGAAAAAACCACTTAGGTTCAGTTCATCTAAAATAATCCCTCTACCTGCAAATAGGGAACTATTTGTAGTTTCCAAAAAGTTTGGAAACTATGTCTGCAAATATCATTTGCCACAGAATATTACAAAAGCCGAAAATGATGTCTTATCTTATTTATAAATTCTGCCCGAACTCAACAAGAAGGAATTATACAATTGGGATGGTCATTGGTGGGGGTGCATTAGAATTCCATACGCATTATACATCATACCTGTAAGAATCAAGTTAAGGGTTTTTGTCAGCAATAATTTTTCTGTTCAATCCACTGAGCCATTTAGGGATGCAGAGTCAACGCTCTGTCATCTACAACATATGGTTTCCCAGGCTGCCCTGGGCTTCACTATCCTAGTCAACTGAATAGAAAAGGAATATGAGGAGATAACACACTGCAAAGAATTACGGCTTAGGCATGGAAGTGGCTCACACATTTCTATGTTTATTTTATTGCAGAGATGTCAGTGAGATGGCCATTCCTGAAAGTTAAAGAACTTTTATATGCCATCAAGCTCTGTGCCCAGAAATGGAAATATAGTCAGATGGTTACTGTTTTGTGCATTTGGGCTGCTATTAAAAAATACCAGGAGCTGGGTAACTTATAAACATCAGAAATTTATTTCTCACAGTTCTGGAGGTTGGAAGAGTGGGTTTAGGGTATCAGAATAGTTGAAAAAGGGCCCCTTCTGGGTCACAGAGTTCTGATTGTACCCTCACATGTCTGAGAGGGCTAGGGAGCTCTGTGGGGCATCTTTTATAAAGGCCCTAGACCCATTCATGAAGGTCCCAGACTCATGAATTAAGTACCTCCTAAAGGCCCTATCTCAATGCTATCATCTTTAAGGCATAAGATATCAGTGCACAAAACTGAGGAAGGGACAGAAACATTCAGTAACATAGGTAATAAAGGTAATATAGCAGTTACCTTTTGGTCTCTTTCACAAGAGAAACCCCTTCCAAAGTCATATTTTCCAGGGATGGTCACGACCATATGCCCATTCCCATATGCTCTTCTGATATGTGGCATGTCCTTCTTTCATCAAGAAATTCCATTTATTTCTCAGCCACTTGAATATGGGCAAACCCTGGGACTGCTTTAACAGACTATTAAAAAATATCATCTTGACAATTCTAGGGGTAGGGCTCCATCAAACTTGTAGCTTCACATATCTCGGAATGCTGATTTTGCCATGTTCCTGTTGGAACAAAAGTGCTGTTCTATTGAAGCCCAATCCACATTAAGAGGCCTTGTGTAGGGTCTCTGGTTGAAAGTTCCAGCAGAGCTCCTCACTGACAAACAGCATCAAGTGTCATGTCAGTGACCCTTCTTGGTTACTCTTGCCTTACCTGCCACCTGACTGTAATGGATAAGAGATCTAAGCAAGACCAGGTAGCCAGACTGAGACAACCCACAGAAATACAAAAGATAATAATAAATGATTATTATATCCTACTAAATTGTGAGTTGCACAGGAAAAATGAAAAAGAAGACAAAATCACTATTACAAAAGAAATACACAGCTTCAATATAGACAAGAAGACATTGAAATTATTAAAATTTTTGTTCACCTTGGTTCAGTCATCAGTTCAAATGGAGACTGCAACCAAGAAATCAAGAGAAAGCTGAGACTGGAGGAACAGCAATAGAAAAATTAGAAAAGATCACAAAGAGCAAAGATATGACATCAAAGACCAAGGTTAAGATCATCCATACCCTCATACTCCCAATTACTATGTGCAGATGCAAAAGCTGGACAGTGAAGAAAGCTTATAGGGAAAAACACGATTCACTAGAAATATAGTGTTGGAGAAACACTTTACAGATACCTTGCACCAGCAGAAAAGCAAACAAGTGGGTCTTAAAGCAAATTAAGCCAGAAAAGTCATTGGAGGCAAAAATGACAAGACTGCAGCTGTCCTACTCTGGGCACATCATGTGAAAGCAGAGTTCATTGGAAAAACAAGAATAATTCTGGGAAAAACAGAAGGCAGCAGCAAACCATCGATAGCAAATGTGAGCTGGATCGACTCCGTGAAAGAAGCTATGGATAGGCCTGAGTCTACAGGAGCTGAGCAGAGCTGTTGGGAACCGGATGGGTATTGTAGACATATCTCTCATTTACAGGATTACCAAGAGCTGGAGCTGACTCAACATCACGTAACAGACACAGTGTGAGGAAGTTTCCAGGTAAAATTAGCACTTGAATCACTGAACCCACTAAAGTAGTTTGTTCTCTCCATGTGGGTGGGCATCATCCAATCCTTTGAGAGTCTGAATAGAATAGGCAGGGAAAAGGAGGGAAAGGAAGAATTTGCCCCTCTGCTCCCTGCCTGACTGTATGGGCTGGGACATCCAGCTTTTCCTGTTCTTCAATGTGGATTTACAGCCTATGCTTCCTTGGTTCTCAAGCCCTTGGACTGGGACTGGAATTACATCCCTGGCTTTCCTGGATCTCCCTTTGCACAATGTGGTTCTTCTCATCCTCGTAGTCACATGAGCCAATACTCATAATAAATCTCTTTATCTCTCTACCTAATCTATCATGTACAGTAGTCTCCTTTTACCTGAAGTTTCAGTTAACCATGGCCAGTCATGGCCCAAAATTATTAAATGGAAAATTCAAGATATAAACAATTCTTATGTTTTAAGTTGCATGTGTTCTGAGAAGCATGATGAAACCTCATGCCGTGCTGTCTCATCCTGCCTGAACATGAATCATTCCTTTGGCCAGCATACCCACACTTTATACACTACTCACCCATTACTCACTCATTGCTATTTTGGTCCTCAGATCAACTGTCACCGTACTGCAGTGTTTGTGTTTATTAAACATATTTGCCTTAAAATAAGAGTTATATTAGTTCTTTTACTTGACCCCAAAGTGCAAGAGTAATAATATTGGCAAGTCAGATATGCCAAAGAGAAGTTGTAAAGCACTTCCTATAAGTAAAAAGGTATGATGCATTGGAGGAAAAAAAATAGTGTATATGGAGATTGGTACTATCCACAGTTTCAAGCATCTACTGATAGTGTTGATACATAGTCCCCCCACCATGGATAATAGGGAAACTACCATATCTAGCTGTCTATCATATTGGTTTTGTTTCTCTGTGAAACCTTTAATAGTCCATTCATATGTATTGATCATGTTGGAATCTTAACGGAATGGTTGTTTGTAATAACATGGAAAATAGAAGTTTTTTTTAATAAACTGGAATCTCTAAAAAGATGTCAAAACAGTAACTCCCATCTCATATGCTCTTCTGAAATGAGACTTTGCTAGGCCCCTATCAAGATAGGAATTTTGTTTCTCAAGCCTTTCGAATCTGAACAGTGTTGTAATTGCTATGAGCAATCAAACTTGGTAGCAGGAATGTGGAGTGGCTCTAGAAGGAGCCTCTGATTTGCCCAGGGGCTCTAGATTATAACTTTTTGAAACTCTTGTTCTTAGAATATTCCCTCTCAGAACACAGATGCTATGTTTTGAGAGCCCGGACACATGGAGAGGCCATGCCGTGAGTTCCAGCAAACGGCCCCATCCAATAGTAAACCATTGCCAATCTTTTCAGCAAACCATTTGGATAGTTCAGACCAACAAAGTGTTAGAGGGACATAAAGCCTGGGTGCAAACTGTTAGCAAGAGTATGAGAACCAAAGCAAGTATTGTACCACCAGCTATGCCAAGTCAACCCTTGAATCTTTAGTGAAAATAACTGTGATTTAAGACTTTGAGTTTTGATGTAGTTTTTTTTTTTTCTTTTTTCCTGCAGCGAGTGGGGTTATCACGTTGCCAATTGCCCAGTGGTCAGAACATAAAGCCACAGAAAACTACTGCAAGGACTAAAATCTAATGGAACTTGCCTGGCTTGGTTGTAAATTGACTTTAGAGTAGTGATGTTTTTATTCCTTCCATTTTCTTTGTTTTTGAACAGGAATGCCTACCCTATGCTTGTATCATCATTATATTCTAAATGAAAATAATTTGCTTTCTAGTTTTACAGGCCCACAGATGGAGTGAAATTTTGCTCCAGGATTATATCCAGGGTCTCACCCATATATGAATTAGATTTTGATATTTAGAATACTTAGAGTTGATGATACTTAGATGAGATTTTAAATTTAAAGTTAATACTGTAATGCAGAGGTGTCGAACTCATTTTCACTAGGGGCCACATCAGCCTCACAGTTGCCTTCAAAGGGCTGAAATAATTTTAAGACTGTATAAATATAACTACTCCTTAACTGTTAAAGAGTTGAAATTACGTTTGACCCTTTGAAGGCAACTGTAAGGCTGATGTAGCCCCCAGTGAAAATGAGTTTGTCATCCCTGCTATGATGGACTAAGACATTGGGAGATGTTGAGATGAAGTGAACGTATTTTGTGTATTGGATAGGTATGGATTTTCGGGAACAAGAGGACTATAGTGGATTGAATAGTCTTCTCCAAAAATTCATGCCTACCTATAACCTCAGAATATGACCTTATTTGGAAATAAGACCTTTTCAGACGTAATAAGTTAAGATGAGATCATACTAGATTAGGGCGGGTCTCAAATCTAATGACTGATGTCCTTATGAGAAGAGGGGCGAGGGAGGGGAGCCACAAACCAAAGAATGACAAGGGTCACTGGGAGCCACCAGGAGATGGGAGGAGAAAAGAAATTGTTCTTCCCTATGGCCTTCAGGGAGAGCATGGCCCTGTCAACACCTCGATTTCAGATCTTTAGTCTCCAGAGTTTTGCAAGAATAACTTTCTATTATATTAAGCTCCCTAATTTGTAGTCATTTGTTACGACAGCCCTAAGAAAGTAATGCGGAACCTTGTAAGATTTGAGAAAAGTTACTTATCATACAATTTCCACCAATTTCAGCATCAAAAAATTAGGGTGATCTAAAAAGTAATAAAAGAGTAGACTTTTGCCTCTCAAGGTAGAAGGCACCTACTGATTGTGGAGAAAGGTGACAGGGCTGTGTTGTCAGGTACCAGAAGTTGCGTCCTCTCTACAGAGTCAGGACAGAGGAACACAGACAACAGAAGCTTTTTGCAGGCACTCTGTACCTTTGCTGTCAACTGCGTGCATGTTCTGTTCTTTCCCACTGTCCTGGAAAGATGGCTGTTTGATTCTTTATACTTATGGAGATCACTGGTAGTCACCCTAAATTTGAATTTTGGGACTGATTCAGCAAGTAAGCCATCAATTTTATAAATAACCCCTAGCTAAAAGCCAATCTCACTCCTAAGATTTTAAATGGAATTTATCTAGATTCAAACTGACATAATCAAGTTTACCAAATATGTGTTTAAGCTATTCATTTTTCAATTAACTTAAGAAATATTTCCTGTTCCAAAAAATAAAGTCTCCTTGCAAAGTAGCTGTGTTACCTATTGCTACGATATCGCTCATTAACAAACCACTTTACAATTCACTGATATCCAACAGTAAGCCTTAAGAATTATCCTTTTATTTCCCCCCCCCAATAGCTCTTCAGGTTATCTAGTATGGTCTTCCTTTAAGTCACAAATCTGAAGCTTAGCTGAAATTTTAATGAACTAAGCTGGCCTCGGATCTAAACTTCAGGGATACTGGTTGTCTGGAGTATTTCTTTCAAGTTGCTGTAGCAGATGGGTAAAAGAAGCACAAAAGTACCAAATCAAGACATCCAAACCTATTTGATGCATATGCTTTATAACTTGGTTTGAAATTTGGCTAAAGCAAGTTACTTGGTCTGGTTGAAATTATGTCTTAGGAAAATGGAAGTACACTTCACTCACAGTGAAACTGTTCTAAGTGTGTGGCTTACTGTACTGCCAAAGGGGAGTGAGAATTGGGAATAAAACCCATTCTACCACAGTGTTATTTGTAAGTGGAATCCAGGCCACTGAGAGGGTTTATTGTGAGACCCCTAGTTAGGAATGCATATGCTACCCATCTTTCACATATTATCAGTGTGATGTTGTCAGCATTGTAGATGATTAGCACATTGTGCAAAATTGTACAGTGTCGATATATTTCTGAAAGAAAACAGAAAAGAACTACAGCTATCCCAGACAAGTAAAAATATATTGTGCCTGGCTGTGTAGTGGCTTTGTCAATTTAGCTTTGTTAGAACTATATATTCTAGAATTTCTCTCCCTAAATACTTCTGAATTAGGGTTTAAAATATGGAGAAATTGAGCAAGATTTGTAGGAAGAAGTAAAGCAGTGGCTATTTTTATGCTCTGAAGGTCAGTGAAAAGTATTCGTTTTGTCAGATTACATGTGGCCAGCTTATCTCCTTGACAATGGCATCGCCCTTACTGCGGCTCTCGCTCCTATGGGGTTTCTCCTTCAGCTTTTCTGATTCCTTGGCTGGCGGCAATGCTGCTCTGTGGTGCACTGCAGGGTGCAACACAGGTCAACTGCACCCCTGAGGTTCGAGGTGGTCAGAGGTAGATGCAGTGTTGTACTGATAAATGTTTACAAGTTGGCTTTCCAGAAAATAAAGTCTATAATTAGAAGAATTTGCCAGTTTCTACAGTAAATAATTTCTCCCCGTGGCCTATGTCAACCTACCTAAGAATTTCTCTACAAATTCTTAAAATTTAACATTTGGCACTCCTGAGCTAATACCAGGCAGCTCCATAACTCTACCAGACAGATGTGACTTCCATGTTTTCAGTGAGATCCCATTTTTGTCTTTGAAGTTTCCATGTTTTGTGGGTTCCAGTTTTTCCCTTAGGTTCCAGTTTCCCATACTCCACCATTCCTCATCATGACCACTAGGTTAGCTTAGCTGGTGGTGACAAACTCCAACGTGGTATACAGAGCCAACCGCCCTTTGCAGACTTCACCACCAGCTCCTACAATTGAATAAGGTTTAATACTTGTAACAAACCCCTCATTTCTATATAATTGGCTCGTCATCTTGATTCATTCTTAGTATTGTTATATGCATATAATACATATTATTAATTATTTGTAAGTGAATAATCTTGATTAACATCTATAAATCAACATTTGATGCTCTTTACCTCCCCACTCTGTTCCTCTCGTCCTTACCACATATTGACCATATAGATTTCTAGACAAAAGAAATCTAGGTCTTTCCCCCCTCCTTATATCCAGCATCCACATTTTGTTACTGTTTTTATGATCATATTTTTCTGATTTTTCACTAATGAACCAGTATTTCTGGGTACCACAATTTGACAGAAGGATCATCTATGTCCTCCTCAATTTTTCTATTATACATACTGGCAAGCTAAGCAATGTTGTCAGCAAAATTCTGGTTTAGATTTCATCAAAACAGAATACTCACATGTGTGGAAGGTGGAAAAGAAGAAATTGTTATTCTCCTCTGGCCTGAAGTGTAGGTGTGTGGACTGATGACGTCCCTGAGGTTTGTAGCTATTCCCAGGAAAGCTCTTACAAATCAGCAGGTCCGATGCTTCATGCAGAAGGCAGTTAGATCATTGACGGCAATTTATTGTGCTTCTGTTATTTCCTGATTTTTCAAAAGCAAGATTCCTCAAACTAGAAGGTTATGCTCTTTAACATGTTTTTATGATGATAAATTGGAAGTTCTTTATCTAGGTTCAAATATAAACTTAAAAGCAAAGATGAGAGGACCCTGGCTTGTCTTTATCAGAGAAAGCCCAGAGGGTCAGGAATTCTTGACTCTTTTGATAAAATAAATAAAGAAGACTCCTCTTTTATTTTTGCCAACACCAAATGTTTGTTAATAGCTTTTTTGATTATTTCTTGACAGTCTCCTGATGTTGCTCTCAAAATATAATCCACCTATACTTTTTAGGTTTCAAGCTAAGATTTACATCAAAAACCTCTTTTCCCTGGGGAAACAGTTAATTTTCATTACTTCATTATGGCAATCCAGGTGGGAGGTGCAGTGACAGTTTACTCTGTAAATTTCTCTTTTGTTCTTCCGGAGCTTCTGTGCTTAAACTGGGCTGGTATTTCTTTTTCCTATTCCTCCTCCTCCACAGTCTTTAGAAAGAGCCATTTTTACATTAATTTTTTTGTTTATTAGTGCTACTCAGTATGGGCTTAATAATATTACATGTTTTTAATATATTTTTTTAAATTTTATTTTGAGAGAGAGGGGAAGGGAGAGAGAAAGAGAGGGAGAGAAACATCAATGTGTGGTTACCTCTTGAGCACTACCTACTGGGGACCTGGCCTGAAACACAGGCATTTGTGTCCTGACTGGGAATGCAACTGGCAACCCTTTGGTTTGCAGACTGGCACTCAGTCCACTGAGCCACACCAGCCAGGGCATAATATTATATATTTTGATCATCAACTTCTTTTACATAAAATTCACAGGCTTCAAGCATCTATTAAGATTTCAATCCATTTTTATGGTCTCATAATTCTCCATTGTTTATTGAATAGAACAAGCTGTATTTCTTCTTTTTAAGGACATAATGAATATTATTTTAATTTTATTGTTTAAACATTTTGATGTTTTGTATAATCATTGCTGTGGGTATTTTGATGAATTTTACAACAAATTCACTTCTTAATTAATCAAGAACACTTCACATTGTGACTGTGTGATCTCAAGGAATAGGCAGTTTCCATAAGTTTAGCAAACAACTGCATTTGTAAATACTTCATTTAGGACTTTGTGGTATACCAACAGATCTGTATCATCGTGACTGATCAAAGATTTGAGCATAAGTATCTCTACTCTTTCCGTGAAGCCATAGTGGCACCTCTGCCTGCAAACTAACAGAAGGATTGGAATGCTAGTCATTGTTAAAGATCTGTCAGCGCAGTTTTGTTTAGCACAATGTCTTGGAACTCCAGACGTACTTAATATTTTCAAGTTCAAAGTTAATACGTAGTTTTCAGTAATGATAAGCAGGTTATATATTTATGTGTTTTGTGTGTGTCTATGTGGACAGAAAGAGGAGACTGAGCATCAGAGAGAGGGTGAGAGATCAAATCAAATGGTTTGAATGAATTAAAGTTAAAATAATTTGATAGTTGCAACTGGACAGAAATTTAGGGTTTGAAATGTTTTAATATAAAATCCTGTTTATATTTAAGTAACAGCATTGCCGACGACAATGCAATACAATTATTTCAAGGTTGAGTTTGATTTTCTTTGAGCTAACTTGATATTTAATGGTGCTCATAGAGTATAACCTATTAAACCAAATTAATTATTTTTATCATAGATTAATTGCTCTAATATGATTCCAATTAGAGCATATATATAATCATTGTTCAAATCTTTGTACTAAAAAAATGCTTCTATCTTTTGTTTTCTTCTTTATTTAGTCTAAGATTGTCCTGTTAATATCATTATAAATATCATTTTGTTTTTAACTTAATTTATTATGTTAATATATTGCTTATAGTTTTTATACATTTTAAAGTACTTCTAGTAGAGTTGGATTCCAATCATATAGTCAAACTAATGGTTGGTACCTATATATATTTACCTGATTCCTTTGATTTATCCAGCCAGGGTACTTACAGTATAATTTATGACATATATTCACTATGGATTGTGGAAGAATATTTGCAGAAATAAATGAAACTGCAATATGTTCCCTTTTTGTCTTAATTGCCTCTTACAGTATTTTTTGTTTTTCTCTTTTATTGAGCTAAATGTTTTAATTACTTGTAAATAATCATAAATAATCATAAAATACTATTATTTCTTTCTATATTTTTCTGGATTTATATGGTTTCAATACATTTAGTTTCCCAGAGAAGGTACTTTTCTTTTATAGTAGAACACCTATTAGGTTATACTCATGTCTATTTGAGGTAGATCTTGAAAAGGCCACTCACACTTTTGTTAATTCAGGGTTAGATTACTGCTATTCCCTACTGGTTTCTGGCCCAAAAGCACCTGAAAGGCCTCCAGTGGTGTGGGATGTTGCTGCCAGATTCTTCTTGCAAAAGACATCAGTCTAGATATATTTTCATACTCTTTTTTGATTTTTGTCCAAATTACAGGTTTAACAATATATCGATTATAAAATGACCCCTTTTCCTTTAAAATTTTTAGTGACATTAACTCACTATTAGAAAGTCTTTTTAAAAAATGTTCTTAACAAACTTTTTGCTAATTTCAAGGTTAACTTATAATCATTTCGTAATAAAGCATTATAAAATTGTTCTGCACTTTTATTTATAGAATTCTTATAATAAATGTGTGTTATACATATATATATTTGGACTACCATATAAGGTGTATATGTACCTAATTTAGTATATTATATTAGGTATATATCTAGTATATATGTGTGTGTGTGTGTGCATTTATCAACAAAGTTATATCTTAATCTGTATATATGAAAACAATTTTATTTTTATTTTGTATTTTGTATTGAATTTATTGGGGTGACATTACTTAATAAAATTATATAGAATTCAGGTACACAATTCTATAATACATCATCTGTATATTGTATTGTATATTCACCACCCCAACAAGTGTCCTTCTTTCCCAGAAAAATAATTTTAAAATCCTGCTTCATGGTTATTGCTCTTGCATTCACATTGCTTTCTAAATTCTCAGAAGTTATGTACATAAATTTGTGACTACAATACTATTATACAGTGCTACATGTATTCTACATTTAAGTGTTAAGTTTAATGATTAAACATAAATAAATAAATACATAAATAAATCATAGCAGATCAAATTATCAGATTTTTTATTTGGGAACTGATTTATTTCAGTGAGTCGAACATGTTTCAGATGAACTCCATATCACAGTATTACTCTTGAGTAATTACTCATAGTATTCAGTGTACTTCAGTATTACTCTTCAGTAAATACTCACACTCTTCAGTGTACTTCAGTAGATGCATTTCAGTATATACTTCAGAATTACTCACAGTATATATATATATTACATATAGTATATATCATACTGTGAATAACATATATATGCATATGTATATTAGAAGTTTGTGTTACAAGGATATATAAGACAGCATTGGGCCTTCATATAATTTATATTTTAGGATAGTAGATGAAAAGTTCACACAACTGCAAACACAGCAATTTGTTCTGTGTGTTATAGAAGTACTATACACATAATACAATGCAAGGGAGGGAAAAGAGGAAGGTCAATACAAATTATACGAAGGATTTGGGTGATTTTTAGAAGATGAGGATTTTTTATAGGACAGAACAGAAGTAGGGACAAGATAATCAGAATGAAGAAACCATAAGATGGGTAAAGGCACAGAGGAAGAAATATCTAAGAAATATAGTCACAAATTTTGACAGGAATGCATGTTTATGGAAAGGCAATAGTGAGAGGAAAGGAAAAATAGATTTGGAGGGAAAATAGTAAAAGTCCTTAAAAACTTGATCAAGGAAATAAAGATAAGGTTTGGAGATAGGGTGGTCGTGTGTTGATTATGGGGCTCTACACGGTTAAATTAATGATGCCGAATAGGTATTAGCATGGTTTTACAAATGGCTAGTGATAAAGGTGTGGGTTGGGGTCAAGAATAAAAATAAACAGCAATAGCCTCTATATTCAGAGGCACATATCCTTCGAGGGATCCTAATAAACGCATTAAGGGCTTTACACAAGTTTTTCATTCATAATTATTATTAGACATTATCATTACACCTATTGTATCACATAAGCAAATGTAGTGTCAGAAAGTTTTAATAATGTAGCTATTTTTACTTACTTTATTAGATATCAGGACCAAGAGTCAAATTGTTTCATGAACTTCTAAATCTCAATGATGTTTATAAAATTATTCCCTGTCTGAACATGTGAACATTTAAGGCCTGGGTACAATCCAAGGTATTCAAAATACTTATCAATTATTTTTATAAAATAAATGTTCATCTCACATAATCCTTAGTCCATTCATTTAATGTGCATTTTAAAGAGACTTACAAATACAAACATACTATATATGTACCATCACAGAACATAACTTTTTAAAAAAGCCATGCATCCACACACATTTAACAGTTTATGTTAAAATTAGCTTTTTTCAGAATCCAGACATCTAGTTAAAATCAGTACATGAGGGGATTTATTTGTATTTATTTTTTTGCCTACCCTTTGAATAGCAGCTGCAACTACGTCCCAGGTTGGGGGTAAGGGCTCTACATAATTTATAGACTGAAGCTTGAGGAAGTGTTGCAGTGTAAATCTTGTTCGGAAGACTAATGAGATATTGACCTCCTTGCTACGCAGTGTCTTCGGTACCCTACACTGGATAGTGCATAACAATTGGGGGGTTTCATCCTTGCCAAGGTGGGGAGAAGCAAATCCTCACATAAAGCAAACTGTGCTTAGTGGCCACATGGACCAGATATTTACATAAAAAAGGACACTATTATTGTGTGATAAGTAGGGAAGAGATTATATTTAAATAAACACAATTGTTTATAATAAATTGTTAAAGCATTCAGTTTCTTGAAAATGTCAGGCAAACCTAACAAATTACTAAAATGTGAAAAATCATTCTCAGTCATTTAATAATTTGTAAGCTATCGTTAACCCATTTTATAGCTTTTTATTTTGTGGTAAAGAGTAAATTCCATCTCATGGAAAATTATTCCTATGTGTATATATTATAGTGTAATTAAAGCTATTTTTATATGAGGAATTTTGTAATACCAGAATGTTTTTATGGTTCACATACTTGTAGTAATTTTAAAGAGAACAATTTACTCAAGTGTGAAATATTTTATACTCTACCACATTGTTTTCATTAATCTAGTTTCTTTTTTAAGAAGTAGGTATTTTTAGAACTAAGGACTTCTCATAAGTTGCTATTCACATTATTTTCACCCTAATCAAGGCCTTGCTTAAATTTAAAATGTTTATTTTATTGAAATATTAATGTACATATTTATCATAATAACGTAAATGATACAGGACTATAAGAAGCTGATATACATTGTTGTTATTTTTCACCTAGTATCATTACTACCCAACCAAACAATGGTTCTAAAGCACTGACATCTAAACTCAAATTGTACTATTTTTGTGAAATTTTACTGATTGTGAAGTTGTACTGCTCTTATCTAAGTTAACTATAACGCATTCAGCTTTGTAAGTGCAGCCGGTGCAGAAGCCGTTTCTGAAAACTCACTTGGCTGTGCAGGAGGTGGGGGGGGGGGGGCAACAATGAAACCAACTGCACTGGGATTTTATGAGCAGAGTTTCCTCTGTTCCCGTTTGTTTCATATAAAAAAGAAACAGTTTCAACAATAAGGAAATAAAATTGCATGAGAAACAGTTAACTTATCTGAGAGAATAGTCAAATACTTTATGTGTATTAATATGCAAATAAAGTGTTAATGAAGCTCATCTACTCACTAAAGGAGGACCAGGAGGATCTCCACTCAGACGCACTTTGTTAGCAGTTGCTGGGAATGGATGAACATAATAGTGATACTGTGTTGTCTCAAACATTTTGTAATTCAATTTATATTTTATATTCGGACAAGTTTGAGTTTGGAGTTTTTAGCCTGCTACAAGGATGTGGCATGTGGAGAGCAGGACCAATGAAGTGGCATTGGTCCCGTCAAGATAGGATAAAATATATAAAACAAAATGACATCACTCATGTCAACCAAGAAGGTTGCCATTCAGACATGACACTGGTTTTAGAATGAAACTACCCGAGTCATGCCTGACAGGGTGGAGAGTTCAAGATATCTGTACACATGACCTGAACAGACACATCTGTGGAGGTGCAGTACCCCACGATAAGCCCACCGGGAAGCAAGGGTCCTAAGACACTTATCAAGAGACCCAGAGGGGTGGAGTGCATGACCCTCAAGGTCATAGTTGAGATGGACTTCAGAACCACCCCCAAGACATCAAATCTGCACACTCCAAGGTGCTGCTCCACACCGTGCTGATCCCCGACGGCCGTGCTGCCAAAGGCCC
The DNA here is from genome assembly GCF_022682495.2 of Desmodus rotundus. Classification (NCBI taxonomy): domain Eukaryota; kingdom Metazoa; phylum Chordata; class Mammalia; order Chiroptera; family Phyllostomidae; genus Desmodus; species Desmodus rotundus. The sequence goes on along the minus strand of NC_071399.1, from coordinate 67,470,577 downwards.
TGCCCTGCTGGACTGAGGACTTCGTCTGCCCTGTCAGGCATGGCCGGCTCCCTTGCCTACTGTGCTATCTCCTGGACCCTCAGCCTAAGACTCTGGGACTCAAGTTCATTATCTCCCAATTCTCCTGTGTGATATTAGTACTGATTGCATATGAGTAATTATTATAATTATTAGGCTCGTACAGATTTGGAGCGAATCTGCATTTATAAAAGCTGAGTGAACCTACATTGATAAAAGCCAAGTGAATAGCATAGTTGGCCTGTGTTTGCTCCCCATTATTTCTCAGTGCTGGTGTCACCTGTGGGACTGGTGTGGGTACAACCGGCTTGGCACTCTCAGTTCTTACGGCTGGGATCAGATGACCCGAGTGGGAATAGAAGGCTGGTTTATAGGAAAAACTATGTTGCAAAACATACACCCACAACATGGCTAAAGAGACAATTTCTGTGACAAATATAGTTGTCAGTCATTGAAAATGTATTAAAGCAATAAACATGTAGGGCAGGGTGGAATGGCTTCCTAATATTTTTGCATAAATAATTGTTCTGGATGTAAATTGAAGAGACTATAGATTATGTCGCAATTATACAATAACAGTAAAGACAAATTATAATGGTTTGCATTGTGTCCTTGAGTAAGGCGATACAGTAAATAAAACACATGCTAGAGCATTTCTTTGCTGTAAGAAATGTATGTAGTCTTTGGCCTTTCTTCTCTAATAGCTCATGTTTTTACACATTTCATTATAGAGCCATCTTAAAGCAGCTGAATTGCTAAAGATGAGAAGCCGAATACTCACGATCAGGGCGGTCCTCTTGTCCAAGTGTATAAAAGAGCAGACCAGAGAAACTAATTAACTTCCCCCTCCCTGCTTTAGGACAATGTGGAAAAAGGAAGTAAAAAAGGGGAACATTAAAAAACAGAGCATCTTTTCTTTTCCCTCTGCCTAGAAACTTTGGCCCCTCAGGAATACTCACTATTTGCCACTGCTCACATATCACCTCAGTGGTCTCCCTGAAGTTCATTCTAAACTAGCTGTTCTCATTATTCCCTCCTGCTTATTTTTTCTTGTACAAGATGGACTTCATATTCCCCTCAGCTTGACCAAGCAGAAGATGGGCTTCTTCCTCACCTGAGGTCCCTGACCTTACTTTTCTTCGAGTATTTTCTTTAGGAAAGTTATGACTGAATTCTTTATCTGCCCATTTGAGATATACAAGTCTTTTTTAAAGAAGCCTCATGCCAGTTACAAACCTAGAATGACTTTCTCACAGGTTTGGAAGACATTTCTTTGAAATGTAATCATCAAGAAAGATAGCATCCCTATCTCCCACTCTTTACAGGGAGGTTAGCTGCCTACCTTCCACAGCAGAAAATCACGGAGAAAATCACGGAGAAAAAAAATACCTGCGAACTGAGGAAATAACCTACTCCACATACCCCTCAGATCAGTTGCCTTTCAAACATCCTGCAGTATTTTTCTACTAGTTCATCTGAACCCCTAAAAATTCTCCTCCTTTTTCTTTCAGTAGAGTTGAGTTGAGATGATCTGTGGTTTACATCCCTTCTGTAATATTCTTGTAAAAATGTTCTTTGTCCTGTGCATGTTTTATACTGATACTGTTTGTAGTGCTAACCTTATATCATTTGTTTGCTTGTTTATTCTCTGAACCTCCCAATAAATGTAGTCACTGTAGGTGAGGCAAAATTTTACTTCTAACCTGTCATAGTTTTTTAGCAGGGGCTCTTTGATAACGATACAGACTAACAAGAGAAACAGACAGATTTTTGTATACATGCAGTACACATCACGTGGGAGAAACCTCAACAAAAAGTAACTCGAAGTGGTGGCTTGGAACTCTGGCCCACAAAACACCTTCCACAAATACATTTGTAGAGTAATAACAGAACAGGAGAAAACAGATTTAGGCTTCCCAGCAAGGCAAATAGTGGGCAGGAAAATATAACAGATGAAACTAATGTAGTAAGGCTTTCTTGCAGATTCCTCAGGACCATCTCTGGGGTGATAGGAGTCTGCCTCCAGCAGTAATATTTCTGGCCTTTAGGAATAGAGAAGAAGACAGAGAGAGATTTACCCGCATTAGCATTTTTAAAATTGCCTTCAGTTCAAATAATTTCTATGTCAAAGACACATGTTAAGAGGTTATAAATTCTGGTTTCCTTCAACATCATGATGGTGGAAATTTATTTTTGGCTCCCCATGACAGCTTAACATCTTAGAACCATGCCTAGCACAAAGTAGATATTAAAAATAAATACTTATTGAGTAAATATTGTCATAATTTCAGTTCATTATTATATATTCTATTTCTTAGCCAATACTTAATGTATAATAAATACCTATTATTCTTCTTTGTTAACACATATTTATTAAAATAGTGATTAAAGACATAGTGAACTTATGCAAAGGCATTTGGCTGTCCGCAGTGAACTAAGTACGGAGTAGTAGAAACGCGTTTGCTGTAGTCAGGCTGTGACTGAGCAGAGCAGGGCTCAGCCACGTGGAGCCTTGACACACGACCCAGCAATTAGTGTTGAAGGAAACAGGTTCTTATTAACAGGCTTCCAACCTTGGGGGTTTGAGAGCACTTCCGCTGGGAGCTCTCCTCTCTCATGAGATCCAGCACTCCCCCTGCTTCCCAAAAGGCGACAAGCCAAAACCACGCCCAGAAGTTCCCCATGTCCTTAACTGTCCATCAACTAGACATGAATACAGACCTCCATCCTCTCTGGAAGGTGCACTGGGGGTTTCAGAGTCGCCATCCTCTCTCAGCAGCTCTCTCCTTCAGGGTCGATAGCCATTTGAAAGAAACACGACATTTCTTCATAATCCTCAAGTACTTTATGTAAATATTCACCTTTTTTCATCATCACCTTCTCAAAACACAAATTTAAATTATAAAAATATCTTTATATTGGACTGAGACTCAGCCAGCACATATATATGTCTAATAGGAAAAAAATGTCTAGTAGGAATGTCAAAATCCTGAATTCAAGCAGATATATAAATCTGTAATATAACATTATAACATTTATGCTATAATCATGAAATTTCTGTGGAGAAAAAGGGGCTACATACAAAACCTGACAAGCTCCGGGGAGGTCTGCATGGCAGCCTTACAAACTCAGAGACCTAAAGTGACCACAAAGGATGGTCAGAAATTAAAATATATTAACAAAAAGGAGGCCATGGCGGCAGTCATTGTCTTAGGCTAGAATCTTTCCTGACAAAAGTCAGTCTTTACCTTAACTGAGCCTGTCTATTGCCTTTTCACATCTATAATAACATACCTTTGGAATGTCAAGGTAACTTCCCTTTTCCCAAACTCCGTAGCATAACCACCAACCAGAGCAAAGATCACAAATTCCCTCATTGTTATTGTTACTGTGTTAATTGTTGATGGTTAACTATCCTGTGCAAAGGAGTTATGTGTCTACCATTTTATCTTTTTTTCCAGTTCCAGAGGTTTCCCTGCTTTGCTTTCTCTCTCCCCTCCCTAACCCATCACCAATGGATTTCATGTACCGCAGTTACCCCTTCTCCTTTGATTGTAATGTATAAAATAATGCAAAACTGTTATTTTCCAGAACATTTTCTCAATCCTTTGAGAATTTGCTTCCTGGTAATTGTCATCAATTTGGCTCAAATAAACTCATACAATTTTTGAATGTTTCTTATGTTGATATTTTTTAGGAGATATTCAAAATAGAAAGTGATTATGTCTTTAATATTTACAATGACCCAAATGTATTTGAAAGGGAATATTTAAATTTGTTTAAAATGCATAATTTTACCACTTGTTAGGGATAGTTTTAGAAATTAAAATATGCTGGATTAAGTAAATTGAATTCAAGAAAAATATATAAAAGAAGAATGATCACAATGTCATGCTGACTTATTTTAAATGATTTCTTATTATTGGTTTCCTTACAGAAGTTTTATGGTTAGTTTTGTCACCGATTAGTTTTTTTTAAAGATTTTTACCTCCCTCTGGTGTTTCTAAAATAAATAGCAATCTACAATATGCATTAAACACCAGAATATCTGGCCAACTGTTCTCTCTGACCTCATTTTTTGTGAATTTCACCTCTGGCTTACTCAACAAAGCTATACCGGCCTCTTGCTAATCCTTAAATACACTGATCAGGCTTCTGCCTTTTGCGTTCCTTCCTCTCTACCTTGAAAGCTGGTCATTCTACTCACTCCTCTTTACCTTATCTTATCTCTAATGTCACCTCTTCTAAATGGCCTTCAGTGATTTTTTTTCTTTTTCTTTTTTTAACCAGAAAGAGGACCCCTATCTATCTGGATCCCCAGAGATGCTTTTATTTATATTGATAGCTTATACCATTAACCTCTGCATATGTTTTTAATCATTTGCTTTCTCTCAATTAAATTGAAGCTAAAGGAGATTTGAGGCCTTATTTAATTTATTTCTCTATCTTTGCTTTGGGTTGGCCAAAAAGTCTGTTTAGTTTCTTTCTGTAAAATAAAAGACGCATTTTTTATTTTCACCAATAACTATTAATTTGGATATTCTGAGTATGTCATCTGTCTCCTGCTATTATTGGCATTTAGTGGGTAGGGGCTAGGAGTGCTGCTAAACATCTTCCAGTGCATAAGACAGCCCCACAGCAAAGAATTATTAACAAAAGAGTACCACGAAACTTCACAAAGCACTTTGGACAGGTCAGATAGGCCACAGAGTAACAGGGAATATAGAGCTCTCATACCCCAACTAACTCGGCTGGGAAAAGGGAAAGAGGAGCAGGGCCATTGAGAGTTACTTTGCATATCTAAAGAACCTGGCCAGTGTTTTAGTAATGCTAATAGCTGTTCCTGTGGTGCCGGCCAGGGAGATGGGCGTTACTCTAACCCAAGATGCAGCCAGGAGGCTGCTGGTCCCCTGGTTACTGTACCTTCACAAGAGGCTTGGAGGTGGTTCCTACATCACAGGGCCACACCTGCCCACCTAACAATGGCAGCCCAGAAAGGCAGAGGAGACCAGAGTCCTGGCAGGTGTAATCCAGTGTGGGAGGAATTAGAAATGGGTTTATGGAGGAAGATCCGAGCTGGGATTTAAATCCAACTGTGGGGCAGTCCTTGGTCTCTTAACCATGTGGGCCTCTTAACAATGTGGCTTGGGAAGGAGGAGGTCTTGGCCATGTGGTTTGAGAGGGACTCCCACCAGCCCACCACAAGGAGGGGCCGTATGGTTCTCTATCAAGAATAGGAGCCTAACTGACGACTGGGAGAAGCCAGAACAATAAAACAGGAATCTGCCCAGCTAATCTGCAGACTTCTATTTCTTTTCCTGAGAGATAATACCTCTGATTGACCTGGTTTAGCAAGGGGAGGGACAGGAATGTCTGTGTTTGTGGGTATTTCTTTTATTTCTAAGGGAGAGAGATTTAATGGAAAAATTCCGCCATTGTTTTAATCCTCCATCATTTATGAATAAATGGTTCCTTTCCTTTTCCTAAGACTCTGGCATTGGTAGTCACAGTTTTTTATCAGTGGCAGGCAGTAGAACCCAGAGTGGTTCTGTTTCAACAGCACCTTCTCCATACACTCTACAAATCATTTTTCATGTGTTACAGTTGCATTTTTACATTTATTGAAATAATAAAGCACTTAAACACTGAAAATGTGTACTTTCTCCCATCTTTAATATTAAAATGGCTGCACAACAAAAGCCAAAGTCCTGCATTTGGAAAGGGTGAAGGGGAATATTGTATTCAGGGGTCTATCCCCAATGCCCCCGGGCACTCAATGGGTAGGTGCTCAACAAATGCTTTGTTGGAAGGAATCAGTTTGAATCTCCACAGCCTGGGGCTGAGAAGTAACTTGCAGTGTCTAAACTTCAGTTGTTTCTCTGCAAAGTGAGCAAGCAGTGAGATCATGCATGTGAACCTGCCAGTTAAATTCTAAAGCAAATCACAAATGAGAGGAATGAAAGATAAGGTTATTCTATATAGTTTATTTTAAAATATGTCTAGATATTAATATTAATTTTCATTATTAAACAGCAATACTGATTTCTCAGTAACATTCTTTTATTCAAAAAAATGGATCATCTAAGTTATAAGAACATATATTATGTGTGCATTTCAACAAAGCTCTTTTAATTCGTAGGAGAAAAATGCAGGCCATGAACATTGCTATTTTTCCTCAGTTATCTCCTCTGGCTAAAAGACTCCTCTCTGCAGATTACACGCCACTTCCAAGATTTTGGCTTTGCATGCAGAGCATTTTATGTTCCGACCACTGCCTCTCTGTACATCTTCATCCCGTTTTGAAACTGCACTTTAGACCAGAAGACAGGGTAGCCCATATCTGTCTGTGCTGTGCCATTCTTACTTTGCTGAAATTGTGATGTTCTTTCTTACCTGTGAGCTTTTGAGAGCACTGTCATTTTAGAACCCCCTTCTGCTCCCCTGGGACTCACATCTCTGTAATATTTCAGATGGAGAAAGACTGCCTTATAATCATCATATACTGCTTTTCGTGAGCTACAGGCACTGTACAATATTTGGGAAGAAAATGTAAATGTGAGAGTAGCCATTGCGAGCACCTAAAACAATTTCACATACAGCAACATGTCACAATTTTACAACTAATGTTAACTATCTGCATAGATTTATAAAAAATCTCAGTTATCTCACTGTGCCTTTGTTCCTTAGAAAAATACATTGGTTTAAATGCAATCACAGACAAGTCAATGCCCTTTTTTTTTCCCACCTATGTCAGTATCTCTCAAATGTTTGATCAGATGTTATAAGAATTTACATTTAAAAAATGGTCATGTGTTTGAGATAGTTGTGTCAAACATAAATATGTTTTTATAAATTGCAGATAATTCAATATATTAATGTACATTGAGGACACTAACAGCGGTCTCCAACTTTTTTGGCACCAGGGACTGGTTTCGTGGAAGACAATTTTTCCAGGGACCGGGGCCGTGGGGGAGGGAGTGCTGGTGGGGGGACTAGTGCTTTCAGGATGATTCAAGTGCATTACATTCAAGTCCACCATCTGCTGCTCGGCCTGGTTCCTAACAGGCTGGACCGGTACCAGCCCGTGGCCCGGAGGCTGGGGACACCTGCACTAACAAATATACATTAAGCAGTGTTTCCCAAACTCTTGAACATAGAATCATGTATGTAGAAATAAAACATGGCAAAAGTAGTAATGTAGACTTATTGATTTATCTTTATAGGAAAAGGAGCAAAGTAATTCTGGCTCGATAGATTTCCCTTCAAATAATCCCATATTTAAATATGTGCCATTGCTTAAAATTCTAATTTGTGTGCCTTTGTGTTAAGATTTTGTTTTCTGTTAAAATATCAGTAAGAAAGCAGTGCCAATTCATGCCTTACTTGTTGAGTATACTCTGTGTTAAAACTGTCTTTGAAAGTTAATGTTGAAAATCATTTAATAATAGGTCATGGAACCCTTGGACATCTGAGAAGATGTTACTCCTCTAACAACAACAAAAATCTGACAATAAAAAAAAAAAAGGATGAACATCGTTACTTCAACATTTTTCTAAGGGTCAAAATGTTACATCAGTGGAAAATTACAACTAGCTAGTCTTGCCATCAAACCTTCCTAAAAAATTGCTATCTGTAATCTGCCTCAAGAATGAAGTCATTTGGAGTTAACCATTATCCAAAATCTATTTACAAGTTAAGAGCTCTCTCAGCCTCCAGCTATGGAATCGTGACAGTATAATAGATGGTGTGCACTGCCTTTGGAAAAATGAAGGTTACTCACCTAGAAGCCTGTTTTGCTGCCTATGTATCATTATCTATCAGCCATTAGAAAGCCACTCATTGCCCCAAAGCAGTTAACTTGCTGATTGGTTTCTGATTATTATATTTCCTTGGGCAACTGATTGATTCTTATCATTTTTTCCCTCTCTGTTGCCTGCAAAACGATTTGTGTATCACAGATAATTTGCTCAGTACTTTCTGCCAGCAGGGGGAGTTTGGGAGTTTCTTTCAAATATGGACACTGGACAACTCCTTTGCTGGGAGGCTTAAACTGTTTTCCAAAGGTAAGGACAATGATGGCTCCTAAGTACTGACAATCGCTGAGTAGCCTTATGAAAGGCCTCACACGTAACATAAAGGCAGCTTCACACCTTCCCAGCAATCCTCTGACAGGCTTGGCATGATCATTGCGCTCTTGATGATAAATATAACATGCCTTAAATTAAACATTGGAGACACAACCACTCTTCTTTTCATGTCTAAGACTATTTAAGAAAAATGGATTTTTAAAAATTAAAGTCAATATCCTTTGATCAAAGGGATTAATAAGTGGGACTACTAAATAGTATTTTTTTTCTGACACATTAACGTATAAAAGTAGAATAGGCAACAAGGATTCATTATTTGAAAGTAATTGAAAATTATGCTCTGCCTACTATGCCTTAAATCTACCCACAAAAAGTTCCTATATTTGCCTGAGTATTGCCACAAAAATTTAAGATAGTATTACTTTTATACGTCTGCTTTTAAAATGAAGATACAAATGCAAAGGATAATAAAATACACTGCCAGTTTCATGTGACTTAGTTTATAAGACACCTTTGTTAAATGACAACAGCTAAGAAAATAACTAAAATATGGAGCATCAGTTGTGGTATTTGCAATAAGGAGTTTGGATCATAGATCGGGGGAGACAAATATTGGGTGGGGTGCCCAAGTGAGGAACTGTGCAAAATGAAAGGGCAGTGAATGATCTGGGCTTTCGTGAAGGCTGTGTGAAGGGATGCGTTAGTTAAAAAAAGAACGTGAATGATAAGCTGAGAAGAAAAATAAACACACTTCTCTCACCTTGCAGCTTTGCAAAGAAACAGTGCAATCCCCACACACTCATGGAAATTCAACAATTATCATTCACTGACAAGACACCTTTGTCATCAGTTTTCTGAATACACCAATAAAAAATCTGTCATGTTTTTTGTGCCCTATTGGCAATAAAGATGACATTTTTCTTTTCTCAAAGGTTACCTTGCTCTTCATATTTTTAGCTGTTAAAATGCAAAGTACTTCTAGTCAAAAAATGGTAAGTTTAAAGGTTTATAGAAAACTAATTAAGATTTTTTATCCTTAACTGTATGATTTCTTGCCTAAATAAAATTAGTGTATCCTATTTTAATAGCATATAATAACTTTTTAAATCACAGATTTAATTAATGAAAATATTCAAAGCACCTATAATCTAATATAAGCAAAATTAGAATTAATGGAGCTAACTTTATTGCTGATTGGTTATCTTTCTAAATTTTTTATTTTGAAAAATCAAAAATTCAAAAAAAATGTATAATCTATAATGTTATCCCCTTAACATAATGCAGTTATATAACAAAAACCATGCCAAAATTAGCTATGGTTTGCATTACTTAAGCATAGTAATTCCTTAAATAACTTAATTAACATTTTCTGAGTTATTAATATAGTTTCTGGGAATATTATAGTTAGTAGAGACAATGTAATGAATCAAGTGGTTGAGTTCTGTCCTTACGGCCCTTACAGTCTAGAGAGAAAGACAGAAAATAAACACACACACACACACACACACAGAAACAAATTAGAGAATATAGTAAATGCCACATAGGACAATTATGAGGTGTTACTGGAACACATAAGAAGAGACTGGATATATCCTAGGGTAAGATCTAAAACAAGTTTAAAATGGATAATAATTGCTTTCTCACAAAGTCTTAAAGAGACTTTTAAACTTCAAAAATTATTAATTTGTAAAAGACATATTTATTAAGTAGCTCCTTGGCACTAGGCATTGTACTATGTGCTAGAAATACCCGGTGAGCTTGGTGGGCCAGTCCTTCCCTTGGCAGAGCCTACAGTCCAGTGAAGAAGAGGAAGTAGCATGCCGTTGTCCATCAGGTAGTTTGTGCTTGGTTTAGAAACCACTCTTTCTGGCTGAAAAGCACATGTTTTAAAATCCAACGTTTAATTTTCTTTTTATCATCCATAAGTGCAAGATACTCTGATCTGAGATCAGTGTGTTGAAAACTTATTTATATTCTTCTATGCTTATTTATATGTTTTGATTGTGCTCTAATGATTACATGTTGTGTAGAGAGAGAGAGAGATATGTAGAAGGAGAAAAATGTTTGAGAATTCTATAATAGACTAATGATATGAATTTTTAAATATCATTAGAAAATAATTCCAGATTCTCCACTATAGGCTTTTTGGGGTCAGATATTTTGTCTCATTTGTATTTATAGATTACTACATAGTAGAATTTTATTATATAATCTGTTTACAATAAATGGTGTTTGGATGTTTGAAGGATAAATGGGGAGGAAAGGAGGCAGGAAGAGAGGAAAGAAACATGATTTTTCATTACTTTATTCTCCATATTATCATTTATTAAGTAAAGCTAAAATGCTTTAATTTCTCTACTGAATACTGTAATAGACAATATTTACAATTATAAACTTCCATTCAAATATAATGGGAAAAAATGTGAACCTACTTTTTAAAATTAATGATGATAAAGGTTTACTCCAAAATTGATTGTATAATGAGATAGGTTTTCTGAGTTATAGAAACCATTTACCCATACAGTAAATGACCTCAAGCTTCTAAATAATCACCTTACATTTCTTTTTTGTTTGCTGCAACTATTTGAAGTTTTATTTTTTAATGTTATATAGAATTTTCTAGGTCACAGTCTACCTGTGACTACTTCTCTCACAGTCAGGATTCTTTATAGACTTGCTATCATGGTTATGCACCATAAGTTTGGGGACGTTGGAGAAGTGGGCCTTCTTGTAACTAGCATTTTAGTGTTAAATGCCCAACTGATGGTTAAGAGCTAAATTATGTAGTAGACTGAACTGCCTCAACTTTCTTCTTTAACATAGAAGATTGTTAACCCATGTTCAATAGAATTACAGTTTAAACTACATTCTTCATATGCCATGAAAATCTTAAATCATATAGTATTAATGAATTAGAAAGTGTTTATGTTGGTTGAAGACAAGCTGAAATGTTAAGCAGTTCACCAACATCAAAACAGACATTGATGTACTATACTGCTGAAAGAGCTCTGTCTCATAAGTTTAGAAAGTAGACACCATGATTATATACTTTTATAATAAACAGAGGATCCAAGATGGCAGAGGATTAAGTGGGAGCTGCACTAACCTCCTCCCAGGAGCAATCTGGAATTCCAACTGAATTGTAGAGAAATCATCCCGAATAACCAACTGAACACTAGCTAGAGAGAAGCCTTACAGCCACGGACAGACAGAAGAAACCACTTCAGCACAGTGTGACTGGTAGGGAGTGAGGAGGAGACAGGAGAGGGCTCCTCCCGGGCTCCCTGGGCTCCCTGGGCTCCCACGAGGGCAGCTGAAGTGCCAGAGGGATATTTCAGTGGCTAGGAGTTCCCCCTGAGAAGTGTGGGGTTTAAATCCCAAGCTGGGCTCCCCAGTCTACATCACCAGAGCCAGAAAAAAACCCAAATAACATCCAGTTGTGAAAAGCAGCAGGGATTTTGATGCCCAGGGAGAGTCAGCTGGAGATGCAGAGAGCCTTTTAAAGGGCAAAAGAATAAAATTTCGTTTGCAGCCACATAATCTGGTACTGGCATAAAAACAGACACATACCAATGGTACAGAATAGAGAGACCAGAAATAAACCCACACCTTAAAAGTCAATTAATATTCAACAGGAAAGATGCACATACAATGTAAAGACAGTTCATTCAATATATGGTATTGGGAAAATTGGATAGATACGTGTAGAAAAATGAAACTAGACTACCTTCTTATACCAAACAAAAGAATAAATTCAAAATGGATCAAAGACTTAAATGTTAGACCTGAAATAAAAATCATAGAAGAAAACATAGGCAGCAAAATCTCTGGCATTGATCGTAACAATCTTTTATCAATCTCCCCAGGCAAGTAAAACAAAAGAAAAAATAAACAAATTGGGTTTCATCAAACTAAAACAGTTTTGCACAGCAAAGGAAATCACCCAAAAAATAAAAAGACAATCACAGAATTGGAGAAAATATTTGCTGATACATCTGATAAGGGATTAATATCCAAAATTTATAAAGTACTTACAAAGCTCAAACCAAAAAAATCAAACAACCCAATTAAAAAATGGGCAAAAGACCTAAGTACATAGTTCTCCAAAGAGGACATACAGATGGTCAATAGACATATAAAAAGAAGTGCAACATCACTAATCATTAGAGGAATGCAAATAAAAACCACAAAATACCTATTCATCAACAAATCAAAAAACAAGTGCTGGGGAGGATGTGGAGAAAAGAACATTTTTGCACTGTTGGTGGGAGTGCAGACTGGTGCAGCCAGTATGGAAAGCAGTATGGAGATACTTCAAAAAATTAAAAATGGATCTGCCTTTGACCCAGCAATCCCACTTATGGGACTATATTTGAAGGAACCCAAAACACTAATTCAAAAGAATGTAACCACCCCTGTGTTCATTGCAGTATTATTTACAATCACCAAGATATGGAAGCAGCCCAAGTGTCCATCAGTACATAAGTAGATAAAACAACTTTGGTACATTTACATAATGGAATTCTACTCAACTGTAAAATAGAAAATTTATCCTTTGCAACAGTATGGATGGACCTGGAGAACATTATGCTGGGTGAAATAAGTCAGTCAGAGAGAGACAAATACCATATGATTTCACTCATATGTGGAATCCAATGATCAAACCAAACAAACAGGCAAAACAGAGACAGACCCATAGATGGAGGGCGGGGAAGCTTAGGGGGTGGGTCAAAGGACCCATGGACATGCACAACAGGGTGGTGATTGCTCTGGGAAGGTGGGTATAAGGGAACTAAATGATAATGAAAAATATAATAAAGATTATATATTAAAAAAAATAAATTGTGAACTTCCTCATTACAGATAGGTTACAAAATGTTGATTTTCGTACCAGTGATTACATACTATATTAAAAAAGATTATTTATTTTCATTTTTCAAGATATGTGAAGAATGACTATTTTTAATTATAACTGTGTCAAACTTGCTTACTGGCAAATTTTTATCTTACAATTAAATAATAGATACTATTAAAACTGAAATAATATCAAGCAATTTTCAATCTGAAACTATATTTACCTTTAATTGCTCTCTGGATTCTATTTCTATCCATTCTAAACAATACATCTTTGTTCAGCATAGCTAATTAAAGAGTACCTCGGTATCACTGAACATATATTAATCTTCTATCCATTAGAAAACTTTGAGAAGACTAGAAGGAAAACATGGACAAATAAATCCTGCAAAGCTTGCATTCACTTACCATGTACCTTAGAAGCTGTGAAATAGCACCCACTTAACAGCGTCTGGCCTATAATGTAACAGGTCACTGAAAGATGAGACATGTTATTCTCTAAAGTGATTGTGTTCTGTGGGGTTTCTTTGACTCATTCGTCACTGCATTTGCCCTGCACATTTATTATGTCTGGCATTAGAAATGATATGTATTCGTTTAAGAGCACTACTCTTAACATTTCAGTTTAATGAAGATTGTACTTCTGTTGTTTCACATTTATCCATCCATTTATTCAAAATATATTATTGAATATTGAATATGTGCCAAATTGTTGGAGGTACCTGGAACACAGCAATAAAATCAGTAGAAATCTGGGCCCTTGTAAGCTTAATTCTTATAGAGGGTACAGGGAAGGGACAATAAATACAACTTCTAAGCAAAGCATATGGTATGTTAAAGAGTATTAATTGCTAAGTATTAAGTAAAAGAGAAAGGGGAATGGACAATACCGACAATTGAATATTTTATATTACTCAAATTAAAATTGAAAAGTGAGACAATGTTTGAGCACTGGAATGTGTTTTTTTTAATTTTCTTTGCTTAACAAATTAAAAATGTTGCTTCACTGTGATGGGTAATTCATTCAAAATGAGTTTTATTGTAACAACAAAAAATGAGAACACATAAACACAAAAATGATTAATTAAAGCCCAACCATATTTTTCCTTCTCTGATTTGAATAGGAAGTAATCGGACATAGTGGGAAAGACAGTTGTCAGGTAATGTGGATGTCATTTCTCATCCAAAAACAATCTCTTGAATTCTCTGTTTCTTGGTAAGATGAAGAGATAGACTGAATATTCTCTTAAATATAATATTATAAGATTTTGTTTGTGTGGATTTTCCTCCTACTCACAATCTTTCTCCTGGTCTCTAATTTTTGTTATATAACTTTTGTCTGGTTGCAACTTGGAGACTTACCATTTTTTTTCCCAGGTATGATTTGGTTAGAAGGGCAACCTCTTCCCTTCTTTATGTATCATGTTTTAATTTCTTGATAGGAAAAAGTTCCCTGAAATAAGATATCAGTTCTTTAAATTGGTGTAAAGGGGAAGTCCTCCCTGAATCTCCAGATGAACTCTCAATGAGTATTTGTAAAAGAGAGAAGAGTCATACTTCCAAGTATTAAGTGAAAACTAAAGTTAAAACTCCAAGAGATTTTTAAAGATGAAATTATATGCACAGAGAAAGGTAATGAATAAGATATTTTATTTTAAGTAAAAATAAGTTCCAGTGCTTTCAAATCATATGACATATTCAGCTGCCTACCCTGACTCTCACACGGCCTACTCATGAATAAGGCTTGACAATTGGATTTAGGAATGTCACATTTGATTGCAGTTTCTGTGACTACGTAGAGAACAATGAATAATATATCAATTTACCTTATTTCAAGAATTCACAAGTAAATGGAGACTTACTAAATTAATCTGTTAAAGTTTGCATGGCAAATAATGTTATGGTTAAAAATCAGTATGATATATCAAAGTATCATAATTCCTTTTTTGGTTCTCATTTCACATGCTTTTGCATAGCTATGCTTAACTAAATAATAAGAGTACTTTATTTCATCAATTCCTGAATCTATAAGAACATGTGACTATTTTAGGATTTATTAAGGGGATTGTTTTGAGTGGATGTCATGAGTTCACATATTCCAGAGTACTTTGTTTTCAATATTTCTTACATATGAGAAATCAGAGGAAAGAGGGCTTATTTTTTTCAGATTTTAGTATCTAACAAGTTTATATTATCTCAGAGAAACACATTGAACCATGAAACAGAAGTAGAAATGAAGTTGCATAGTCAATATTTACTATTTTCTTTTATTCCTCTGGCAAATGTAACTTTAATAAGTAATAATACAAAAATGATGATAGTGATGATATTTATTTACTCATTTACTTACTCATTTATAGACTCTATGTTTAGGAGCCTGACAGATATTATTATAGACCAGGATGCAGTGGTGAAAACCAGAAATAAGATCTTGCTGTGTGTTTACATTATAGTGGGGGAAATAAGATCATTTAAATAATTTACATATTTTTAAGTAAATGAAAAGTTTAATGTGATACACAGTGGCGGATTAGAAAGGGGAGCAGTACCATGGGTGACTATGGAAGGCTTCATTGAAGAAGCAGTATGAGAGCCAAAGTATGACCAACAGTCATTAGCCTAGAAATACCTGCAAATGTTCAACTGCATGTGTGTGACCATGTAATCTCAAATTTGATTTTGTTTTTAAAACATGTTGAGTCATTTCTATTTTGTGCCCTGATGTTTAAAAAAAATAAAACTTTTCACACCATGTACAGAAAAAAATATCTATGTAACATAATGTATTATAATGCAATATAACATGGGCATTAAGTATAGAACTATGCCCAAATGAAACTAAGGTAACTTACACAGCAACATAGCCCATGGATTAATAAAACTCAAGACTATATTATAGAAGCTTTACATAAGTATACATATATCTTTCTAAAAATATCAATGGGAACAACTGAAATTTTATTATGCTTCAGTTACTAAATAGGTTACTGATTTTTACCAAACCACAGCTATATTTTATGCAGTGTAACAAAAATGACCTATGTTTTTAAATCTTACACTCAAGAATTAGATGAAAGTTCAGTCTGGAGCTGAACCAAAACAAAAAATTCTTTGCCTTTTAGTTTCTTGGCTATTCGATTTTTATTTGAAAAATTCTCAGTGAGTAGTTATCTACTACTAATAATCAAAACATTTTTTTTCTGTAATGTAACTCCTATAGGAACATAATACACTCTGCTTGGTCATTATCACCGGTTTTACTTCCACTTTTGTTCTTCTAAACTGCTGTGTAGCCCTGACAACAAAAACTCAGGCTTGATGTAATAACCTCAGGCCTGATGTAATAACTGCTTGGAATGAATTTCAACCTTTCTTGTACCAAATTATTCTTTCTGGTGAAGATACTTGAATTTTCTAGCCTTGTGGAGGAAAATAAAGCAAGCAAGTCATCAACTAAAGCCTTTTTAAAAGGCTGTATGTGGGCAATTTAAGATGACTGTTCTGGAGGAGAGCAGGCAGTTTAAAGACTGAATAAGCTAGACTGAGGAAAGTCAAAAATGGACTGAATGGCATTTGGGGTTTTTTTAATATTATTATTATTTTTTTAAGTACCATTGGCATACAATATTATATTAGTTTTCGGTGCACAATATAGTGAGTAGACATTTACATAACTTATACATGATCACCTCTATAAGTCTAGCGCCCATGTGACACCATACCTAGTTATTACAATATTGTTGACCATAGTCCCTATGCTGTACTGTACATGCCCATGACTGCTTTTATAAATGGCGATTTGTACTTCTTAATCCATTCTTCTTTTTCACCCATCCTCCCATCTGGCAACAATTAAAATGTTCTCTGTATCTGTGAGTTTGATGCTGTTTTATGTGTTCATTTATTTTGATCTTTAGATTTAATATATAAGTAAAATCAATCATCTCTGTTTGATTTATTCAGTAAGCATAACAGTCTCTAGGTCCATCCATTTTATTTCAGATGGCAGGATTTTATTCTTTTTTTGTGGCTGAATAATATTCCTTTGTGTATATGTACTATCTGTTCTCCACCCATTCATCTATCAGGTACTTATATTGCTTCCATATACTGGCTATTGAAAATAATGCTGCAGTGAACATAGAAATGCATACTTTTTCTGAAATAGTGTCTTGAGTTTCTTTGTATAAACATGCAGAAGTGAAATTGCTGGGTCCTTCTTTATCTCTTGTTATACCCTTTGGTTTAAAGTCTGTTTTGTCTGATATAGGTATTAATGCCCCAGCTTTTTTTCATTTTCATAAAATGTACTTTTCAATCATTTTTCCTTCAGTCTGTGTGTCTTTCAATCAGAAATAGGTCTCTTGTAGGAAGCATATGTATCATTTAGCATTGAAGGACATATAAAAATCATTCCAGGTCAGAAAATGCTAAGTGAGTTCATCATTACCAAAAATGTATTACAAGTAATGTTAAAGGGATTTCTTTAAGAAGAAAGAAAAAAAGATTATAAAGTAAATAATAAAATGACAGAAACTATACACCTATCAACTATTACTTTAAATGTAAATGGTTAAATGCTCCAATAAAAACACAGGGTGGCTGAATGGATTAAAAGGGACTGAATGTGATTCTCACTCTAAACATCCGAGACGATTTAGCCATATAAGTATATGCACGAGCATTGCTGCTATTTTGGTTAGAGCTGCAGTTATCTTTTGAAGGGTAAGCTTTTAAACTTACTCATTTTAAGTCTTAATAATTTTTAAAGTATAGTTGGCATACAATATTTATTAATTGCAAGTGTACAACATAGCGATTGGACATTTATATACCTTACTACATATTCACTGCATTTAGTCTAGTAACCATCTGTCATTGCGCGAAGTTATCACACCATTACTGACTATATCCCCCTTTACTTTTTTCACCCATCCCTCTGCCTACTTCTCTCCTGGCAACAATCATTGGGTAATTTTTATTATGCAAACTGGAAGAATGTAACTGGTTTCCCCCCCAAAGAACATATATGTGGTGATATTGTTGAATTGCCTGCACTTATTTGGACTGCTACTTTGGTTCCCTTTTAGTTTCGTTCTCTTAAAAATGGTATGGGAGAAAATGGCCCTAATACTTTGTACCTTCAAACTAGAAAGCTATCTTGTTAAAATGAAAGGCATCCCCCATCAGAGCTAAAGTAGACACATAAATCATAACTCATCTTGTTAGTGTACTAGTGAATGTATACCACTTTTGCTAACCTTAACTTAAACTTGGTTGTGTCCTATAAAAGACAACCCTCTCACCCTTGCAACATAATAGCTTACAAATAGAAAGAGAGCAACCATGCTGCTTATTTAGTATTTCAATTCAACACAAAATTTCACAGTTTAAAATTCCGCAGTAGTGGGAATAGACTTCTAACTTTCCTACTCAAAGAATCATCCCCATCAATAGGTATCAGTGAATTACACAGTTATTACATGAATGGAATCTATGATAAAATTGTGGGGGTAGTTAATACCTACCCTAGGAATCACTGAGAACAAAACCTTGAAGAATAAGAAGGATGAAAGTTAAACTAAGAACAGAAAGAGGAGATTTACCAAAATAAATTAATATTCATAGGATTCAAATTATACGTTTTCCCGAATTATTGACCATGATGTTAGAATATGACAATAGGATATTTGGTAGAAATGACTAAAGAGAATATTGATAATAGTATATATTTAGTGTCTACTGTATACTAATATTTTAACATGCATAGTGTTAATTCTCTTAAGACTGGTATGAGGATTAAAGGGTTAGTATATGCATTTAACAGCTGTTAGTAACTAAGGCAAACACTAGTGAACTGAAATCAGCTGATTGCTTGCTCCTCTAGTCTTGCAAAAAAAAAAAGTGTTATTGTTGGATAACTTATCATTGTAAGAAATTGCTTTTGAAAAAAAGTATATGATTTAGCAGAGAAAACACAAGAACACTAAAACTTATGGATCTTCGTTTTAAACACACTGTATGTGCTAGCTCCCACAATCCTGATGCATGATAAGATCAACAAAATATGACTTTCCTTGAGAGATTCATTTTTTTATATTCATAAACTCACCTTCAGGCCCCTGGTAGGTCAAGAAAAATTGTCTAGGGAGACAGTCTTCTGAACATATAAACCAAAGGAACTGATAATATTAGTTTGCTGCCCTGTGCAGATTCCATAGTGTAGCTATTGAGGGAGCTGGACCTGGGTGGCAGTATATTTCTCTACTCAGGGAAGAGATGAAGTATACCAATCCAAAGTGGCACTTCATTGAAAGTTTGCTGCTAAGCAACACAGAGTATATATGGAAGAGTGTTGCTAAGCAGTGAGCCTCATCTATTCCACTGCTGAGAGGAATTTTTGTTAGTGCAATGAAAAAATAGCCCAACTTTCATCTCTCATAAAGCTTTATTTTTATATGTATAACTAAGTTTACATAAAGCAGAATAAAGAAGTATGCAATGGATTAGAAAATGGAAAAAGTTCTACCACAATTCGAAGACTGGCAAACACTATGGCTGATTGATTCACCTTGATAAAATTCAATTTGACAGTCACGGAAAATCTACCACAGTTGACAAAAGACAACAGGAAGTATGAGGAATAGAGTTGATATTTTTAATATACAAAGATCTGGCATATATAGTAGGAGAATTTTTAACACTTTACCAGGGAGACAAAAATACTTTGACAGGACATAATAGGAAAAATGAAAAGACAAGCAGAGACTATTAAGACTATTCAAAATATCTAGGTACATGTTGGCATTACTCAATTTCTGTGGCAGTGCCTGTTCTCTACTTGTTTACTCGGTCATCTCTTCTGAGATACGGAGTCTGTGCTAGTCACTTCAGGCTGCCATAACAAAACACCATAGACTGGGTGGCTTAAACACACAAAATATACTTACTCACAATTCTGAAGGCTGGAAGTCCAAGGTGCTGGTGTGATCTGGTGAGGGCTGTCTTGCTTGCAGATGGCAATCTTCTCACTGTGTGCTCTCATCTCTTAAGGCCTTTCATTAGTGCATGCACGTGAAGAGTAAGAAGAGAGAGAGAGGGGGGAAGGGAGGGGGAGAGAGAGAGAGGAGAGAGAGAGAAAGAACGAGAGACATCTCTTCCTCTTCTTATAAACCTAAAAATCCTATCAGATTAGGACCCTATCCACATGAATTTATTTAATCTTAAGTACCTCCTGAGAAAAGCTTCTCTCTTTCCAAATTGTGGGTTAAAGCTTCAACATAAAAATTTTGTGGGGACACAAGTTTAGTCCATTAACAATCAAAATGCTAGATGTGGACTTTACATACCCTCTTAGATGTTTCACAAGAAAATTCAGAACTATTGTGCTGCAAACTGAATTGTTTATAATATTTAATTCTTTCTCCTTCTTTCCCATTCACTTCCCAATATAAAAATTCATCACCATGTTAAGTAATTTTCAAAATATTTACTATTTTTCCATTTCTCTGTTCCATACCTAGGGTCTTTTTTACTATCTCTCATCAAGAATATTGCCACAGACGCCCACCTTCATCTCCATAGAGCTCTATGTGGAGACGTGTAATGAAAATGGTCTTCCTAATTACACAAATCGTATAATGGCATTCCTTACTTTAAATAATTCAATGAATTTTTACTGCTGTCAGAATGAAGTTTCAGTCCCTGAATTTAGATTATTATGTATATGTTTTAGCTTTATACTATTTAGCTCCTGCTTACTCCTTCAGGTTCATTCATATTAGAACCACAACCCTTCACGTTCTACACTGTAAACCTTATAAATAACTTTAATTTCCTTATATCCTATCTCATGTGCCACACTTTTGTAATTAGTAATTTACAAGTTGTATTTCTCCACTTGCTGTACTACATTTTCCTATCCTCTCCTTACTTTGGAAAGTTGCTCAACTCTCAGGCTGTGTATTCTCTCTTCTGGAAGCAGAAGTGACTCTCAGAGCCTTGGCTGTGCTGCTCATATTACATTTCCCCCAACAGCATCTAGATTCAAAGCTCTTAAACCAGCTTTTAATCACTTGTTGAGTGTTTCGTCCTCTGTACTGTATATTTTGAGAAAGAATGGATCAGTCTAGGCTCCTTTTATCAATGTATTCCCAATACTTATTACAGTCTCAACACATGAATACATTTTTATAAAATAAACATATTAACTTCACAAATGGTTAAACTAATACAAAATAAAATAGCACACTGTGGAGGGGGGAAGATGGAGACAGCTGTACTTGAAAAACAATAAAAATAATAAAATTCTTTAAAAGAATAGCACTTATTTTAATCTATAAGGGAATATCCTCCACAATGTTATTATTAAATCAGAGTTTAAAAATGACATCTTATACTACTGGTAATCAACTTTTCTAAGGAAAAAATAGCATATTTAAAGAAATTTAATAGGTCTCTCCTTAAATTAATTTTCTTCTGGAATTATCCTAAAAATAAATATACATGTATACAATTTTTGAGAAAAGTTTTCTATTTTGTCATTATTTATAACAAAAAAGAGAACTGCTTATAGATTAAAATAATATGCAAGTAAATGGTGATATATTTATAGAAAGGAATATCATTTATAAGAAGGATATCAAATTATGTTTTTAATAATATTTACTGCTTTTGGGTTACATAAACAGGATACAGAATTAAATCTATTCATACAGGATCTAACTTTTTAAAAATAAATGTAAGTTGTAGATATATACACATAGATATACATGCAATGTACACACAAAATATCCTCACAAATAAAAAAAGGACCAGAAATAAATACAATATTATAGTTGTGTTTAGATAGTAGTTAAATTATGAATTTAATATGTTTTTCCTTTGTAATTCTCTGCTTTCTAGTTCTCTATTGCATAATCAGCCAGTATTAATCCATAGAATACCCAAACATAAAATTAAATGGTGGAAGAGAAAAACATTTGGACTTGTAGATATGTATCTTTATGAAACATCTCTGAGCATAAACAAGCATGCTAATTTGGGAGAATGCCCTTTGGTGTAGCCCTTACCCTGACCACTCTAAGGTGCTTACAGGCCTCGTATATTTTCTTTCCCCTTAAAGACAAAGGCTTAAATCTTGACCATGACCTAAACTTGACCAATCAAATATTTTGAATCTGTAGGGAAAGATGAAAAGACATCATTTACGAATTAGCTGTGGCAAGGCAGCATGTGCAGGCACACAGTCGTGGTGCCTGACCGAGACAGAGTGGCTATGGAGCACCTGGAAGCGTCTTGCCCAAAAGATCCTACTAGGACCTAGGCTGGGCTTTATACTCAACTACACTTCCTTTTCTATTCCTTTGTCATTTTTTTTCTATATTGCTTCCCCTTCTTCCCATCAATTCTGGTGCCACCTGGTCTTTACGAATAAGTTCATCTATGCTTCATAGTTTCAGAACTTTCACTTGCAACCTGATTGATAATCTGGTTTTGATTATTTCAAACCAACATACACCAAAATAGGATGACATATAGGAAAATCCAATTGACTGCTTAACAGTGGTATATTATATGCAATACGAAATTCACTGAAAGAATTTTCAACAATTTATTCAAGTCATAAAAATACAATAGTAGTCAGAAACAATTTTTCAATACAGAAATGTATTCAAGATGATGAATTGAACTAAAAAAAAACCTTTGCACAATATGTAAGTTCTAGTAATTGTGTACTGAAAAACTCATATGTACTTCAGACTTTCTGTAAGATGACCTAAAATATTAGGCACTCCTAACCAACATAATTTTTCTAGTCTATGTAGTAACATTTTTTGCTGAAAGCTTATTTTTGGTATTTGTAAAGGCAACATAAAATACTCCATTATTTTGATATGTGCTGTAATTATTATTACATCATTACATCTTTATAGATATTTGGCCTTATAACAATAAAGTAGATGGATTACACGTCTAAAAAAGAAAAAAATAGAAATTAAGTCAAGATATATGTCAAGCCAAAGAAAAATAAAAAATTACCTCAAAGGAAGAAAAGGCATTTTACCAGATCATTTTAGTCTAAGCAGATGTCTGTTTAAATATAGATTTTCCAATCCTCTTCTAAAAAGACATAGTGCATGAATAATACAACTTAACTTCTAGAACCAATGAATTTCTACCCAGTTACATTTTGTGAGGTTGTTATGATTTCACTCTGTCCTTTATCCAGTTAGCTTTATCTTAGGGTACAGGCCACTGCCAAAGTTTGTCAGTTATCAGACAGGTGAGTAAAAATAAAAGATATGTTAAAGGAGAGAA
Source organism: Desmodus rotundus (assembly GCF_022682495.2). Lineage (NCBI taxonomy): Eukaryota > Metazoa > Chordata > Mammalia > Chiroptera > Phyllostomidae > Desmodus > Desmodus rotundus. The sequence continues at coordinate 67,447,298 of NC_071399.1, read as the reverse complement.
AGTAGCTCACGGATGTTAAATGAATCTGTAAAACTATGTTAGAGAAAGAAACAAAACCACAGGTTACATGATTGATTCACATATAATGTTATCATCTTATCCAATGAACAGTAAGATAATAATATACAATTAAAATATTAATAACCTAGATCTAAGTGTTATAATATCCAAAGCCTTTCTTTAATTCAAAATAGCATATTACAAAATTTAAAAAGATTTCAAAATTAGCTATTTTCAGATGGAAATTTTATCCGTGTATAGATGATAACTTCAGGCCAGTGTCTCTATCATTAAAATATCTTTAAAAAGTTTTTAAAAGCAGATAATACTTTTTAATCATGAATAAAATTATTAAAAACTTAGAAGTAATTAAGAGGGAAAGACGTTTATGAAACATCTATTGAAGACCTGCTACATGATAATCATTGTACTAAGCACTTTAGAACTCTCTTTAGTTAACCTGCAATCTTGTGATGTAGTCATTATAGCCATCAAAGATGGAGAAACTGACATTAAAAGTTAAGTGATTTTTTTTTAAGTAAGGCAGAATTCAGCGAGTTTAAGCAATCTGAATTTAGGCTTGACTGAGTTTAAAAAGCTGCATTTTCTCCTTTCATTTCTGATTTTTTTTTGTATTTGGGTCCTCTCTCTTTTTTTCTTGATGAGTCTGGTTAAAGGTTTGTCAATTTTGTTTATCTTTTTAAAGAACAAACTCCTGGATGTATTGATCCTTTGAATTGTTCTTTTAGTCTCTATATTATTTAATTCTGCTCTAATCTTGATTATTTCCTTCTTTCTCCTTGCTCTGGGCTTTGTTTGTTATTGTTCCTCCAGTTCTTGTAGATGTAGGATTAGGTTGTTTATTTTATATTTTTCTATCTTTTTTTAGGTAGGCCTGTATTGCTGTGAACTTCCCTCTCAGGACTGCCTTTGCTGTGTTCCATAGGTTTTTGCTGTTGTGTTCATTTCCATTTGTTTCCAGAAACTTTTTGATTTCTTCCTTGATCTCATTGTTAACCCATTCATTGTGTAGTAACATGTTATTCAATTTCTGTGAATGTGACCATTTTTGAGTTTTTTCCTTGAGGTTAGTTTCTAGTTTCAGGCCCTTGTGGTCTGAGAAAATGCTTGATATGTTTTCAGTTTTCTTGAATTTGTCGAGGCTTGTTTTGTGTCCTGTCATGTGGTCTATCTTTGAAAATGTTGCGTGTACATATGAAAAGAATGTGTATGTTGCTTCTTTGGGATGAAAGGTTCTGTATACATCAATTAAGCCCATTTGATCCAATGTGTCAGTCAATGCCACAATATCCTTGTTGATTCTTTGTTTGGAAGATCCATCCATTGTTGACACAGGGATGTTAAAATCCCCTATGATGAGAGTGTTGCTGTTGATATCTTTCTTGAAGTCCTCCAAAATTTTCCTCATGTATTCTGGTTCTCCTATGTTGGGTGCATATATGTTTACAATGTTTATGTCTTCTTGATGGATTCTTTCCTTAAGTATTATGAAATGTCCTGCTGGGTCTCTTTTTCTGGCCTTTATTTTGAAGTCTGTTTTGTCTGATATAAGTATTGTTACACTGGCTTAATTTTTCTGTATGTTTGCTTGGAATATTTTTTTCCAACCCTTCACTTTCAGTCTGTGTAGGTCTTTTGTTCTGAGGAGGGTCTCTTATAGGCAGCACATGTTGTTACCAGTCATGTTTTCTTGTTCATTCAGCTACACTATCTTTTGGTTGGCACATTTAATCCATTTACCTTTGAGATTATTATTTACAGGTACTTAATCATTGCCATTTCCCCCCCAGTAATTCCACTGCTGGGATTATACCCTAAGAATCCTGAAACACCAATTCGAAAGAACCTATGTACCCCAATGGTCATAGCAGCACAATTTCCAATAGCCAAGTGCTGGAAGCAACCTAAGTACCCATCAGTAAATGAATGGATCAAAAAAATGATGGTACATTTACACAATGGAATACTATGCTGCAGAAGCAAAAAGAAGGAACTCCTACCCTTTGCAACAGCATGGATGGAACTGGAGAGCATTGTGCTAAGTAAAATAAGCCAGACGATGAAAGACAAATACCATATAATCTCCCCTATAAGCGGAACCTAATCAACAAAATAAACAAATGAACAAAATAGAACCAGAAACATGGGAATAAAGAACAAACTGACAGTGACCAGAAGGGAGGGGTTTGGGGATAATGGGGGAACGAAGGGGAGGGATCATCAAGGAACACGATAAAAAACCCGTGGACAAGATCAAAGGGGGGATGATTGAAAGTGGGGGTAGGCAGGGCACGAGAGAGTAATGGAAGAAAAAGGGAGGTAACTGTAATTGAACAACAATAAAAAAGTAAAAATAAATAAATAAATAAAAATCTGTATTTTATCCACTGTACAAAAATGTCTCACAGTATAACTTTGGTGAAAAAAATTAAATGAAATATAAATGAAATAAAAGGAATAAATTAAAATGCATTTTAATATGTTCTTTATGTTCATCCTGCAACATGATTTAAGTAGCATATTTCATTTTAAAGCAACTTTGTTGTATAAAAGACAAAAGTTTGCCATTTACATATGCAGTGCTCCAGCTTACTAATGAATTGAATGTTTTGCAGACTTCAGGGTCAAGTTAGCAAAGTTTTACAAATGAAAGAAATGAGAAGTTACATTTCTATTTTATGTATTTTTGATTGAGTATCCAAAAATCTCAAAAGCAATTGTGAAGGGCTGCCATTCCACATTGTGTTGTTTTTCATATGACTCTATTGTGATGTATGAAAATATAATGAAAAATCTACTCTCAATTTAAATACAAAGAATGTCATGAAAAACTACAAATTCACATCGAAATACATTAGTTTAAAGTTGAGTCATTCATCTAAGTTATATATGAAATAAATTGTATAAGTACTATGTATACAGATAGATTTAAATAATATAATGATATATTTAATGTTTTACATACTAATGTGGTATAAAATATTGACTTGTGCACAAGGATACTTTTGATAACACCTTGTCTCTCAAAGATTTAACAGAGTTGAGACCTGAGTGGCATTTTAGCTATTAACTTCATCTCCTACCCAAATTGAGAATCTCTGCTAACATCCCAGGCAAACTTCTTGAATATATATATTCACCTAAAGGAAAATGGTCACATGCAAAATTGCCAATACCATTGTTCTATAACACTGAGTTTTAGGAAATCCTATTATGAATGAACAAAATCTTCCTTTAAGTTTTATTATTTAACCTCTGTTTTTCCCCTCAAGTATTCCCAGAGTAAGTATCATCTACTTCCACGTGACCCATATTGCTTCAAATATTTTTTCTGTTGTACACATTTTCCACTCCACTGATTCTCCATGTGATATGTTTTTAGTTATCATATTGTTTTGAAAACCTTATTATAGGTGCACAGATGCATCTGGAATGTCCAAGGTGCCATAAAGTAGAATGTCCAAACCGAACAGAGCATTTCAGACTTTGTTTAAGGAATATGGCGTAGCTGAACCATCATCAAAGTATGTTCTAGAAATACATTTGAAGACTGCACTTGGTTCCATATTAATATCATTTGTACCAGTTTACTGGTTTATGCAGAATGTTTTCATAAAATTCCCCATTTTATTATATATGTGCTACTAAGAACAGTCTTCCATATTGTATTTTATATGTAATTTACATACAGAAATCAAAACTAAAGTCTTCATTTCTTTTGAATTTCATTTGTCTTTATTTATCCTTGGATTGCAAGAGTCTTTGAGATAGTCTGATTTTCACATCTAATTGATTTTATAATAACACGTTTGATAAGCATATTCTTCGGGTTAGCAGCTGTTTAATAAGACAGTGCTATAAACAGATACTTGAAGGACGTATGCTTTAAGCCTACATCCATTAAAAAAATAGGGTTAGGTTTTAATCCTATTAGGAATAAAATGCAATGTCATCCAGAATAAATTTCTTTGTATCAGGCAAAAATTATTTATTGTGTACTTTCTATATACCAGGTACTGTGGCATTCCTGCTACTCAGTAAACTATCCAAGTTCCAAATCATTAACATTTTACATTCTCTGTGTTTAATCAATTTATTGAGAAATAATGCTAATAGTCAATAGCCAATGGCCTATGGTTAAGGGACTATGACCTATTGATCCATATCTCTAAGGTTTAACATTTTTGTCTACTTCACTATTTTATGTCTTTGATCATTTCCCTATCTTCTATTATTTTTAAGAATCTTCAAAATGTACTTCAACAATATCTAAACATTCTCCCAGTGAATTAAATTTTAAAACTTGATGTAGAGCATCTTAAAAAATTTTAAGAAAAAACAACTACATTAGCTTACTAAGAAAGGATTTTCCCTCTTATTAATGGAATAGATTTACCAGTGTAAGTTCAATCAATTGAGTTGCTTAGATTGATTGTAGACTGTCTCTTCCATGATGGGGAAAAAAAATCTATATATTTGCCTTTTCTTTTCTATTTACCATATACCTTTTGGTCATTTCATAGTCCATTAATTCTTCAATTAGAAGTTCAAGTAAGGCAAAACAAAATAAAGGACAGGAAATTCCAAAGTTCTGAGTACCTTAGAAAACTAATATAGAAAATTGACTAAGACCAATGAATTTTATCAACATGACTACTAACTTAGAAGTATAACTTGGGAGTATATTTTTTGTCAAGATTAGAGGCAATTTACTTTAAAATTATATAATTACATCCACCATTGTATATTTTCTCTTTAATTGGGTAATAAATAATACAGCACATAACAGAGCTACTGTTTACCTTCCATTTTACTTTGTGCTTAGTAGATCTTTTACTATTAATAGAAAATGAACATTAACCTTGATAAGGAGTGTTTATTGGCTCTTAATAACCAATTTTTACCTGATTTGTACAAATAATTATTTAAATTCTTGCTTTTTGCCAGTACATGTATTTTGTTTAACAAAAAGTGATAGGAAAAATATATTTTCTTGTTTGGAAAATTCAAATGATAGAGCTTAAATAAATGGATAAGATAATATATTTTAAACATCGATTTTGTTTATTTGTGTCATTATTCTTATTTATATTGAGATGATAATTATATTTGCATTGCTGTCAAATATATTATGTGAAAAACTAAGAATGCAGATAGAGAGTTCTCAATTGCTTTGAAATTCTGACATGGTGAAACTTTGCAAAATTACTTTTTAATTATAAAATTTACCCAATAAAAATAAGTAGGGTAGAAATATATAACTTCTTATTTTTGGACTAAAATCATTGTGGCATAACAGTTATTATTGTGTGTTCTCTGTGTAGGAGAAAAACATAGTATATTCAAGGACCCAGTTGTTTCTCTAAGGTTTTGCCATAAGTTACACACAGAATAAAATGTGTATAAAAACATACCAGATGAGAAGGCAATTAAATTTCTGAGGCGTGGGATAGCTTAAATCTCTTCATAGACATAGAGCCCTGTTGCAATTTCCAAATATGATATTTTTTCAATCAAACAGTATTTTGTGTTTTCTTTTCCTACTTTCTTTTTTTTTTTTTTTTTAATTTATTTATTGTTATTTAATTACAGTTGTATGCCTTTTCCCCCATCCCTTCACCCCACCCCAGGTGAACCCACTTCCCTCCCCCCTCTCCACCCTCCCCCTTGGATTTGTTCATGTGTCCTTTATAGTAGTTCCTGTAATCCCCTCTACCCACTGTCCCCGCCCCCACCCCCCACCCCCGCTCTTGCTATTGTTACATTGTTCTTAACTTCAATGTCTCTGGTTATATTTTGTTTGCTTTTTCCTTCTATTGCTTATGTTCCAGTTAAAGGTGAGATCATATGGTATTTGTCCCTCACTTCCTGGCTTATTTCACTTAGCATAATGCTCTCCAGTTTCATCCATGCTGTTGCAAAGGGTATAAGCTCCTTCTTTCTCTCTGCTGCGTAGAATTCCATTGTGTAAATATACCATAGTTTTTGGATCCACTCGTTTGCTGATGGGCACTTCGGTTGCTTCCAGTATTTGGCTATTGTAAATTGTGCTGCTATGAACATTGGGGTGCACAGATTCTTTTGGATTGGTGTTTCAGTGTTCTTAGGGTATAATCCCAGCAGCGGAATTACTGGGTCAAAGGGCAGTTCCATTCTTAGTTTTCTGAGGAAATTCCATATTGTTTTCCACAGTGGCCTCACCAGTCTGCATTCCCACCAACAGTGCACGAGGGTTCCCTTTTCTCCGCATCCTCTCCAACATTTGTTTGTGGATTTGTTTATGTTGGCCATTCTGACTGGTGTGAGATGATACCTCATTGTGGTTTTAATTTGCATCTCTCTGATGGCTAGTGATGCTGAGCATCTTTTCATATGTCTCTGGGCCTTCTGTATGTCTTCCTTGGAGAAGTGTCTGTTCAAGTCCTTTGCCCATTTTTTAATTGGGTTGTTTGTCTTCCTGGAGTGGAGTCGTGTGAGTTCTTTATATATTTTGGAGATCAGGCCCTTGTCTGAGGTATCGTTGGCAAATATGTTTTCCCATATTGTTGGTTCTCTTTGTAATTTGGTGCTGTTTTCTTTAGCCATGCAGAAGCTTTTTATTTTGATGAGGTCCCATTTGTTTATTCTTTCCTTTATGTCCCTTGCTTTAGGGGATGTGTCTGTGAGGATGTTGCTGCGTGGAATGTCTGAGATTTTCCTGCCAATGTTTTCCTCAAGGACTTTTATGGTGTTACGGCTTATATTTAAGTCTTTTATCCATCTTGAGTTTATTTTCGTGTATGGCGTAAGTTGGTGATCGAGTTTCATTTTTTTGCACGTAGCTGTCCAGATCTCCCAACACCATCTGTTGAAGAGACTGTTTTTGCTCCATTTTATGCTCCTGCATCCTTTGTCAAATATTAATTGATCGTATAGATTTGAGTTTATTTCTGGGCTCTCTATTCTGTTCCATTGGTCTATGTGCCTGTTTTTATGCCAGTACCAGGCTGTTTTGATTACAGTGGCCTTGTAATACAGTTTGATATCAGGTATTGTGATACCTCCTGCTTTGTCCTTCTTTCTCAAAATTGCTGCTGCTATTCGAGGTCGTTTATGGTTCCATATGAATTTCTGCAATGTTTGTTCTATATCTGTGAAATATGTCATGGGTACTCTAATAGGGATTGCATTGAATCTATAAATTGCTTTGGGTAGTATGGCCATTTTGATGATGTTAATTCTTCCAATCCATGAACATGGTACATGCTTCCATTTGTTTGTATCTTCCTTAATTTCTTTCTTCAGTGTTGTGTAGTTTTCTGAGTACAGGTCTTTTACCTCCTTGGTTAGGTTTATTCCTAGGTACTTTATTTTTCTTGTTGCTATATCGAATGGGATTTTTTTCCTGATTTGTGTTTCTGCAGTTTCGTTGTTGGTGTACAGGAATGCCTTTGATTTCTGGGTATTGACTCTGTATCCAGCTATTTTGCCAAATTCATTTATTAGGTCGAGTAGTTTTTGAGTGGAGTCTATAGGGTTTTCCATGTACACTATCATGTCGTCTGCAAACAGTGACAGTTTCATTTCCTCCTTTCCAATTTGGATGCCTTTTATTGCTTTTTCTTGTCTGATTGCTGTGGCTAGGACTTCCAATACTATGTTGAATAGGAGTGGTGAGAGAGGGCATCCTTGTCTTGTTCCTGATCTTAGTGGGAAAGCTCTAAGTTTTTGTCCATTGAATGTGATGTTGGCTGTAGGTCTCTCATATATGGCCTTAATTATGTTGAGGACTGCTCCCTTTATTCCCACTTTGCTGAGTGTTTTTATCAGAAATGGGTGCTGTATCTTATGGAATGCTTTTTCCGCATCTATTGATATGATCATGTGATTTTTGTCTTTGCTGTTGTTGATGTGATGTATTATGTTTATTGATTTGCGAATATTGTACCATCCTTGCATCCCTGGGATGAATCCCACTTGGTCATGGTGGATGATCTTTTTAATATATTGCTGGATGCGGTTTGCTAATATTTTGTTGAGAATTTTAGCGTCTATGTTCATCAGCGATATTGGCCTGAAGTTTTCTTTCTTCGTTGTGTCTTTATCTGGTTTTGGGATTAGGATGATGTTGGCTTCATAAAAAGAGTTTGGGAGTCTTCCATCAGTTTGGATTTTTTCGAATAGTCTGTGAAGGATAGGGGTTAGTTCTTCCTTAAATGCTTTGTAGAAATCTCCTGTGAAACCATCTGGTCCAGGGCTTTTGTGTGATGGGAGTTTCTTGATGACTGCTTCAATTTCCTTTGCTGATATTGGTCTGTTCAGGTTTTCTGCTTCTTCTTCAGTCAGTTTTGGAAGATTATATTTTTCTAGAAATGTGTCCATTTCATCTAGGTTTTCAAATTTCTTAGCATATAGGTCTTCATAGTAATTTCTTACGATCCTTTGTATTTCTGTGGTATCAGTTGTAATCTCTCCACTTTCATTTCTAATTCTGTTTATTTGGATCCTCTCTCTTTTCTTCTTGATAAGCCTACTTAAAGGCTTGTCGATTTTGTTTATCTTTTCAAAGAACCAGCTTCTGGATTCATTGATCCTTACAATTGTGCTTTTAGTCTCTATGTCATTTAGTTCTGCTCTGATCTTGGTTATTTCCTTCCTTCTGCTTGCTCTGGGCTGTCTTTGTTGTTGTTCCTCCAGTTCTTGTAGGCGTAGGGTTAGGTTGTTTGTGTGAACTGTTTCTAACTTCTTAAGGTAGGCCTGTATTGCTATGAACTTCCCTCTCAGGACTGCCTTTGCTGTGTCCCATAGGTTTTGGGTTGTTGTGAGTTCGTTTTCATTTGTTTCCAGGAAGTTTTTGATTTCTTCCCTAATCTCGTTCTTGACCCATTCATTGTTTAATAGCATGCTATTCAGTCTCCATGATTTTGAGTGTTTTGGGTTTTTACCCTTGGGGTTGGTTTCTAGTTTCAGACCCTTGTGGTCAGAGAAGATGCTTGATATGATTTCAATTTTCTTGAATTTGTTGAGGGTTGCTTTGTGTCCTATCATGTGGTCTATCTTTGAAAAAGTTCCATGGACACTTGAAAAGAATGTGTATTTTGCTTCTTTGGGATGAAAAGCTCTGTATATATCAGTTAAGTCCATTTCCTCTAGGGTATTGTTAAGTGACACAATATCTTTGTTAATCTTTTGTTTGGAAGACCTGTCCATTTTTGATAGTGGGGTGTTAAAATCCCCTACTATAATTGTGTTGCTGTCAATATCTTTCTTGAACTCCTCCAAGATTTTCTTTATGTATTTGGGTGCTCCTATGTTGGGTGCATATATATTTATAATGTTTATGTCTTCTTGGTGGATTCTTCCTTTGAGTATTATGAAGTGACCTTCTGGGTCTCTCTTTATGGCCCTTCTTTGGAAGTCTATTTTGTCTGATATGAGTATTGCTACCCCTGCTTTTTTTTCCTGTCCGTTTGCTTGGAAAATTTGTTTCCAGCCCTTCACTTTCAGTCTGTGTAAGTCTTTTGTCCTGAGATGGGTCTCTTGTAGGCAGCATATGTGTGGGTCATGTTTTCTTATCCATTCAGCTGTTCTATGTCTTTTGATTGGAGCATTTAATCCATTTACATTTAAGGTTATTATCGATAGGTAGTTATTCATTGCCATTATTTCCTACCTGTGTCCCTCTGTCTTTCTCTTTTCCTTCCTTTCCTTAAAGCAGTCCCTTTAGCATCTCTTGCAGAGCTGGTTTGGTGGAGCTGTATTCTTTTAGACTTCTTTTGTCTGGGAAGCTCTTTATTTGGTCTTCTATCTTGATTGAAAGCCTTGCTGGGTAAAGTAGTCTTGGTTGGAGGCCTCTGGTTCTCATTACTTGGAATATTTTTTGCCATTCTCTTCTGGCTTGGAGCGTTTCCATTGAGAAGTCAGTTGCTAACCTTATTGGGGCTCCCTTGTATGTTACTTCCTTTTTCTCCCTTGCTGCCTTTAAGATCCTCTCTTTGTCTTGGAAATTTGCCATTTTAATTATGATGTGTCTTGCAGTGGGTCTCTTTGGGTTACTCTTGTTTGGGACTCTCTGTGTTTCCTGGATTTGGGTGACTTTTTCTCTCCTCAGATTAGGGAAATTTTCCATCATTACTTTTTCAAACAGGTTTTCTATCCCTTGCTCTTCTTCTTCTCCTTCTGGTATTCCTATTATACGGATATTGTTACGTTTCATGTTGTCCTGCATTTCCCTTATTGCCTCTTCATTCTTTCTGAGCCTCTTTTCCTTTTCTTGCTCCTTCTGGGTGTTTTTTTCTACTTTATCCTCCAGCTCGCTGATCCGATCCTCTGCTTCATCAAGTCTGCTTTTCATTCCTTCTACTGTGTTCTTCAATTCAGAAATTGTATTCTTCATTTCCTCTTGGCTCTTGTTGATATTTTCTATTTCCTTTTTCATGTTGATATAGTTTGTAGTGAGTTCATTGTAGTTTCCTTGTAGTTTCTGGTAGTTCTCTTTGAGCTCAGAGAGCTCAGTGAGCTTCCTGATGACCATTGCTTTGAACTCAGTATCTGATAGTTGACTTGCCTCTTTTTCGGTTAGTATTCTTTCTGAGACTTCCTCCTTTCCTTTCATTTGGGAATTGTTTCTTTGTCTTCCCATTGTTTGTGAGGCTCTTCTTGTTGGCCTCTGCTTCTTAATTTGCTTTGTTCTGAATCCCTGGGTTTATGATATGAACTTCTATGGTAGAATGCCAATGGGATTCGGTGGTGCTGTCTCCTTACTCTCCTGTGCTCACTGGTCTTGAGCTGACGTTTATGTGTTTAACACGGTCTAACTCTAGTCTTTTCAGCACTCCAGGTTTTGTTGTCGCACCTGTGGGAAAAATAGAAAGGGGGGGAGAAAGAAAAGGAAAAAACAAACAAACAAACAAACAAACAAAAACCAAAGATGGGAAGGAGGGAAAAAGGAAATAGGAAAGGAGGAAAGGAAGGAAGGAGGGAAGAAGGATTAAAGAAAGATCGGAGGCAAGATAAGAAGGAATTTTAACAAAAATTAAAACATAGAAATAGATAAAAGAAGGCAGGAAGAAGACATAAAAATGGTAAAGGATGGGAGGAAGAAGGAATGAAAGAAAAAAAAAGAGAGAGAGAGGAAGAAGGAGTTCAGGGGGAAAGGAAAAGGAAAAACAAACAAACAAAAAAAAAAAAGGGAAAAAAAAAATCTTCTGTTGGCTTTAAACCGTTCAGGTTATTTCTGCTGTTGTCCTGTCTGTGCAACGGGAGGGGGTGGTTGGAAGGATTGGTTTCACTTTTCTTCCTTCCTGGGTCACACTCTTCACTGTTTTGTAGGTGTGGTCCCTGGCAGGCAATCAGGCCGTTGATCAGCCAATCCAGCAGCTTTGTTCTTGGGACTCTCGAGTGGCCGCTCCAGCCGCTTTGGCTCCGGACGCGTGCGCGCGCAGCAGGGGAATCCAGCCGCTTCGGGTTTGTGACGTTATTTGGGCTCTGAGCGCGCAGCCGGCCGACCAATCGAGCCGCCCAGGCTAGGGAGGCTGGCGCGCAGCAAGCTGCTGGTTCAGCCGCCTCGGTGTTACGACCCTCGCTAGCCCCTTTGTGCTTGGGAAGTGCGCATCCAGCCGGCCCTACGCTTGGTGAGCGCGCAGCCCGCCGCGGAGCCAGAGGCTCTACGCTTGGGGGCCCGATCCAGCCGCCCGGGGCTTGAGACTCTCGGGTGGGCGGGGCCGCCCTGGGACCGAATCACGCGGTACTGGGTTCCGAGGTTTTGGGTCTGTGGGTGGAGCAGCTAGTCTCTGCTCCAAAAGATCTCGGAGGTTTCAGGTGTGGGCGCCCCTCCGGGGTTTCACGTATGGGCCCCGTTCGCTAATCTGCGCGCACGCGACCGCCCGCAACCGGACCTCAGGTGAGCGCCGGTGCTGCTTATCCCGCGTTCCGCGTTCGCAGTCCAGGGGCGGAGGGGGGAGGGGCGCCAGGGGCCTCGGCCACCACCGAGAGTTCTCTAACTAGCCCCTGAGTGTCTCTATTTTCTTTTTCTTTTTGAGAAATTCCTCCTTTTCAAGCCCCCCTGGTCCAATCAAGCACCTGGCTGCTCACAGCGCAGCCTGGCCCTCTCCCAGGACTCCTGCAGCAGCCCCTGCGCCAGGGCTGGCGCCTCTGCAGCCCTTGTACCGCGCGGTCCCAGTTCCCGGGGACCTTATTGTCCTTGAGCACTCTTCTTACCGTCAGATCTTTCAATGTCCTCTATCTTTGGTCTCTAATCTTCGTATATGCTGGAGTACTGTTGGCTGTTCGCTCTGCTCCTCAGATCAGCTAGGTATTTCCCTGGCGCTGAGGGGAAGTGGATTCCGCTCCCACCTATGTTGCCGCCATCTTCCCTCGCCACCTCTTTTCCTACTTTCTAAAAAGACATGAAGTTTAGCAACCTAGAACAAAAATACAGGGGTGAATAAAGTAAGTTATTACAAAAATAGTATAATTAGTAAATAATAATATAAGAATTAACTTTGCTTTGGCATAATCACAACTTTAAACTTAATTTTGCATAGTAAGGGCAAAAGCCTCCAATGAATATCTTAGAAGCCAAAAGAGAACAGAAAGAATTTGTAAATGTAGTCTTAGCAGCATTTTTTAAAATTTATTTTTAGATCAAGTGAAGGGAGGGAGAAAGACCAAGGGAGAAACACTGATATGCGAGAGAAACATCAGTTGGTTGCCTCTTGTAGGCCCCCAACCCAGGACCTGGCCCACAACCCAGGCATGTGCCCAGACTGGGGATAAAACTGACAACCATTCACTTTGCAGAATGATGCCCAGCACATTGAGCCACGCTGGTCAGGGCTAGCAGCAATTTTTTTAAAGTTGTGTAAGTTTTATATGGACTGAGGACTTTGCTGTCAGTAGCCTAATACTGAAAATGATCCATATGTATCATTTCAGGCTTAAGTTGTTTATTTTTATTTTTATTCATTTATTTATTTTTAAATTATTTTATTGTTCAATTACAGTTGTCTGGATTTTCTCCCCACTCTTCTCCCCCACCCCAGCCAAGCCCACCTCCCTCCCTTGCTTCCACCCTCCGCCTTGGTTTTGTCTACGTGTCCTTTAAGTAGTTTTATATACAATGTCTGTCTAGAAAAAAATCCAGCCATTGTGAATATAACAAGAACGGATTGTGCAACATCGATGTAACCTGGCAGCCAAGGAGAGTGGACTGGAATGTGCATGTGTGAATAATGACAACTTCACTGTACTAGTCAGTGGGGGTGGTAGACGCAGCTGAGTGAGCCTGTGTACTGTGTGGCCATCACATTGAAAATTATTGAGTAAGTAGAGCAATGACTCTCCATCAAATTTTGCATTAAGCTTGAACATTTCTCCATAGAAACTATTCAGGTGATTCAGAAGGCTGCAACTATGGCCAACTGGTGATTGGCAGCTTCATCATGGTAACACAGCCACTCATGCCCCTACTTATGCAGAGTTTTTGGAAGAACATCAAATCACCCAGGTAACTCAGCCCCCTACAGCCCAGATTTGGCACCCTCCAACTTCCAGCTTTTCCCAAAACTAAAACCAACTTTGAAAGAAAAGAGATTTCAGATCATCTATGGGATTCAGGGAAATACTATGGTGGAGCTGACAGCAATTGGGAGAACTGGTGAGGTCCCAAGGTGCCTACTTTGAAGGGGACTGAAGTGTCATTGTCCTATGTACAATGTTTCTTGTATCTTCTTCAATAAATGTCTCTATTTTTCATAGTACACGGCTGGATACTTTCTGGAGAGACTTCATCTATATGTTTCTGTTAAGGAAATATCAAAAGTGAATAGTTATAATTGAATTTATTTATCCAAACAGTTTTTGTCAGCTCTTTGCTAGCTACTTGTGTGGGCACTGAGGATAGGTGGTAAACAAGATAGTCAAGTTATCACTCTATGATTATGGCTATCAAATAACAGATGACCAGATCTGCCAGAGAAGACCTTACTGGTTCTGGCGAGACAAATTACGCTTTCTTTGTATTCACATACACAGTTAACTCATACGAGAGTCTGGCAGCTCATTTCACATGCATGACATGTGTGCATAAAAGCTCACAGATGGAAATGAGTTCGGTATAATCAGAGGTTGTTGGGAATACAAACCATACGTATTTAGCCTGTCTTTTAAATTCTAATAAGTATATTTACTAGAGAGTTTGATTCCTCGTCTAACTCCCAATATTATGTTTGTAGGCATATCCTTTAATTAAAATGCATAATCCAAACTATTTTTGTGCTTATGATTTGTATGGCAGGATTTCAGATGACACTTTTTATGAAACACTTGTAGACTTGATTCTCTAAACAAATCATCCTATCAAAGTCATATCTGAATAACTATAGAGACAGGGGGCAACTTAATATTGTAAACATGTAGACTCTGCTCTTTACAAGTGTTACTATTATAAGATTGGGCTTTTTTAGACACACATGGCAGAAGCTTAAATAAAATATAATTAATGTTTTGAAATGCCAATATATTATAGAAAAATTATTCTATCAAAATATAGTCTAAATTATATACAATTATACTCCACGTATATGTACATATATTCTTTTTTAATGACTTACTAAGAAACAGATGACAGTCCATGGAAAATAGGGACAAAGACAAGAAGTTGACAGAAAAGGAAATACAAAATGAAAAAAAAAGTTTCTCAAACTTACTAAAAACCTCAAAATAGAATTTAAAATATAAACATGTTATAACAACAGTATTATATTTTTCAATGATGATGTTAATAAAAATGTAGAAGATCTTGTACTGGTAAGAATACAGGAAATGACATTTTTGTAAGAGAGTTAGTGGATATGTAAGTTGGCATGCTGGTGGTAATTTGAGAATAGTTTTAAAATAAAAATTTTCACACACTTTGACACAATATTTTTACTTTTATTATTTCTTCTTCCAATAACATCACTCAAGTTCAATGTAGATAATAGTGAAAAGCTGCAAAATCAGTAATGCAAATTCCATCTAAAAAGGTTTATGCTACTTTCACACTGTAACTTATAGCTGTTAAAGCTAAATTAGAAGTAGACATGCACACGAAACTTAAGAGAGAAAAACAAAGTGTTTGTAGTATATATTTTTAAAAACCTATATATACTGGACATAAATATGTTAAAAAATATATGCATACTTACCAATTCAAACTGACAAATTCCTCTCTTTGTAATATAAGGCCCAGGAGAGTAAACATTTTAACTTTTATACTAGAATATCTCTGGCACCTAGAACATTTCTCAGAGTGCAAGAGGAGCTCAGTAAATAGTTATGTAATAAAGGAATCAAAACTGCTATATATGATACCTCAGTCCATGACACAAATTTATCATCTAACATGCACCTTGAATTCCCACTAGCTAGTGAAAAGTCCCTCCCCTCCATCAATTCAAAGTTCTTTCATCTCTAATCTACATTATAGAATGACACTCCTTTAGTGCTAAAGGCTGCCCTAGAAATATCACAAAATTTCAAAAATAGCTTCCTTTGTTAATTTATGGTCTTCAGCATCAAGTCTCCTCTGAAAGCACTCAGCCATCCTACTGCATATGTTTAGGCAGCTCTCTCTACCATTTTTTTCAAACAGTTTACATTCAGTGGTATTCTGCATTAATTTCGGGTACACAGCATAGTGGTTAGACAATCATATACTTTACAAAGTGATCTCCCTGAATAGCAACCCTTAAATTTTATCCATACCCTCACATCTTTGACTGTTCTACCTGCTTTTTCTCTCTGCTGATAAACTGTTTCTTTTTTGTTCTTTTACAGCGCCGAGAAAAGAGAAGCCAGCAGATTGTCTTTCTCATCTTATTACCCACCCCTTTCCACTTCCTTGGAACAATAGCAAAGATGATCTAAAAGCTAGTAACATCTTCTACCATTTCTCAGAAGCATTTCTCAATAAATTTTGCCATCTTTTCCCATCTAAACCCAAATAAGCTCAAATATTTTCCATTAAGAGAAATAGACCCCTTTCTTCCTATATTCCTCTCCACCATCATATCATTTCCCTTTCCTTCTTAACATCTGGTTTTTATTTCCTTACCATTCATTCATTGCATGACATATATTTGGGGTTTTTACTTCCTTCAAGTCTATAAAAATTATTTATGTTAAAGTTATCAATGGCCATACTGATTTCAATTGCAATGCTCATTTGATATTTTAGCACAGTTTCACAGTATAGAGCACTTTCTTTTTAAACCATGCCACTGCCTGCCCTCTTGTAGCTTCAGATTCTCCTGATTTCCTGTTTCTTTCTATGTCATCTCTTAAAGGCATACACGGTTCTGCAGTTTGTTTTATAAATTGTTTTTTTTTTTTTAACCAGACTGGATATCTTCTCTGGAATTTTACATATTCTTTTCTATGTATTTTATATTCTAATTTTTTAAATTCCTAATATTTTATATGTTTATGTCAACAGGTCTACAAATAGAACTTGCTACTGGGCTTCTCTTCATGTCATTGCTTTAGACATTTCAAAGTCAACATTTCTAAGAGATCTTGTTTTCTTCTCATTTAAACTCATACTTCACCTTGTATCTCCTATCCCAGTGATCTTGATAACACAAATCAGAAATCATTGACTTCTTCCATACCTTTTCTTTAAAGATTTTATTTATTTATTTTTAGAGAGAGGGGAAGGGAGGGAGAAAGGGGAAGTGAAACATCAATGTGTGGTTGCCTCTTGAGTACCCCCTACTGGGGACCTGGCCTGCAGCCCAGGCATGTGCTGTGATTGGGAGTTGAACTGGCACTGCTTTGGTTCACAGGCCATGCTCAACCCACTGAGCTATACCAGCCAGGACCATACCTTCTTATTTAACACTGTGAAGAACTATTTGGGTCTTGATTTTACCTTACTTCCAACCTCACAAACTAATCTGTTACTACTTCATAGATATTGGCAGAAGATATGTGATTCCTGGGTCAGAGACCAATGACTTAATGACTCAGGACAAAGGAAGTAGCCAGAAATTCTGGTTCATACAAGTTGTCCATGACCTTCCAGTTTCCATGGGGGAATGTACACCAGTCCAGATGGACACTTGTACATTCAGTGGGTTGTGTGAGGATGGAGGAAAACTGAGTTTTAGAATGAGTAGTAAGCAAGCCTGCTCTTTGTCTGGGGGGAGGGGGATGGGAAGGGATGGTGATATTGTTTCATCCCTATAGGTTGTTTTCTGCACACACAAACCACTGGGCCCAGAGTGGAATGTCTCTCACAGCAGTCACTACCCACATCCAATCAGTCACCAAATACAGTTGACTGCAACCCTAAATATCTTTTGAACTAATCCATTGGTCTTAATCTTCACTGTCACTAGCCTTCTTCAGGACACGCCATATCATCTCTCACTAGGAGTACTGAAAAACCTCAAAATCTCCTTGCTTACTAGGGTCCTACCTCACTCTTCTCTTGCTCCCCTGCCAACTTCAAGGAATCTTAAATCTGGAGTCAAACTGTCATTATAAAAATTAGGTCATATTATGGTATTTTTATACAATTCTCATTGCCCTAAGAAAGTATTGACGAATACTTAAATTAACTAATATTTAACACCTGTCATCTGCCCTCCGCTTACATTTCTAGATAAATTTATTTCACTGTTCCTCATTTACCATTTTCTTTTCCCTTAACAATAATCTCCACACATTAACTTCTGTCATTTCCCACTACCAACTGCTGTGCTCAGCTACTTTTTATATCTATTTCTTACCTCCAAGTCATTGGCTATATATTTTCATTTACTTTGTTGTTGTCACTCAGTTTCTATGTGGATAATTTTGATTCACATTTCTTCAAGTTTCACCTTCAAAGTCTTGTTTACCAAGACATTATTATTAAACCGTAAGCAGTGAACACATGGTGTATTTTCTATATGTCCCTATTGCACCCCGAGTTTTCTAGCTCAGAGCATTATGCTAACAGTCTTTTCACTGGCCCATATTCCTCCCTGGGATGTCTGTAGGGACTAGGAACCACATCTTATTCCTTGATACCTGCTATATCCCCAACAAATAAAGTGAGTAACATACTCCTTTACTAGTGAGTAATTATGTAAAGAGTGAAGGAAATAAGTTATAAAACATGTGCAGGAATCGAAGTTTCCCGTATAGTTATAAAAGCTCCGTGAAGAAATGGACCAGGCCTTACTTGACTTCATCTCAGCAGCAATAAGTGCAGTGCCTAATATAAGCAGTCGCTCCTCTATTTGTAAATTTTGTATTTGTGAACTCACCTACTTGCTAACAGTTATTTTAACTCCAAAATCAATAGTGTGTTTTCAGGTCATTCATGGACGTTTGCATGCACAGAGCAGAAAACAATGGAGTCACCCAATGCATGCATTCTTATCGGAGGCCAAAATGGTCATGCTTGTCTTGATCAAGTTCTCATACAGTAAACTAGTGTCCTTTTCACAGTCTATAGTGCCATATTTTTGCATTTTTGTGCTTTTTTTCTGTTTAAAATAGTCTCCAGATGAGCACTGTCAAGGTTTCCTAAGTGGAAGCAGCCTGCTGAGAAAATACCTGTTGGGTCATCTTTCTTCAGGCAGGAGTTGGAGTGCTGTTGTCAGTGACTTTAATGTTACTGAATCAACAACGTGTATGAAACAAGGTGTCTTTAAACAGAAACACTTATAAAAGGTTATGTATTGATTGGTCAATGGAAATACTGTGACCAGAAGTTCACAGTACAGAAGTTTACAACTAACAGTTGAACAAAAGGAACTAAGAAATGTAAAAGGGAGATACTGAAGTTGTGTTTCTGACATCGTATTGTGAGCTGTATAACTTGTTCTGTATTTCTTTAATGATTTGGCTGAAGATAAAAACACACATTTGTGTAATTGGTGGATGATGCATATCTGTGAGGCATACATATAAAAAATTAAAAATAATATTAGGCTGAGGAAATTTATGGAAAGTCAGTGAGATAGAATTTAACAGGGATGCCAGTATTTACCATGTAAAATCTACATATCAGTTATCCAAGAAGATAAAATCTTAACAGTTTGTATATAAACTTACTCAGAAGTTTAATTTTACTTAATCATAGAAAGATACAAGGAAAATGTGTGGAACTCACATAATCCCCAAAGTTAAAAACAAGAAATCAAATTAAAATACATAAATAGCCTTTTATGTGGTTTAGCTTTATTGTAGTTGCAGATTGAAAATCCAGATGAATTGTGTTCTAAGTCTTTAATTGTTTTTTAATTTTTTCTTGAGGGTACATTTATTAGCCCTCAAGAGGAGATGATAGTGAAACAAAAGGAGGGCTTAGAATGGAAGCAGCAGGAGAGAGCCTAGGCGGTGCTCTGCTTTGGCTCCCCAGAAATGTTACAGGAAGGGCGTGAGCCAAGGAGGGGCTGCTGTTAGCTCATTGCAAAGTCAGAGAAAAAGGGGGCCTTGGAAATGGCTTCAGGGGGGTGCCCAGCACTAGATGTGCTGTTCCCCTCTTTGCCAGTCTTGTGAGGACCCTTAGGATTTAGGAGAAAGTTTCTGCCTCAGAAAGAAAGGGTGTGGGCGTGCTCCCGAGAGAGCCTGCCTCTAAGGCTAGGCACCAAATGAATAGATTCAGTTAAGTAACTATCTTGCTTTTCTAAATGGATGTAATTTTTCATGTTATTAGCTTAAAATCCTGCTATCCATTACTAAATTCTCATCTCTATTTTCACAGCATTAAATTCTGCAAGAAATACTTCTTCTGACCACAAATGGCAACATATATCAAGAATGTTGTTAATGACACTTCACAGACACCCCCAAAGCATACCTAATTGTGCAAAGTAAAATTCTGGTTCTCTTTGAATTAACATTATCTTATTCTGTTGTATTTTAAGCTAAAAGTTGATTATAAAATCATCATACCTTAACAATATTCTAAGCGATAGCTATACCCCAATACCAGCCTAGAGGAAGATATTAGCTGTAACTAAAGTAAATAATATCTCTCCTTGTAACAAATGACACTGCATTTATTCAGATAACAGTGGCAAAATTATTGTGGTGGAGTATTTGGTTTGGTGGTAACAAAAAGATTGTAATGAAATGCGCTACTTGCCTTTATAATCGAAATCTTTTATTTATCTAAATTTTCACTGATCTGTAGACAGCTCCTTTGATTTTATATTTTATTACACTATTAATACCATTCATGTTTTACTTCAAAGTTAGCCCAACCCTGAAAATATTCCCTCCCAATTCCAGGCCTTCTGTGGGACTGTTTTAAACTTCTAAGTCTCTTTAACAAAGTTAAACTTTAAAGCAGTTTAACTGTCTCTGAGGTCATGCTCAGAGTAGGGAAGGAATACATCACTTACTTTAAAAGTCTCCCTCTGGAGGAGCATGCTTAAGACTTTTCAAAAGAAACTTGAACTTCTCTATTCTTGGACTAACCACCATATTTTATTCTAGAGAAGTCCAGCTACTTCATAAAAGGTGGGACTTCTTTTGGTGCACATTGGGCATGTTCTTTAAATAGCTAGATCATTTATATGTTTGAAATATATATTATTTCTACCTCCAGAGACACTAAGTAACTCTTAAAGCAATATTGTTCTTTCTCAGAGGGTGCATGCTTCTTTAGGGAATCATGGTCGGTATCAAAATATAAATAATACTTATAACAGGATGATAAATATTAGTAATATTCAAATGCTTTTAAAATTAGCATGGCATGATTGTGGTGAAACCATGCCTCATCAAATAACTGATATATGATAGCATTCTATAAAGTATAAACTACTAGAAATATCTTAAAATCAGTGACTAATTTGAAAATCCTAGCAAGGGCTAAATTCCTACTTAAACTATATAAGATGATTACACTAAATATTCTGAAAAGTTATTTGGTATCTATTTTTAATATTATATTTAAGAATTTATCTTTTTAAAAGATTATGATTAGTTAATAAAATATCTCTATAGCTGTATTTGTGACTTGAGAATTTTAAAAGGTACAATATGTTGTTCAGTATAAAAAGAGTTTTACATTTACAAATAGTGGCATTTCAGCATTAATTTCTTGCAGAAGAATTTTTAGAACTTGTGAAAGCAAATAACTTTGCATGTGAGATGTGGCTGGAATTTTTTAGAGAGAAAATTGATATAGATTCCAGAAGTAAATATTATGAAGAACATAGCATTTTTATCAGTTAAAAATATTCTAAAATTCCATTGACAATATTTATATTTGTCCAAATTTTTGATAACATTGAAAAATCATTGGCATCACCAAATATGTGGTAGACTGAAATTACTGTAATGTATACTCTTACATTTACATCTGATAGTAACATGTTCCCATTCCCTGCTTTTTTAATCAAAATATGACTAAAATATGACTGTGATTACAAAAACCGTATGTACTAGTACACACATTTTCATTTTGGCTTTTCAAGAATAAACTATTGAAAATAAGAACAATCTAAAGTTTTTTTTTAAGTTGTTAAAATATAAAGAAAAATATTTAGCAAAGTATTATTTCAAAGATAACCCTTAATAAGTAGGCATAATGAAGGTTTGGTCAGGTTTGCTTTAAAACACCACAAAATGCCAGGGAGCTTCAACAACTAAAACAGGGTAGTAAAGAATACAATGTTAAAGATCAAGTCATTGTGTTGCAACTGTTGGAGGCCAGACAGGTTCACTCTTGATTTGGACAGAAGGAAAAATATTCACAGAGCCATTGGGATGTCTGACATGCCTTTATTCAAGGATGGGCGAGCCGTGCACACTGCAAGCTCCATGTCCCCCTGCATGTCCCTGCATGTCACCTGTCCCCCTGCACCGCCCCCAGCAGGGAGCACCTACCCCCTTAAATACTAGATACAACAAAGCCAGTAGGCTGCCAACAGATATTAAGAAACAGACCCTCATACTACACATGCGAGCTCACTCAAAGCTATGGGAACAGTTATGGGACCCAGTCTCAAGGCTATGAGAACACTACTTAATCAGGCCCATTCTCAAGGTTATGGGAAACTGCTTCCCTTAGTTGCCCAGACTGGGCAAGGAGGCCAGACTTGCTTCTGTTTACCTTACAGTCATACATCTTAAATCTTGATTCAAATATAAAAGGTCCAGCAGAAGTAAGTCCTCCTTGAGTGTGGTTGGTAGGATAATAATATGGGTGTAACAATTTATAGTTTTAATTTGAATATTTCACCTAAAATGTCATATGGTGAGCTTGAGCGTGACATTGTTATATTAGAGACTTACATGCTTAGGATTTTGTAATAAAAGATTTGTAATAAAAAAGAGGTGTTATTTGTGCCAGACCCTGTATTTAGGAATTCAACATATGATAAAAATAATTACTAAAGGTAACAGGAAACATATGAGTCAGCTAGCAAATCATATGGAAGAAATTATGTATATGTGGAGAAAAATCTCCTTAAATTTTAAAAATTAAATTTATTGGGGGGAATATTGGTTATTGAACTGTATAGGTTTCAAGTGTACAGTTCTACATACAGGATCCTCATATTGCATTATGTGCCCACCACCTGAAGTCAAATCACTTCCCGTCACCATGTATTCAACAGCCTTATCCTTCACTAACCCCCATCCCTCTCCCCCGGGGTAGCCTCCATACTATTATCTGAGTCTATGGCTTTGTGTTTGTTTTATGGTTGTTCATTTGCTGTTTTCAGGTTTATATGCCACATATGAGTGAAATTATATGGTTTTTAACTTTTTCTTCACAAAGGAAAAGTGAAACAAAATGACTGAAAGAATGGATGTTAAATAATACATGTTTTCAAATTGTCAAACTAGGAAAAGTTTTAACAAATATGAAATAGGACTTCAAAAGAATAAAGAAAAAGACAATGAGATCAATGGAATATACAGTTAGTGTTTGTTGAATAAATATGTGATAGAAAAATGCAGGAAAAAATACCCAAATATTATCAATGGTTATTTTGGGTCATTGGATTAAAAGTGATCTTAACTCTTTTGGATGTCGTTCAAATTTTTTAAGTCACTGCCTTTTATAATCATAGAAGACTAATATTTTAAAGGCTGTGGTGAGATTAATAATTTTATTTTTTTAAATCATCACTTTTTCAAACCAAAATTCATAGATTTCACACAAAACTCTATGCAAATAATTGTTATTAAAGTCTGACACAGCAAATAAGTTACGCAGTTGTTAATGGCTAAATGAAGTTCAGTTTTTGCTTGCATATTTGAGAACATGTCATAGATAATTTCACACTTAAATGAAAAAATGAAAAACATATTGGAGATCACTTGGTAAAATTCCATCTACTCATTCAAAAGTTGAGAGCCAGTTACAGGCGAAGCAATTTCTCTAATGTGACACAACTAACAAGTGATAGTAACGGGAGTGGAATGTAGGCCTCCCGACTCCCAGCCCCATACTCCGTCTGTCACTATAAACACATGAAAACAGTTCCAGCTATTTTCATGGCAATGCGTGTTTTATATCTAACAATAATAGCTCAAACACATCATTTTCAGCATTAAATTCTTTCAAAAAGCATAATTGGGAAAAATTTAAACATAGATATCTGAGATCTGCAATAGAAAGAAATTCTCACTTCCGTATAGTGTTGCTATTTTAAAAGCAGAATTGGTACAGAACAACACGGTAGTATCCCCTTATCCATGTTTTTTCTCTGAGATGGTTCAGTTACCTATGGACAATGGCTGTTCAAAAACAATAAATGGAAACCAGAGATAAACAATCCACAAGCTTTTGCTTGCCGTTCTAAGTGGTGTGATGAAATCTCAGGTCAACTAGCTCCTTCCAGTCGGGACACGAACCATCTCTGTGTCCAGCATGTCCACGCTGCACATACTACCTGACCAACGTAAACCTGGAAGTTCCTGCAGTCATGTATTTTTTGTTTTACTACATTTTTAGTTAAGTAAAAATTAAATAATAAATATAATTGATAATTTATTTTGAGATGCAAATGTCAGAAAAACAAATGCCACTCAGTTTTCACTATTAGCCCAGATATATCACATGAGAGTTATCATTTCCTTTGCAGCCTGGGAATATTTTTGTCTAGTCTTTGTAGTATTATTCAAATCTTAGATTTTAATGTTGTTATGCAGATTATTACTTAAAGTATTAAAGTAAAATTCTTATATTGATTATTTCTTCTATATGTACTGTTTTGAGATTCTGATGTAGAATTTACCAATAAAATATAAACTAGCATTTTAATGTGCCTAACCTAAGCACCAGGATAGAATAGGCATTAAAAATTGCACTTTAAAAATACAAGTTTTTGGAAAAAATGTTCCTAATCTATTAAAGTGTTCAATCAGAGGTCTACTGAATAAAAAGGTATTATAAAGTTTTCCTCATTATGATTTAAAGCTAATGACTTATAAGTGAGAGGCATAAAACTTAGATATCACTTGTGATTGATAAACACAGATTTATAAATAGAAGTTCCATTGTTTTTAACCTTTCCCTTTCATTTGTTTAATTAGACAAAATAAGATACCTCTGTAAGAAATGTAATTAATCTGCTATGATAATATAGAAGTAGGCATGAAGAAGAAAAAAATAACAACCTACAGAAAAAGGAGGACTGAATTTGTTCTGTCAGCTTTCTACCATGAGGTATAAAAATTAATTTTGACAAATAAAAATAATAAACCTAAACTCTAAAATTCATATGGTTATTCACAAAATGACATGAATTGAACTTGTACAGAAGTCTGAAAGTGACCTTGGAGCAATTGAAACTCCCTTTCAAATGTGTCTAGACAAAGAGAAGGAGCACTTAACTGAGGAGAGGGTTGCAATAGAGACAGCGGTGGAATCTGAGCTATAATCACTACCGACCACCACCATGCTAGTGTCCCCTAAGAGAGCTGCACATTCACAAACCACTTCTCCATATACCTTCAAATGATTTCATGCTCGGTTTTGGTTATCATAGCTATATATTCACACTATCAGTTGAATAAATGCAATAAAGTGCCAACCTACTATAACACATCCTTTAAATATAATTTAAAGTCCTAACATTAAAAATTTATTACATATACATGGTTTCATTTTCTTAAAGGTTTTTCAGAACTCACTGTAACAACTTAAAGTCACTAAGGGTTCTTACTGTAATATGCCCGTAAGAAAATACTGTACTTCAGCCCTGACTTCCTTCAGGAATAAAACTTTACCTTTGAGGATAAACCTGGAAGTGGGTAGAAGTTGGAAAGTGTTTGTTTCTTAGAAAGAGAACAAAAAGGCACACGCCTGAAGTATGAGGCTGCAATTCCTGGTTCTTGTTTGCCTCTTTTGAAAGCCTAGATGTCATTTCTTTGAGCTTATTTTACTCACACACAAGCTCACACATGAAGAAGTGGGACAGAGAATCTTTAATGGCCTTCCAAGAAATAAATTCAGTGAAACTCAGTCTTTTTATACGTCTGCATGGTGTAATGCTTTTTATTCACTCTCACAATTGAGGGGGAAAAATATTTCTGAATAGACACTAACCAGAAGCTTCAGACCTGCTAATGTGTTATCATGCCTGTTATTCAAGCATTAAAGTAAAAAAAAAAAATCACATAAATGAAGATTTCAGAGATTCCTGGTTTTTTTAAATGAAAAGAATGGCTATTTTTTGATTTTAAGAGAAAACCATAGTCGGCATTTGATTATAATAAATTTGTTATCTGAGAAATATTTTTCAATTACTGTTTAGTGGAGGGATTCTTACTTTAAATTCAACTTAAAAATAATTCTTCAGTTTCTGTTGTTCATTCTAGTAAAAGAATTCAAATGACTTCTTTTGACAGAGTAAACAAGTGACAGATTTAATCTGACTTCATAGTTGCTGCAGAGAATAAAGACTGTGTTTTAATTGGTGGGAAATCAGTATGCCTTCCTCATTCTGTGCTGTCTCTGGAGCAGCCCCGTTCTGTACAAGTTCTGACAGTCTGTGGATCCAACAAGAAACTTGTACAGGACACCAGTCTCCAATTCTTCCTGTTCCATGTTTCCCCCCCACAGCAGTGTTGACTGATTAGGAGCACAACTATGCCATATGGAAACAGAAGAATGGGCTCTTTTTATCATATTGACTGATGGAAAGCAGAGAAGAAGGTCTGTGCATCTCCAACGTCTCAAAATTTTTGCTGGAATTTACAAACGTGTATAAAACATTCCTCTTCTACTCCTTCTGCAGATCGACTCATTTTCTCTCTGGCATGACAGTGAAGGTTTAAATTCTATCACCAGGCCCTTACCTGCTACAAAATTCTGTGAATGGTTTACATATAAACATTCACATTCTCATATTATCAGGCTGTTTATTTTATGAAGAGTAGGTTAGTATCTTAAGTGGTCCTGATTCTTACCTGTGTGTTTCTTCTTCAGAAATAACCTTAATGTGTATTGACTTTTCTCCCAACTGTAAACATAAAAGGTTAAGCTTTGGTGATTAATTTTGTACAAGGAGCCAGTGCCTTCCTTTCTTTCTAGCTAACTGTTTATAATTCAGTATGAAACACTTACTTTGTATATAATTTGTCTTTTTCTCAATTTTTTTCATATTTAATCACTAAATATTTGTTCTTGAGCACACTAATATATTTCTGTCACTTTTACAGCTTTTAATTGAATTCCAAAAGTATAGTTAGAAGTGAGCCTTACAGAACAGGTGTATGTATTGTTAAAACCACAAGAAGAACAATACAGGTAGCGGAGAAGGCATGTTCAAAAGCAAAGAGGCTTGAGAAAACTTCAAATAATTACAAACATTAAAGTATCCTTTCAGATAAGCCCAACCTCTTCAAATGGCTGATATTAATATATGGTCCAAGGTACAAAAATGAACAAGTAACTACAATGGCATGTCTTTAAAAAGCATCTCAATTAATAAAAAAAAAAATGGAACCATGTAATCACCATCAATCCCTACTTAACATTGAACTCTTTCTTCTTGCCTAAGATATAAAAACCATGAACTCACTATTTCAATTCTGAAAAAATCCCACATCTTTATATTTATTAGTCTATAGGAGATTTACCCACCTTCACAATAGAATCATACTGCTCAGATACTGAAATACATACCCTTCTACAAGCCACAGGACAATCAATAGAAAACTCCACTGAGTGTTTCACTGGATGTTTGCCAATCTCTTAGAGGTAAAAAAAAAAATGTTACTGATGTGCTGTGTGATATCAGTTTCCTCTCTTAAGGAATTTGAGAAGTTCTCCTCCAACCAACATTGACAAAAGACTCAGACATCTCACAATCTAACCTTATAATATACTCTCTCCTGGGGCCTTAGAAGACTTTATCAAACTTTGAGAGCAGAGAATTAAATCAATGGCAAATTAAAAAAATCAAATTAGAAATACACTAAATGCTGAAAAGAACAATAACATTTAAAAGTGAAATAGCTGAAGAATGTTTAACATAAAACAGCTCCAGGATTAAGACACTGGGTAACACAGGTTAGAAAATTTAAAGATTTAGCAGTATTCATATATATTTCAATTTGTATCAAGTGCCAAGCTATGTACAAAGACAGTAACTTAATTTCCAAGAATTCTGTAATTCTCTCCCTCTTCCTTCTTCTCACTTTAAAGTCAATGAGGCTATCCTCAGGTAGGATAAAAAAGTACTATTAAAAATCTCTATTGTTTAAATATCTTTTGAATATGGCATAACCAGGGAATTTTCACTGGCGGCTTTTTTCTGTGCTTTGCCCCAACATAATCTCTTTTAGGCTCCTCAGTCACATCTTCCCCAAGAGATAATTTTTCCTCTCTCTTAATGTATTAGTTCAGACTTAAGGTCCTTGAAATGTTAGGTCTGTTTCCTTTTTAATATACAGAGTTATTGAGTTGCTTACATGACAGCAAAATTCCACGTACAAAAATTGACCTTTCTGAGCAGGTGGTTCTAGTTACACTGATCACATTTTCCCCCTCAGGTACATTCACCATGTTAATGTAACTTTTAGTAAGAGAAATGGAAAGAAGAGATGAAATAAGTTACACAAATATATTTAATAAACTTTCCATGGATAAAATTAATTTATATATTCTAGCCTTCTGAGTTTCATCCTAATATTTTTCTCTAGCACAGTGATTCTCTACTGGGGACAATTTTATCTCCCACAGAACATTTGAACATGTCTGGAGTCATTTTTGGTTGTCAGAACTAGGAAGGAAGGATGCTAGTGACATTTTTGGGTTGAGGCCAGAGATGTTGCTAAGCATCTGAAAATACACAGGACAACCCCCATAATGAAGAATTATTTGGCGCACAATAGCATAAATGCTCACATAGAAAAACCCTGAGTACTCAACTAGTGAGCATCAAAATTAAAAGTTTACCTATATTTTTATTAAAAAGATATGACACTGTAAAATTGAATTAAAACTATAATAAAATTTCATTATGTTAAGAAATGATCAATGTCTCTCTTGATAACACTCCATTGCATAGAATTCAAGGCCTATACCTGCCAGCCCTTCAACAATATATGAGCTACTGGAACTTTAACCTCATCTCCCACCGTGTCGTTCCCCACTCATACCTCATATTTGAGTCCCTCTGAAAAACACGAAAATCCTCAATCTCATGCACCCTATTACCTGGTGCCTTATCTCTTGCTGTTCCCTGTAACTGTAAGAAGCTTTTTCCTCCTATGCTTCTTAGCATTACAACACAAGTTTTTATTAAAACTTTGAATAAATTGATCTCCTCCAGGAAACTTCTCTAAACCCTTACTTCTCAGGAAAGATACTTTTATTTTGTCTTCTATGTTCTTATCAGTATTTTTATACTTTGATTACAGCATTTATTATACCATCTTTGGTAGCTCTTATGTACCTGTCTCTTGGACTAGAGTGATTATTTATTTGTTTATTTATTATATGTGTGCATGCATATGTATTGTTTATTACATTCTTTTTGACCACAGACCATGGGATGACAGAGACTTGAATTCTTGGTGAGAATAGGACAGGACTGATCATTACAATGACATAGTTGGCTTTTATACATATTCACAGTGTGCTTGGTGCTTTACAAGTATTCCTTCATCACTTTACTTAACACTTGAGGAAACTGAGGTTTGGGGAAATTATAAGTTTAGCAAAGGCAGGATAACCACATTATCTGAGTCTCCATTCCAGAATCTAAAGTATTGGGTTGTAGTACTTGATTTATTTAATTCCCATGACAACTCTACAAGATAAATACTGCTATTCCTGATACCCAGATGAATAAATTGAATGCTAGAAGTTAAATAATTTGAAAAAGGGCATATAGCTCCTATTTTGTAGAAACAACTTACTCCAGATTCTCATGTGTAACAATGAATTTCAGAGCAGAAAAATGGGAAGAATCCAAGATGGGTACAGAGTAGCTGGAAGCTCCATCCACTTGCTCCCAGACCCAGATTGGTCTTGCAGCTAAACCACAGAGCAATTAACTCGAAAATCCAGCTGAAAGTGAGTAAGAGTGCGTACTTGAGTGTGCATGTGGATGAGTGTGCAGGGTGTGTGCATGAGTGGGCAATAGCCTGTCCACCCACGGGACACTTGGGAGTGGGCAGCCTAGACTGTGTTAGCAGAGCAGCTGCTGCCACTGCTGCCCAGCCCAGCACTCTGGCTGTGCAGATTTGCGCTGGGAGCCGTTTTGAAGAATTTAACATATCCTCCCTAAGAAGTAGCCTCCACAATGCCCACACCTCGGTGCCCAGATATGTCTCTGTGCCCTCCGCCCTGGTAGGGCCCCACACCCCACTGCCGACAAGAGCCAGGATCTGGGGACTGCAGTACTTATTGGATGGGGAAGGGGCTGTCACCTCCCTGGCCCCAGGTACCACGGACACTGAACAGGGCGGAGTCTGACTGAGGGAGGTGCAGTTTGGCTCAGGAACCGTGAGCTCTAGGGGCAGAGAGAGAAGGCCAGGGAAGTGCTGGCTGCAGATATAGCATGGTGGGAGCAGGCCCGCCCAAGGCTGACAACAACTGCAGGGAGCAGCCAGAGCACCCTGCAACCATCCCGTGATATAGTATTGCTGCGGGATTCTTCCCAGTGCCATCTGGGAGAGATCCAGAAAGAAGCTTTATCTAAAACTGTTGGAGGCTCTGGCAGGCTGTGGCCAGCCAAGACCTAGAGAAACTTTGTGCTTTTTGGGGAGTATGAGCACATGAAGAACAGGCCCCCTCCTCCAGGGCTTGGTGCTGCAGTGTAAGAGCCACACAGGAACTCTTTCAAAAGACAAGTTGAGGTGAAACCAGAACTCGGCAGGGACACTGTGCTTGCCTGCGCTTGCACATGTACACGGCGGCTATTCTAACGAGGATCTCGGAGGGATACAGTCATGCTAAAGGCACTGTGGGGCCCGACCCAGCAGTGGTGAGCAGTGGCTGGTGCACAGTGGGCTGTTGCAGAGTGGGCAGTTTGGGCCCAGGTGTCCAGTGAAACTGCAGGCTGGGGACTGGATGGTCAGGAGCTAACTGCCTCAGATTTGCAGCAGCCAGGCAGGTCCCCTCACAGCAGGTGTGCCCACCCCCCACCTGGGGGATTATAGTCTCTGCAGATCAGTGAGACCAGGCTCAGGAGTCCCATACTGGGTGTGTATCTTCAAGGGGAAGCCAGAATCTCTTAAAGGACTCTTTCTACCAGACACTATGAGCTACTCTGTTCCTTGGGCCCTGATGCACCGAAACCAGCAGAGAGATTACAGACAGGTGCAACAAGGGATTTCAGGGCCTGGCCAAGCCTCTGTGCTTCAATCAGGAAAGAGCTGCCCTTTTTACACAGACTGGCCCCTCGCAGGAAATGGACAACTAATTCACTAGAAAACATACATTATAGGAAAGAATCCGAGACAGACCAAGTTGAGTAGTGAAGGGATGGGGAAACACTCCCACCTCTTCTCTGAAAACTGAACAATGCCCCCCTGGGGTGACCCAGGGTCCCACACTCCCAACAGCACCAGAGGCACCCTCTGGAGGCAGGTGGAAAAGGTACTGGCAGTCCTGTCAGGTCACTAAATGAACCACTCCTAGGTCCTGGGCTGATGGAAAGCCAGCAGGGCAAAACAGTGGGAACCAGCGAAATCGGAAGGAGACAGCCACAGACTGTGGATCACTTGTAGTCTCAAACAGGCTGCCTAGGGCCAGACTAAGACACCATCTGACATCACCAGGGGAACATCCACAAAGAGAAGACAGTGGTAAACCCTGGATTCTACTGAGACGAATTCCACTGCGGTCTTCTTCATTATTTGCGTCATTTCCTCTCCTGCATAGCTTTTTAACATTCATTTCTTTCCTTCAAGTTTGTACCTATTATTTCACTAGTTTTTTTTTTAGTTTATTTCAAATGTCATATTTTGTTCCTCCCTTCTCTTACTCCATATTTACCTTCTTTCTTCCTCCTCTTATTTTTGTTTTAAATTTAATTTTTCTCTATGTCTCATTTCTATTCTGCTCTCTTACTATTTCTCCATATCCAGCCTCTCAAAACCATATTATTTATCACTAGTCATCTTACATTCTTTTTTCTGTTCTTAAAATACCCTGATTCTCTCTTCACTTTTATCAATCTTTGCTCATTGGTTGTGGATATGGGGTTGTTTTTGCATTTCTTCAATTTCATTCCTAGACCTATTTTTGTATTTCAAATCTCAAATTTTACCATTCCCCTCTCCTACTCCATTTTGCCTTCCTCTTTCATTTGCTTTTTTTTTCTTTCTTACTTTTCCCCTGTCTTAGCCTGGTTTTTATTCCTCACTCTTGGTATTTCTTCTCCCTCTATCCTCTTAAAATCACTTTTCTTTCTTCCAGATGTCTCATAATCTTTTTTTTCTTTCTTTTTCCTTCTTATTCACATTCCACTGGTATTAATCTTTGCTCATTTGTTGTTGACATTGCTCTGGTGGATCTTTTTCTTCAAATTGGTTGCTAATCTTTTCATAAATGTTAAAAACTTTTTTAAACCTCATACTAAACTCTTCCCTTTTCTTACTCCATTTTGTCTTCCTCCCTCCTTTTTAAAATTATGTTGTAAATTCTATTTTCTTTTTTCTTCATCTTATTTTTGTTCCCTACACTTATTATTTCTCCTCCCCCTACCTTCTCAAAATCATTTTTCTTTCAGTAAGTCATCTCATATTTTTCCTTTCTTATAATAAGTGTAGGGAACCTTCATACCTTTATTAACTTTATACCTTCGTTAATATTTGATCATTTGCTATTGACAGTGTGGTTGGGGCTGGGGGTTACTACTGTAAGTGAGGGTTTCACTTCCTAGGTTGTTTTGTTTTGTTCTGACAGCAGTTGTACAATAGTATATGATATGTGGTGGGTTGGTGTGACTCTCACACAGTCAGCCAGAGGGCATAACCCAACAAAGAATGACCCCAAAACAACCAAAGCCCAATTACATCAAGAGAGCCCACATAAATGGCATAAAGACATCCCAAGACTGTCAAGTTCAGGAGATCAAAGAGACTGCACCACTGCGTCCCACAGGTGTCCTACCATAGAAGGTCACAACACAAAGACAGGTAGTCAAAGCCAATCAGCCTAATATGCAGAAACAAAAAAACTAATATGCAGAAAAAACTTAACAACATTGACATAAATGGAGATTGAATAACATGCTATTATAATGAATGAGTTAACAATGAGATCAAGGAAGAAATAAAAAAATTATCTGGAAACAAATGAAAATGAACATACAACACCCCGGAACCTATGAGACACAGCAAAGGCAGTCCTGAGGGGGAAGTGCATAGCAATACAGGCCTACCTAAAGAAGATAGAAAAATCTTAAACAACCTAACCCTACATCTCCAAGAACTAGAGGAATAGCAACAAACAAAGCCCAGCAAGAGGAGAAGGAACGAAATAAGATCAGAGCAGAATTAAATGACATAGATACACACACACACAAGAATAATTCAAAGGATCAATACGGATCAAAGGGTCCAGGAGCTGGTTCTTTAAAAAAGTTAAACAAAATTGACAAGACATTATCCAGACTCATCAAGAAAAAAAGAGGAGACCCAAATGAATAAAAGAAATGAAAGAGAAGTTACAACTAATACCACAGAAATACAAAGGATTATAAGCAATTAATATGAACAAATATATGCCAAGAAATTGGACAACCTGGGTGAAACAGACAAATTTCTAGAAACATACAATTTTCCAAAACAGAATCAAGAAGAAGTAGAAAGACTGAATAGATTGATAACAACTAGTGAAATTGAAGCAGTATCAGAAAACTCCAGGAACACAAAAATCCTGGACTGGATAGCTTCACCAGTGAATTTTGCAAAATATTTAAAGAAGAATTAACTCCTATCCTTCTAAAACTATTCTAAATAAATCAAGAAGAAGGAAGACTCACAAACTCTTTGTATGAGGCCAGTATTATCCTAATTCCAAAACCAGGTAAAGACACAACAAAGAAAGAAATCTACAGGCAAATTTCTGATGAACATAGATATTAAAGTCCTCATCAAAATATTGGTAACTGAGATCCAGCAATACATTAAAAAGATCATATACCACAACCAAATGGGATTCATCCTAGGGATTTAAGGATGGTATAATATTCTCAAATCAATAAATGTAATACCCTACATAAATGAAATAAAAGACAAAAATTACATCATAATATCAATAGACACTAAAAAAAACATTTTGTAAAGTCTAGCACCCATTTATGATAAAAATAGTCAGCAAAGTGGGAATAGAGGGAGGATATTTCAACATAATAAAGGCCATATAGCAGAAACCTACAGCCAACATTATACACAACACCAAAAACTAAAAGTTCTCCCCTTAAGATCAGGAACAGGACAAGGATGTCCACTTTCACCACTTTTATTTATCACAATATTGGAAGTTTTAGCAACAATGATGATAGAAGAAAAAGAAATAAAAGGCATACAAATAGGAAAGGAGGAAGTAAAACTGTAAGTGTTTGTAGCTGACATGGTGGTGTACATAGAAAACTCTATAGTCTCCACTAAAAAATGACTTGCCCTAATAAGTGAATATGGCAAAACAGTTGGTATGAAGTCAATATTCAGAATTCAAAGGCACTTTTGTACACCAACAATGAGATATCAGAAACACAACCTAGGAAAAAAATCCCATATACTATAGCAACAAGAAAAATAAGATGTCTAAGAATAAACTTAACTAAGGAGGTAAAAAACCTATACTCAGAAAACTACAGAACACTGAAAAAAGAAATTAAGGAAGATAAAAATAAAAGGAAGCATATGCCATGTTCATGGATTGGAAGAATTATCGTCACTAAAAAGTCCATACTATGCAAAGCACTCTATAGATTCAATGCAATCCCTATTAAAATATCAATGACATATTTCACAGATCTAGAACAAATATTTCAAAAATTTATATGGAATCAAAATGACCCCGAATAGCCTCAGCAATCTTGAGAAAGAACAAAATTGGAGGGAAAACAATACTTTATATAAATCTTTACTACAAGGCCACTATAATAGAAACGGTCTGATCTGGCATAAGAACAGACACATAGATCAATGGATCATAGAGAATAGAGAGCTCAGAAATAAACCCATGTAATATTTGACAAAGGGGACAGGAGCATAAAATGGAGTAAAAATAGCCTTGTCAATAATTAGTGTTTGAAAAACTAGACTGGTACATGCAAAAAAAATGAAACTAGACCACCAACTTACATCATACACCAGAATAAACTCATAATGGATGAAAGACTTAAATACAAGTTGTGACACCATAAAAGTCCTAGAGGAAAATATAGTCAGTAAAATTTCAGATATCTCACAAAGCAATACTATTTCCAATATATTTCCTAGGGCAATAGAATAAAGAAAAAAATAAACAAATGGGACCACATCAAATTAAAAAGCTTCTGCATGGGTACAGAAACCATCATCAAAATGAAAAGGGAACTGATCTTATGGGAAAACATATTTGCCAATGATACCTCAGACATGGGTTTGATCTCCAAAATTTATAAAGAACTCATATGACTGAGCACCAGGAAGACAAACAATCCAATTAAAAAATGGGCAAAGGACCTGAATAGATACTTTTCCCAGTAGGACATACAGATGGCTCATAGACATATGAAAGGGTACACAACATCACTAGCTATCAGAGAGATGCAAATTAAAACCACAACGAGATACCACCTCACAGCACGCAGAAAGACCACCATTAATAAATCAACAGACAACAAGTATTGGCGAGGATATGGAAAAGGGAACCCTAATGCACTGTTGATGGGAATGCAGACTGGTGCAGCCACTGGGGAAAACAGTATGGAATTTTATCAAAAAACTAAAAATGGAACTGCCTTTAACCAGCAATACCAATGCTAGGATTATACCTGAAGAATCTTGAAACACCAATTCAAAAGAACCTATGCACCCCTATGTTCACAGCAGCATTATTTACAATAGGCAAATGCTAG
Source organism: Desmodus rotundus (assembly GCF_022682495.2). Taxonomy (NCBI): domain Eukaryota; kingdom Metazoa; phylum Chordata; class Mammalia; order Chiroptera; family Phyllostomidae; genus Desmodus; species Desmodus rotundus. The sequence continues at coordinate 67,411,764 of NC_071399.1, read as the reverse complement.
AAACAGCCTAAGTGCCCATCAGTAAATGAGTCGGTCAAAAATTGTGGTACATTTACACAGTGGAATACTATGCAGCAGAAAGAAAAAAAGGAACTCCTACCCTTCACAACAGTAGGTATGGAACTGGAGAATATTACGCTAAGTGAAACAAGCCAGGCAGTGAAAGACAAATACCATATAATATCACCTATAAGAGAAACGTAATGAACAAAACAAACAAATGAACATAATAGAACCACCATCATGGAAACAAGGAACAGACTGACAGCAACTAGAAGAGGAGGGAAGGGGATAATGGTGGAAAGGAGAAGGGACTAATCAAGGAACATGTATGAATGACCCACAGACATGGACAACAAGGTGGGGATTGACTGTAGGACCTGGGGGTGGGGTTGTGGCTGGGTAGGGGAGAGCAGAGGTAGAAAAATTGGGACAACTATTATAGAACAACAACAAAAATATTTAAGAAAAAAAAAGAGAAAGAAGATGTGCAGACTAACCTGCACCAGGAAGATTCAGTACTACGTAAATTGGAAATTACAGGGAGTTAAAAAAGTCCCTGTAATTGCACCTAAACAACAAAGGAAAAATATGTGAATAATCATGAAACTTATTTTTGCACAAATATTGTATAAGTTATAGCAGTCATTTTTATAGAAATCATTGGGTTTCTTACAAAGGAAGTATAACTTTTATTTTGAGCAACTGTTACAGTACTTGTGAGGTATAATAGCAAAAAAGGGATGTATGTGTATGTGTACGTGTTACTCCATTCTGCAAGAATACGAAAGAAAGAGAAGACAAAAGGGCAGTGATGAAAGGAAACAAAAAGCTGAGATAATTTCTCATCCTGTTTTTCTATGGGGGTAATTATTCATTTGTTCCAAGCATAGGACTCCAATAGGTCATGAGCCATGGTACTGATCTTGGCATCTGCACTGGGTGAAATGGAATGCACAACTACATTTGATGCACCCTGAAGGCAGGACTCATTCCATTCACTAGTGTGTTTCGAAAACCTGGCACAGGGCTTAACATTACACAGAAATGAACACAAGGATAAATGCAATGAAAAATCTAAAAGAAGTTTAAGGTCTCGAAATACAATGATCAGCTGCGGTGCTCTAAAATAATTCAGCTGGAAAACAGGTGAATCTCTGCATTATCTAGTCAATAAGACCAAGCAAAACTTAGAATAGTCATCTGCTTCTAGAGCTTTCTTCTGATATAATCCTAGGCACACATGCACAACATATTTATGTAATTTAATTATTTTTAAATGTAAATGCTTTAAATATATATAGGCATTGGCAAAAGTGGGTTTACAGTTTACATAGAAAAAGACATGCAGTTTGTGATTATTACAATAACTTTATTCAAAAAAAATCACATGCAACTGTAAACCTACTTTCACCCATCTCTTCAATATATATATACATTGAAGACCCAACCTCACACACACTTAGATGTATTTTAGTGGCTTTTAAGTGGCAGCAATATTTTATAGAGAACAAAACATAATATAAAAGATAATATTAAGAAAATCATTTGGAAATACTAATGTGTAAATAGGCTTGGTTAAATTATTATATGTATAACATATATCAAAAATTAAAGTTCAAAGCGAAGAGGAGAGTTAATCAGTGCCAGAGTCACCTAACAGGCATTAGGTTGATGTTCAATTTTTTCAATTTCTGACTTCTTATTAAATGTAACTGTTTTCCACCATTGTTTCCTTCTTAGTCATTACACATTTTTGAACAAAATATCTACTTTTTTGTTTTTTTCTCACCCTTAATAATTAGGAAAAAATTTTTTAAAGCACTATCTAATTCCCATAGTTGATAATCGTTGCAGATTTCTTTTACTTCTGCTCATGTCCTGGTCCTTCCTGAGGCTCAGCTGGGTAAGGAGGGATCAAGGGCTGAGAAAAGCTGCAATGACAGTCTAAGCCTTCTGTGGCTCGATTCTTTTTCTTAGTGAAGCCAGTGAGACACTCCCTCCAGGCACGGATCACTGTATCAGGAACATTACTGGAAGAGAAAGACAGGAAGGGGAGAGAGAGGGAAGGAGCAATACCACTTGTACTTAGTGTATAATTTGGTATTTTTACAAATAGTAGACATGATCATTTTTAAATAGGTCATGCATGTTCTTTCTGCTTGACTCCATTGTGCAGAAAGAAAACATATATAAAGAGGTATTCAACATCACAGTGTTAAAATCCTGCTCTCTTTCTGAGGATACTAACTGAAAGATAGATAAAATATGAGTATAGTGATATAACCAAATATATATTAATCTTTCAGAGATTTAAAAAAATTCTCTACATTCATAAGTAAGAGATACATGAATGAAACATTTATATTATTTTTACAGTTAAAATGTCATTTAGTTCCATTTTATTCAGGTGCCTATAAGTTTTATGAATTTTAAAAATATTTATATTGAGTATCATATACAGCAAAACCTAATATAAAGTCATTTGAAGACATATAAACTTTTGGTGCTGAACCATTTTAGTATTGACATTTTGTAAAAGTAAGATAAAAGCACAGCATAAGCAGCGGCACAGAAATATCATAACAGGCATTAAAATAAATGGTTGAATTATTATGAGCAAAACAAAAAATAGAAAACTACTAAAATCATGGGAAGCTGTTGGTTCTATTTCTTCACACCTAAGAAAGCTTTTAACAAAGCACATAGCTTTCAGAACCTGCCAAAAACATTATTCAGAAAGTGGGAAAATACTAGCAGTTTACGTCAGTCAGAATGAGAATAAGACAAAGACAACCTCCAGCCGTTGTGTGTATTATCTTTGTCACGAGATACTTTGTTATGGCTTATTCTTTACCACAGCAGTCACCTAATTCTGACAATGGCTAATGGATGTCAGAATTCTGGTAAGAGATTCAAATGCTCAGGTAACATGAAAATTGAATTTAGTTACTTTATTAGACTCTGAAATGATAAATGTACTTTAAAAGGCTTATGAATGATTGAGGTTATCCAAACAGTGTCAGTTTATTAGTGCTGCAAGTCTTCTATAACAAAAAGCTTTAGATCTATAATACTGCATTTGATACCACCTGGGATCTAAAATTTGCAGAAAGAATTACATCTAAAATTTTCAAATGCAATTGACTTAAGTGATTGAACCTAAAATGAACTTGAAATCTTTAGCTAACTGGATAATTTGTTCCACTTCCTTTCCTCTGTTGCTCTAAAAAACGCAATATTTTAAAATACACTCGACAGTCTTTAAAGCTCAATTTAATAACTGTTTTCCCACAACTAAGATAACAGTCTGGAGGACTTAAATGTGAAGGTCAGTCACTAGAGTACCAAAGATAAAAAGAATATGTGTGTGTGTATGTGTGTGTGTGTACCTTGGGTATGAAATAAAGTAATTCATCAGGAAGACCAATCCAATCCAAGAGAGAAATAACTGTGAAGTACAGACCTGATATACAAAATTCATGTGTATTTATTATGAAAGTGTTAAAATGTTAATGTAATAATTTGTTTAGTCTACTAATATGTATATACAAATGCTATTCCATGCTTTTAGGATAATTTTGTTGCTTTAAAAATACCAAGCTTACAGAACAATGTATTAAAGGCAACTATCATATTAAATTACTTTTATTGGTAAATCTTTACTTTGTGTCTGATTAATAATGGCATGTGGAAGATGTAAGTATCCTCCTCCCATCCTGAAGTACTTGCCAGAGGCTTTCAAAGTATAGACAGGTCTCATCTTCTGTAAACATTTTTTTCAGAGGCGTGCTATTCTACACGCAGGAACACCCTGAAGATATTGTAGGTACATTTTAAGATAAACTTAAACGTGTTTATGCAAGTTCTAGTTCTCCCAGAACATTGCATAAGAGCTAATCAGACAAATATTTGTGTACTTCTCTTAGTACTTGAATATGAAATACTACCATTGAAATTAGCCCCTAGGAGTTTATGTTTGTGTGCAGAAGAGAAAGTCAGGTCTTCTGAGGGCCAAAGCACAGGAAACAGACTCCATACCTGGAGAACATGACTTGTGTGCCCCTTTAGAAGGGGAATCATAAGAAGTAATATACTGAAATGATATCTAACTATGGGTTGATCCAAGCAAGTTAAAATTAAAAGGAAAAACAATCATATGAACTATAACAAGTTGAAAATTTCATATTCTCATTCATCTTCCTATTCAAAATTTTAATTAATCAAAAACTGAAAAGTAGATTTCATCCTTAACATTTACCGCTTTTTAAAATTTAAAAATACAACGATGTCCACATTCAAATACTATATTATCAGAAATTCCTTCCCTCACCACCTAAATTAAAGTCACCCCCACAGCAGTCACAGTCACATAATTTTATTTTTAATAATACACAACATTGAAAGGTCTTATAAAATTGTTTTCTTGTTTATTCTCTGTTTCTTTTCATCATTCCCCCTACATACAATAAAAGAAGCACTTGATAGTTCTAATTTACTCAAAATTCATAGGCATATTTTGAGACTACTTTTATTTTTCCACAAAATGAGACTCAGTAAATATTTGTGGAATGAATAAATAAAACCTGAAAAGCTTTTGATTAAATTTATTCCTTTGTTAATGGTTTAGAAATAAGCGTGTGAGTGAATTACTCCATATTTTCTTGTATGGGAAGCTCCGTAAGAAGCTCACTATAGAATTACAATAACAAATACAAGTATAAAGTAGCATAATAAAAAAGTTACAAAGAAGTGTTATAAATGTTGAAAGCAGAGTCACAATTATTACTCATGTATCCTAATATGTCTAACAACTATTTCTACTACTACTCAATGCATTACAAAAATTACTTTAAAATATATTCTTCAAATCTACAATCTAAAAGTATGATGGCTAATGAGTAAAGTGTTTTTGGAACACTACATCAAAAATCTATGTGATTTTATAACCATACCACTAACAACAACAATAATTATTCTAAAAAGTACTAGCATAGTTAATAATATGTTAGGCTTTTAGTAAATTCAATAATATTGAATAAAAATGACATATACAAATTAAAAAGGTTAACTGGCTATGACAAAGAATGTAGGCTAATGAGTTATGGAAACAAAGGTAAATTATGCAAGGAGGAGGGTGATCTCCATAACAGAGATTCTAAGGTTCAAGGAGGCCAAACGGAGTTTCCAGGAATAACAGGGCATGAATGGCCTTTGTTTATGGGGCACAGCCTTCCTCGGTATCTTCACTACTACCTGGTGGTGCAAAATATTAACGTGAGGGGACTAACAATATGTGACCAAAAATGACATCTTTGTTACCTTGGATAACTTTGTTATTTACCATTTATATACAAGCTAATCAGCATTATGAAAAACTCTGTATACCAGCAGGTAATTTACATTGTTTTTGAAGCATAAATTAACATGTGTTTGCTGATTTTCTCTCTGAATGATAGTCTTGTGCTAGAATCAAGCATATTTTTAGACATTAAATGGGTGCAATTTTGATACATCAAAGAGCAAAACATGAATTTCATTTTGTTGATATATTAATCTTAGTGATACAAAAAATTCTTATACGCCCAGACATAGAAGAGTCTTGGAGAATACTGAACTGAGTAAAATAAAGACAGTAATTTTTAATGTAATGTTTAGGCTACAATATGCTATTTTACTTTTTGTTGTTGTTCAATTACAGTTGTCCCACTTTTCCCCACATTGCTCTCACCTGTCCTGTCCCCCCATAGTCAATCCCTACACTGTTGTCTGTGCCCATGGGTCCTCTATACATGTCATTTTTCTATTAAAAGCATAAACAAATAAAAGTAATATGATTGCTGAGGTAGTTACTTATTTTTTTTAAGACAGTCCATGTCCATCTGATGAGACACTTGAATAAAAATGGTGAGAGCATGGCTTCAGTGCCGGGTTCATGGGTTGCTCTGGAAAGGGAAGACTCTTAGAAAAGATTGACATAATTTATTTTAGATCTTATAATATCTGGTTTTTCCAAACTACTTTGTCTCTTACTAGCCTACAAACATCTCTAATTTCTATTACATACTCATTTTTGGAAATACTCTATTTGCCAGTCCCACAGAATTTTTAACTCACCATCTTTCACTCTGAATTTGTAAATGTATTGCTCTAACTACTGAACATAATATATATATCTGAATAGCAGGTCTAGGAACATGTTTTCATTTAAACCCAAATGGTAGAAGAGCAAAACCTTTTGTTAAAAGAAAAATAACCTCTCAATTTAAAAATGTGAACATAAACTCTTTCAATTTTAATTTTTAAAATCATTTCAAAGTACATTTTCATTCAATATTATTTTGTATTAATTTGGTAGTACAGCATAGTAGCTAGACAATCATATACTTTACAATATTTTCTCCAACATATTTTCAGTAACCAACTGGCATCATACCGAGTGGTTTCCTTCCTGTGGAAACTGTACTTCCTGTGTTGTCCTTAACATCCCCATGACCATTTCATGACTACCAATCTGTACTTCTCAGTCTCTATACCTTTTTCACCCAGTCCCCAACCTTCCTCCCCTTTGTCTCTTCTCTGTTTCTATGAGTCTGCTTCTGTTTTCTTTTGAACATAAACTCTTTCTTTTCATTTGACCAAAATTTATTGAACTTAAGGATAGTTGTAAGGAGTTGGGTGCAACTGCACAGACCCAACAAAACAGACCTACTGCACAAATGCAAATGCCACTAATGAAACATCATCTTACATCTTCTGTCTATCTATCTGTCTATCTATCAATCTATCTATCATCTATCTATCTACCTACCATCTATCTATCTATCTGTCTATCTATCTACCATCTACCTATCATCTATCTGCCATCTACCTATCATCTATCTATCTATCATCTATCAATCTATCTATCATCTATCTATCATCTCTCTATCATCCATCATCTATCTATCTATCTATCTATCTATCTATGTATCATCTATTATCTATCATCTATCTATCTATCTATCTATCTATCTATCATCCATCATCTACCTACCATCTATCTATCAATCTACCTATCATCTATCATGTATCTATCTATCATCTATCAATCTATCTATCATCTATCTATCTATCCATGTATGTATCATCTATCTATCATCTATCTGTCTATCTATCTATCTATCTATCTATCTATCTATCTACCTACCTGGCTTTTGTCTCTATTTAATTTTGAACATAAACTCTTAATTGACCAACAGTACGTTAGAGTTCATTCTCATTTTTAACAAATTTTGGCTGTTTTTATTACATATAAAATTATTTTCATTTACTATGGAATATCTATGATGTAATTTTTATTATTTATAATTTGTAATAATATCAGAGTACTTAGTAATAAGCGTTCCACACAACAAATTTAATGCATGATTTAAAAAATATGTGGGTGGGGAAAACAGATTTACCCTTTACCTATACAGAAAGTTTCTTTACATTGTATACTTATTTCATGCTATAAAAATGATTTAGATCTTTCTTCCACTATTTTCCTACCCCCAACTGCACCATTATTATTTTAGTTGCAAACAGTTATAGATGTGTTATATATAACCAAATAGCTACCCAAAGAAATATAAGTATTTTCATATGCTTCTTCTTTTTATGTTTAGAATTTCTTTGCATGTCTATTTATGTATTAGTACTGGTATCTGATGTGGGTTCTATACTTGGAATTGAACCTAAAAATAAAATGTATAAGCAATAGTCCTGGTATAATCTGTAATTCTCTTTATTAAGTACAAAATATGGGTTAGGGATAGATAGAGACAGTGTGTGTAGAAAATGTCAAGCTGTGAAATCACAGAAGGTATGGAAATTAACCAATTCTATACTTTCTAACATTAGGCAATTTCAAGGAATTTTGGTACAGTGGTCTTACTTGTTCAACTTTTTTGAAAAAGACAAGTTTTATTGATTTAGCACCATAGTCAGGGACAAAGCCAAAAAAAAAGTGCCAATTGATTTCACAAGAAATACTATGAAGAATGAGTCACAACTTCACTTGAAGGTTAGTCAATACAGATGAAGCAAGTGTTTGCAAGTAGAAAGTCTCTTATGTGATGACAGAGGAGGAACTCAAACTTTAATTCTCGTTATAAAGGTTTCTCTGAGATTATTTTGTTCTGTTTGTTTCTTAAATGTGTAGCATATTCCTAATGTGATAAAAGACATTACATATATTTGTTTTCCTCATTTCTTTCTGTTCGATGTGTTAGTTAATTCTTATACCAAAAGGTAGTTTGACCAAGTATGTAAATAAATTCTATTAGTGAATGGCAGTCAAATAAACAGGAGATCATTTTACAACTTTATTTTATGAAACAGATTTTAGATTCCAATATCCTGGTTTCAAGCTAAGGCTCTACATGATATGACTATTGAAATTTGGATCAGGTTCTTCATTTCCTTGGAGCCTAAGTTTTCTTATTAGACCAAAAATAATAGCACAACAACAACAAAATGATGATAATAATAATTATCACATATGTTTGTTTTCAGAATAAAATAACTTGGTCATAACAGTAACCCTTTTATAATGCTTAATATTTCTCAGAAACTGACGTGTGTGTGTGTTTAATTTTCATCACAAACCTATAAGTAAGTACTATTACTTTTCCAAATGTACAAATGTTCAGATTGATAAGCAGAATTTTCCCAATCTCAAATAGCTCTAGTCCGGAGAGGCATAAAGGAAATACAGACAGCTAGCTTTGGAATCTGCTGAGTCTCCCACCGGAAAACTAGTTTTATCAAGGATCATGAGCAGGCTTGGCAGATTTTAAATCCTTACTGAATGTCAATATAAAGATTAATATAAGACAGAAGGATTTTTGGAAAATGGGAACATGGTAACTTGATGGTATTTTTCTCTTTTTTTGCTCCCACCTTCAATCCACTTTTCTCTTTGACTCAAAGGACTCCAGGTACCCTCCAGAAGCTGTATGCATGGAGGAACTGGGTTCTGGGGGAATTTATGCCAACATAATTGGCATATGGTTTTATTCAGTGTGTTGAGCAAACAGTTAAAGCAGCAAGGCAGCAGATTCTGATAAGGGCTCAACCACCAGAAGTATGTTGATATCACAATTATTATTGTTTTTATTATGTTTCAAGTTCTTTTTTTATATTACTGTTTTATTTTACTGGGTTTGTATTTACTTGTCCTAATTTCTAGAGGCTGAAGTTACTTGTGCCATTTGCAATTTTTTCTTAGTTCACTCACTAGGGCTCACTCAGGTCTGATGGCTGTTGTTAAGAAAAAAAGATGAGTCCTGGCTAAGGTGGCTCAGGGGACTGAGTGCTGGTCTGTGAACCAGAGGGTCATCAGTTCTATTCCCAATTGGGAAATATGCCTGGGTTGTGGACCAGGTCCTCAGTTGTGGGTTCACAAGAGACAACCACACACTGATGTTTCTCTCCCTCTCTTTCTCTGACCCTTCCCCTCTCTCTAGGGATGAATAAATAAAAATCTTTAAAAAACAAGATGGGGAAAGACCAACTGTTTCTATATCTGTGCCAAAGAACGTTATCTATAAGGCCTTTCTGAAACTTAAGATGCCTTCTTGATCTCTTGATCCCTGATGTTTGAATATCCATCCACCTTAGGAATTGAGATAATTCAACTTCTCATTGTTTCTTCCCTTCTTGGAGTCAGAGAAACCAGGACACACACATACACACACACACACACAAAAACCAAACCTTAAAATAAATTGATGATGACAATGGTTGTGATGATGATGATGGTGATGATGATGATTTCATCATTCCGGGAGATTCAATTCTGCACAATATATTTCTGCAACTAAAGAATGACTTCCAGGAAGTCCAGGAAGCTCGGAGAGTCCCAAAGAAGTTGGACTTAAGGAAGTACACACAAAGGCACATCATAATTAAGTTACCCAAAATTGAAGATAAGGAGAGAATATTAAAACCAGCAAGAGAAAAGGAGACAGTTACCTACAAAGGAGTTCCCATAAGACTACCAGCTGATTTCTCAAAAGAAACTTTGCAGGCAAGAAGGGGCTGGAAAGAAGTATTCAAAGTCATGAAAGGCAAGGACCTATATCCAAGATCACCCTATCCAGTAAAGCTATAATTTAGAATGGAAGGGCAGATAAATTCCTTCCCAGCTAAAGTCAAGTTAAAGGAGTTCATCATCACCAAGCCTTTATTATATGAAATGTTAAAGGGACTTATCTAAGAAAAAGAATAAATCAAAAATACAAGCAGTAAAATGACAACAAACTCACAACTAAAAAAAACAAAGGCCAAAAAATAAAAAAAACAAACTAAGTAAACAACTAGAACAGGAACAGAATCACAGAAATGAAGATCACATGGAGGGTTATCAGTGGGGAGGAGGACAGAGGAGAATGGGGGGAAAAGGTGCAGGGAATTAGAAGTATAATCAATAGGTACAAAATAGACAGGGGGAGGTTAAGAAAAGTATGGGTTGAGAACCCGAAGAACTTACATGTATGACCCTTGGATATGAACTCAGGGAGAGGGGAATGCTGATGGGAGGGTGTGAGCAGGGTGGAGGTGTGGAGGTGAATAAAAGAAAGGAAAAAAATGGGACAACTGTAATAGCATAATCAATAAATATACTTAAAAAAGAATGATTTATCAACTAAATAATTCTGTCCATAAATCATGAAAGAGATACCTACTTTCAGGTTACCTAATGCAATAAATACCTTAAAGAACTGATAAAAATATATAGAGATGGAAATTATAAAAAATTATAAGGTATATGTAGAAAAGGTCATCATTAAATATATTAAATAAGAAGTTAATTTAGTTTGAAGAATCTGAAAGTTAAAAGGACTCAGTGAATTTAAAAGAAATAAAGGATTAAAGATTCAGATCAGGGAAATTTTCTAAAGCCTATGAAGAAGGAGAAAGCATTATAATGCAAGACAAAAAAGAAACATATATAAAGAAAAGAGCATCAGAAGGCATCAGATTAACATGCACAAGGCAAAATAGAAAGCCGTGAAATTGTGTATTCAGACAACAGGGAGAATTTCATCCTCATCCAAAATATCATTCAATTGCCATAGAGATAGAAAGTTATTTGAGGATATAAATAACTCAGAGAAAATCATACATAAGTACTCCACTAGAGAAAAATACAGCTACATTTAACTTTCTGAATCTGTTCGTTCTTGATTTTAGACAGTGAGTGAAGCTGCATTATTCAAATCTATTTTGTTCCTGAATTTTATATATTAAGGCACCAGAGTTACCTTCTTTGAGTCCTGTATTAATACCTGGACCTTGTGGCTACCAAGTTTCAAATTTAAATAGGATTTTGAAGATACAGAGATGGAGAAATAATTTAGAATTATCTGAATGAGTCCAGTGAAATCATAAGAGTCCTTTTAAGTGAAAGAGGGAGGAAGGAGAGTCAGAGAAAGAAATGTGGCAATGACAACGAGGGTGGCAGGGAGGGAACTGATGGCTTTGCAGATGGAAGGAAGTCAAAGAATGTGAGCAGCCTCTAGAAGCTAAAAAAGAATTCTCCTCGGAGCCTCCAAAAGGAATGCAGTCTTGCCCACACCTTGATTTTAGCCAGGTAAGACGATTTTGAACCTCTGACCTCCATAAATAAATCTGTGTTATTTTAAGCCATTCACTTAGTGATAATTTGTCACAACACCACAAAACCTAATATAAGTGCTATCTCAACTGAGAGTGTAAACTGGTACAGTAACCATGAAAAACAGGATGGAGAGTCCTCCAAAAATTAAGAATAGAATTATCATATGACCCAGCAAACCTTCTTTTGCATAACTACCAGAAAAACTTGAAAATATTTATTTGCAAAGATATATGCACCCTTATGTTCTATGCACAGTGGCCAAGATACGGGAACAACCAGTGTCCTTTAGTAGGTGATTGAAGAAAATGATGGGGTACATATGTGCAATAGAATACTATTCAGCCATAAGAAAAGGTGAAATACCACTGTCATTGGCAACAACATGAATGGACATTGAGAATACCATGCTGAGCAAAATCAGTCAGGCAGAAAAAGTTTATAATCATATCATTTCACTTCTAAGTAGGATATAAAACTGGAAGCAACAAATGAACAAAAAAGAAAAACAAAAACTCAGACACAGACAAAAGCATGGTGTTTACCAGAGGGAAGGAGTGTAAGGAGGTAATAAATGGTAAGAGAGCTCAGATATATGGTGATGGAAGAAAATTTCACTTTGAGTGGTAAACACACAATGCAATATACAAATGATGTATCTTAGAATTGCACATTTGAAATCTATATAATTGTATTAACCGGTTTTGCCCAATAAATTTAATTTAAAAATGTATCCCAATCCATTTAGGGTAAGGATCTTTTGGGATAACTTTAAGCATATCAACATTTATATCATGGAGGTGCCAGAAATAGAAGAGAAAGATTAAAGAATTGAAAACATATTGGAAAAAATAATGATGGAAATTTTCCCTAACCTGGTGAAGGAAATAGACATACAAGTCCAGGAAGCACAAAGAGTCCCAATAAAAATAAACCCAAAGAGACCCACACCAAGACACACCATAATTAAAATGGTAAAGCTTAAAGACAGAGAGAATCTTAAAGCAGCAAAAGAAAAGTGTTACTTACCCACAAAGCTGTTCCCACAAGACAGTCAGCTGATTTCTCAACAGAAACTTTGCAGGTCAGAAGGGATTGACATGAAATGTTCAAACTGATGAGAAGCAAGAACCTACAACCAAGATTACTCTATCCAGCAAAGTTATCATTGAGAATGGAAGGTCAGATAAAAAGCTTCCCAGATAATAAAAAGCTAAAGGAGGTGTTCACCACCACACCAGTACCACAAGTAATGCTAAAGGGCCTTGGAGGAGGAGGAGGGGAGGGGAAGAGGGAGGGGGAAGAGAGGAGGAGGAGAAGAAGAAAACTATGAATAATAAAATGGCAATAAATATATATCTATTAACAGTCACTTTAAATGCCAATAGAATCGTCCTCCAAAGAAAAGATATACCTACACTGGCTGCACAGATAATGAAACAAGGGCTTCCAATAGACCCGTGTGTTGTCTATAAGATAGTCGCTTCAGATCAAAATACACACACAAACTGATAGTAAACGGATAGAAAAAGATTATTCCATGGAAACAGAAACAAACGAAAAAGAGCTGTGGTAGCAATACTTTTAACAGACAAAAGAGACTTTAAAACAAAGGCTATAACAAGAGACAAAGAAGGGCCCAGTAATGTCACTTCTCAGTATTTATCTGAAGAAATACAAAATGCTAAATTAAAAAGACATATACATCCATGTGTTCACTGCATAATTATTTACAATAGCCAAGATATCTAAGCAACCTCAGTGTACATCCAGAGATGAATGGCTAAAGAAGCAGTGCATCTATACAATGGAATCTGACTCAACCATAGAAAAGAATGCAATCTTGCCTCTGTGACAGCGTGGGTGGAGACAGAGTGAAGTATGCTTCAATTCAATAATGCCAATGGCTACTTATAGGGATTTCCTGGTATTAAGGTACCAGAGTACCTTAGAGGAATTTTTAGCCAAAGTTCAGAAGTAACTGTCTTGCCTGACCTCAAATTAATTTACTGATTCCTTTATAATACAATGAGAAAGACTGTGGGTTCTAAGAGATTGTCAGAGGGATTTTTTTTGTAAGAAAATACCTGTATATTCTACTTTTAAAAATAATAATTAGCCAGTACTTGCTGTTTCTGAGATTTTTCATTTTTAACAACTTGAAGCAAAATTGGAAACAATTTCTTACTTTAGAAGAACAATTTAGAAGTACGATTTCATCTACAATCAAGTTTAGTAGAAATGGCATTATCATTTCTGGGTTCCTTTCCCCCAAAAGTAATCTGCCTTCTTTTGTACCCACAGGATTGACAGTGAAGACATGGAATTCTCCTTTTGTTCTTCTTTTGGAATTGTGGGATGACTTTCTTCAGCTGCTAACAGGAATACCACAAAGTAGAAAAAGATGTACACTTTTTAAGACATATTGCAACATAAAAAGTATGAAGAAGCCTATGTGTTTGTTTCCCCTTTCTTATATTTATTAAAAATATTATATGGGAGTAGAAAACCTCAGTCCTACTAAGAGATGCTTTCCGAGTAAAGGTCTATTAAGCTCATCTGTCCATATGAAGACGGGACTTTTCAAACGGCAAGCGTCTGAGAAGACTCCTTGACCTGGTGTGGCAGAGTTATTCAGAGTATTCTGGGCATCCAGTTTTATCTTTAATGCGTTTCCCTGACACTTTCAGATCAAAATTCTATTTTTTAAAGACTGAAAATCTTGGAAAATGTCAATGAAATGCCTTATGAATATTCACATATGATAAACTTAGTTGGCCATATTTGGCTCTTTTATCATATGTCTCTGTCCCAAGCTGGGCATAATAGCTTCGTGCCTAACTGAAATAACTCAGGGACAATTGTGCGGTGCTTCCTGTAACCCTCATGGCTGTACGGTGCAGCACGCAATGGTTTCCAAACCTGTTTCTTGGAGACCTTGAGACACACTGAAGTGATTCAAGGGTTCCGACACACTGATTTGTAATGTTAACATTTGGTAGTATGGTAATTAAACAAAACACTTGAGCGTGCTGTCAAATTTTAACACATTGGAGACCATTGGTGTGTTAACTTAAACTGCAAGGTTAATTTGCTTTTGTGCATTACTCAATAAAGTTACCCAGCCATCTCTATAAATACATTTGAAGGTCTTGTAATGTGTACTGATTAGTGAAGTTGAAGCTCTGCCTTAATCTTTTAATGTTTTTAATTCTTGTGTGAGCATTTCAACATCTTTAAAATTAACCAGCATGTCCTTCATTAAAGTGTTCACCTATCGCACCCAGTTAAGGAGTAACTAAAGCTAAGATACATAAGCTTGTTGCTTACACTCTTCAACAAGTAATGGTCAGTTATACAACAGCTACCAAATGCAAACAAGGTAGTTTTTATGCATAAAAAAGTATATAAGTAGTTTTAGCTTTTAGTGAAAAGGAAACTGGAAAAAAAACACTGGAAGTGGGAGGTTTGATCTTCCTTCTTACTTCACTGCTTTTGTAGGCTTAGGAAGTCACTTTTTGGGTATAGGCAGAGATAAGAGACATAAACCGACCTTGCTATTTAGGCATTAAAGGTCTGCAGTTTTTGTATATGTTCTGTTGGGAACCACTCTGCCTGGTTTCAGAAGCTGTAAACCCCCATGGCTAAGGCTGGGTGAGACACCTTGAGACACTAAGCCCCTAAGGAGACAAAGCTTATCTCCCTGGCAGGAGCACTGCCTCTGCCCACTTTACTTCATCCTGCCTGGCCCCCAGTGCATGCCCAGTTAGCCAATGATGGGTAAGATTCCTCAAGGGAGGGATGACGTAAGACAGGCATGGTCATGAAGAGGCCCACAGGGAAGGACTTGGGGGGGGGGCTATAGAAAAGGGAATGATGGACCCTTGCCCCTCGGCTTTGACATAGCCTGAGTCCTCATTCTGTCTGCAAGAATTCTCCTAATCTCTTGGCTGCCTTACTTCCTCTGCCTGCCCGTTAAGCCTGAAACAATGCTGGAGGTGGGTGAGGCCCTGTGCTGGAAAGGGTGGGTTCCCCAGGGTGATTAGACCTAAGAAAGAATACATAAGATCCTGTGAATCCTGCTTTGCTAATACCCTCAATTTAAATGATAAGAGTCCAAACCTGAAATGAGCTTGTTTCCGCAAAGTTTTATGGCCCTTTAGCTAACTGACCCTGACTCTAAAGAAGCCCTCATAGTTCTTTGAATGTTATCTATTGTTTGATCATTACTGTCTGACAGTGATTGAGCTTTACCTATAAATCTTGTATTCCTATGCAAATTAAATCCAATAAAAGCCCACTGAGGAAAAGGCTTCTGGCCCTTTTCCTTTGAGAGATCCACCACCTTTCCTCAGCAAGCAGATCATGTCTTGGTAGACTGATTCTCATCCGTGGCAGATGGGGGGACCCCGTAGGCGAAGGCCCCCCAATGTTCCAGGATCAGACTATTGATTTTGAGTAAGGTAATATTATAAACCATTGTTTTTTACATTAAATTGAAGAACTAGAATTCCAACTATTTTGTCTTTGAATGATTCCCAAATTTTTTAATGTAGATTTAATCAAATTTTGGTATTTTAACAGCTATAGCTATGGATGACAAAAATCAAGGCTCCTAGAAAAGCCCAAAGCTTTTATAGCTGACAGATGGCTAGATGAAGGAAGATTGCACTTTTGACATGACCTCTGAGTTCAAGATGGGAGGTGACTTACCAGGGGGACAAAAAAGGTATGATTGCACCTGCAATTATCCAGGATATTGATTTTGGCAATTTTCTACACCTCCTAGCCCTGTCTTAAGATTTAAAAATATGATTGTTTAATAAAGAAAAGTTTGGGAGATTATGTAAGATTGTATTAAAGGGACATATAATTCTTGATAAGATTATTATGCATAATTGAGACAGGTATTGATGTACCTATCTAGGGCTATACTGGCTGTCTCCTCTGTGACCCTTAGACAGCAAAGTGATGACAAAGTCCTCTAGTTACTCCCAGATACCTTGATGTAGCCACAAGAGGTAAAGGGTTAAAAACTTCTAAGTAAGTAATTTTAGCTCCCATACAAATTGCTTTCTTTACTAGTACTCAGTTGACCTCTGATAAACTTTTGTACTTTATTTTCAAACTAAAAAACAAGTGAAGGCCATAATCTTAAATAAAATAGCACATTACATTTGATAATAACAGACAACAGGGTGCTGATGGCCAGAGGGGAAGGGGGCTGAGGGTGGGGGTGATGTGGCAAAGGAAGGGGGATGAGGACATAATGTAATAGTGTTAACAATAAAAGTAAAGTAAAAATTAAATAAAAGAACATATTATCATAGTCATTTTTGAAATTAATATTTTACTATAAGTTGATCTTTTAATTGAATATAAATTTGTCTTTACAACAGAACATTTGAAAAATATTTTCTTGTGCATTTTATTTAAAATACCATATATGCAGTAAAAACTAACTGACAGTTATAATAAATATTTGTATTGAAAAATACCACAATAGTTCGTCTTCTGGATTACTTGTTTGAGGGTTTTCTTCTTCCTCATTACCAAACTATGAATATTTATGATTCATACCTAGCTGTCTCAACTGCCCACTCCCTTCCTGTTTAAATTGACTAATCTTGCCCTGGCTGGTTTGGCTCAGTGGATTGAGCACTGCCCTGAGAACCAAAGAGTCTCTAGTTCGATTCCCAGTCAGGGCACATGGGTCCCCAGTGGGGGAGGCACAAGAGCAACCACACATTGATGTCTCTGTCCCTCTCTTCCTCCCTCCCTTCCCCTCTGTCTAAAAATAAAATCAATAAAGTCATAAAGCCATAAATGAATGAGTAAATAAATAAATAAATAAATAGACTACTCTTCCTCTACACTGGTCAAGAAATCCTTACGATCGAAGTTGTTGGCATGGATAAAACATACAGTGAAAATGCTATAAGTGCCTGAAGATGTTTTTTATTGCTTACCTCCCTAGAATTAAAAATCAATGATGACCATTATTTAAAAATGTTACTGTTTATTTAGAATCATTTCCCAAGTTACTAGAACTGAGTATAATTTTAACAGTGGCAACAGAGTTTTCCAACTGCCTGTATGTGACCTTTTTCTCTTTCACAGAGTAGTAATTTTCCTCTACTTCCAAGTTGCTAAACATAGTTACGACTCTGCTAGAGTCAGAGAGAAGTAAAGGGTGAGAAAAGATTTTACCCTTGTTGTACTGTCTCAAGATGGCAAGTGTTTAAAGGTGACTTATGCTCATGACATTTTAATAAATTTTGCATTTTCTATGAATCCTGATTATGCATTTTACTCTGGCTGACTGTTACCCTTTCAGCTACAGTTTTTTCCTGTGATGGAGTCCTTACCAATTCTCAGTCTTTTGGGATTCCATCATCATATTCCTTAAGTAGTTCCTCTGCCAGGATGTAAAATGTCCTAAGATGCCTTCTTCCCCATGTGCTTTTGCTATATATTTTCTTGAGCATCACAAAAGCTCTGACGCAGTAAATTTATGACAGAAGGTTAATCTTCAAACAACACTTTCCTTAGTTCCATTTCAAAAACATCTAGATAGCTGTTTTTTTTATCCTCTAGATCACAGGTGGCAAACACAAGGCCCACAGGCCAAATCCAGTCCTCCACCATGTTTTATCCCGCCCGGCACCTTGTTTCTACCTGGATGCTGTGCTGAGCTCTTGCTTAACTGTTAAGGAGTACTTACATTTATATAGTCCTAAAGTTACTTTTAGGACTATACCTAAAAGTTACCTAAAGTTGCCTTTGAAGGCAACCTTGAGGTTGATGTGGCCCCTGGAGAAAATGAGTTTGACACCCCTGCTCTAGTTCAAGGATCAGTAGAATAGGGCTCACCAGCCAAATTCAGTCTACTACATTTTTATGTCTTTTCTTCATTTACATGCTATTTATTTATATATTGTCTATAGCTGATTTTGTCCTATGAATGTGGAATTGAGTAGTTGTGATAGAGATTATATGATCTGCAAATTCTAAACTATTTCCTACTTAGCTATTTATAGAAATTGTTTGCTGACTGCCCTAGACTGTTAGAGTCGAAGCTAAACTTTAGCCCATGTGCTCTGCAAACATCCAGAGACGCATCCTGAGCTCTGGGAGTAGCTCACTGAAGATCCGTTGGAAAGAACATGGGCACTAAGTAATCCTGACCACTATTTATCAACTGATACTTGCGAGTGTTGAACCAGATTTTAGATACTTGCTTTGACTTCTCCAGAGATTGTCTTCATTAAAACTTATTTCAATATCTAGTAGTTGGTAATTTAACACTTCAGTAGAAACCGTCAGACTGACACCATTTTACGAATAAAAATGTGTTTAGTGTGAACCACCTCTTACTTCTCACTTTGTTCTTGCTCAAGCCTATTAAACTGGAACTTGTTTTGTAACCTAAAATTCTCCAAATAGAATTCTAAATAATCATTTACATGAAATGAAGAGTGACATCTATTTGGAGAATTTGGGAAAAGAATAACGGTACAGGAGCCTCAATTAACTTCTTTTTCTGCATTGTACCTGCCTATTCAAAGAGTATGATGGCATTCCCAGATCTTGCTCCATTTTTGAGGCTATGCAACCAAACCATACATATTCTACAGGAAGATCTGGAGACCCATCCTCCACCTCTCCCATGCGGGAAGTGCATTTTAGGTACTATTTGGGGGATGTTTTTGTGTTGCAATTCTACCAAGCATTCTACTAGGTATAACATCTAAGGATCAAAATATGAGAGAAAGATAGATGTCTCTGTTCTTGATGTTCCCATATATAGTGGTCTCTTCACCATAACCACAAACCTCCCCTCTGCCTTCATGTTCTTTTAAAGCATATTGGGAAGTCTGGGTTCTCTGCACAGCACATGCTGGTGATGAAGAATGAAGGTCACCTAAATTGATTAGGGGTCTTAGCTGTGTCATCATAGTTTTGCTGGGTTCTTTTTTTAAATATCTGATTTATTTATTTTTAGAGAGAGGTGAAGGGAGAGAGAAAGAGAGGGAGAGAAACATCAATGTGTGGTTTCCTCTCATGTGCCCCCAACTGGGGGCCTGGCCCACAACCCAGGCATGTGCCCTGACTGGGAATAGAACCAGTGACCCCTTGGTTCACATACCACTAAGCCACACCAGCCAGGCTATGCTGGATTCTTTAATCTATTCTTATTAGTAATAATCTTTAAATCTCTATTTGTAATTTTACTTCGTTTTTGCTGTGTACTCGAAGAGTCGTGAACCATTTCACTTTACTAATCAACACAGCTGATCTAGTAAGTAGAAGCAACTCAAAACCAACTCTTTCTTTCCTTATTACAAAGCATATGTTCTGATTCTATACCTTAGAATCTGCAATTAACAAAGGAAAACATCATTCAAGGTGAATACGAAGTATTTTTCCCTTTAGCTCTTCTCTTCCTTTAATTTCTCCTTTGTTTTTAGCTTGATATTTTAAAAGTAATTTCAAACATTTTTCAAGTTTTCTAGACTCAATAAGTTTTGACTAGCTTTTACCTGAAATTTCTCAGATGCCAAAGGCTAAAATTTCAACATTGTAACTGAGTATGTCGTACATGTATATAAATATTCACGGATGTCTACATATGTTTATGTTATATATTATAATTATTATGAAAGAGAGAAAGAATCCTTATTAATATTCTTGGCATATATGTTTAAATGGAAGGACCATAATTCTGAAACAAATGGATCAATGTTGTAGATTTCTCATGTAGATGAATTCCATTATTTACCACTACAAATGGTATGATATTTATACTAGTTTGGCACATTACAAAGTGTTATTTCCAAAGAAGTATGTTTTAATACATTTAAAATTAAAGCTAGATAAATGTTAGGGCTTTAGTAAGTTGACACTGCATTCTTATAAATGTCTGACCTTCTTGGTGCTTATCTGAAATGAAATACGCATAAATCTAGTAATCTCTTCATTGTTTGCAAATCTCTAAATCTAGTCACTGCACAAAAAAAGTGTGTGTTGGTTTCGATCAATATTTTATGCCAGTGCGACTGACAAAGACATTAACTTTTACCTGGCAGGGAAAAATGAAAACAGTTAATGAACTTGAGTTGAAACAACATCTGAATTACTTTATCCATAGCTGGTATCTCTTTTTTGAGATTCTTTATATCTTAACAAAGTGCCTTTAGCACTTTATACAGAAATTTAAGACACATACACACCTATATCCACACTGAAAATCACATTTATTTCCACAAAAAGAGCAAATAAAATAGACATTAAAAGATTGCCTCTAACAGCAATTTCATTTCACACAAAGAAGACCCTTTAAAGAATAATATAGTAAAAAGTATCAGCAGCATATGTCCCCATTTTGCAACTTTTGTAAAGTTTATAAAGTCCTTTCCACTATCATTTGATCATTTTTGAAAGATGGATGTGAGTTGCAGAATTAAGTAACAAACAAAAGTATACTGGATCATGTCATTTCAGAGCTCAAGGTTTTCATAAGTGATTTAGTATTAACCCCTTGTTTAAAACCCAAAACCCATTTAGTGTTATGATTTGACCCAAGGCAGAGACCCAGGTTTTGTGACTCTTGAGACTGTGCTCTTCACCACTAGTTCTTACAAAAAGTCAGCAGATAGCATGGGGAACTGGGGATATTTATGGCATGTCAATCGTATCTTTATTTCCAGCCTTTCTTCATTAGCATTACCAAATAATTCAGTCAACTATTTCCCTTCTACCTTTTCCTTCAGACACAACAATTTCCATGGCAAATAAAACATTCACAAATACTCTTGGGTCTATCTCTGGGTTTTCTGGCTATTGGCATTTTAAGATAAGCAAATAAATAAAGGGAGATGGCTTCAGGGCAAGATATCTTGGCAACATTTCAAATTTTGTCTCTTATAAAGGATTGTGGTTTCCTCCCAAGAAGCTCTACTATTGTATAAAGGTTAGAGCAATTATGAAAGCCTTCTTTGTAGTCATTGCAAATGATACTACAGGGGAAAATATTCTATATTTTCTCCTCTACATATCTCTATGACACTTCAGCATAGAAAAATTTTACAAAATAACCACAAAATAGCAATAAATATGTAGAGATGGATTAACAGGGTATTTATTGCTCAATTGAAAAAAAAACCCTAATATAATAACTATGTAAGAATAATTTTTAAATGCATGCCAATGCATTATTTAAATAATGGTAGGCACCATATATGTTCTCAGTTTATTACTTTCATATAGAAAGATGCCTCCAGACCTGGCCTGGTAGCTCAGTTGGTGGGAACATCATCCCAACATGCCAAGGTGGTGAGTTTGATCCCTGGGTTAGGGCACAAACAAGAATGTTTCTTTCTCTCTAAAAATCAATTAAGAGAAAATCATCAAGTTGCCTCTAAAATGTCTATCAAGACCTCTTTCACTTTCTTTCTTCCCTTGTTCCTTTCTTCCTTCCTTTCTTTCTTCCCTTCTTTCTTTTTTTTAAAAGACTTTATTCATTTATTTTTAGAGGTGAAGGGAGGGAGAAAGAGAGAGAGAGAAACATCAGTGTGTGGTTGCTTCTTACACACTCCCCACTGGGGACCTGGCCTGCAACCCAGGCCTGTGCCCTGACTGGGAATAGAACCAGCAACCCGTTGCTTTGCAGGCTAGCACTCAATCCACTGAGCCATAACAGCCAGGGTTCTTTTCTTTCTTTCTCCTTCCCTTCCTCCCTCCTTCCCTCCCTCCCTTCCTTCCTTCCTTCCTTCCTTCCTTCCTTCCTTCCTTCCTTCCTTCCTTCCTTCCTTTATTTTTTCCCTTTATTTCTCTCTCTCCCTCATTTTTTTGAAACTTTCACTTTTTAAAAGAGATAAAATACATTACTATTATTTAAAAATAAATACAAATTCCTAGATACCAAATATAACTTCCCATTATCTTGTTCCCTCAGATTCCATGCTGATGACAGTGATAAAATACAATAAATTGGTGATGTTGAAGATTTGTAAAGTAAACAGCTTGACTTTCTAGCCAAATATTTCATGACATGTTAAATAAAATGTGGACAATTTCTTCCTTAACAATAATGGAAGTTGATTAGAACCTGGTCTAGCTAAAACTTTTCTAGATAAAGTATTATTTTTGAAGTATAAAGAAAACATCAATTTAAATTCATGGATTTTTTAATACAGTAATTTTTTTCAATCACTACTCATACCTGTATTGCTAGCTTTAAAGCACAGTTTCTTGAAATAAACAATTCTGTGAGGACAATAAATCACTATATCTACTTTTCAGAAAGATTGTTAATATGCCAAAAACATGAATTTAATCACAATTACAAAACTGAATTCTACTTGAAACTGGGTTAAGGCAAAATACTCTTTTTGCTCAGTTATTGCTTCCAAATTACCAACTTGATACAGTAATTCAGTAGAACAGTGAAAGTACCCAAATATCTATTAACTTCTACCAAGTGTATGAATTATATGAGAGTAAAAAAAGAGAGAGAGAGAAAGAAAACTATGTAGTGGGATTCACAATCCACTCAGATTACAAAAACATGTACTTAAAAAATAATTTCCTATTTGTTAATCTGTTCTTCCTTATGATTTCCACTGTATAAGGTAGTTAAAAATAAAAGATAAAATGTTACTCAGACCTAACCAGTTACTTTAGTTCAACCTAATCCTTTCTTTAGTATCTTTTATAATTTACTTTGTGTTTGAAAAAATTATGCAAAATATTTTATATTTTTAGAGTTCTGGCCACACCTGGTACTGTTTCTAGCCAAGATGGTGACTGTCTGGTTATTATATAGGTGTGTATATAATATGCATGTCTTGTGATACATCTTGCTTTTCATGAAACAAATATGCTCTTGTCCAAAGTGGTTAGGGGTCCTGCACACTTATCTCTGTTTTTGATGGTCCCATACAGAGTGGTCTCTTCACTGTGACCACAGACCTCCCCTCTGCCTTCATGTTACCTTAAGCCACACTGGGAAATCCGGGTTCCCTGCACAGCACATGTGATGAAGAACAAAGGTCATCTAAACTGCTTTCTCTTGCTAAAGTCACTGAACAATTTTCCTGCATGCTGTTGGATATAATTTTTTTGAATTTCTCCCAAAGGCTTAAAAACAGTGTTTGCCATTAGCTTCTCTCATTGCTGGGGGTTTTCCTGCCCTGGCCTTTCTCACTTTTCTCCAGTATTCTAAGGTAACAGAGTTGGAATTTGTCATTTTAGGGATTTGTCATTCTCATACCTTTTTGATTATATCTTCTTTGTTCCTTTCCCATCTTTATTTCCTGAGCAGATAGTAAAACTGTAATGTGCTTATTGACCGAACATAGATACAGCAATTTGGAAATGCTTTATTTACCAATGAAGTCAGACTTTCAATTTTCTTGTTAACTGTTTAGGCAATCAGAAAAGATATAGATCCTATTTTACGTGTTGGAATTTCTGACTCTAGCATTCTTAAAATTTCAATTATTCATCAGCCCCTTCTTTACTTGGAGGGTGACTAAGAAAAGGACATGAACACCAAAGTCAAAGAAAAATATGGGAATATATTTAAATTAATTTTCTTATGCATTTTGCTACTGAGTACATAATTTCATTAGCTAAAGATTAATATTGTATACATTTTAATGTTTATATGACGTTTTATCACTTAGAATTTATGGCCTATTTCATCTCTATAGGAATGCTTTAAAGGGGAAAAGAAATGTAAATCAAGTAAATATAATTTAGAAATATTTAGGAAAATAGGACTAAGAAAATTGAAACAGAAAACAGGTTATGTAGATTCAGTAAATTATACATCAGATTTTAACTATATTCCGATATTGAACAAATAGGCACCAATCACTACTTTGTTACCAGACACCACTGCTCTAGTGATTTATTATTGCTTCCTGGTACTAAGTAGCATGCTTCCATCCTAAGTCCCTGCCTCTGTTTCTCTCACCTGTTTTTCTCCCCTAGACATGCACATGCTTAGTTTTCCCAAAACTCAATTCTATGCTTAAATTCCAGAGGTACCATTTCTTTTTCTCTCGTAAATTCTAAATTCACTTAGGAGAACATCTGAATGTTCTCCTGCGTTACTTTATGTCTATGAATGGCATCTCAATTGACAGAGTTCCAGCCAATAGGGTCATACATCAGCTCTAATTCCAATCTAGCTTTCATGAACATTTTCCTTCTTTTAGGTTTATTGAGGTATAGTTGGCAAACAAAATTGTAATACATTGAAGGGAAAAATTTATGGCTAAACACATGACATAATATTTTAGATTTGTGAGGTAAGGGCTCTAAGGCAAAAAAATTTGAGCTATTTTTATGAACCCTTAGGTGAACTGTTTATATAGAAGTGCAAACTATTATCATGATTAGGCACCTGGTTTCCCAGATGAGCAAACAGAAGAGCAAACTGTTTGCATGAAAAAACAAAACAAAACAAAGCATGGTTTCCAATTATTTCCTGTAAAGTTATTAATGATTTATAGCATTACCTCCTAGGCAAGAAATTCTTTGAGCAAGCAGTTATTTTGATCCAGATATTCTCAAATCTGAGTCTTAACAGCTATGATAATGCTGACGGCCTCTGTTCTCAGTCCATGCCCTGTGTCATTATCCAGTCTGAGCAGATTCAATCAGGTTTTATTCACTCGTAAACTGAGAACAAAGAATGCCTTAAATTATACCATGAGAAAAGATTTTATCCCAATGGGAAAAGAACAAAGGACCAGATAAAGAGTATCAGCCAAATGACCTAATTTAATTATTTGCTTTTCTGGATGTTTTTCATGTTTTCAAAGATCACAGGAAGGTCCAGGTGCATAAGTGCTACTGCATGCTCTTCCTAAGATTGCACGTGCTCCTTCTTAAGCAGCAATATTGTATCTAGGGACACGCACTTTTCATCAACTGCTTGTCCAACCCAATGAATTTCTAGGAAAATTAGTTCTCTGGTGTTAAAGATCTAGTCTGGCCTTTTAGTCATGATCTGTATCACAGAATAAGTGCATTTACCTCATGTTCTGGGACCGTGATAAGTGGAATAATGAGATCTGAAAACAGTCTTCAATTCCTTTTTTTGAGGAGTGGATTATAGGTCATGGGCTAGATATTTTTTTCCTTGAATTAATTTAGTAGATAATCTCTCTACTTTTTGATGGGAGAAATCACTATGAATAAATGACCACTGGGTCCTGTGAATATGAGAGTATCGGGAAGGCAGGCAACAGTCTGCAGAGATAAGTCCCTGCCCAGTTTGCCTGCAGTAGCCTCGAGGATTCATTGCTACGAAAATCCAATACTACTTGTTGAGGGCCACCTAACTACCTGTTTTTAGCAGACATACCATTAATGGTACTGATTGTATTGTACATTATTAATGTCATTAAAAAAGAGCAGTAAGTTCAGGCAGTACCAGATCATCATCTATTAAGGGTGTGAGTCAGAAAATGCATGTAGCGTGCCTTCCTATTAAAGTATGTAAAAGTGAGGAAACTTTATGTATATATGATCTTTCATAGTGTCGTACTAAGCTCTATATTTATGAAAGTTTAGTTAAAAACAAAGTTTCTACAAAAATGCCCCAGATTTTTCCCTATGTGACATGTTAGAGGAATGTCTATGTGTTTAGCTGTCTTTTTGTAATGTTTGCTTCTAAAATTGTTTACTAGTTCAGAACATTAAGCCTGAAGCTATTTGTTTCACAGTGGAGTTTGGATGATACTCAGACAAAGATATACACGCAGACCAAGAGTTAACAGAATTTACATGTTTGCCAAATCATAAACTAGTTGTAGATATTGGACTTATACCAAAAAGCAGCTAGGGTTGTGACAAGCAATATCAAGAAACTGGGCCTTGTGGGCATCTTAGTTAAGAGCTAATTAGTGTCCATGGAAATCAAAATCTTAAACATGCAAAGAGAAAATAACATAGTTATAAAAATAAAGACTATTGTCTTGTATTAAATCATGATACTCCACTTTTTCAGGATCTTGTTCTCAGGGTCTTTTTTGCACAGTTATCTACACAAACTTGCAGATGTCAGTCTGGATAGTGTCTAAACTTTCTCTGTTTAAAGGCTGTGGCCAGAACAGCCTTCCACCAATAGGAGGAGAGCTTATGTCTCTAAATAAATAGTTGTGCCTCCAGCAACAAACTCCTTTCAGTTTTGTTCACATGCTGGTAATACCCTTTCCATAGGACTTTGCAGGCTGTCTTTCTTTGACTTTTCTTCCAGAATATCAGCAATCCAGGAATTAATCATGAAGAGTTGTTAAAACAATGTTCAGGGAAGTTCAACTGCATGTTCTGACAACAAGTAATTTGCATAAGTCCCTTGCAGTAGTTGGTCATACCTGTTTGCAATGGAGCAAAGGCCATAGGGTAGTATCCCTAGACAGGTGGGTTGACCTATTAGTAAATAATAAGGAGTAGGTGAATCACAGAAGAAATTAGTTTCTTTGACATTGGCAACAATAACAATTTTTAGGCCGTGGAAAATTAAGATTCATTAAATGCTTTCCAAATTTTAGTTTTAAAATTGTATTCTTGTTTCTAACAAAAATACAATTTCTCAACAACTGAGTTGAGTACAATATAATTTTTTGATATTTCTGAGTAATGCTGTAGCAAGGCTTTGCAATTCTCAGTCACTGTAAGTGGTCACTTCGCCCACTGGAGAAATAGATTGGAAATCCTCAGATTTGGAATGAATCGATATTTTTTGCTAACATTAAATCAGTAGTCCTCCATGAAGCAAAAGCTTCAATCCATTGTAAAGTAAGCATACAATGACAAAGACATATTTAAAATATATTGCAGGCCAGTATGTTAAGTGAAATAAGCCAGTCAGTGAAAACAAGTACCATACAATCTCACTAATATATGGAATATAATGAACAAAATAACAAAAAAAAATGGAAACAGAGCCATAGATACTTGTAACGGACTGATAGCTATCAGAGGGGAGGCGGGAAGGGGGAACTGGATGAAAAAAATGAAGGGATTAGTTAAAAAACATATGTGCATGACCCATGGACACAGACAACAGTGTGGAGATTGCCTGAAGGAGGGGGCCTGGGTGGAGCTGGGCAAAGAGGGAACAAGTAGGGGCAATCATAATAACATAAACAATAAAATATGATTTCAAAAATAAAGCATATTGCAAAGAATAGTACATGAAACTTATTTAAATGTGTTCAGATGTGCGCTAAGACCTCTTTGTCCTGTCCCATCTTTACAGGTTTACCGGGATAATGTTAATGACAGGTGAGACACAAAGCAGAGATTCTTCAGCTATTTAGACAAAACTGCACTTTAATATTGGCAGAGTATAGTATTCTAATTGCCCCTTCCTGTGGTAGAAAAGTCAGTGTAAAATTACTTCAGGGTTTTTTGGAGAACAGCAAGTTGCTGATCTCAAAGAGCTGAACATTATTTTTATGCTCTATATAGCCAAATTTATTGCAGTATTTTTTAAATTTTTAAAAAGATTTTATTATTTATTTTTAGACAGAGGGGCACGGAGGGAGAAAAAGAGGGAAAGAAACATCAATATGTGAGAGAAACATTGATTGGCTGATTCTCACATGCCCACACCTGGGGACCTGGCCCACAACCCAGACATGTGCCCTGACTGGGAATTGAACCAGTGACCTTTTCGTTTGCAGACCAGCAGTCAATCCACTGAACCACACCAGCCAGGGCTATTTCTTTCTTTCTTTCTTTCTTTTTTTTCTTCAATTGTGGCAGCAGTTACTTATATTTCATAATAGCTTCTTCGTACTTTTTAAAAGAATTGTACTTTTTAGGTTTTGAAGGGGGCCAAGATCTTCATTAAAGCTCCTGTCTTTCATTATGATTACCTAAAACCTTTACCTTTGCCTTTAAGTTTTACTTTTGTGTACAGACTTCTAATTATATAGTGACTATATACTTCAAAAGCCTCAGAGTACAAAGAGTTCTTTAAGCTATTGGATATTCTGAATTGGAATTCCTACTGATATCAAGAGTGCTTGTTGCTTCCAAAGCATTACCAAGTCAAATACTACATGCAAAACATGTCTGTTACTACAGTAAATGTTAGCTTTCTTATTTCTAGCCATTTGTCAAGAGCTAAAGTTTGAATTGTGTCCTGCCATTTGTAGATTTGTTTTCTTGTAAAAGGTTATATACTATGAAGTTGAATTCTGTTTTGATAAAACTTGAAAATTTCTGTTCTTATTAACAAATTCATTAACAACCTATATTATATCTAATTTTCTATAGGAATTTAAAAAACAAATATGTTGGAGCATAGATATTCTTGGCAGAGTTCAGTTATTTGTACCCCCGTATTCTCATTATGGAAATAAAGTGCCACGATCTAAAGAATGGCATCAATGCTTGGAAATGTGTGAGGGACCAATTGAATTTTATAGGAGGTAAATCTACATGTTGATAAATATTGGGCTTTTAAATGAGCAGCAAAAGTAGCTCAGCATGCGGAACTATCAAGTTTTTTAAAAAACCCAAATCCCAATTCACAGAGGCTTCCATTATTTGAGCTAAAGCCATTATTGACGTGAAGCCAGGTGGATAAGATTTTGTCAAAGAGTAAAAAGAACTGTTATAAAAAACAATTAGTGTCTGATGCTTCCCATGAAGTTAAATCTGAACACCATGGGCTTACCTAGATCACTTATTCATAAATTAATGGGAAGTTATTAAAGTGTTCATTTTAAATCATAAAATGTTGATTCCTGTGTAGGGGGTTCAATTGCTGAAAATTGGTTATATTATACATATATGTAATGATTTCAAAAATTAATATCTATTACTGTATTGGTCAGTGAGAGCATGGTATCTTCTAATTATTTCTTGACTAGAATGAAAATAAATTTAATGATATGAAGTCTGTCATATATAAAAGCTTTGCATTCATGTAATATAGTATGTTTTGGGATGTCATATCCTTTGTTTTGACAGGTATAACTTTTATTATATTCTTTTATATTGTGTTCTTTTTGAGCTAATTAAATATATGGAATCAATCTTAGGCACCACATTAACAATAGAACATAATAAGAGGTGATCTAACTCTGGGTGGTGTGGCTCTGGGATTGAGAGCCGGCCTACCAACCACAGGGTTGCAGGTTCGATTCCTGGTAAGCCACATGCCTGGGTTGCAGGCCAGGTCCCTGGTGGGGGGTGCATGAGAGGCAAGCACACATTGATGTTTCTTTCCCTCTCTTTCTCCCTCCCTTTCCCTGTCTAAAAAATAAATAAGTAAAATCTTAAAAAAAAATACCACTTAGGTTAAAAAAAAAGAGACTTATGAAAAAAAGGTCAGTGTCTTAGTCAACCTCTACAGATTAATACTACATATATATTTTAGACCTTTCCAGAAAAAGGCCAATAAGTAATTAAATTAATCAACAGGCCAGGAAAAAATAAAAGTAGAGTACTGATAAACAATTGTACAATGGGTAGGTTTAGGTGACATTGAAGATAAAATTGTACTTGGGTTCAGTATTATGGAAAGACGGGGATAATTATCTTCCTTTATTGTCCTGAAGTACTAAAAAGATCAATATCTTTTCTTACTGTGTTTTGTGTCTTGGAAGATGAGTATTACAAGGAATGGCACAAGTATGACTCCTTTTTCTACTACATTTTCAATGCTGGGTATTGGTCTTTTTTGCCTTCTTCTAGAAGAAGATATACAAGCTGGGTAAATACAAAAATCTAAACATTAATATATTTAACACTAGTAAGTTTGTTAATATTGGTAGAATATTCGGACCATTAAGAGCCCATGAACTCCTGAAGATGTTCAATCAGAGCTTAATTTAGACATAAGATAAATAGTAAATCATGATTCAAATTCTTGCGCTGCTCAGCATAACAAAGTTTTGTCAGGAAGGCCACAGATACAATGGTAGTCCCGTGATACAATAAATTATAAGCCAAAAGTTTGTTTATGATGTTGAAAGAAAAGGCTGAATGCACCTGCTGTTGAATTCACTGTGAGCTCTGGATGGTTTAAATAGATGAGGATGTTCAGCGGGCTATGAAACCCAGCTGCACATGCCTGCTCACACACAGATGCAAGCACACCCCCCCCACACATACAACTCATTTCCCTTCCTTTCTCTTTTTCTTTTTTTTTTCTTTTTTTCTTTTTTTATTTTTTTATTGTTATGCAATTACAGTTGTATGCCTTTTCTCCCCATCCCTCTACCCCACCCCAGGTGAACCCACTTCCCTCCCCCCTCTCCACCCTCCCCCTTGGTTTTGTCCATGTGTCCTTTATAGTAGTTCCTGTAATACCCTCTTCCCAGTATCCCCGCCCCCACCCCCCACCCCCGCCCTGGCTATTGTTAGATTGTTCTTAACTTCAATGTCTCTGGTTATATTTTGTTTGCTTTTTTCTTCTATTGCTTATGTTCCAGTTAAAGGTGAGATCATATGGTACTTGTCCCTCACTTCCTGGCTTATTTCACTTAGCATAATGCTCTCCAGTTTCATCCATGCTGTTGCAAAGGGTATAAGCTCCTTCTTTCTCTCTGCTGCGTAGAATTCCATTGTGTAAATATACCATAGTTTTTGGATCCACTCGTTTGCTGATGGGCATTTCGGTTGCTTCCAGTACTTGGCTATTGTAAATTGTGCTGCTATGAACATTGGGGTGCACAGATTCTTTTGGATTGGTGTTTCAGTGTTCTTAGGGTATAATCCCAGCAGCGGAATTACTGGGTCAAAGGGCAGTTCCATTTTTAGTTTTCTGAGGAAATTCCATATTGTTTTCCACAGTGGCCTCACCAGTCTGCATTCCCACCAACAGTGCACAAGGGTTCCCTTTTCTCCACATCCTCTCCAACATTTGTTTGTGGATTTGTTTATGTTGGCCATTCTGACTGGTGTGAGATGATACCTCATTGTGGTTTTAATTTGCATCTCTCTGATGGCTAGTGATGCTGAGCATCTTTTCATATGTCTCTGGGCCCTCTGTATGTCTTCCTTGGAGAAGTGTCTGTTCAAGTCCTTTGCCCATTTTTTAATTGGGTTGTTTGTCTTCCTGGAGTGGAGTCGAGTGAGTTCTTTATATATTTTGGAGATCAGGCCCTTGTCTGAGGTATCGTTGGCAAATATGTTTTCCCATACTGTTGGTACTCTTTGTAATTTGGTGCTGTTTTCTTTAGCCATGCAGAAGCTTTTTATTTTGATGAGGTCCCATTTGTTTATTCTTTCCTTTATGTCCCTTGCATTAGGGGATGTGTCTGTGAGGATGTTGCTGCGTGGAATGTCTGAGATTTTCTTGCCAATGTTTTCCTCAAGGACTTTTATGGTGTTACGGCTTATATTTAAGTCTTTTATCCATCTTGAGTTTATTTTCGTGTATGGCGTAAGTTGGTGATCGAGTTTCATTTTTTTGCACGTAGCTGTCCAGATCTCCCAACACCATCTGTTGAAGAGGCTGTTTTTGCTCCATTTTATGCTCCTGCCTCCTTTGTCAAATATTAATTGATCGTATAGACTTGAGTTTATTTCTGGGCTCTCTATTCTGTTCCATTGGTCTATGTGCCTGTTTTTATGCCAGTACCAGGCTGTTTTGATTACAGTGGCCTTGTAATACAGTTTGATATCAGGTATTGTGATCCCTCCTGCTTTGTCCTTCTTTCTCAAAATTGCTGCAGCTATTCGAGGTCATTTATGGTTCCATATGAATTTCTGCAATGTTTGTTCTATATCTGTGAAATATGTCATGGGTACTCTAATGGGGATTGCATTGAATCTATAAATTGCTTTGGGTAGTATGGCCATTTTGATAATGTTGATTCTTCCAATCCATGAACATGGTACATGCTTCCATTTGTTTGTATCTTCCTTAATTTCTTTCTTCAGTGTTGTGTAGTTTTCTGAGTACAGGTCTTTCACCTCCTTGGTTAGGTTTATTCCTAGGTACTTTATTTTTCTTGTTGCTATATCGAATGGGATTTTTTTCCTGATTTCTGTTTCTGCAGTTTCGTTGTTGGTGTACAGGAATGCCTTTGATTTCTGGGTATTGACTCTGTATCCAGCTGTTTTGCCAAATTCATTTATTAGGTCGAGTAGTTTTTGAGTGGAGTCTATAGGGTTTTCCATGTACACTATCATGTTGTCTGCAAACAGTGACAGTTTCATTTCCTCCTTTCCAATTTGGATGCCTTTTATTGCTTTTTCTTGTCTGATTGCTGTGGCTAGGACTTCCAATACTATGTTGAATAGGAGTGGTGAGAGAGGGCATCCTTGTCTAGTTCCTGATCTTAGTGGGAAAGCTCTAAGTTTTTGTCCATTGAGTGTGATGTTGGCTGTAGGTCTCTCATATATGGCCTTAATTATGTTGAGGACTGCTCCCTTTATTCCCACTTTGCTGAGTGTTTTTATCAGAAATGGGTGCTGTATCTTATCGAATGCTTTTTCCGCATCTATTGATATGATCATGTGATTTTTGTCTTTGCTGTTGTTGATGTGATGTATTATGTTTATTGATTTGCGAATATTGTACCATCTTTGCATCCCTGGGATGAATCCCACTTGGTCATGGTGGATGATCTTTTTAATATATTGCTGGATGCGGTTTGCTAATATTTTGTTGAGAATTTTAGCGTCTATGTTCATCAGCGATATTGGCCTGAAGTTTTCTTTCTTCGTTGTGTCTTTATCTGGTTTTGGGATTAGGATGATGTTGGCTTCATAAAAAGAGTTTGGGAGTCTTCCATCAGTTTGGATTTTTTCGAATAGTCTGTGAAGGATAGGGGTTAGTTCTTCCTTAAATGCTTTGTAGAAATCTCCTGTGAAACCATCTGGTCCAGGGCTTTTGTGTGATGGGAGTTTCTTGATGACTGCTTCAATTTCCTTTGCTGATATTGGTCTGTTCAGTTTTTCTGCTTCTTCTTCATTCAGTTTTGGAAGATTATATTTTTCTAGAAATGTGTCCATTTCATCTAGGTTTTCAAATTTCTTAGCATACAGGTCTTCATAGTAATTTCTTACGATCCTTTGTATTTCTGTGGTATCAGTTGTAATCTCTCCACTTTCATTTCTAATTCTGTTTATTTGGATCCTCTCTCTTTTCTTTTTGATGAGCCTACTTAAAGGCTTGTCGATTTTGTTTATCTTTTCAAAGAACCAGCTCCTGGATTCATTGATCCTTACAATTGTGCTTTTAGTCTCTATGTCATTTAGTTCTGCTCTGATCTTGGTTATTTCCTTCCTTCTGCTTGCTCTGGGCTGTCTTTGTTGTTGTTCCTCCAGTTCTTGTAGGCGTAGGGTTAGGTTGTTTGTTTGAACTGTTTCTAACTTCTTAAGGTAGGCCTGTATTGCTATGAACTTCCCTCTCAGGACTGCCTTTGCTGTGTCCCATAGGTTTTGGGTTGTTGTGAGTTCGTTTTCATTTGTTTCCAGGAAGTTTTTGATTTCTTCCCTAATCTCGTTCTTGACCCATTCATTGTTTAATAGCATGCTATTCAGTCTCCATGCTTTTGAGTGTTTTGGGTTTTTACCCTTGGCGTTGGTTTCTAGTTTCAGACCCTTGTGGTCAGAGAAGATGCTTGATATGATTTCAATTTTCTTGAATTTGTTGAGGCTTGCTTTGTGTCCTATCATGTGGTCTATCTTTGAAAAAGTTCCATGGACACTTGAAAAGAACGTGTATTTTGCTTCTTTGGGATGAAAAGCTCTGTATATATCAGTTAAGTCCATTTCCTCTAAGGTATTGTTAAGTGACACAATATCTTTGTTGATCTTTTGTTTGGAAGACCTGTCCATTTTTGATAGTGGGGTGTTAAAATCCCCTACTATAATTGTGTTGCTGTCAATATCTTTCTTGAAATCCTCCAAGATTTTCTTTATGTATTTGGGTGCTCCTATGTTGGGTGCATATATATTTACAATGTTTATGTCTTCTTGGTGGATTCTTCCTTTGAGTATTATGAAGTGACCTTCTGGGTCTCTCTTTATGGCCCTTCTTTGGAAGTCTATTTTGTCTGATATGAGTATTGCTACCCCTGCTTTTTTTTCCTGTCCGTTTGCTTGGAAAA
Source organism: Desmodus rotundus (assembly GCF_022682495.2). Classification (NCBI taxonomy): domain Eukaryota; kingdom Metazoa; phylum Chordata; class Mammalia; order Chiroptera; family Phyllostomidae; genus Desmodus; species Desmodus rotundus. The sequence goes on along the minus strand of NC_071399.1, from coordinate 67,377,021 downwards.
TTTGTTTCCAGCCCTTCACTTTCAGTCTGTGTAAGTCTTTTGTCCTGAGATGGGTCTCTTGTAGGCAGCATATGTGTGGGTCATGTTTTCTTATCCATTCAGCTGTTCTATGTCTTTTGATTGGAGCATTTAATCCATTTACGTTTAAGGTTATTATCGATAGGTAGTTATTCATTGCCATTATTTCCTACCTGTGTTCCTCTGTCTTTCTCTTTTCCTTCCTTTCCTTAAAGCAGTCCCTTTAGCATCTCTTGCAGAGCTGGTTTGATGGAGCTGTATTCTTTTAGACTTTTTTTTGTCTGGGAAACTCTTTATTTGGTCTTCTATCTTGATTGAGAGCCTTGCTGGGTAAAGTAGTCTTGGTTGCAGGCCTCTGGTTCTAAGTACTTGGAATATTTTTTGCCATTCTCTTCTGGCTTGGAGCGTTTCCATTGAGAAGTCAGTTGCTAACCTTATTGGGGCTCCCTTGTATGTTACTTCCTTTTTCTCCCTTGCTGCCTTTAAGATCCTCTCTTTGTCTTGGAAATTTGCCATTTTAATTATGATGTGTCTTGCAGTGGGTCTCTTTGGGTTCCTCTTGCTTGGGACTCTCTGTGTTTCCTGGATTTGGGTGACTTTTTCTCTCCTCAGATTAGGGAAATTTTCCATCATTACTTTTTCAAACAGGTTTTCTATCCCTTGCTCTTCTTCTTCTCCTTCTGGTATTCCTATTATACGGATATTGTTACGTTTCATGTTGTCCTGCATTTCCCTTATTGCCTCTTCATTCTTTCTGAGCCTCTTTTCCTTTTCTTGCTCCTTCTGGGTGTTTTTTTCTACTTTATCCTCCAGCTCGCTGATCCGATCCTCTGCTTCATCAAGTCTGCTTTTAATTCCTTCTACTGTGTTCTTCAATTCAGAAATTGTATTCTTCATTTCCGCTTGGCTCTTGTTGATATTTTCTATTTCCTTTTTCATGTTGATATAGTTTGCAGTGAGTTCATTGTAGTTTCCTTGTAGTTTCTGGTAGTTCTCTTTGAGCTCAGAGAGCTCCGTGAGCTTCCTGATGACCATTGCTTTGAACTCAGTATCTGATAGTTGACTTGCCTCTTTTTCGGTTAGTATTCTTTCTGAGACTTCCTCCTTTCCTTTCATTTGGGAATTGTTTCTTTGTCTTCCCATTGTTTGTGAGGCTCTTCTTGTTGGCCTCTGCGTCTTAAATTGCTTTGTTCTGACTCCCTGGATTTATGATATGAACTTCTATGGTAGAATGCCAATGGGATTCGGTGGTGCTGTCTCCTTACTCTCCTGTGCTCACTGGTCTTGAGCTGACGTTTATGTGTTTAACACGTTCTAACTCTAGTCTTTTCAGCACTCCAGGTTTTGTTGTCTCACCTGTGGGAAAAAGAGAAAGGGGGGGCAAAAGAAAAGAAAAAAAAAAAAACACACACACACACAAAACAAACCAAAAGAAAGATGGGAAGGAGGGAAAAAGGAAATAGGAAAGGAGGAAAGGAAGGAAGGAGGGAAGAAGGAATAAAGAAAGATCGGAGGCAAGATAAGAAGGAATTTTAGCAAAAATTAAAACATAGAAATAGATAAAAGAAGGCAGGAAGAAGACATAAAAATGGTAAAGGATGGGAGGAAGAAGGAATGAAAAAAAAGAAAAAAAGAGAGAGGAAGAAGGAATTCAGGGGGAAAGGAAAAAAAAAGAAAAAGGATAAAAAAAAAAAAATCTTCTGTTGGCTTTAAACCGGTCAGGTTATTTCTGCTGGTGTCCTGTCTGTGCAACGGGAGGGGGTGGTTGGAAGGATTGGTTTCACTTTTCTCTCTTCCTGGGTCACACTCTTCGCTGTTTTGTAGGTGTGGTCCCTGGCAGTCAATCAGTCCGTTGATCAGCCAATCCAGCTGCTTTGGCTTGTGACGCGTGTGCGCGCAGCAGGGGAATCCAGCCGCTTTGGGTCTGTGACGTTATTTTGTGCTCTGAGCGCGCAGCCGGCGGACCAATCGAGCCGCCAGGGCTTGGAACGCTGGCGCGCAGGTGGCGGATTCAGCCGCCTTGGGGTTAGGACACTCGCCAGCAGCTTTGTATTTAGAAAACAGGCACCCAGCCGGCCCTGTGCTTGGTGAGCGCGCGCAGCCCGCTGAGCCACAGGCTCTGTGCTTGGGGGCCCGATCCAGCCGCCCTGGGCTTGAGTCTCTCGGGCGGGCGGGGCCGCCCTGGGACTGAATCACGCGGCACTCGGTTCCGAGGTTTTGGGCCTGTGGGTGGAGCAGCTAGACTCTGGTCCAAATTATCTCGGAGGTTTCAGGTGTGGGCGCCCCTCCGGGGTTTCAAGTGTGGGTCCCGTTCGCTAATCTGCTCGCGCGCGCGACCGGACCTCAGGTGAGCGTAGCAGTCCAGGGGTGGAGGGGGAGGGGCGCCAGGGGCCTCGGCTACTACCGAGAGTTCTCTAATTAGCCCCTGAGTGTCTCTATTTTCTTTTTCTTTTTGAGAAATTCCTCCTTTTCAAGCCCCCCTGGTCTAATCAAGCACCTGGCTGCTCACAGCGCAGCCTGGCCCTCTCCCAAGACTCCTGCCGCAGCCCCTGCGCCAGGGCTGGCGCTTCTGCCGCCCTTGTACCGCGCGGTCCTGGGTCCCGTGGACCTTATTGTCCTTCAGCACTCTTCTTACCGTCAGATCTTTCAGTGTCCTCTATCTTTGGTCTCTGATCTTCGTATATGCTGGAATACTGTTGGCTGTTCGCTCTGCTCCTCAGATCAGCTAGGTATTTCCCTGGCGTTGAGGGGAAGTGGACTCCGCTCCCACCTATGTTGCCGCCATCTTCCCGAGCTCCTGAAAATGTCCCTTCCTTTCTCTTTATCTCTTCCCTCCCAGTGCTGCTGTTTCCCTCTCCCCACCCCCCTCCTCTCTCTCTCTCTCTCTCTCTCATTTATTATTTATCAACTGAAGCTTTACCTTTCCAGGTGTCTTTTGATCTCCCTTTCTCTCCTCATCTCTCCTCCCATCTTTCCCTTCCTGCCTGGATCCTCCTGACAAATAATCTCTCTTGAAAAGTACCTCCCACCACAGCCTTGCCTTCCCCAACCATGCACGAATGCACGCACACACACATTTTATCTTTTGTACTGTGTTTTTACTGGTCCTTTTCTATGTTAATATATATTTAGAAACTCAAGTGCCTGCCTTCATGTTACAATTGCTTATAGAATTCAGTACAGTAACATGCTATACAGATTTGTAGCAGAGGAGCAATAGGCTATACCATCTAGGTGTGTGGTAGGTGTTGCCATCTAGGTTTGTGTAAGTGCACTCTATGATGTGTGCACCATGACAAAATCACATTATGACACATTTCTCAGAAGGTATCTCTGCCTTAAGTGGCACATGACTGTACCTACAGCTGACATGATTTTAAGTAAGAAAGTCCTGGGTTATCTCAAGAAAGAGGTCTCTGAAAAGCATTTAAATAATTACAAGGCATGGTTTCACAAGAGAAAAAAATATTCTTTGGTTGGAAGTACACTAGTTAGATTATTGGTTGATGAATGGGTATATCTGAAGTTCATTAACCCAAACTTCTGTTACCTGAGTGGTTTTCTTCCAAAGTTCAGATTATGTGATAATGGCAGAATTTAAGGTTAATATTGTAGCATATGATATAAAATTTTTTTCTCAGAATTTCTTTAATATTTAGAAAAAATTCTTTAGAGTTTCATGGAAAACTGAATATAGTACTTATTTTTTCAAAGTAACTGCATCATTTACCCACATTATTTTCTGCACTTCAGATTCTTAGGTAGCCTAGGCTAATTGCAGATCGTGGGACTGTCTAAATTTGTACTAATGTTCTCTAGAGAACCAGAAACAATAGGATGTATGTACATACAAAGAAACATTTATTTTAGGGAATTGGCTCATGTGATTATTAAGTCCAGCATCTGCAGGTGGCCAGCAGGCCAGTGACCCAGGGAAGCCAGTGTTACAGGTCCTCAGGAACACTGCCTGCCATGGAATTTATTCTTGTTCAGGGGAAGTCAATCTTTTTCTTCTATTCAGACTGTCAACTGATTGAATGAAGCCCACTTACATTATGCAGAACAATCTGTTCTACTTAAAGTCGACCAAATTAAATGCTGCTCTCATCTAAAAACACCCTAAAAGAAACACCCAAAATAATGTTTGACCACCTCTCTGGACACCCTGGACACCATGGCCAAGCCCAATTGACACTTAAAATTCATCATTATAAAATCTAAAAGAATAAAGGTGTTAAATTTTATACATTTTTCATGTTGTCAAAGTATCTTTTATAGAGTAAATTTGGAATTTCAAATTCTTTTGGAAATTTCCTCAAAATATTTTAAAAATGAAAACCAATTTTAGCATTTAAGATGCAGTAGAGAATCCCAATACCCTCATCCTCTCAGTGTTGTACAGGAGTTTATTTATTAATAGAAATTGTAGGTTCACAGAAAAATTTAAAGGAAAGTACAGAGATTTTTTTCATACCCTCCTTCACTATTAACATTCCACGCCATAGTGATACAGTTGTTATAAATGACGAACACATTGATAAATTGCAATCACCCTAATTTCATAGTTTTCATAGGTTCACTCTTGGTATTGTATATTCTATGAATTTTGACAAATGTATAGTGACCTATAACTACCATTATAGTATCACACAGAGTAGTGTCATTGTACTCAAAATGTTTTGTGCCTAATTTTTGCACTGGTGTGTGAACTTTCATTATATAAATATGCCTCGCTGTATCCTCTATGATTTTCATGAACATTTGGTTGTTTTTATTTCTGCCATTACAAACTATATTTAGTAAACATCTCCATAAATACCTCTTCCTATCTCCATTTCAAAACAAACAACAGAAAACAACCAGAATTTCAGATAGGCAATTAGAAAAAAGACATTTGCTGTTTTAAATTTTGTCCAATTTTTGTTCTCAAGCACTTCCCAAATGAATAAATAATTGTTCTCATATCAAAAGTTTTCCCCAAGTAAACACTTTACTTTTGGTAAAGTTTTGTCACTTAGAAAAAGAGCTGAATGAAAGCAACGCTTGTCTTATAAGATACCAGTCTGACAAAACCAGTGGGAATGGTTGACCTTGGGAACCAGATCAAGAGTCAGATTTACTGCATCTAGTCTCATCTTCTTGTCTATGAACTTCTTGTTGTAAACTCACAATAGAAAGTGGACAGATGGTCTAAGAAACAAATGATGCTGTTGGTAAAATGACTGATTTTTACTGACCTAAGAACAAGAAACATGTTTTAAATGTTTCTTTTACTTCTGGGAGAGAAAATTATCTCAGAAGTTGGGAGCTTAATGAAAGAAATTGGTGCTCAGATTCAGAGTAGTACCTACTTCATCCTCATGGTCAGAAATTCCAAGCAGGAGATTCAAAAGGCCTTTAGTTTTATACTTTTCTCTAAGAGTCTTAATCCTTAATAGCCGTTTCGGCAAGACCTTTAGGGTTGTGCTCTGTTGACAACTCAACAGTAGTCAAATGCTGAATATATAAACTTACAGCATCAAGGGAGAGCTATACTTTATCAGAGTCTTAATGATGATTCACAATGAGGAAATTAGGAAAATATATTCATGAGATTTGGGGCTACAATTTTAATGAATTTAATATAGGCTATTTAAGGCATAGATCTGGTTGGCTAAGTTTATAAAAATAAATTAGAATTGGTTCACATGGAAAGATGTAAGTCCTAAGACAAAGTTGAAAACTGTTGTTCTGATAATTGAGCTTTTTGTCCTGGTGAAAAATGTATTGTCTTATTGAGACAACGACTTGCTTAATGACCCATTTTTTGCTAAGATAAATTGTTTGTAAAAATTTCCTGAAGCAAAGAGCAAAGGTATTGACCACTTTGCAGTCTATTGTATTGGGCAAGACTTTCCTGGAACAAATAGTTTTTATTACAAAGTTGATCACAGACCTCAGTCAAAACAGTTAAGTTGAATCCCTGTAAGTGGTCTAACTTATTCCTATTAATTTGTACTATGTTATGAACTTAGTGTGCACTTATCTTTAGCCTTTCATAGTAATATAACATTAATAGATTTTATCAAATATTTTATACCTTTTTATCCTGTGCAGAGCTTAATATAATTTTGTTTTTAAATATATATTTGATAAGTCTAATCTTACCTTTCATTCAAATTTATCTATTAATCAAAAGTAGGTTAGTTTAATTAAATTTCATATTTTTGAAAAATTATTTTCATGAAAAATTATTGTAGTACATGGGTAATGTACTTTCATGGGGACATTGAAGTTTTCATTCACCAAGATCTAATGAAATTATTAAAATAATAACATGGCAAAGTTATAAGTAGGGTATTATTTACAGAAACTAAAGACAAAATTTGACCTATGTGAGAGGTATTTTATGACTTATTATTTTCTAAAAAGAAAGCTTTGAAAAGAGGCAACCTAAAAGTAATATATAAGGTGGACAGGGACTATTGGAATCATGTTTGCTCCTGATCCTCAATGGTGGAATAATAAGTTGAGGTAAATACTCTTTTTTCTTTCATATTAAAATTATTTTCACAATTACATTTATTTACTGTGTTTATTTGAGGGTTATGGGACAAATAAACTTTAATTTAATGCTAAGGCTAAAAGAGTGGGACTATAAATGCTAAAGAAAGATATTGAGGTTTAAAAATAATTATAGGATGTTTTGATCATAAGGTTAGTTATATCTAAAAATAGATGTAGAGTAGATGAAATACCTTATCCTCTTTGAGAATGAATTTATATAAAATATTAAATTTAATGGTGTGCTTGTTTAAATTTTTGGTGTTAGCCTGAAAAATGTAAAGGACACTATTAAATTCAGTGTCCTTTACATTCAGTGTAATTTGAAGTATAATTTGAAATTTGACAATAATAAAAATGATGCAGTATTGGCATTAAAACAGACACATCAACCAATGGAACAGAACTGAGAGCCCAGAAATAAATTCACGTGTACGTGGGCAAATAATTTTTGACACAGGAGCTAAAACATGCAATAGAATTAAAGAAACCCACTTCAATAAATGGTGCTGGGAAAATTAGAAAACCACATGAAAAAGAATGAAAGTAGACTGCTCTCTGTCACCATATAAAAAAACTCAAAATATATCAAAAACCTCAATATGAGATTGGGAAATATAAATTACATAGAAGAAAGCGTCTATGTAGTAAACTTACAGTAGTGAACTTATGGCAGGTAGTAAACTTATGGTCTTTGGTCTTAGAAAGCATTTTATAAATTTGACCTTAAAGGCAAGGAAAGTAAAAGGAAAAATAAATGAACTGGACTATATAAAACAAAAAAGTTTCTGCACAGCAAAAGGAATTGTTAATAATAACCAAAAAAAAAGGCAACCAAAAAATGGGAGAAGCTGTTTGTAAATGACATCTTCACTAATGGGTTAATATCTAAAATATGCAAAAAAAAAAAAAAAAAAAAAAAAACCTCATACAACTCAACACCAAATAAAACAAAAATTGAATTAAAAAATGAGCAGAGGAACTAGACAGACACAAACCCCAAGAAGACATACATGGCGCAATAGACATAAAAAGGTACTCAACCTCACTAGCTGTTGGGGAAATACAAATGAAAACTAAATGAGATGCTACCTCACATCTGTTACAGTGGCTATTCAAAACAAGAGAAGTAGTAACAACTGTTGGAGAGGTTATGGGGAAAAAGGAACCCTCATTCACTGCTGGTGGAAATATAAGCTGGAATAGCCACTAAGGAAAACAGTATGAAGGTTCCTTAAAAACTAAAGGATAGAGTTCCCACACAACACAGCAACCCCTCTTCTGGGCATTCACCTGAAGGTTTTGAAAACATTTATTCGCAAAGATGTATGTATCCTTAATGTCATTGCAGTATTATTCATGGTGGCCAAGACATAAAAACAGCCAAGTGTCCTTTGCTAGATGATTGGATAAATACGTGCTTCATATGTACAGTGGAATATTACTCAGGTATAAGAAAAGTGGAATATTGCCATTTGCCACAACATGGATGGATCTTGATGATATCTTGCTAAGTGAGATCAGTCAGACAGAAAAAGTAAAAAAAAACAAAAAACAAAACATGATTTCCCTAATATGTGGGATATAAAAGTGAAAACAACAAATGAACAAAGAGGGGAAAAATCATCTCACAGACACAGACTACGTTATGGTGGGGACCAAAGTGAAAGAGGGTAGGGAAGGGGGAGTAAAGGGAAAAGGGGGTCAAACTGATAGTGACAGCAGATTTGACTGTGAGTGGTGAACACAGTATGGAATATAAAGACAATGCATTATAGAGTTGTAAGCTTATAACCTATATAATTTTATTCACCATGTCATCCCAATAAGTGTAAAATAAAATAAAAAATAAAAGCAATGGACAAAGTTAGATGTCTAGTGGTAATAAGAATAAGTAGTTACCTGGGATTCATGAGGACATTATTTTTACAATCAGATTTTTTTCAAGGGAAATTTAATCCTGTTAGTTTTGTCCCATCTTAATGACAAGGGCTTTTATTTACCTCATTTGGAAAATATTAAAATCATTAAAAATGTTATTTCATTGTATTTGATTAGAGTTTTCTACTATTTTTATGGATTCTGATTGAAATAGAAAAAGTCTCTTAATTGAATTTTTAAACAAAATGTCAGATCTGTTTACTTCTTCATCTTCATAAGGTTCTTTTCTAGCTTATTCTCTTGAGAAAATAATGTTTTTTCTCAGTTACAAAGTATGAAAGATACTTATGTATGAAGAATAACAATAAAAACAAAACTCCTTAGCAGAAGGTGATAAAATTTAATAAAAGATTTATAAACTTCCATTGTGAATAAAGCAATAGTACATTCTTTTTAATGTACTTTTGTTATAGACATATTAATGCTACATTTTATTTTACATGAGTTCAGCCATTGAACCCCAAGATTCTTTGAAATTTTGTAAAAGTAAAATATGATCAAATATGAACTTTTGTAACATGTCTCTAGTGTACATCTTTCATATTAAGAAATCATCTGTAGTGTGATCCAAATAATTTAGTCTTATCAGCTAGATAATCAATAATGAATTTCTACTGAAATTTTCCATTTAAGTATCAGCTAACAAGAGTCAATTTTTGTTTTATCTTTTTATATTTTCATTTAATAGAATACCTGTTACTTCTTAATGAGCACTGACATCCTTCATGTTTATTCCAATTTATTTTAAAGGACACCTGAATATATTCTCTATTTCTTGTGCTAAAAATTGGAAATATACTTTAGTATACTTAATAACTTTTATGTTTTATATTATTAAAAATACTTATTTTTGTCTAATTTAAAAATTATTGGTTAGTCAACATCTGAGAAAGGAATCAAATAATATTTGAATAAGTGCACTGTATAATATACTTGTAACCCATATCTCTGTACTGATTCCGGTACTGATGTTCTCCTCGTAACTGCCACACTGTTGACAATTCTTGTTTCCATGAGATCAATATTTCACAATGTATTTGAATGTAAATAAAAAGTAGGGTGTCCACAGCAAACATTTAAAATAATTTATTAACAATGCAATGTTACTACACACTTCACCCATGAATGCATCAAAATTAATAGGATTTTATTTAATTACTTATATAAACTATAATTATTTTCAACTGTTGTTTCATTTCCTTGAGAGCAGATGACAGCTAGTTGGTGGGGGTGGGGAGAAGGTGAGGGGGTGGAGGGATTTAGCATAAAGGAAAAAGGACTCATGGACATGGACATCAGTGTGGTGATTGCTGGGGAGAGGGGGGTATAAGGGGACTAAACGAAAATGAAAAAAGTACAATAAAGTTTAAATCAGAAAAAGAAAACTTCCTTGATTTGGTGAAGGAAATAAACATGCAAGTCCAGGAAGTACAGGGAGTCCCAAGCAAGATGAACATAAACTCCAAGACACATCATACTTAAAGTGCCAAAGGTTAAAGATAAAGCGAGAATCCTAAAAGCAGGAAGAGAAAAGCAGTTAGTTAACTACATGGGAGTTTCCATAAAGCTGCCAGCTAATTTTTCCAAAGAAACTTTGCAACCTAGAAGAGATTGGTAAGAAATATTCAGTCATAAAAAGCAGGGGCCTACAGTCAAGATTTCTGTATCCAACAAAGGTATCATTTAGAATTGAAAGGCAGATAAAGAGCTTCCCAGACAAGAAAAAACTAAAGGAGTTCATCATCAGCAAACCATTATTATATGAAATGTTAGAAGGATTTATTTAAGAAAAAGAAGATCAAAACTATGAATGATAAGATGGCAATAAACACATACCTATCAAGAATTGAATCTAAAAAATGAATTAAGCATATGAGGAGAACAAAGACAGAGACAGAGATATGGAGAGCATTTTGATGGCTATCAGATGGGATGGGGTGTGGGGGAAAGGGTGAAGAGGTGAGGGGATTAAGAAGTGAAAATTGGTAGTCACAGAGTAGCTACAGGGATGCAAAGTACAGTATAGGAAATGCAGTAGCCAAAGAACTCATACACATGACCCATGGACACGAATAAAGAACAAAAGTTGGGGGATTGTCCAAAGGGGATGTGAGGGGCTAGGTGAAGAGAGGGAAAGGGGGAAAAATTGCAACAACTGTAACAGCACAAAATAAAATATTTCAAAAAATGCACTGACATAAAATTCTCAAAAGAACTTTAAAACATATAAATCTGTGAGTATTGTATATTTAAAGAGTCAGTTATTTATCATCTGAATGAAAAAATGCATAAGAAAACAAAACTTTAAGTTCTGTTTACCTACCATATTTATAATGGTTTTGAAGATGTATGATAACATCCTTTACTTGTTATATTATAAGCAATAGTTACAAATAAAAAATTTTCTTATATTAAATATCAATTGAATATATACAGAATGGTTTATGAATATGTAATGATAAAACATGTAATTTTTATTTTTTATAAGACTATTCCAATAAATAGAAGCTTCTACCTGAGGCAAACGGAAAAACAATGCTTCTAGAAATATTCCTTTTTGCTGTTTTTGCTTCATGCTTGTAATTCCGTGGCCTCTTAAAAGTGAAAGTGATAAATTACTATCAGCCTATGACAGCTTTTTGATGTGTCCCTTTGTACATGAAAAACTAAGTTGAGACCACCTGAACTCATTTCTCTTGGGATTTTGAACAACTATAAAAAATGGTTTTGTTTTGGACTTGGTGGGGCTCTGAAATGAAAATGCCATTATGGAGAGGAAAGCACATCAATCTAATTTGCTGCCTGGATCTCCAATCTCCTCCTTTTCACAGGTGAGCCTGTTTTACAGTATGCAAGATAATAGTCTTACCTCAAGTTTTAGTAATATTTTCTAAGTGACTTTTACATTTATGTTAACGGGGTTGGATCATAATGGAATTTCACTAATTTAAGTTGTTACTAATAAATTAATCTGAAGTTGTGAAAAAAGGAAGATTGAAGTATGTGTGTACTGTTGATATACCGGCCAACATTTCACCAAGGACATTTCCAAAGGGGCAAATGAGTAGATGCAAACAAAAAGCTACTATTATGTTTTGTTTAACAACAACAAAAAAAGGAAAAGTCTCTAATCGTGTAGTAATTTTATGCAAGGATGGGGATGAAAAATATTGGTTTTTTTGATGTTTCTTGTATTTCTGTGATTAAATATAGATTTGATACTTCAGGACAAAGAGAAAATATCTAGACAATAAAATCCTGTATCATTTTGTTGTCCTAAAAGAAGAACTTGAAAAAATGATCATATTATATTAATTTAATAAGACCTGCATCTTTGAAGAGTTGACACATAAAACCCTTATTTAAAAAAATCTCAGATTTTACAAGTGTACCATGATATTTATTCAATTAATCTACAGATTTTAAGTATGTATTATGCATGCATTTAAATGTTTGTTTTACTAATCTACAGAAGAAAAAAGCAAACAAAATATAACCAGAGACATTGAAGTTAAGAACAACCTCACAATAGACAGAAGGGAGTGGGGAAGGGACAGTGGGGAGGAGGGTTTTCAGGAACTACTATAGGGGACACATAGACAAAACCAAGGGGGAGGGTGGAAGCAGGGGAGGGAGGTGGGTTTGGCTCGGGTGGGGGGGGAATGCAGACAACTGTAATTGAACAACAATAAAATAATTAAAAAAATAAATGTTTGTTTTAATATATTTATCTAACATATATAAGAAGTCTGATGAGATTAAAGGCATATATATGGTATAAGGCATGTTTTTCTGCCAGCATTTACATTTTTTTTTATTGATTGAGTTTAGAGAGGAAAGGAGGAAATCAGTTTGTTGTTCCACCTATTTATGCATTCACTGGTTGCTTCTTGTATGTGCCTTGACAGGAGATCAAAGTTGCAACCTTAGCCCATAGGGATGATGATCTAACCAGCTTAGCTACCCTGCCAGGGCTCTGCCAGCATTTTCCCCTGCTGGGTTGAATGTCTATATTCTAGGCAAGATTTCTGTTCAATATGAGGTACTAAAGCCTTCACGGTTTGATGGAAAATTCTGTGTGAGTGTTGTTTAGAATATATATAATTATCATCTTATAAAAGATAATAAGCCACAAATGTTGCAGAACCAGTAATCTTTAAAGTAATTTTATTATTCTAGAGCCACCATTAATATTCACTTTAGCAGACAGATATGTGGGGATAATGACAGAAGTATGCCTGAGCATCATAGAGCACTGTGCCTAGGAAGTAGAATGCGAGGGCAACATTTATCTCAGTTCCTTACATCAGTCATGGTCCCCTCGAATGCCAGCACACTCGACATGTATTTTCAAAAGCCTTAATTGAAGTAACTATTTATAATGTTTTGGATGGAATTATGTTGTTTCAAAGAAGGTTTCAAGCCATTCAGAGATTAATAACAGCTTGAAAACATTTTTAACACTGATTTCCTAGCATGAATTTAGTCACCTGTCAGAAGCTATAGTTCTAGAGGGATGCAGCTTCTTTCAGAACAATGGGAAAGCAGAGTTGTAAGGGACTTCATAACCTGAACTCATTATTTTTCTTCATCTCATCTCCTGCTAGATGCCTTCATTGCTTGAAGCCAACCAGAAACCATAGGGAAGGAAGTGTTGGGTTATTCAGTCTTTACAGTACTCAGGCTCCCAGGACTCAGAGCAGCAGAGAAAAGGATGGTACATATGAGTTAACAGGGCCAATGGAGAATCACCAGCGCAGGGTACTATTTTTTAAGGATGATGAAGTGATTTCAAACAGCTACTCAATCAAAATTTCTGGTGTTGATTTTTGTAAGTTATTTATAAATTTTGGATATTAACCTCTATCAGATGTATCAGAAAATATGTTCTTCCATCTGTGGGTAGTCTTTTTATTTTGTTGATGTTTTCTTTTTCTGGGTAAAAGCTTTTTAGTTTGATGTAGTCCCACTTGTGTATTTTTTTTCTTTTGTTTCCCTTACCTGGGGAGATATATCAGATAATATACTGCTACGAGCAATGTCTGAGATTTTGCTGTCTATGTTTTCTTCTATGATTTTATGGTTTTGGGTCTAACACCAAAAAAACCCAAAAAACCCAATTAAAAAATGGGCAAATGACCTGATAGACACTTCTCTAACAAGGACATACACATGGCCAATAGACATATGAAAAGATGCTCAACATCACTAATCATCTGAGAAATGCAAATTAAAACCATAAGGACATACTATCTCACACCTGTCAGAATGACTATCATCAATAAATTGACAAACAGCAAATGCTGGTGAGGATGTGAGTAAAAGGAACCCTTGTGCACTGCTGGTGGGAAAGCAGATTGGTGCAGCCACTGTGGAAAGCAGTATGGAGCTACCTCAAAAAGTTAAAAATGAATCTGCTTTTTGGCCCAGTGATCCCACTTCTGGGAATATATCTGAAGAAAAGCAAAACACTAACTCAAAAGAACATATGCACTCCTATGTTCACTGAGCATTATTTACAATTGCCAAGATATGGAAGCAGCCCAAGTGTCTCTCAATAGAGGATGAATGGATAAAACAACTATGGGACATTGACAAAAATGGAATACTACTTGGCCATAAAAAAGAAGAAAGTTTTACCCTTTGAGACAGTATTGATGGATCTGGAAAATATTATGCTAAGTGAAATAAGCCAGTCAGAAAAAGACCAATATTATATGATTTTACTCACACATGGAATCTAATGAACAAACTGAACTACCAATTAAAGTAGAGACAGACTCATAGAAAACAGGATGACAACTAAGGCTTAAGAGGGTGTGGGGTGGGGGGATTGAGCAAAAAAGATAAAGGACTCATGGACACAGACAACAGCGTGGTGGTTTCTGGGGGGAGAGGGGCCTAAGGGGACTAACAAAAACAGTTTCTGGAATTAGAACACAAGAATCTGCACATTAGCAACCACACCAAGGGAAATTTTTATACATTAAATTTCACAAGCCTGTGTAGAATCACCTAACATACTCCCAACAAAAGAACTCAACTTCACATATCTTTGTTTATCAAAATATTTTAACAATTTTATTAAACAAATGAGTTCCTCACATCCTACAATAAATTACAGATCTTAGAAAATGTTCTCATACTGCCGGCAGACTTTAAAATAGCAGCATATTCTTTGTCTCATAACTTGTATGAAAAAAAACCTGTTAGTACCTTTGTTAAATTAGCTTACTACTCAGTCTGAATTTCTAACAAAACAAACATTATCTTGCTTACAAAATGACTATAAAATCATATTAAACATTAATATTAGCAATGATTTCATTAAAAGTGACTAATCTTATAGTATAACGTTCAAAATGGTGCTATCGTGACTTTCATGGAAATGCATATAATAAAGATGTTTCAATAATTTTATTTAACTCATTAATTAATAACAGAAACAATGAGATGTTAAAACTTTCCAAAGAACATTTGCCACTTTCGGCAATTTAACAAAGAAGTATTATAAAAAATGTTTGTATCATTTACAACACTGGTTAATGTCTAACGGGGCCATAAAAGACAATATTTATTGTTGTCGGTCCCAGTGGATGGAAAGTACTTCCGACTCCACTGGCCAACAATCTACAAATTAACCTCTGCCTCTGCAGAGTCGTGACATAGGCAGCAACACATCGATTCCAACATGGTGCTGACAAGAAAGCTAGCATTCCCTATTACCTATTTGCGAACTTAGAATAACTCTTCAGACACCAGAAACCATCCCTAACATAAATGTCAAGTGAAGAGTATCTATAATATTTGGGAACCTAGGTGACTTTCATTGTCTAAATACTATAACTGATTTAAAACTCCACTGGATGAGGCTATTTAAGATATATAAGTTAGCTAGGTCTAAGATACACAGATGTTCTTTCATGGGGTTATATCCCAATGAACACATCATAAGTTGAAACTATAAGTCAAAAATGCGTTTCATACACCCAACCTACTGAGAATCATAAACATGTCTGGCCTACCTGAAATGTGTTCAGAACACTTACGTTAGCCTACACTTGGGCAAATATCAGCTTGAGTTTCATCTGAAGAGTAATTATCTTCCTCTTCTTTTTCTCACCTGAAGCAGAAGACACAGATGGGCATTTCGTAGACATGATGGAAATGTGAAAATATACAACACAATATCAAAAAAAAAAAAACAAACCCTGACAACACAGTAACCTACAGAGTATCAGTTGTTCAGCTGCACATGGCTGACTGGAAGCTATAGCTCACAGCCGCTGCCCATCAACATGAAATAGTTTCACTCGCCGTGTTGCTCCTCTGGGAAAAGGTCAAAACTCAACACACAGTTTCTGCTGAATGAGTATTACTCGTACATCATTGTAAAGCAGCAAGATCATAAATTGAACCATCCTAAGTTGAGGATATTCTGTTAAGTGAGCTAAATATATTAAACTGCTCTTATATTAAACGTTGCAGGTGAAAATCACAAGTAGGGAAAGATGAAGCTTTAGTAACTTAACATTAAAAAATGATATTTATGTCCTTGGGATTGTGAAAGAACTTGAAGCACTGAGTGTAGATGGGAACAGCACTGTGACTACAACAGAAAAGATGTGTAAAAGACACCAGTAATCTTATAACACACATGATCATTTAAGGGAATCCCACGCACCTGAGTATAGTAACATGTGGCAGACTCCGGCCTGCAGAGTCTGTGTGTGGTGACCGAAGATGAAAACAAATTCACGGACTACAGAAGCCCTGTGGAGACAAAGGGAAGGGAAGGTACTCTCTTAAGAGGAGAGTCCTTCGGCTACTTCTCTCAAGGGGAGAGTGCGCCGACCCTTGCCTGGACAGGCTTTTATTGTTTTTCTAGGGTCTTACATCAAAGAAGGATTTATCATCTATTACGTAGAATATTGTTGTCTACATTTTAGGTACAATCAAAGAAATGAAAATAGCAGATGCAGAAGGGAAAGATGGTAAGCTGATTATGCTCCATCCTTGGGAAAAGCACACAGGCTTTGGAAATTACCTTGAAGAAAGGCAGTAAACACCTACCTTTTCAGACCAGGGTGAGGGAATTTTAGCAAGAGCAAGCCACAACAGTCTGAATGCATTTCCTAGGCCTGATTCCCATGGGAAAACCCAGTTTGAGGGTCTGGCTCCTGCCCACCACTTCGCTTCTGTAGGTTTTCCACACAGAGCTGAGTCACATTTGCCAGACTTAAAACAAACCTGTTCCCTACAGTAACATACACAGAGAACACAAATAACATGAGGTAAATTAATTCCATATCATTAACTCACAAAAAGGAGAGTTCAGAATGGAAAAGCCAGGAAGATTTTTGAATCAAGTAAAATTTGAAATGAGACTTGTAGAAGAATAAAATTTGGATTGTGAGAGGAAATCTTAAAGGGAGTACAAAGAGATAGAAATGATTTGTGTCTGTATTCATTCCAAAATATTAATCAAGTATTGATTCTATATCAGGTATTAGCTAGCAATAGAAAATGCAATGGTGAGCAAGAGAGATATATTTCTTGCTCTAATTAATACTTTCATTATAGTATGTGTCAATAGTTAATAAGTAGTTATATTTACCATAGTTTATTTTTTACAAACTTCAGTGTTTAAGTAACTAATATCAGGTCACCTGCTAATAAAGCAAAGCTCTGTTTGATACAACTCACTGAAATAGGGGAGAGTACAACTTTGACAGAGTCTTAGGTATGTTTCAGAAGGGGGAAGTAGGTTGAAGATATACTGAAAAAACTTGGGCCTGAGATCAAATGTTTTAAGAGGGTCCATCAAGTTAAGAACTTGTAGGGATAGGGTAAAGTATGTGATCTCATAGTTTAGTATCGGTTAAACTGCAAAGGAAGGGTCTTGAAGGATCCTGGATAGTTAAAGTTGGGCTTATCAAGAGGTGTTCACTTAGCTGAATAGATGGCATGACAGATAAGATAATCTGCTGGCATTTCTAGAAGCAATAGGTGATATTACTTATTAGTATATAATATGATCTTTACCAATTTCTTAGAACAAACAACAAAACACAAATGTTCTCAGTTCCTGGTCTTAAGAGTGTGTGTATACACACACACACACATACACACACATACACACTCGTATATATATATATAATGTGTAATATATAGAGAAAGTTTGCTATGTCATATTATCATTAATGGCTTCAGTATGTACACACACCTATGCATAATATACATCCAATTGCACAACATCTTGATTGATTGCATTTTACTTTAATTATTAAATAGTATCTTAAAAATACTCCATAAGAAGACCTAACAATCTTTTCATTCAGCCATGCGTATCTCTAATCAACACAAGGTATTTTACTAATAAACAAAATCTATGTTAAAAATATATTGTTGTTATTAGAGTGAGTAATATTTAAATAAGTGTTTTAGTTAGAAGTTACATATAAACACACCTACTCTCAGCTGGACAGTGTATTAGGATCTTATAAGCCCAATTTTCTATATCTCAGTTGACACTGGATATTTGAAGCTAAAGTTGTACATTTACCACTGACCTATGTACAATTTAGTTTGGTTCTAGGCACCTTTTGTGCAATGAACTAATGAAGTAACCATAATGGCACAGAATCTTGCAAGTGGATGTTAAATTGCATTGGATATTTTGTTTCCTTTTTTTTTTAAATTTCCTAGCAGACTTTGAGTATATGGCAGAATTTGGTCTAAGGCTTGTTTTTATTGTTACCTATGAAATTAGAAAGAGATATACATCTTCATTCCCTGTAACTATTAAAGGATTTTGAACTTGCCAGGCCTTTTCATGCTTGGAAAAATAAGGCATGCGGTTACATGTTTTTCTAAGTAAAATAATGAATCCTGTAAAGTTTTCTAGAAGGACATTTTAAGATATATTTCAAATACAAAAGGAATACTCAGGTTGAATTGTGTGGAATGAATGGACTGAAAAGGGGGAAAAGAGAATTCCAGAAACCCATTCAATGGCTAACAGTGAATAGAATCCTGAAGGAATAGCCACATATCAGTTAAAGAAAGGGGTTAGAAGAATGCGTGAGAATAGTGTGGACAATCTTAGAATCTTCTAATAACTAAGAGGGAATTCAGAGGATAGAACTGGAAGTTTGTGTGGAACTAAATGTTGGCAAGTTTTCTCAGTTTAATGACCTTTACTTTAAGTGACATCTAAAGTAAACAAGACCTAATAAATCAGGTCTTGGTGGAGACGTAGAGTATAGATTTCCTTCAAGAGCCTCTGTGTAACCCATTAAAGATTTAATGGAAGGTTCACATAGTAATCACTTGAGAAAAGACCACGGAGGACGTTCAATGCTGGGTAAAGTACTTGCTTTAATCGTATGGATTGCATTACATATATGAATGGGAAGATGGCTTTGTCTCTAAAATAGAACTCAGCCCTCTGCCAACAGCTAGTAGGTGACCTTGAACGAGATACTAAATGTTTAACTGTTAGTTTAGCTCTATAACTGGTATGACAGGTGATATCATGTCCATTTGATACTATTGCTTAGATAAAATCATAAAATAATGTTTTAAAATAGAAATATTATAAAAATATGAAGCAATTTGTCTACTTCATTTTCAGGTATTGTTGAATGTTCAACACTAGTACTTCTTTCTAAAAATTTTAGTAGCAACATAGAGAGAGAGAGGAAGAGAGATAAAGAGATAAACAGAGACAGAGAGATGTGGGGAGAAGAAGGGAGATCCTCTTCTGCTACTATAATTATGGAACTTGTGAGCTTTTGTTTTCAAAACACAGAATGATGAAGCAGATACACTGGGAGAAGCACTGTGGAGAAAGAGGACATCATTTCTTTATAGTATATCTTCAAACCCCGATCTTATTCTTAAGAACCAGTGCCATTGCTAGCCTTGCATTCTGTGAGATTTCTCTCCTAATTTTTACATTAAATCCCTTATTTTTTTTCCTGAAAGTTGTTTAAATTAGGCTTCTATAACTTGGAATAAAAATAGTCCTAATTCCAAAACTATCACATTGCACTTAGAATCAAATACAAAACCATTTCAATGGCCTCCTGGCTCCATGTGGTCCTTCTTCTTTTCTTTCCCACCTCATCTCTTTCCAGCCTCCTCCTCACTCTATGTGAAAGAACAGATCATCTCATATTTCCATATCCTCAAAGTTTGTGTTTGCCCTACAGTCTCTACACTGGTTTTTGTACTTCATCTAGAAAATTCTGCTTCTAGATCATTTTCCTCATAAATTAAAAACTCAGTGGTTTAGAAGACATTTTTCTGACCACTCTCATAAAAATGTTTTCTTATTATCATTCTCCATCACATTACTCTATATACTTAAAATTAGAATTTAAGCTTCATGATATGAACCATTTTATGTTTTATATACTGCTGTTTCCACGTGACATAAAGTAGGGAATAGACCATAATAAGTATTAAATATTTGTTCAATAATATTATGGAAACCTATAAATACTTCAGCAGGAAAATTATATGGTCATGGTTATTTTAAGAAGTTACAAAAGTTTTAAATAGAGTATAGAGGAATCAAAGTCAGAGTCATTAAGAATTGTTACAAAAAATGACGTCTAAAATTGATGATGACCGTACATAAAACAAATTAATAAATCCATTTAGAAAATAAAAGTAGTGATACCTTTCAAGAAGAGATGACTGGCTATGAAAGGCATTTATTTGTCTGTGTGGATTTTTAAAAAATTAACTTGTCACTAATGGATATGAATTTCTAACTCTAACATACTCTTTACTCCATGAACTACTTCTAAATGAGAGCCTGTATGTTCTTGGAGCCAGGTGGGGAGAAGATGAGGAAAGCATTTTGTGTGTGCATTAATGATGTAAAACAAAGACGTGCTGTTTCTTGCTCTCATAGAAAACCTATAGAATTACAATTTTATAATTGAAATTTTGAGTTTGCATACATTTGCTTTAAATTGTGTAGACATAAGATGTGCAATGGATTTTTGAAAAGTTATTAAAAAAATTGAGCAGTAAACAAGATGGTTTGTGTAATCTGAAAGATGTAAAATTTATTAAGAAGGTCAAAGAATTAGAAAGCCATTTTTGTAGTATAGACGAACAGTGAGAAAATTAAAGTTCATGAGCAAGTTCAAACAAGGGACCCACAAAAAAAGTTTTCATGAGACTTTGGAATGTCCTGGCAGCTAGTGAAGGCTATGAAAAGTGAAATAAAGGAAAATGTACAGGACGCCAACAGTGAAGGGAAGCAAACCAGGACTCAAATCAACAGTTTGGAGCAGAAGAAATAAACATCCAACCAGAAAAGAATGAAGAAACAACAATTCAAAAAAATGAGGAGAGGCTTAGGAACCTCGCAGACAATTTTAAACATTCCAACATCGGAATCATAGGGGTATCAGAAGAAGAAGAGGAAGAGTAAGAAATTGAAAACTTATTTGACAAAATAATGAAGCAGAACTTCCCTAATCTGGCAAAGGAAATAGACTTCCAGGAAGTCCAGGAAGCTCAGAGAGTCCAAAAGAAGTTGGACTTAAGGAAGTACACACAAAGGCACATCATAATTAAGTTATCCAAAATTGAAGATAAGGAGAGAATATTAAAACCAGCAAGAGAAAAGGAGACAGTTACCTACAAAGGAGTTCTCATAAGATTATCAGCTAACTTCTCAAAAGAAACCTTGCAGGCAAGAAGGGGCTGGAAAGAAGTATTCAAAGTCATGAAAGGCAAGGACCTATATCCAAGATTACTCTATCCAGCAAAGCTGTCATTTAGAATGGAAGGGCAGATAAAGTGCTTCTCAGATAAGGTCAAGTTAAAGGAGTTCATTCTCACCAAGTCCTTATTATATGAGGTGTTAAAGGGGCTTATCTAAGAAAAAGAATAAGATCAAAAATACAAACAGTAAAATGACCACAACCTCACAACTATCAACAACCAGACCTAAAAAACAAAAACCAAAACAAACTAAGCAAACAACTAGAACAGGAACAGAATCACAGAAGTGAAGATCACATGGAGGGTTATCAGTGGGGAAGGGGAAGGAGGAAAATGAGGGAAAAGGTACAGGGAATAAGTAGCATAAATGGTAGGTACCAAACAGATAAGGGGAGGTTAAGAATAGTATGAGAAATTGAGAAGCCGAAGAACTTATATGTGTGACTCATGGACATGAACTAAGGTGGGGTAATGATGATGGGAGGTGGTGATAAAGGAGAGAAAAAAATGGGACAACTGTAATAGTATAATCAATAAAATATATTTTAAAATAATACTGGAAGTTCTAGCCACAGCAATGAAACAAAAAGATAAATATAAGACATCCAAATTAAAAAGGAAGATCTAAAACTGGCATTTTTGCATAGTCATAATATTGTATATAGAATACATTAAAGATTCCACACACACACATACAGACACACTACTAGAACTGATAAATTAATTTAGTAGAGTAGCAGGATACAAAATATATATTTAGAAATCAGTTGAATTTTTAAGCCAATAATGAACTATCAAAAAAGGAAAACTAAGGAAACAATCCCATTCACAATTACTTCAAAATGAATAAAATACATAGGAATAAATGTAATCAATCATGAACAAGACCTATACTTGGAAAATTATGAAACACTGAAGAAAGAAATTGAATAAGACACAAATAAGCGGAAGCATACACCATGTTCATGGACAGGAAAAATTCACATCATTAAAATGTCCATACCATCCATAGTAATCTCTAGATTCAGTGCAATTCTTATCAAGATACCAGTGGAATATTTCACA
Organism: Desmodus rotundus; assembly: GCF_022682495.2. Classification (NCBI taxonomy): domain Eukaryota; kingdom Metazoa; phylum Chordata; class Mammalia; order Chiroptera; family Phyllostomidae; genus Desmodus; species Desmodus rotundus. The sequence continues at coordinate 67,354,704 of NC_071399.1, read as the reverse complement.
GAACTGGAACAAATATTCCAAAAATTTATATGGAAACACAAGACCTCGAATAGCCACAGCAATCTTGAGAAAGAAGAAAAAGTTGGGGGAATCATGCTACCTGACATCAAACTATACTATAAGGCCATAGAAATGAAACAGAATGGTACTGCCTTAAAAACCATTGTAGTGTTATTTGCAATAGCTAAGATTTGGAAGCAGCCAAATATTTCTCAGTATCTGAATAAATAAAAAAAGCTCTGGTACATTTACACAATGGCATACTACTTGGCTGAAAAAAGAAGAAAATTTTACCCTTTGCAACAGCATTGATAGACCTGGAAAGCATGAAGCTAATTGAAATAAGCCAGTCAGAGAAAAACCAGTACATTATGATTTCACTTATATGTGGGATCTAAACAAAACGAACTTACAAGCAAAACAGAGACAGACTCATAGATAAAGAGCAAGCTGACTTTATTTTGGTCAGGTGCTGAGTGGCAGGCTGGTGGGATTGAGAAAAAAAGAGCTCATGGACACAGAGCACATGGTGATGTTTGCCTGGGGAGGCACAAGGTGAAAGATATGGGGGATAAATAGTTATGGGAGGAGACCTGACTTGGGCAGGTGAACACACAGTACAGTGTGCAAGTGATGTGTCATACAGCTGTGCACCTGAAACCTGTATAATTTTGTTAACCAATGTTACCCCAATGAATTCATTAGAAAGGAAAAAAAGCTAATGCTTAATAAAGTTCTTACAAAATGACAGGTTATAAAATATGTATTACATATTTTTGTCATCTCTGTCAAGTAGATTTTCTTATGAACACTTTTTACTTATGAGGGGATAATCTGAGAGGTAGAAATGTAAGTCACATGATGAAGGCAGGATTCAAACGAAGGCACATATGTTCAAAGCCTTTTCAAAAGTCAGTATAGTATATTACAAATAGGGACTTTAAAAATTGACAATAATATGGATAGAAATTATATAAATCAAGGAAGCAAGTAACAGTGTATCGAGTTTTGTGAGTTAATATGGTGATATTGGAAACAAAGACAATGACACAGGCAGTCTATTAGCCAAGCACCATTGCATTCTAAAATATATTCTGGAACAAAATTAGAGCAATGTTGAAGAAGGAAAACTTTAAGTAATTTATTTGAGTAGCATGTTTTCTCTTTAAAAGTGTTACTAAGAAGTTAATTTGGATTATAACAGAGAACAAATAACTTCTGTCACCACCACAATCACAACAAAAAAATGTATATGGAAGACATTATTTCATAATGCATTTTAGGAGATTATGTATACAAAGTAGAATTATAAGTGAAATAGCCGGTCAGAGAAAGACAAATACCATATGATCTCACTCACATGTGGAGTCTAAGGAGCAGACTGAACTAGCAAGGAAAACAGGGACAGAGCAGAGCTATTGGGGGAAGGTGAGGTGGTGGAGGGATTGAGCAAAAAGGAAAAAAGACTCACGGACCACAGTGTGGCGATTGCTGGGAGCAGGAGGGGATGAGGTGACTAAATGGTAATGGAAAAAATAAAATAAAGATTAATAAAAATTAATGAATGCTGTAGAATTTTAATTTCTTTTAATTAGAAACTCTCTGGCTGTCTATCGCTATAGTAACAGTTAAAAACAGACTTGTTTGTATTAGAGATAAATCATTTGCTTTTCATTGAGAAATTTAATCGTCAAAGCCAATTTGTGGATAAAAGTATATATTTTATCTGGATTATACCTCTAAAAATCGTATTTTGATTTCTAAATTTTGTTAAAATATTTTATTAAAAAAGCAACTCCCCCTCTCCAAGTAATCAGATGGCATGTAAAATTAAAGCTGCTTTGGCGCCTGTGATGAAATAGAATTTGGTAATTTGATTAAAAGTTTAGGTAACATGTATTAAGGGAAATGGCAGAAAAGTGCATTTTAAAGGCTTTATTTATTTACTTATTTTTAGAAAGAGGGGAAGTGAGGGAGAGAAACACAGATCGGATGTTTCTTGGATGCGCCTCTCAGATGTCCCCAACTGGGGACCAGCCTGCAACCCACTCGTGTCCCAACAGACCCAGGGGGAGTGAATGACATACTATTACTGAAAGGACCCCCCTTTCTCTCTGGGGGTCTCCCCCAACCTACTAGGTTGGCCTTGCCCGCCGCCAGAGGAAAGACGTCTCTCATGCCAGAGACTGGTGAAAAGGAAAGGAACTCTTTATTTAAAAGTTACACAGACTTAGAGTAATGACTTAATGTCTTCATTAAAATACTAAAGTCCTTTAGAACACCCGCAGACACACACAGTCCTTCCTTCTCCCTCCGCCCAGTCTCGGGTACCGTGTCTCAGGAAAAGAAGTAGAAGTCCGTGATTCAGGCTCCCGGCACCATCAGCTGTGTTGCTGCCACGGGGTCCCTACTCTGCCAAAGCTGTGTGGTTCTCTTCCCCTTCTCCACCAAAGCCACGTGGTCTTCTCTTGGGTGTGGCTGCCGTGCCTGTCTTCCTCTGCAGCCCCATTTCCAGCTTCTCCTACCATCAGTTACACCCGTGTTCTTCCAGCTTTACTGGGCTGCCATAATGAGTCTGTGCAGGTGTGGCCCCATGGTATGGAGCCAATCTTCTCCAAGCTCTCACACAGGTGCTGGAACCAGGGGGAGTTGCTTCCCAGTTACATCTTGGCTGAAAGTCACTCCCATCTCCCTGGCTCAAAGCAGGGTCACAGCTATTTAACATATCTATGAAACCAGTTAAAGGCTATAGATATGTTAAATGACCGTGCAGAGGTTAGCTGCACAGCTGTTGCTGTACAAAACAGCTCTGAATGGCCCTGCCCCATGGGTCCCTTCCCCCAGCTCAGGCTTGTGGGGGTGAGGACATCCTATATATATATTTTTTTTCTAGTACTTTCTGGACACCTTGAGTTCTGGACCCCATTACAAATCCCTATTTGGGGCCCCCCTCTTGGCTGTACCCTGTTACAACATGACAACCAAAACTTAGGTATGTGCAGGGATCTGTTAGCCCGAATCCTTATCTTGCTCCAGACTCCAGTTGTTCATCTTGTTGTAAAGCAGATACGTGACGAGACGCAGTTAATTAAAGCTGGAGCGCCCTGTTACACCATGACCAGTAATTGAACCTGTGAACTGGCGGGCGCTCAATCCACTGAACTACACCAGCCAGGCCGAAAAGTTCAACATTTTATAAAGGTAATGAAATAAGTTTTGATTATGAATAAAAGACTGAGTTTGTTTTGTTTTAAAGTGCCTGGATGTTTTAGAATATAAAAGAGGATAAAGACAATGTTTAAATAGATACAGAAAATTATAGCTCTCAGGAAGTAAATTATTTGCCTCACTTCATAGGAACTGCAAATAATAAAGCTAAAAGCAGCATAAATATGTTAATTTGTTTTTTTACAAAGTTTCATGCTATTTATAATTTTAAAATGCAAGGGAGCTAGTGAATTATTTACTGACAAATATTATATTAGTGCAAAACTAGAATTTGGTTTTCTCTGAGATATTAACTGATTTCAGGTTATTAGTTCTACCTTTTCTACTTTATTTTTTATTTATTCTATTATCATTATTCCATTTTTTCCCTTTCACCCCGCTCCACCCACCCTAACCTTCTCTCCCCCAGTCTATCCCCTCTCCATTGTCCATGTCCACGAGTCATTCATACACGTTCTTTGAATAACCCCTTCCATTCCTTCCACCATTCCCTCCCTCCTCCTCCTCCCCTACAGCTATCAGTCTGTTCCGTGTTTCCATGTCTCTGATTCTGTTTTTCTTGTTAGTTTATTTTGTTTTAGATTCCAGTATTAAGTGAGATCATATGGTGTTTGTCTTTTGCCGAATGGCTTATTTCATTCAGCATAATAGTCTCCAGTTCCATTCACATTGTAGCAAAAGGTAGGATTTCCTTCTTTTTTTCTGTTGTGAAAGCATTCCATTGTGTAAATGTACCAGTTTTTTAACTCATTCATCTGCTGATGGACACTTGGGCTGTTTCCAAGACTTGGCTATTGTGAATAATGCTGCTTTGAACATAGGGGTGCATAAGGTCCTTTGAATTGGTGTTTCAGGATTCTTAGGGTACATTCCCAGCAGTGGAATTGCTGGGTCATAAGGTATTTCCATGTTTAAATTTTTGAGGAAATTCCATACTGTTTCCCACAGTGCCTGCACCAGTCTGCATTCCCACTAACAGGGCACTAGGGTTCCCTTTTCCCCACAACCTCACAAGCACTTGTTGTTTGTTAATTTATTAATGAGAACCATTCTGACAGGTGTGAGGTGATATCTCATTGTGGCTTTACTTTGCGTCTCTCTGATGGCTAGTGATGTTGAACATCTTTTCATATGCCTATGAGGCATCTGTATGTCCTCATTGGAGAAGTATCTTTTCAGGCTTACCTATTTTTAATTGAATTTTTTGTCTTCCTGGTATTAAGTTATATGAATTCTTTATATATTTTGGAGATTTAACTGTTGTCCGATGTATCACTGGCAAATGTGTTCTCTCATACAGTCGGTTCCCTTTTCATCTTGATGATGCTTTCTTAAGCAGTGCAGACAAATTTTAATTTGATGTAATCCCATTGTTTATTTTTTTTTCCTTTATTTCCTTTGCTCAAGGAATTTATCAGCAAAAATATTGCTATGTAGGATATCTGAAATTTTACTGCCTCTGTTTTCCACTAGGACTTTTATGGTATCATAACTTATATTTATGCCCTTTATCCATTTTGAGTGTATTCTGGTGTATGGTGTGAATTGGTGGTCTAGTGTCATTTTTTTGCATGTACCAATACAGTTTTCCCAATACTATTTATTGAAAAGACAGTTTTTATACTATTTTATGCTCATACCCTTTTGTTGAATACTAATTGACCATAGACACCTGGAATTATTTCTGGGCTCTCTACTCTGTTCCATTAATCTGTGTGTCAGTTCTTAAGCCACTACCAGAATGTCTTGTTTACAGTGGCCTTGTAGTATAGATTGATACCAGGTATTATGATCCCTGCAACTTTCTCCTTTTTTCTAAGGATTGCTGAAGCTATTTAGGGTCTTTTTTTGGTTTCATATAAATTTTTGGAATATTTGTTCTAGATCTGTGAAATATGCCATTGATATTTTAATAGGAATTGTTTTGAATCTGTAGATTGCTTTGAGTAATATGAACATTTTAATGATGTTAATTCTTCTAATCCATGAACACGATATATGCTTCCATTTATTTATTACCTTCCCTTGAACAGACCGATGACAACTAGTGAAATTGAAGCAGTAATCAAAAAACTCCCAGCACACAAAAGCCCCGAACTGGATGGCTTTTCTGAGAATTTTACCAAAGTTATTCATTGAATAACTAACACCTATCTTTCTTAAGCTATTCCAGAAGATTCAAGAAAAGGAAAGACTCCCAAATTCTTTTTATGAAGCCAGTATTATCCTATTTCTAAAACCAGGTAAAGACAGAACAAAGAAAGAAAATTACAGGCCAGAATCTCTGATGAACATAGATGGTAAAATCCTCAATGAAATATTGTCAATCCAGATCCAGCAATACATTAAACAGATCATACATCATGATCAAGTGGTATTCATCCTAGAGATGCAAGGATGGTACATTTGCAAATCAATAAACGTCACATAAACAAAATGAATGATAAAATGATATGATTATATCAATAGATGCTGAAAAGCCTATGATAAAATCCAGCACCCATTTATGATAAAAACACTCAGCAAAGTGGGAAAAGAGGGAATATACTTTAACATAATAAAGGTCATATATGAGAAAACTACTGCCAACATCATACTCAATGGTTAAAAACTAAAAGCATTTCCTTTAAGATAAGGAACCAGACAAGGGTTCCCACTTTTCCCACTCTATTCAACACAGTACTGGAATTTCTAGCCACAGAAATTAGACAAGAAAAAGAAATAAAAGACATCAAAATTGTAAAGAAGGAAGTAAAACTGTCATTATTTGCAGATGACATGACAGTGTACGTAGAAAACCCTAGAGTCTCCACCAAAAAACTACTTGACCTAATAAGTGAATTTGCAAAGTAGCAGGATACAAAGTTAATACCCAGAAATTGATAGCATTCTAGTACACCAAAAATGAATTATCAGAAAGAGAAACTAAGAAAAGAATCCCATTTACTATAGCTGGGAGTTTAACAAGTAAAATAAACTATGTAGGTGTAAATTTAAGCAAGGATGTAAAAGATCTATACTTGAAAAGCTATAGAACACTGAAGAAAGAAACTGAGGAAAGTAGATCTTTAAAAGTGGTGGTAAAAGTGTAGGTGGTATATTCTGTACAGTCTTTTTAAATAGAAGATTTGATGTCTCACAACAATAATTTCTGGCCTTCTGTTGACCTCGCCATGCCCTTGAGTGTAAAACAAGCTAAGGTTTCTTAAATTGCATTACTTTCTGTGTGTATTTAAAAATATTATGTTGTTGCTTTGATTAATAAGTAATCAAATTATTGTTTGTCAGTAACTACAATCATACTTAATCCAATGACAAAGTCTATTGATAAATTTTTGAATTTTCTTCCTCAGTATCAAACTCTACATTTAAAGGGAAACAATTAGTGTATCTTTCACTCTTAAATCATTTTTGAATTTTCTCAGAGGTTCTTAGGCAATTTCAAAATTATTCTTTCACTGTATAAAAATAAGGACATGTACTAGGTAATTAGCTTTGCTTAGAATATTTCATATTTCTCAATTAGATGCAATACTATCGTAAGATCTTCTATGGGGAGAGTTGTCAAATCAAAGACAATTTTATAAAATATTTTAAAATAAATGTTTTGTAGATTGTACACTTTTAAGAGTAGATTAAAACACCCTTTATATATCTTGCTATCCTTTGTATAAATAAGTTCTTATCTTTAAATTAAAATTTAATTACATTAATATACAATGATTATTTTATTGAAAAGAAAATTTACTCTCTGATATTTATATACACCTCAAAGTTTTGCAATGCCAAATGTCAAACATGTCACAATAAAGCTGGAGGTGGGGCAATAAGAGGATAAAAACACAAAGGAATAATAACAAAAAAGTTAATGACCCCATTTAGCCATTTTACCAAACAAGAAGTTTCCTCTTTCTTCTAATGCTTATCTGAAGGCTCAGCTTCATGAGCCACAAGCCAGACTTTGTGTTGTCAACAAAGAGAAACAGTCTCACAGACCCACAGGAAAGACGATACCAGGTATTTTTAATTAATGGCATTTCAATAAATTTATTTGTTAACACAGGTTTCAGAGATTAAATTGACAGTGCTCACACAACCATAAAATGTACCTAACAAGAAAAGGTCATAATTTCATGGAATCTGTTCCAGAAGCAGGAAGCTATATAAAAACTGACTGGTGAACACAGACTAAAAGAAACAAGAACCATTTATTAATGACCCAAAGAGAATTTTAATCATAGTTATGTGTTTTGGAATATTATTATTATTTTTGTTTCATTTCCTCATATTTATATGTACATTTCCTTTTTTCTTATGAGTTCTTCTCTAACTCTCACTTAGTAGGTTCTCATTTTATAAATGGAAATAAAGCATTTTAAATGGGATATAATTCTTGTCAAATTTCAGAATTCAGAATAAAAAAAATTTAATGAATCTGCTAATTTGTATGACAATACAGTATTTAATAGGGATAATAAAGAATAGGCAGACCATCAATTAGGCAAGAAAGGTTTTTCCATGTAGTATGATGTTTGAGAACTGTTTATTCACTTGTAATTTTGTATGACAAGCTCACCATTAAGGGACAAATTGCACACTTATAATGTAGATTCAATGCACATCAAGCTCTTTAGGGATATAGGCAAAGGGGGCACAGTATGACCTTCTAGTGTCCTACATGGTCATAGATAAGGCAAATGTGATGATTATCTCCTTTTGGAGGCCAGAGAACCTATGTTTGACATTGATATTTACAATTTATTAAGGTCACAGAATCTTTGAAGTTACTTGTCAACATGAAGATTTAGACAAGAGAAAATAGAAATAATTTCTGTCCAGTTAAAAGGTAATCCCAGGTTTCAGTTTTATTGACAATGTAGCTATTTTAATAGGAAACATAAGGAGTGTACAGGCCATCAATTGGGCAAGAGTTTATTCCATGCAGTATGATGTTTGAGAAGTTTTAGTTCACCTGTAATTATGTACTAGAAGCTCACCATTAAAAACCAAATTGAACACTTATACTATAGAGCCAATGCATAAATGATACAATGATAATTTTTTGGCCAGTTAGGGACGTGAACAAATTTGAGTAAGAAAATGGAAGATTTCAACGTATAGCTGCTGTAAGAGCTGTCTAAAAGGAGAAATGCTTGACTTGGTTTGTTAACCTCCAATAGGAAGAACAAAAAAGAATAATCTTTTAAAATATAATCCTATGTCTCAATGAAATTTAAAAGAAAATATCTAACCTCAGTAGTTGTTTATATGGTACATTCAAGGGGTCCTTGCACATTTAATTGATATGACTTTTTATATCTATGTAAATACTCAGGGAAACACACAATAAAATGAGCATTTTTGCCATCAACAATAATTCTAAAACATTATGACCAGAATTTGGGAACTGTTAATAAAAAAATTATCCAAAATTTGATATAAGCAAAGGGAACACAGTATGGTTTCCAATGTCCTGCATGGCCATTGTTAAAGACAAATTTGATGATTATCTTTCTTTTTCTGGAGAGGAGGGACCTATGTTGTCCATTGATATTTCCTATTAAGGGCACAGAATCTCTGAGGTTACATTTCAGCTTGAAGACTTACACAAAGGGAAATTGAAATAATTTCTGTCTAGTCCAAAGGTAATCCCAAAGTTTCAGTTTTTTGCTCTGAAGGATATTATCAACAATATTATATGTAATCTAGAAATCTCCTCCTAGTATTTTTATAAGAGCATGTATCATCTAGTTCCTAAAAATGATTTTAACACCTTATTAATAAGTTGAAACAATTATTTGGTATGGATTTATCCTTTGTTCTTATAAAAGTTACACTTTTATTTTTTTTTGTGAGCCATTATTTAACAAGTCTGAAACTTCAGGACTTATTATTTAATAATAACTATTTTAATTGAACACAATATTTTAGAATCTATTTGACTGAGGTGTCCATATATCTTTGGGGATCCCAGACCCCTTGGAGAAGTCAGAACTCTATTTGTTCTTCAGGCTTCATAGTCACCCACTTAAAGCATGTGCCAGCTTCTCTTCAATAAGCTATACAAAAAAGAGAATGTTTCTATTCTATAAATAACCATATATTTCATCAAAGCAGAACAAATATCTACAAAGCCTACCTGTATTAGTTACCTATGGCTGCTGTAATAAATTACACTCCCTTAATGGCCTAAAACAACACACAATTGTTGTCCTTGCTGTTTTGTACGTCAGAAGTCCAACATGTCCCACTGAATTAAAATCAAGGTGTCAGCAGACCTCCATTCCTTGTGGAGGCTTTGTAAGAGAATCTGTTTCCTGTCCTTTTCCAGCTTCTGGAGATCACACGCAGTCCTTGATTTATGGTGTCTTTCCTCCATTTTCAAACCCAGCAGCAGTGGATTTTTTTTCCTTCACATCGCTTCATTTCTCACATTCTACCTCCCCCCCTTCCACTTTTAAGGAAACTTCTGAGTACATTGGGTTTACCTGGATAATCCAGAACAATCCTCCTGTTTTAAACTCAAGTGATTAACAAATTTATTTTTATTTGCCACCTTAATTCTTCCTACACAACATAAGACATTCACAGATACTGGGAATTAAGACAGACATCTTTGAAGTAGAGAACCTTCTTCTACATACCGTACTTATTCAAATAGGAGGTTGAATAATAACTCATATAAAACAACGATGTTTTAGGAGTATATTCCTTGGTAAAGTCAAGATTATTTCCTGACTGATTCATTGTTTCATTTATTCACTCAGAGGCAATGTGTTTTTCAAGAAAAAGCCACGGTATAGTAGTTATGAAGGAAGAGTTTTTGTCCCAATGAACTTCTTATGGGCTATGTAATAGAACAACTTATTATCTTTGACTTTCCCCTTCTAATTTTTTAATCAGAAAAAAATGTCAGTTAAATCCACCTCAGAGTGTGCTCTGAGAAGTGGGTATAACAATTAGTATAAAGCAATCTCCAGGTGCCAAACAAATTTAGTCAACAAATGTCAACTGTAAGCTGTGTAACACAGTGCATAACCTAAATAGATTTTCAGTAACTGATGTTTATTAATTAATCACTTATTCTCCCCAAAATATTTGAAACTCCTGCTATTATATTACTAAGCAACACCAACACACATAATATATACCACATGTTAATTCTAAAATATTAAAATAACTATGTGGTATGACTGAAAAAATAGCACTAACACTGATGTTTTATTATAATTAGTACCATTTCTTATTTTATAGATATTACTCATAAAGAGATTATCAAAAATTTTCAGGGTCCTATAAGAATCTTAAGAAGTGTTAAAATTAAGAATCTCTAGTTTTCATACTACCAAATTCCTTGTAAGGGTAGCATTTTATTAGGTCTACTGTAAATTTTAAAAAATGAGTTGCCATGGCATCATGAATCTCCAAATGCTTTACGGTTTTAACACCTCCTATCCTCTATCCATAAATTAGCCTCAGCAAGGACTTCACTGTGTTGTCAGTTCATTTAAAATCAAGCAGTCATAGAACTACGGGTGTTATAAATTTACTTCTGGAAAACTAGATTTTATTTTTCATGATAGATGAATTATAATTTACATACATTTAATGGTTTGAGGTCTATACATACAGTGTATTAAATTACTTTAAATTAGTATATTATGAAATATAAAATTTCATTCCATTTCACAGTTTATAGCTTAAATAATATATAATTCTAAAGGTTGACTCTTTATCATTGCTCTTCATTTTAACCAGAGAGTAGATTTTTTTTCCTTACTCTAAGAATGTCTTGTCATATCTAAGAAAGCTATTTCTCTGAAAGTTGGTTTCCAAATTCCTGAAGAGTGCCAAAATATTTTTATTTTGCAATGTTGATTGAATACTTTAAATACATTGTTTTAGATGATGTTACTTTCTTTAAACAGAGTACGCTTCAAAGATTACTTATCTTCCTCGATGGATAAATCATGGTTTGCCGCATTGTACTATAGTACAATATAATGTATATCTTGGGCCCTTCAAGATACAGAGATGGTTTCCTTTGTTAAGAAGTTCCCAATCACTCGTTCTCTATTGTTTCAATTTTTATTTTTGGTTTAGTTGAAATAGTACTAGACTACTAAAACAAGATCTTGATTTGTTCAATAATAACTTTAGGGATATAGGGCAATTTACTTGATATTTTTAGGTCTCAATTTGTTCATTTTGAAAATTGTTTGACATCAACCTCAACATTTCTTGTTCAAACATTTTTTTGTCTATAAATCACAGTTTCTCCAGTGCATAAGAATCTCCTTAATGGGTCAGGGAATTCATTAGAAGTTTCAGGGGACTGAGTTTGACTTTGTTGGGAGGGAACCAAAAATAGACTTACTTGAGATTATTTCTACACAGATTATATTTTTGGAACATTATCATAAATAAGACAATTGGTTGTCCCTTTCCTCAAAGATATTAAATGAGACAAGTATCCCTGCAATAAATGAGGAGGGATAGGTAGCCAGTTCTCCAGCAAATGCTCCCTGGTTAAGAAGACTCATATGGGTCATATTCTGGAATGTGGAATTTTTCATGATTGTCTGGAAGAGTGGTTCTCAATGAGGGACGATTTTGCCTTTTGAAGGGGTCATTTGGCAACATCTGGAGACATTTTTGTTTTTCAAGATTGTAGGGATGGCTGTGCTACTGATATTGAGCAGGTAGAAATCAGTGATGCTGCTAAACATCTTAAAATGGTTAGAAAACAACAAAAAAATTATTAGACCAAAATGTCAGTAGAGATGCTTTAAAGATATAATGATCAGGACAAATTCAAAAGCTTGACATTATCATATTTGTACTCTATTATATCACTCTGATTATGATAGTGTATTGGGATTGACAAAGGTGAGACTTTACTTAGTGCATCAGATAATAAATACAAATTACAGAGTCTGTGGCCTGAACTAAAGATGATATGAAAACATGAACAATATTAAAAGCTAATGGAACAAAGTAATAAATATTCTTCATGATTAATTAGTTGAAGCCAGAGAGTGAGCAAGGATGCTGTCACAACAGAATAGATGGTAAAAAAGATTGAAAGACTGCAGAGGAAGAAGCAAATTTCAATAACTTAGTAGGTGTAAATCTTAATGTCTGTCATCCAAATGAAAATATCCAATAGATAATAAGACAGTTCAAGACAAAAATCTCCGATGTGTTTGTTGAATATATACCTCTTAACATAGTACCTAGAATATAGTAAATGCTGTTTATTGGCTGAAATAATGAAAGCAATATCATTTTATTCTTTATATATCCCTCCACCTAGAAGAAACAAACCTGAGATTCCTTGAACACACTAGGGAACTCTGCTAGACTGTTGATATTACTTTGCTGTAATTTTCTCATCTATGGAACTAGTTCATCACCTCAGATTCTCACTTTATATCAGCTCTTTCTGCCTTCTGGAGAATCTTCAAATGTATATATTTCAGGTGTTTATCATCTTTGACATAACCTTTATTTAATTTTTAGACTAATGTTAACCAAGATCCCAATATTCCATGACTTTGAACCTGAATCTACCAAAGTTAAGGCTGTCGTCACTCACACATCACGTCTGTCACTGTAGTCACTTTGTAAAATGACAGTCCTGTATTCTAACTGTATGCTTTTTACATACTCAGAGAGTTGATGATTAAAGAGACTTTGTAATAGCAGAGTAAGGATTTATGTAAATCCAGTCACCCATAAAATCAACGAAAATTCTGGAAAAAGTGTCAAAATCATATTTCTTAAGTTCTAGAAATTAAGCAAAATTTGCGACAATCTGAGAAGTGCATATTCAAGAAAAACTGATGAGCCTTAGTAAGAACAAGAGTCGTGGCTTTTGAACCTGCTCTCTTCGCCTCTGCTTCTGCCCAGCTCCACAATAGCTTTAAATAGCAGTAGCCTTGTAATTGTGGTAGCTGTAAAACCCAGCAGCCCCAAAGTTACTAAAAGCAGCATACAGGATAAGATTTCTTCAAAATTATTAATTATTCTTAAAATAATTATAATTAACTACTATCTCCCCATGGAAATATATTGTCATCCTTGTGAAAAATAAGTTAATGGTAAATAGGAGGGTTAACTCCAGGAAATTAAATTCTATTCCATTGATGTAGTGGTTTATTTTTATATGAATATTATACTGATGTAATTACTGTAGATTTGTTGTAACGTTAGAAGCCAGAAAATACGAGTCCTCCAACTTTGTTTTTTTCAACATTATTTTGACTATTCCAGGACTTATGAATATTCGTATACATATGAGGATCAGTTTGTCACTTTGTGCAAAGATGCCAGCTGCAATCTTGGTAGATATTCTCTGGAATCTGTAGATCATTTGTGGTGTATTGCATCTTAACCATACTGAGTCTTCTGATTCATATGTGTGGGATGACTTTGCCATTATATACATTTCTTTCATTTTTACATCTCTTTGGTTAAGATAATTTACTCTTACTCCTAGATAATTTACTCTTTTGGATGTTATTGTAAGTGGAATTTTTTTCCCTAATTTCATTTTTGGATTATCCTTTGCTGTCGTATAGAAATACAATTAATTTTTGCATATTGATCTTGTAGGATACAACCATGTTGAATGCATTTTTTAGTCCTTGATTCTTTTTGATAATGTATTAATATTTTCTCTATATAAGATCATGTTATCTGCATATAGAGATAGTTTTTGTTTCTTCCTTTCCAGTCCAGGTGGATTTTATTTCATTATCTTGCCCCATTTAGAATCTCCCATTTAATGTTAAATAGCAGTAGCAAGAGCAGATTTCCTTCTCATATTTCTAACCTTAGTGAGAAAGCATTCAGTCTTGAAACCTTAAGTATGATGTTAGCTGTGGGTTTTTGTAGATGTCTTTTATTAGATTGAGTAATGTCCTCACTATTGCTAGTTTGTTGAGTGCTACTGTTGTAAAGTCATATTTAGTCTTGTCAAATTAATTGTTGCATCTATTTGTATGAACGTGTATTTTGTCCTTTATTGCATTGATATAGTGCATTTTACTAATTTAGTTGAGATGTTAAATAAATCTTACATTCCAGAGATACATGTTACTAGATTCAATTGTTTAGGATTTTTTTTTAAATTCTGTATCTGTGTTCATGATTGATATTGATGTATAGTATTCATATTTTATGAAGCTTTTCTCTCAGTTTGGTATTAGGGTAATACTGGCCTCATAAATAAATTGCAAACTTTTATCTTGTTTCTTTTTATTTGGAAGATTTTGTGAAGAATTGATATTCCTTTTTTAAAGATTTGGGAAAATGCACCATTGATCTTATGCTTTTCTGGGTTATTTGTAGGTAGACTTTAAAGGATTATACTGATTGTTTTTAAAGATTATTTATTTTTAGAGAGAGGGGAAGGAAAGGAGAAAGAGGGAGAGAAACATCAATGTGTGGTTGCTTCTCACGTGTCCCCCACTGGGGACCTGGCCCTCAACCCAGGCTTGTGCCCTGACTGGGAATCGAACTGACAACACTTTGGTTTGCAGCCCACACCCAATCCACTGAACTACACCAGTCAGGGCCCGATATTTTTTTATTGAGCTCATTTCCTGGAGTAAATATTTTATAGGGAGCTAAAAATTCAGTAATTAAGATAAATATTTCAATGCAATATTTTAATAGTAAAAATCAATAAAATATATCCATGATTAACAAAATATCAAAATTATAAATAAAGATACATGTTATTATTGACTTCTCCTTTGCCTCATGCCATTATATCCCTCTTTATGCTACTAAATGTGTGGTTTAGCATATTGGACTCTGGAGTTGTAAAACTAGGGTTGTAATCTCTGCGCACACTAATGGTATAGTAAGTACATACTGTCACCTCTATAAGCCCAAATTTTCTCACCTGTAAAATATTTATAATATTGTGGTTGTTTGATAGGGTTTATGACATGATTAAAAAGACAAAGTATTTGGAATATTTTGGGTAATTTCTAACCATTTAATTTTGATATATGACATTTATCGTTTTAGCTCTTATTTATTTATAGTTAAATATAGTTCTTGGTAGTACATTGAATATATATAATGCAATATAACACCCCCCACACATAATGTGTATATATAAATATATACATATACATACATATACATATATATGTACATATATATATAATCTCCAGAAAAACAGTGATTAAGCAGTGAAGCAGTGTGAGATTTATTCAATCTATTGCAGTAATGAGAAGACCACCTTCACAGAATCTTGGAAATGTTTCAAAATTGGAAAATAAGTAAAAGGTATTTATTGACTTTGACATTAAGGTTAAAAACTGGATGATTTTAAGTTGGGATGGTCAGAATTTGACATAATATCTTTGGACTGGGGATCACAGACAAGAAAAAGCCTAGACGTGAATCTTGTTGAGCCTGTTGTTAAACTTGATAATTAAGCTATTAGTTGTTTTACATAGCCATCGTCTAAGGAACAGTTATTACCTAGTGCAAGCTGATGTTATTTTCATTGCTATTAACATTGTTTAAGACAGAAGCAGGAGATATGTTGTCTTCATTGTTCTCTCTTTTAATACATACACATGTTTATAAATGTATTATACACACAGATAATAGATAATAATCTTTTTAACTATGCAGTAAATTAATATTAATTTGTAGTTACTAAAATGTTCCTGCTCCAAGTTAATCTAAAATCACCATCCTCCTTCTAGGTACTCTGTTGGCAGTAATTGCTCCAATCCTCTCATGATTGTAGGTCCTTACAGGTCCAGCAACATCCTTTGAATAGTAACGCT
Source organism: Desmodus rotundus (assembly GCF_022682495.2). Lineage (NCBI taxonomy): Eukaryota > Metazoa > Chordata > Mammalia > Chiroptera > Phyllostomidae > Desmodus > Desmodus rotundus. Next base: position 67,338,658 of record NC_071399.1, on the reverse strand, counting down.
ACCTCTTCAGACAAGATAACATTTATTGCGCATTATCAGTTTTAGCCCAAACTCAGTTCATTATAATCTATGGTAATGATTTTAGTTCATTAGAAATATGAATATAAAACACATCAACAGACAACTCTCTTTGAAACACAGGGTAATTTATAGAAACATTGATGAGTGTTCGTGCATGTTCTTTTTGTAATTAGCTAGTATGTTTTTAGGAAGCTACTGCTTAACTGAAATTTTATTGTGGTCCTTTAAAAGATAGTTCTTAAACTAGAATCAGCCAGCATTTTTTCCTTCTTTTGAAAATACTTGCAGCCATCCAGCTAAAACAGCATGGCAAGTGACAAGTGGAAAGGATGTTGTAATGAAGCTTGGTACCCAGGAGACCAAGCTGCAGTTTTTTTGAAAAGCCTGTTTTCAACAGGAACTAATCTAATATGTATCTTGTTGTTACTATTGAGCTATACAATAAAGAAGTTAAAAGATATTACTATTCATGCTATTCTACTGTTTTACTTCAATAAATTTGTATTTTATAATTGCTTATACATTACTGAAGTGACAATTAAATAAAGGAAATAACTAATATAAATTAGGTTAAAGGTTTTGAAACTTTTGGATATTTGTTGAAGACTGTGGACAGCTCTTTTTGTTGTTGTTAACTATCAATATCTGAAAGGCACGAGAAAGAGTACAAAAGTTTTTACATTTCTATGTCTTTCTTTTACGAGGGCAATTCATAACATTCTCGTAGTTGGCAAATATCAATATCTAGAGGTGCATAAATTTCTACCAGATCACATAATCATAGAAAAGGGGAAAAATAAATTTCACAACATGACTAAAATTAACAGCACTTACCTAATTCAAATAAAATGTCTTTTTCATTCTGAGCTTGTGTTTGTGGCCATGCTGAGAAAATGCTACTGTGGTGGTAATAGGAAAAGCCCACTCATAAAAGACCTGGGAGAAAGACGAATTTATTATTGTGTTATTCATAGATAACAATGATCAAATTACACATGTAAGACACAACAGTTTTATTCTCCCTTGATAGAAGTGTTTCACCACTTTCCTAGTTGAGCATTATGTATAGGAACTAATGGTATTATACTTAGAAAGTTACTTCTTTTATTAGAAGGAAGTACTCTCAGGGCATTTGCAATGTTTACTAGTGCTACATAAGTGTATTTTTTTAAGTACCACAATTATTCATTTGTATTCTTGCAAGGTAGATATAAGATAGCCATTTTTACGTACTGATAAAGTAATGGGAATACAAAACAGAATTAAGGGATAAATTGTGAAGAAAAGAGAAAGGAGGGAGAAAGAGTAAATCTGTGTGAGATAAAAAGAGAGGCTCCAGTCATTCATTTGTGATTCATTTGTGTTTACAGAGCACGTGAGAGTCCAGAACTTCAGTATCACGAACTGCATCTGGACCATCAATAGCATTCTGGGACAAATAAAGTAAACATTAGTGCACAGAATAAAGAATGTATGATATCATCAGCAAAAGATGTCTTGAAATGTGATTTTTCTCAGTTTATTTCTTTCTCCATATGATGTGCAAAATTTGTCAGATACCACTAAACTTTATGAAATATCTACATTTGTCACATCAACCAAAAACATAGCCCCCTGTATGTATTAATTTTCAACCTTCCATAACAGATAAGTTCTGGCTACAAAACATTCTGAGGGGCACAAGAAGAGGGGGAAAAATGTATAGTTTTAAAGTTACAGGATGTTAGAGCTAAACAAGAAATTATTTTCAGAAAACAAATTCCCCTCGGTGGATTGGAAGGCAGAAAGTATTATGTAGGCTCAAGGGTTATTAAAACCTAAATTTGTCCTTATTAAACAAACATAAAAACTGGATGGTTGAAAACAGAATTGGATTTGAATGAGGAATTAATCCAAAAAGAAACAATTTAAAAGAAAATTTGAATAGGTTAATAAAAATAGGAATATGTTTCCCATGAAACTTTTCTAAGGAATACAAAGTTGATATTCCAGAAAGGAGATAAGGTCATAGGTAACCTATGACTTCACTTACATGACCCTCTGGAAAAAGAAACACTAAAAAAACATCTGGACAGTAACTGCTGGGGCTAATGGCAGGAAAAGGGAATACTATGGGGCAACAAGGAAACTGAAGATAATGGAAATATCCTGCACCTTGAGTTCCACATTACTGTCAAATTCATAAAACTGCATATGAAAAGGGTAAACTTTTTTCTATGTAAATTATTCTTTAATAAAATTACTTAATATTTGTTAAAGAATAGTGAACAAATATTGAACCCTGGCCTGGGTAGTGATGTGCATGCTAGAATGTTTAAGTTAAAGTATTCTGGTAGGTGCATTGTATTTTAAATTACATCAGAAAGGTAAAATAAATTGAATGGTAGTGGAGGAATAGAGAAATACCAGATATGTGTTAGAACAGAAATAGCATTTTAAGATGGCAGAGGAGTAAGTGGGAGTTATGCTGACCTTCTCCTAGGACAAAACTGGGATTACAACTAAATTAAAGAAACATCTTCCTGAATAACCAACTGAAATCCAGTTGGAGAAAAACCTTATAACCAAGGACAGATGGAGGAAACCACATCACCGCGATAAGACTAGGTAGGGAGGACAGAAGAGGCACTTGAAGGCTGGCCAAGTTCCCACAGGGAACCGCTGAAGTTCTGGAGGGATATTTCAGCAGCCAGGAGGTTCCCCCTGAGAAGTGTGGCTCCCCAGTCTACAGCAATTGAACTGGGAAAGGAGCCCAGATAACATTTGGCTATAAAAAGCAGCTGGGTTTCTGTCTACCAGGGAGAGATAGCTGGAGACACAGAGTGCCTCTTAAAAGACCAATGCACAAAATCTCATTTGCAGCCACTTGCCCTGGGCTCTGGCTGAAGGAAGTCAGAGTGGACTACAGATGCGTGAGGAAAGTCTGGGGTTTGGGGGCCTGGGGATAGGACTGAAGGAACAGCTCCCAGGTTCCCTGCACTGAGTCAGCCGATATATTGCAGAAGCCATCTTTCTCAGGCAGATTGTCCCCTCCAAGTGTCATCAACATGAGGGGAAGCAATGGCCCTGCTCACAGGAATCATCCTTACCCCACCCTGTGTAATTTAGGTTTGGTTGCTAAGAGTACAGCTGGAGGCTGATTCCAAGAGAGAGCCTAACAGAAAGCCTTCAGGCAAAGGCAGATTTCTGGGAGCTCTGAGGCTTTAGCTGACCCTCCCCCAGCCTGGTAAAGGCCAGCCTTAGTGTACAACCTGGTTCTTTCTGCACACACTCAGGCTCAGCAGAGAAAGTCATGTGCTGCAGATCAATGATAGCTCCAAATAGTCTGTCCAGGGCCATTCACAGGGAGTGACTGACAAAGGCCTGCACCAGAATCTTTGTAGATCTACCTAGTGCATAGAAACAAATACAAAGAAGCAGCCAAAATGAGAATTCAAAGAAACAGGGCCCAAATGAAAGAACAAGAAAATTCTCCAGAAGAAGAAATAAATGAAATGGAGGCAAGCAATTTATCAGACTGATAGTTTACAGTAATTTTTATTATGATACTCAACAATGTGAATAAAGACATAGAAACCATAAAAAAAGACCAGTCAGAAATAAAGAATGCAGTATCTGAAATAAATAATACACTGGAAGGAATAAACAGTAGGTTAGGTGAAGCAGAGGATCAAACCAGAAATTTGGAAGATAAAGTAGGAAAAAACACCCAACCAGAGCAACAAAAAGATTTAAAAAAAATGAAAAATGAGGAGAGCATAAGGAATCTTTGGGACAACATAAAGTATAACAACATCTGCATCATGGGAATACCATAAGGAGAAGAGAGTAATCAAGGGATCAAGAACCTATTTGAAGATATTATGACTGAAAACTTCCCTACTCTGGTGAAGAAAAAGACCCACAAGTCCAGGAAGTGCAGAGTCCCACACAAGATGGACCCAAAGAGGACTACAACAAGGCACATCATAATTAAAATGAAAAAGCTTAAAGACAAGCAGAGAATCCTAAAGGCCACAAGAGTAAAGCAGGTAGTTACCTAGACAAGAACTCCAAAACTGTCATCTGATTCCTCAACAGAAACATTTCAGGCCAGAGGGGGTTGGAATGAAATATTCAATAGGATGTAGAGCAAGAATCTACAAACAAGGCTATTTTACCCAGCAAGGTTATAATTTAAAATTGAAGAAGAAAAAGAGCTTCCCAGACAAGAAATTGTAAAGGAATTTGTTAACACCAAGCCATGCTGCAGAAAATGTTAAAGGGCTTGCTTTCAGACGAAGGAAAAGAAAATCACAATGAAATAAACAAACAAACAAACAAAACAGAGGAAAGTAATTCAAAAGTAAAATGCAATAAATAAGTATCTATCAATAATCACTTTAAGTGTAAATGGTTAAATGTTCCAACCAAAAGACATGGGATAGCTGAGTGAATAACTAAACATGACCAATATATATGCTGTCTCCAAGAGACCCAGCCCAGATTGAAAGATACACCCAGACAAAAACTAAATGGATGGAAAAAGATATTTCATACAAATGGGGGGAAAAAAGCTAGTTCATATATGACAAAATAGACTTTAAAACCAAGGCTATATTAAGAGACAAAGGACACTGCATAATAATAAAGGGAACAATCCAAGAGGATATAGCCCTAGTCAACATTTATGCACCCAACACAGGAGCATCTAAATAAGTGAAGTAAATCTTGATGCACATAAAGGGAGAGATTGACAGAAGTGAAATCAAAATAGAGGATTTTAACACCCCATTGACTTCACTGGATAGATCTTCCAAGCAAAAAATCGACAAGTAAGCATACTAGATCAAATTGATTCGACTGACATCTTGAGAATTTCACTCCACAGCTGCAGAATATACACACTTTTCAAGTGCACATGGAACATTTTCTAGGATAGACCACATGTTAAGACACAAAATAAGTCTCAATAAAATTTAAAAGATTGAAATCATAACAAGCATCTTCTCTGGCCAGAAGGCTATGAAACTAGAAATGAACCACAGAAGAATATTGAAGAAGAATATTGAAAAATACATGAAGACATGGAAGTTAAATAACGTGTTATGAAACTCTGAATGGGTAAACAACAGGATCAAGAAAGAAATCAAAAGACACTGACAGAAATAAAAATAAAAATAAAACAATCTAAAATATGTAGGACATTGGGACAGCAGTCCTGAAAAGGAAATTCATAGCATTGTGGGCCTATTTCAAAAAAAAAAAAAAAAAAAGGAAAAGCTTGAATATACAATCTAACTTTACACTTAGAGGAACTTGAAAAAGAAAAACAAACCCCAAAGTGTGTAGAAGGAAGAAAATAATAAAGATTAGAGCATAAATAAATGAAATAGTGTAAAAAAATAAAAACATCAATGAATCTAAGCTCCAGTGCTTTGCAAATCTAAAATTGAAAAACCGTTAATCAGACTCATCAAAAAAAAAAGAGAGAAATGACCCAAATTAATAAAATCACAAATGAAAGAGGAAAAATAACAACTGACACCAAAGAAATATAAAGGCTTTTAAGAAAATATTATGAACAACTACATGCTAACTAATTGGATAACGTGTACAAAATAGATAAATTCCTAGAAACATACAATCTTCCAAAACTAAATCAGGAAGAATCAGGAAATCTGAATATTCAAATCATACCTAGTGAAATTGAAGCAGTAATCAAAAAACTCTGAACAACAACAACAAAATCCTTGGATGAGCTGGCTTCACAGGAGAATTTTACCAAACATTCCAAGAAAAACTAACATTTCTTCTCAAACTATTTCAAAAAAATTCAAGAGGAGGGAAGGTTCCCAAGCTCATTTTACAAGGCCAGCCTTATCTTAATTCCAAAATCAGATAAAGACACTACAAAAAACCAAAATTATAGGCCAATATCCCTGAAGAACATAGATTCTCAAATCCTCAACAAACTGCAGTGGAACTTCAGTACTCGACTGCTTTAGAACTTGTCAAAATTGGTACTTATCATATTTTGAAGAGAAAAAATGTTTCAGCATGCTTGCCACTCCTTGTACTTGCTAGAACTTGTATGAATCATGATGCCACCTGCAACAGAAAATGCATCATCAATTGTAGCTTGCTTGAAATGTTGGATTGAATTAATGATGAGTACCAAGGTATCACAGTATTAGCAAACTGAATACAGCAATACATGGTAAAGAACATAAACTATGTTCAAGTGAGATTAATTCTGGTAAAGCAAGGTTGGTACAACATTTGCAAATCAATAAATGTGATTCACCAGAGAAATACAATAGGATAAAAACCACATGATCATATCAATCAATGCAGATAAAGAATTAAAAAATCTGGCACCCATATATGATAAAAACTCTCAGCAAGGTGGGAATAGAGGAAACATACCAAAACATAATGAAGACCACAAATGACAAATCTGATGCCAGCATCATTAACAATTGGAAAAAATTATAAGCATTCCCACTAAGATCAGGAACAAGAGAATGATGTCTGCTCTTTCTTATTCAACATAATACTGGAAGCCCCAGCCATAGCAATCAGACAGGAAAAAAACATAAAAGGTATCCAAATTGGAAAGGAAGAAGCAAAACTGTCTTTATTTGTAGATGACATTAAACTGTACATAAAGAACCCTCAAGATTCCACCAAGAAACTACTAGCACTGATAAATGAATTCGGCAAAGTAGCAGGATATGAAATTACTATCTAGAAAGCAGTTGTATTTTACATGACAATAATGAACTAGCATAAAGGGAAATTAAGGAAAGAATCCAATTCACAATTGTTTCAAAAAGAATAAAATACCTAAAAATAAACCTGAGCAAGGATATAAAAGACCTGTCCTTGGAAAGTAATAAGACACTGAAGAAAAAAAAAATGAAGAAGATACAAATAAATGGAAGCATATACCATATCAATGGATAGGAAGAATTAACATCATTAAAATATCCATGTTACCCAATGCAATTTATAGATTCAATGTAACTCCTATCAAGATTTCAATGATATATTACATAGAACTAAAACAAATATTTCAAAAATTTATATGGAACAACAAAACAACAACAAAAGTCTTGCATAGGAGCAGCAATTCTGAGGAAGAACAAAGTTGGAGGAATCACATACCTAATATCAAACTATAATATAAGGCCATAGTAATTAAAAAAACATGGCACTGGCATAGAAACAGACACATAGATCAATGGAACAGAACAGAGAGCCCAGAAATAAACCCACACCTTTATAGTCAATCAATTTTTACTATATTCAACATTTTACTAAATTCAGGCAGTTCAGGCTCACAATCTGAAGTCCCCAGAGTCACCACAGTCCACATGCCATGTGTTAATTCAGGTAAAATTGACTTGAACATAATAAACACTCAAGAAAGAAGTTCCTTTTTTGTATTGTTGTATGGTAATTAATTTTGTATTATTGTATGGTAATGGTAATTAATTGTATTAATAATACAATAATATGGTAATTTTATTATCAAAACAGTAGAAAGTTGAAAAGTTTTTTAGATTTCTCTAAGACAAAAACAACTACTAAAATGTCTGGTTTAAATATTTAAACACCTTATATTTTATGAAAAATCCTGAATTCTATATTTATACTAAACTGTGGCTATCACAGATAATGTGAAAGATCTCACAGAACTAACTCCTTTTACATTTTATGAAAAAGACTGACAATGTTTTAAACTATGTATACTTTCAATGCCTGATGAGTTTATGATTAATAGTGTATGTTTTCACTAGTTTATGAAAGGCTACAAGTGTATATATTTATATATATATGTGTGTATATAATATATCATATATACATATATAATATATTATATATATGTATGTATACATATATATACATATATAAACATTTTTAGATATTTGTATTACTATAGAAAGTAAAGCAACATAGTTATATCTAAATTAATTGAATCTGCTGAGTTTCTTCTAAAGCAGCATATAGAATTATTCTCTATAGAGACAAAGTAAATATAATTATGATATAAGGCATTAGAAAACATGTAAAAGAGACGAAATAACTGCCATTCTGCCATTAACTGAATGTACTGAAAAGTCTGCAGGAGAAAATATTAAAAGTATACCACGAAGAGGTTTACATATTTAGGAAGGAAATAGGAACCATATAGAAAAAATTTATAGGGAGGTATTAAAGGAGAAGTAGTGATAAAATGAGGAGGGAATACATAGCTCAGATGGATTCTGGTAATTTTATTTTTCTGGTTTTATACATCATGAATAATAAGAATTTATAAATAATTTTGGGCCCTGGCTGGTTTGGCTCAGTGGATTGAGGGCTGGCCTGAGAACCAAAGGGTCCCCAGTTCGATTTCCAGTCAGGGCACATGGCTGGGTTGCAGGCCTAGTTCCCAGTAAGGGGCATGTGAGAGGCAACCATACATTCATGGTTGCACTCTTTCTCCCTCCTTTCCCTTCTCTCTAAAAAATAAATAAAATCTTTAAAAAATTTTTTGGATAAGTGATATTCATCAGCATTAATAGTTTTTTGCATATGACATGCACAAGAGCCTGTCTTCTGGAGCAGAGACAAAATCGATTAAGCCAAAGGTAAGTTATGTTTCCACAGATACATTTAGGAGCAAACTCTGTCAACTAATCAAGAAGTTGAACTGGAAAAAAAATAGATGCTTGTTAATACTAACTCATTCTTTTCAAGATGCTAACTACAGTTTTCCAGTATCTGTGAGTACAGACAAGAAGCAAGTCATCAAGAATAATTGTATTCTTACTTTAATAAGAATGTGCCAGAAAAGATGGAATACAAATTGACAGGGTCATAATATGAAAATCATTTCATATGTTATCATAGCATACATAATTTCTTTGCACAAACTAATATTGATATCTATATATATTTAAATATATCCCCAGGGAAAAGGAAAGCAGTATTTTAGCATTGTGAGTTACAACTTCCATTTCATTTGTTTCAACCCAGGCAATTTTCCAGCAAGTATGCCAATAATTTTTTCTTCTAATATCTGCATAAATATTTGCTCTATCTACTTGCTTGCTTACATTGTGTGCAAATCAAAAATATCTTCCAAGGGTCAGCTCAAGCCATGCAGGATGATGAAGAAGTAAGATAAAACCTATATGACAAAGCTACCAGCAATTCATAGACAAAAGGCTTGCACCTTCTAAAGCAATAAGACAAAGATATTAGAAAGTTTACTAGTAACTTGTTAAAGTACTGTCTTACTGTTCTGTTGCTGCTGTAACCAACTGTTGGGAACCACCCTGCCTGGTTTCAGAAGCTGTAATCCCCCATGACTTAGGCTGAGTCAGAGACCTTGGGACCATAAGCCACTAAGGAGACAAAGCTTATCTCCCTGGCAAGGACACTGCCCCTGCTGACTTGACTTTACCCTGCTTGACCCTGAGCCTGACCAGTTAGCCAATGACGGGTAAGATTCCTCAAGGGAGGGATGACCTAAGACAGGCATGGTCATGAAGAGGCCCACAGGGAAGGACTTTGGGGGCTATAGAAAAAGGGGGTGATGGACCCTCACCCCTCGGCTTTGACATAGCCTGAGTCCTCATTCTGCCTGCAAGAAGTCTCCTAATCTCTTGGCTGCCTTACTCACCCCACCCCACCACTTAAGCCTGAAACAATGCCTTAAGCCTGAAACAATGTCAGAGGTGGGTACAGCCCTATGCTAGAAAGGGCAGGTTCCCTGGGGAGATCAGGCCTAAGAAAAAATGCATAAAATCCTGTGAAACCTGCTTTGCTAATACCCTCAATTTAAATGATAAGGGTCCAAGCCTGAAATGAGTTTGTTTCCCAAAGTCTTATAGCCCTTTAGCTAATTGACCCTGACTCAGAACAAGCCCTCAGAGTTCTTCGTTTGTTATCTACTGTTTGATCCTTACTGCCAGACAATGACTGAGGAGCTTTACCTATATTCCTGTGCAAATTGAACCCAATAAAAGCCCATTGAGGAAAAGGCTCTTGGCCTTTCTCCTTTGAGAGATCCACCACCTTTCCTCCCCAAGCAGATCATGTCTTGGTAGACTTATTCTCATCTGTGGTGGCCAGGGGTGCCATTCGGGCAGAGCCCCCCCACAACCAACTATCAAAAATGTAGTGACTTAAAACAACATAGATTTGTTTTCTTACAATTCTGTAGGTCAGAATTCGGAAATGGGTCTCGGTGGGCTGAAATCAATGCTTTAGCAGGGCTGCTGCACTCATACACTCTGTAGGTTCTAAGAAAGAATTCGTTTCCTTACCCTTTTGAGCTTCTAGAATTCACACAAAGTCATTAACACTTTTTCTCTATCTTCAAAGCCAACAACAGTGAGTCCAGTTCTCATATCAAATCACTCTCACCTCCTTCTTGCTCTCTTCTACTTTTCAGAAACTTTTGATAACATTGGACCTACATAAATAACCTAAGATAATCTCCCAATTTAAAGGATATCTGATTAGCAAACCTAATTCTCTCTGCAACCTTAATTCTCCTTAAATGTGTAAGGTAAAATATTCACAGTTTTGTGGGATTAGAGGTTAGACTTCTGTAAGGGTTAATATTCTGTTTACTACCAGAACATTTAGTAAAATTTCAATAATGGAGAAGATGATTGACATTTAGGAATATCTATGTAAAAAACATAAAGCTTATACTACTCTGGTATGTGTGGAAGACATAGGAAAAACTATTGTAAATCTTGAGATTATCATGTGATAAAGTCTCTCTGGTCTATATTATTAGTTCCTCTATAATCAGGACTAGCAGCTACTCCATAAATTGTAAAGATAAATGTTTTGTATTCATGGTTTTTTTTTTTAATTCTATCAGGTTGAACTTAGATAGATTTGGAGGTGATATTTTTTAGTACATATATTAGAATAGCACAAATTTTGACAGATCTCTTGCAATTTATTCTTATCTAAGATTGTAAAATGGCATGTGCTTTTTCTTTTATTATGGCAACACAGTAGTACTGAAAACATATTCAGAAAAGCATATGATTCATATTGATTAAATTATCTATAAAAATTCTATTATTTCACCTTAGTTAATAATAGTTTCACTTGTAATAGTTTCAATAATAATCTTTATTGAAAATTCACAATGTTCAATAAAATTATAAACTCAGGTAATCTAAGCATAAAGTTATTTTTTAAAAACGCAAATACTTTATGTCAAGGAGAAACACTGCATTTTGTAAAATGTTTACAAACATCTACCTTTAAAAGCATCTGAATCAGTGGCCATTTTTATCATTTTAATCTGGATGTTTGGTATCTCAAGTAGAAAAATTAGTTCTTATTTTATGAACACTGAACAGACTCCAAATCTAGCTAAATTATTTTTCTGTTCTGACAATCTTCCCTAATATTTTAGTAGTGTTGCTTTCAAGATGTGGTGTTAGATGCCCAAATCTATGCTTTAGTCCCTGAAGTGACATTTAAAGAAGAATACCATGAATTAATATTTAGTAAAAAAACAAATATAACACACAAAAGGCAATATCTTTTTGTATAATTAAATGACATGGTAATGAGGTAATATTCTTATGATAATATATTTTATGATAAAAAGCAATGATGTTTTTTATATCTTTCTCTTAAGTACATCTCAAGAGGCTTTGTTGCAAATGCCTTTAATGTAACAGATATTTTCAAAAAAGGTATGGAGCAGCATAATTGCATTTTCACTTATTATGTCAAATAACTGATGTACTTTAGGAATCCCTATAGTATTATATAATAGCACATATTCATAGCAAAGAGCTGCTAAGCTAAGAGGATCCTTCCCACAAAAATACTAGCATAATTGCTACAATGAGAGTTGTAAATGCAATAGACTTTTAAATGAATGAAACAGATCAGAATACTAATGGATAGATGCGAAAGGAGTACTTGATACCTCAAAGCCCCTATAGAAGTTGGCCCAGTCGTTAGGCATTAAAGTGAACACCTGGAAGATAGGAATTGTAACTGTTTTCTTCAAAAATTTATACAATATATCCACTAGTATATAAACCATATATTCTTTTGTATTTTTAGTTTTTGCCATAAGTATTTATTATTTCATTCAATTTCATGAAATATAAGGAACCCCCTGTAACATAAAATATTCTATTTTCTATGTGCAGATTCAGGCTTCTATTTTATATGATGTCATTTTATTTTACCTTTCAAGCTTCTCTTGGCATTTCTTTTATCAGAGATTTTATGGCATCTATTCCTCTCAGCTTTTGTCCAGCTGGTATTTATTTTTACTTTTCAAGGTAATTTCTATGGGATATAGAATTCTAGGTTTCCTTTTTTCTTTCAGTAATTAAACAATAATATTCCATTATTTTCTCAATGTATTGTTTGTGTTGAGAAGCCAACTGTTATTCTTGCAGAATCATTTTCCCTCGTTGGCTGCTATTGTCTTGGGTTTTGAGCCATTTGATTCCAATGTTCTATGTGTCGTTTTATATGTAGTATATTGCTTGGGGTTTTTCTGAACTTCTTCAATCTGTAAATTGATAACTTTTAGCAGTTTTGGAATATTATTGGCTACCACCTCTCCAAATATTTTTTGCCTCATAATCATTTTTTATCTCTTTGTATTTATTTTGAATAATTTGCAGTGAACTGTTCTCAAGGCCACTGGTACTTTCCTTAGTTGAGTCCAGAGTGCACTTAAGCCTTTCAAATAAATTGCCCATTTTTACTATATATGTTTACTTATATATTATATATATTATAACATATATGATTTATTTAAGTTCTCTTGACCTTCTTCTTACATCCTGTAGACTCCTGCATTGCACAAAGGGGAAATATTGAGAATCAGCATATACCTGCCCACTCTAATCTTCAGCAGTCAATGTGTTGCACTTTGTGAAGTCCTGGGGTCAATTAGATTGACACTAGCTCATATGTGGACATGTAAAATACAAGATTTTCCTTCTTACCCCAATATATATTGATCAACATGAACCTGTCGGTTGTCCTTGGAGAAACACAGCCATGGATATCTCACCTGCTGGGAAGGCCCAGTTACTTTCTGGATTTCAGTTTATTTGTTTGTTTTGAATTCTCAACTTACTAATATGTTTTCAAAATCTATAACTTTGTAATTTGTCTAGCTTGTTCTCATTGTTAGGGTAGAGAGTGACTATCTCTTATGAATTTCTATAATTTGAAGATATCCAATGCATATTTGATTTTAAGAGCCTAAAATATGTCTGAGAGTTCCTTTTATTCCACAAATTTTATGCTATGGATATTAAGCTCTGCTGATCAAATATTCAAAATGAAATATAAAATATGGAACATAAAGAGATTACACAGAATATTTTTACACACAAAATATTAAAACTAGTTAAAAACAAAGCAAATAAAAGAAAATGTTAATAAATAACATTAATAATGATGAATTATGTGGCACAGATAAATCCCTGTAGTAATTAAGATAAGTTTCTTTAGGCCTCTAGCTCCCTTTAATACATCACAGATTAGAGGAGATAAAGGTTGAACCTTGAATGTTTCTTAAGCCAAAAAAAAAAAAAAAAAGGATATAATATTATAAGAACAACTTTATGTGATGTTGGGCTCAAGTCATTTATTTTTGATTCACATGTATTTACAGAGTGTGTGGGGTGCCATAATCTCAATATTATTGAATGTATTGAGATTTAAATAATACTATAAGTAACCAGTCCAACAATAAAATAATTCTGACAGATCCAGGTTTTAGAGATAAGGAAAAAAAGGTTCATATGAAATAATAGATCCAGAAGACTAAAGAGGATATATTTGTGTGGAAGAGTATGAATTAAGACAATGAATTTAAACAGCATAAAATAAAAACAGAAAACCTGCAATTATCAAAGGCCAGAGTAAAACAGTGAATCAAAACTCTGGAGGGAATGAGCAAAAAGGATAAAGGACGCATGGACATGAACAGTATTGTGGTGATTGCTGCCGGGAGGGGATAAGGTGACAAAATGGTAATGGAAAAAATACAATAAAGATAAAAAAAGGAAAAAGTTTTTCTACCTCCTATATAATGGTTGCAGAATCCAAATATAAAAGCAGTGATGGGTATGTAGTGGAACAGGAAAGGGAAGAGAACTGGCCATTAAACCCAATTATGGTGCGGGGTGACATGAGCAGAGATGGTGGAGTGGGCAATGCCATCCTGTGCTTCTCACAAAGATCCACAGTTAGACGGAAATCCTTAAAAAAAATTAGATCTGGAGTCTACTCAAGAAACTTCAGTAGCATAGAACAAAAAGCTTGAGAATAACCTTACAAAAGAGAACAGCTTTATTTTGGCTACATTATCCTATCCCCAAAGCTGGCATTGCTCACCACCAAGAGGGAATTCCCCAGCTAGAAAGAGCTCCCCTTACTCAGAAAGAAATGAGCAACTAGGCTCACCAGCCTTTTAAGGCATCACACAAAGGGCCTACTTTAACTCCACTCTACCTAGAGACCAGCAAAGTTGAGAGGTACAGACATGTCTAAGAGCACGGAAGAAAAGCAGAAGCTATCAGCATCAGCCACATCGTAGGAATGAACGCTGATCCCAGGACCTGCTTTGCAGACACTTCAGAATCTTTAGATTCTGAAAGTGGAATCTTAAGTGGAATCTTTAGATTCCACTTAAAAAACCAATGGCTAGCCTCTGTATACTGTCTGCAGATTTTACCAGTTTTTGCCCCTCAGGTATTTGCAATTGCTGCCTGAGTGCCTCCTGCTTTTCTATCCCTCTTGTCCATGCCAGAGGCTGGGACCTGCAAGGGCAGTCAGCCTATGCCTCTTTGGCTGTGTGAGTTCAAGACACCAGCCAAGACGCCTGCAGCTGGTCCCCACTGCCTTGCATGTACTCAGTGCTAGCCCTTCCAGCTGGTACCCTTGCAGGACAAAGATCCAGAGATCCCACAGCTGTGTGTGGGTCTGGATATAGTTCTGTCTCTTGCTACTAGCCTGTATCATGTCCTCACCAGCAGCCACCCCCATACAGCTTTGTAACTGTACATCCCCATCCTGAATCCTGACACTGATCTCCACTGTCATGAACCATTGATGAGAAACAGCAGCCACAGTGGTTCAGGATAATAGCTAGGACTTCCTGCAGCTGCCAGAGCACTCAAAGTTGGCTGCTTACTTTGGCTCACATTGCTACATGTATGTTTGTAGCTGGCCCCTACCACTACACAGAGGCTGGCACTTGCCCCTCACAGCTGAGTTTGTGAACGACGCTAACTCCAACCACCACTGTTGTCTGCCCTGGTCCTTAGCTTCTGGACCTGGAGGTGCCAATGAGGACAACAGCCATTGCAGCCTCAAGGGATCCCCTTCAGTGCCCACCAAGGACCGTGCAGTTGTCAATGTATTGGTACCCTGTGGCCTGAGCCACTGACTCACCACACCCTCCAGATCCAGAACTATCACCTTTTTGGAACCTTCTGCCACTAAACTTAGGGTCACAGAACATTCTAACATGCAGGTGAAACTCTTTCCTTTATAGGTAAATTCTATCTAACATTTAAAGAAAATTGATGTCAATTCTCCAAGCTTTCAAAGAAAATTGGACAGGAGAGAACATTCCCAATGTAATTTTACATAGCCAGCATTACCCTGATACTAAAGCTAGGTAAGGATGCTACAAGAAAAGAAGACTACTGGATAGTGTCCATAATGAATACAGATGCAAAAATTCTCAACAAAGTAGTGAATCCAATGTCACTTTAAAAAGATTATGCTGGAACTGGAGAGCATTATGCTAAGTGAAATAAGACAGACAGTGAGGGGCAAATACCATATGATCTCACCTTTAACTGGAACATAATCAACAGAAGAAAAAAGCAAACAAAATATAACCAGAGACATTGAAGTTAAGAACAATCTAACAATAGTCACGGGGGAGTCGGGAGAGGACAGTGAGGAGAGGGGATTATAGGAACTACTATAAAGGACACATGGGCAAAATTAAGGGAGATGGTGGAGGTGGGGGAGGGAGGTGGGTTCAGCTGGGGTGGTGTGGAGGGATGGGGAGGAAAGGCACATAACTGTAACTGAATAACAATAAAATTTTTTTTTAAAAAAGATCATGCACCATGATCTCATGGGATGTGTCCCTAGGGGGCAAAGATGGTTCATGATATGCAAATCAATAAATGTAACACATATTGACAGAATGAAAGACCAAAATCATGTAATCATCTTAATAGATATAAAAATGAATTTCATAAAATTAAACATATTCTCATGATAAAAGCTAAACAATTTGCATTTGGAAGGAACACACTTGAATGTAATAAAACTCATATACAACAAGGTTAAAGATAATATCATATTCAATAGTGAAAGATATAAAGATTTCTCTTCTAAAATGAGGAAAAGAGTACCCATACTCACATTCCTATTCAATATGTTTCTGTAAGTCCTAGGCAGAACAATCAGGCAATAAAAATAAATAATAAAATATGTTCAAATTGAAAAGGAAAGATGAAAATTGCCTCTGTTTGCTGATGACTTAGTCTTGTATATAGAAAATCTGAAAGATTGCACCAAGAAAAAATGTTAGACATAATAAATGGAGTCAGTATAACTTCAGGATAAAAATTAACATATAAAAATCAGTTGCATTTCTACACATTAACAGTGAATGAACTATCTGAAAAAGCTACAAAGAAAATAACCTGATTTATAATATCATCAAATAGAATAGAATGCTGAGGAATGGATTTAACCAAGAAAATAAAAGATCTATACATTAAAAACTATAAAAGATTGATGAAAGAAATTAAAGAAGAACAAATAAATGTAAAGATTTTTTTTTGTTCATGGATTGGTAGAGATGACATTGTTAAAATGCCCACACTACCTAAAGTCATATATAGTTCAGTGCAAGCCCTACAAATTGCAAATAGCATTTTTCAAGGATATTAAAAAAGTATCCTAAAATTCAAATGAAACCAAGAAAGACCCTGAAAAACAAATGCAATCTTGAGAAAGAAAAATGCTGTAGGAATCACTCCTCCCAATTTCAAACTGTATTATAAAAATATAGTAAAAAAAAATAGTAGGAAAGTGGCATAAAAAAAAAGATAGACGCATAGACCAATGGAACAGAATTGAGAGCTCAGAGACAAACTCACAAATATATGGTTAACTAATATTTGACAAAGGAGCCAAGAATACCTATTGGGGAAAGGACAGTCTCTTTAATAAGTGATGCTGGAAAAGCTGTATATTCACATACAGAAGAGTAAAATTGCAAACCTATCTACCTCTCACACCTCACAAAAAATAACTCGAAAGAGACTGAGGTATTAAGTGTTTTGGCCTGAAACTGTACAACTCCTAGAAGAAAATATAGGGGGAAAAGCTCCTTCCCGTGAGTCTTGGCAATGATGTTGTGGAGATGCATGGGGTCTATATCAAACTAAAAAGCTTCTGCAAGGCAAAGAACAAACAAAAGGAAAAGGTAATACATGGAATGGGAGAAAATATTTGCAAACAATATATCTGGTGAGGGTTTAATATCCAAAATATGTAAGGAACTCATACAGCTCCATAGCTAAAGAACAAACAAGTCAATTAAAATATAGGCAGAGGAACTGAACAGACATTTTTTTAGAGAAGACATACAAATGGCCAAATGGACAGGAAAAGGTGCTCAACATCACCACTTGTCAAGAAAACGCACCTTAAATCAACAATGATATATCGTCCTAGCCCTCTTAGAAAGGCTATTATCAAAAAGACAAAAATAAGAAATAATAACAAGGATATGAAGAAAGTGGAACCCTTGTGCACTGCCCCTTATTGCTGAGAATGCAAATTGTTACAGCCACTGTGGAAAACAATATGATGGTTTCTCAAATAATTAAAAATAGTGCTATCATATGACACAACCATCCTGCTTCTGAGCTGTGTCTTTAAAAAGTGAAATCACCGTATCAAAGAGACATCTGCACTCCCATGTTCGATGCAGAAATCGGCACACTAGTACCGGCATGGAAACCACCTAAGTGTTCGTTACTGGATGAATGGATGGAGAAAATACAGTACATATTTATATAAAAGGAATATTATTTGGCCACAAAAAGAAAGAAAATTTGCCATTTGTGACAACACGAACGGACCTTGAGGACATTATGTTAAGGTGAATAAATCAAAGAAAGATAAATCCCATAGGGTCAATAGTTATAAACTTCAGTTAAAACATGAGTAAGTTCCAGAGGTCTCACGTACAGCATGGTAACTATAGTTCACAACACTGTTTCGAATGTTGAAAGTTTCCATGAAAAAGAGCTTTAGTGTCCTTAACAACAACAACATAGGAGTTACGTGAAGTGAGGGATGTGGTAACTAACTCTACTGTGGTAGACATGTCACAGTATGTACATCTATCAAGTCATCGCACTGTACACCTTACTCATACACAATTTACAGGCCAATTACATCACAATAGAGCTAAGAAAACTGATCATGGGGGAAGAAGATTAGAACATGTTGTTGTTGTTTTTTTTAATTGAGGACATAAAATGAATAAACTTCCTATCTTCAAATACTATAAACTAGAATGAGAATAAATTTAAATTGAAATATTTAGATATATGCTGAGACTCTTACTAAATGGAAAGTTTAGGGCAATATTTGTATATTTAGGCAGTTTAAAGGTCACAAATCTGGCTCAAAATATCAGAGATACCTGACCCATAAGACAAAATTGAAATAATGTAAATTTTATTAAAAAAAAACTTTTCAAATGGCATTGCAAATTTGTTTTAATGGTGTTAAAATAGAGATTAGAGCAGACTGATAAGCATAAAATCAAAATAGTGTCACTCAGAATTAACACTATTTCCCTTATTTTTTGTGCCTATATGAAAATTAGAATAACACAATTACCATAATGAACTCTATAATTATCTTTATATGTGGGTACAGAACATCATTTTTTATTTCTATTTTTTAATATTATGGATTGCCTTGGGAATTATCTACATACAACCATTTTAGAATATATATTTTTGTCCAATGGAAAATATTTATTTTGAAATGCAGGGTTTATGATGTTCAAAAGTAACCAACTATTCTATGAGTGAGGAAAACAAAAAAAATTCATTACTTTTACTCCTCCAAAAGAGTATTAGAGTATCATATTAACTAGAATCCAGAGTATCAAACTGAGGGCATGAAAATCATTATTTGGCTGCAAACTTTTCTAGACTCACTGGGAAAGCTGAATTGATGTCTGTTTATAACAGCAATAATTCCTGTAAAGTCAGTCATTAGCACAGTTAACAACTGATTTGATAGAGTGTTAACTGCCCTTGGCTTTGCCTCAAGCTGTTAGCAAACTGGTTATTAATTGCTGGTTAGTCCATTGTTTGCTCATGCCCCTTTTATCACGTATTAATTGACTGTAGAGACTTGGGTTTATCTCTGGGCTCTCTATTCTGTTCCACTGCTCTATGTGTCTGTTCTTATGCCAGTACCAGACTGTTTTGATTGCAGTGGCCTTGTAGTATAGTTTGATATGGGGTATATTGATCCCTCCTACTTTGTTCTATTTTCTCAAGGTTGCTGAGGCTATTTGAGGTCCTTCGTGGTTCCACACAAATTTTTGAAATATTTGTTCTAGATCTGTGAAATATGCCTTTGGTATTTCAATAGGAATTGCATTGAATCTATAGATTGTTTTGGGTAGGAGGAACATTGCCATGATGTTAAGTCTTCTAATCCATGAAAACGGTATATGCTTTCACTTGTAACTTCCTTAAGTTTTTTCCTCAGTGTTCTATAGTTTTCCAAGTCCAGGTCTTTTAGCTCCTTGGTTAATTTTATTTTTAGGTACTTTATTTTTCTTGTTGCCATAGTAAATGGGATTTTTGTTCTAGTTTCTCTTCCTGCCTTTTCATTGTTTGTGTACAAAAATGCCATTTATTTCTGAATATTGACTGTGTATCTTGCTATTTTGCAAACTTCACTTATTAGGTCGAGTAGTTTTTTGGTGGAGTTTATAGAACATGATAGTGGGAGACACTGTCATGTTTTCTGCAAAAAATGGCAGTTAGTCCTCCTTTCCATTATGGGTGCCTTTTATTCCTTTATCTTGTCTGATTGCTGTGGCTAGAACTTCCAGTGCTATGTTGAGTAAGAGTGGTAAAAGCAGACACCCATGTCTTGTTCCTGATCTTAAGGGGAAGATTTTTAGTTTTTGCCCATTAAGTATGATGTTGGCTGTAGGTTTCTTGTACGTGGATTTTATCATCCATATGCTCCTTCTATTCCCACTTTGCTGAGTGTTTGTATCATAAATAGATGCTGTACTTTATCAAATGCTTTTCCAGTGTCTATTATGTGATATGTGATTTTTGTTCTTCATTTTGTTTGTGTGGTGTATTACATTTATTGATTTGCAAATATCGTACCATCCTTGCATCCTAGGGATGAATCCCACTTAATCATGTTGTATGATCTTTTTAACGTATTTCTGAATCTGGGTTGCAGGTATTTTTCTGAGGATCTTAGCATCTATGTTCATCAGAGATACTGGCCTGTAGTGTTCTTTCTCTTTTGTGTTTACCTGGTTGTGGAATTAGGAGGAGCTGGCCTCATAAAAAGAATTTGGGAGTCTCACTTCTTCTTGAATTTTTCTGGAATAGCTTGAGAAGAATAGGAGTTAGTTCTTCCTTAGATGTTTGGTATAATTCACCTGTGAAAACAAACATCTGGTCCAGGACTTTTGTGTGCCTGGAGGGTTTTTTTTTAATTAATTTATTTTTATTACTGCTTTAATTTCACTACTTGTTATTGGTATATTCAGGCTTTCTGCTTTTCTTGATTCAGTTTTGGAAGATTGTAGGTTTCTAGCAACTTGTCCATTAGGCCAGGTCATCCAATTTCTTGGCATACAGTTGTTCATAGTACCAGTAATTTCTTAGCAATCCTTTATATTTCTGTGGTATTGGCTATAACTTCTCTTTTGTTTCTGACTGTATTTATTTGAGTCCTCTTTTTTTTGTTTTATTGATGAGTCTGGTTAAAGTTTTTCAATTTTGCTTATCTTTTCAAAGAACCAGCTCCTGTATTCACTGATCCTTTGAATTGTTCTTTCAGTCTCTATCTTATTTAATTCTGCACTGATCTTGATTATTTCCCTCCTTCTGCTCTTTCTGGGCAAGATAACCTTTTCAATTAATGGTGTTGGGAGAACTAGATTGGTACATGCAAAAAAGTGAAACTGAACCATCAACTTATACCATACAACAGAATAAACTCAAAATGATAAAAGGCTTAAGTATAAGTTGTGACACCATAAATGTGCTAGAGGAAAACATAGGCAAAAAAAATCAGAATTTTCACATAGCAATATTTTTGATGCTTTGTCTCCTAAGGCAAGGGAAATAAGAGAAAAAATAACAAATGGGACTACATCAAATTAAAAGCTTCTGAATGGCTAAAGAAACCATCTTGAAAATGAAAATGAAACCAACTGTATGGGAGAACATATTTACCAATTAAACATCAGACAAGGGTTTGCTCTCCAAAATATATAAAGAACTCATATGACTCGATGCCAGGAAGACAAACAATCCAATTTAAAAAATGGGCAAAAGATCTGATTTGGCACTTCTACAAGGAGGACATACAGAATACTTATAAACATATAAAAAGATGTTCAACATCACTAGCCATCAGAGAGATGCAAATTAAAACCACAATGAGATATTACATCACAGAATGGCCATCATTAATAAATCAACAAACAACAAGTGCTGGTGAGGATGTGGGGAAAAGGGAACCCTAGTTCCCTGTTGGTGGGAATGCAGACTGATGCAGCCACTGTGGAAAACAGAATTTCCTCAAAAAACTAAAAACAGAACAACTGTTTGACTCAGTGATTCCACTACTGAGAATATATGCTAAGACTCCTGAGTCACCAATTCAAAAGAACTTATGCACCTCAATGCTCATAGTGGCCCTATTTTCAATAACAAAGTGCTAAAAACACCCTAAGTGCCCACCAGTAAATGAGTGGATCAAAAAACTGGTACATTTTCACAATGGAATACTACAGAGCAGAAAGAAAGAAAGAACTTCTACCCTTTGTGGCATCATGGATGGAACTGGAGAGCATTATGCTAAGTGAAATAAGCCAGGGAGTAAAAGACAAATACTATATGATCTCACCTATAAGTTGAACCTAATCAACAAAACAAAGTAACGAACAAATAGAACCACAGACATGGAAACATGGAACAGACTATAAGTGACCAGAGGGGAGGGGGGAGGTGGATAATGTTGGAAAGAAGGGGAAGGGACTAAACAAAAAACTTGTATGAATGGCCCATGGACATGGACAACAATGTGGGAATTGACTGTGGGAATGGGGTGGGTAGGATGAGTGGAGGAGGGGAAATGGGGAAAAATTGGGACAACTGTAATAGAATAACAATAAAAATATTTAATTAAAAAAACTGCTGGTTACAATTGATTTCTTGGGACCCTATTTAAGAGAAATTTGACTTTAATTCAATACCCACAGAGGCTACTTTTGATTCAGTAAACAAGTAAATCTCTTTTCTTAAGGTTCACCTTGATACAATAATGTCCTTCTATTGTTGAAGATAGAAGCTATGGGTTGTTTTGAAAGAAATAGACATGGCTCAGCATTTGACTACTGTAGACAGGGAGCCACTGCCAGGATGGAATATGGAAAGACAGAGTGGTTTCACATAAGCAAAGGTGTCAGACAAGGGTGCTATCTATGTCTATTTGTTTAATCTGTATGTGGAACATGTACAAAAAACTGGGCTAGACTCAGAAGAAGGAAGAGTGAAAATTGGAATAACAAATATCAACAGCTTCAGATATGCACATGACACCATTTTACTGATAGAAAGCAGCAATGATATGAAATAATTTCTTATGAAAATGAAAAAAAAATATGTGCCAAAGCATGACTGCATTTGAACATCAAGAAGACAAAAATCGTGACTACAGAAAAAGTACACAACTTTAACACATACAATGAAGACATTGAAATTGTTGAAAATTCTGTTTACCTTGTTTCACTCATCAATTCAAATGGAGACTGTGGCCAAGAAATCAAGAGAGAAATATGCTTGACAGTTGGAAGAGCAGCAACAAAAGTATTAGGAAACATCAGCAAGAGTGAAAATGTATTATTGAAGAAGAAGGCTAAGATCATTCATACCCTCATGATAGTCCCAGTTGTTATGTACAGATCCAAAAGTTGAACAGTGAAGGAGGTTGATAGGGGAAAAAAATGATTCATTTGAAATATGGCGCTGGAGGTAAGCGCTACTGAGACCCTATATATGAACAGTATTTAAACCACTGGACTGTACAAACCATTAGGCTCTGTGTCTGCAAATGTCTTTGTTTCAACTTCATGCACTTTAGAATTCTAGTCTGGGACCATGTTATTCTGCTCCATTTTGTGTTTGTGTTAAATCATCAATTGTCAACCTGATTTTTAGTCTTTGAACAGTAACCTGTATTTTTCTGAAGCTACTTTTAAGATTTGCATTTTGTTTAATTTATCAGTTTTGCTATAATGTTTCTACATATGAATTACTTTCTTATTTATCTTTCTTGCAGTATGCAAAGCTAAATCTGTGGGTTATCTTTAATCAACACATTCTTGGTCATAATCCCTGCAAATAGTATTTCACCTCTCTTTTTGGATCTTCAATTACATATAAGATGATCTCTCTGTATTCTATATGTTTATGTCTTTATTATTTCTCAACTTTCTGTTATTTTGTAATTCATGCTAGGCATTTTCTTATGATCTATATTCATATTTAGGTCTGTACATTCAACTTGTGTAAGTTCTTTTTGTTCTACTGATTTTTCTATATATTGTCTTATTTCCTCAGGTGCCTAGCTATGTTTGTGTCTAGATGTTATAGTTGAAAAATTGTTTTAGGAGTATTTTGGAGACAAGAATATCTTCAGGGAATATGTGTTTCTTTCTTCCAAGGAGACAATGCAATCACTCTACTGTCATCTTAAACCAGTATCAGGAATTAATATGATTTAAAAATTTACTACAGTTTTGTATCATCTTGAGTTATTCTTTTTCATAGCCTCTACTTATTGTGTCTCAGCCTGTTGTGAACGAGTTCATTACATCATGCTCTTTTAATGGCAAGACTTAAAATTAAATCCTTCTCCCTCTCTCCTTGGAAGAGCATCAAAAGCTGTACTCCACTTACTGACTTTAATCCACCATCTCCAGAATTACCAGAAGCATGTATTTTAAGGAGAAAAGCAAGCTATATTACCAAGTTCACTGCTGAGTTTGCTCCCTTCCAGCATCTCTGTCTGGTAGGTCTTTCGTAGTGTCTTAACTCCCCAGTGCCGAATAGGACAGCTGTTGTTGTTGAGCAGTAGTCCTCTGAAAGAAGCTTGTTCCAAATTACTCATTCTCCATTAGCAAAGAGAGAGCTGTCTCTATGGGTTTTCTGTGAGATCTCTGTTCATATAATTATTTTATCAGAAAATTAGTCTAACTTGTGTATAACAGTGAAATGTGCCAATGCATTTTCTTAAATATACAGGTTAATGGTAAATAATGTGTATGTAATTACATTTTTTTCACTTTGGTACTATCCTGCTAATTTGATTTGGAATTAACAAAATTTATTGCTTGTCCCCAGTTCTTCAGAACTATCATCTTCCCTCGTGCTCCCTGACGCTGCAGCGCACGTGGCACTTCAGCAATGACCACAGAGTAGTGCAGTGTCTTGGGGGATATCATTAGTTAGCAACGGAATAGAATAAAAATTGTGCAAAAGGTATTAAAGATTGCAGCTAGTGATGTCTAGGTAAATGTTAGAATGTGCATGTAACTAGAATAAGAAAGCAAGCAATATATGACATTCAGATTGGAATGTTATGCTTTA
The DNA here is from genome assembly GCF_022682495.2 of Desmodus rotundus. NCBI lineage: Eukaryota > Metazoa > Chordata > Mammalia > Chiroptera > Phyllostomidae > Desmodus > Desmodus rotundus. The sequence goes on along the minus strand of NC_071399.1, from coordinate 67,313,663 downwards.
TACATCTAAATGGGCAAAGAATTATACTATAGATTTCCACCTAACATGTGTGTCTCTATTTGAGTAATGTTCCACTCACTATTCTTGGTTTACACAGATATCTTCGTCTTCAGATAAACTCAACCTCTAAGTCGCAGAAGCCATGCCTTTGAAACTCTGATGCTGTGATTAGAGCATTATGAATCACTAATTACAGAAGCACACTACTGGCATGTAGAAAGTCATAGGACCATGCTATCCTATCTTCTTCATCCTTTGAGTCAAAAATATGATCATAATTTAAAGGCAACATACAAATGCATGACTTTTTATGTGGAATATCCTTTTAATTTTATTAATTTTTGTATTACTATTATTCCTATTCTTTTGGATAGAAAAGCTGTATAACTTCCTTTCCGTTTTTTGCCTGAGGCAAAGTGCTAGTATTTGATTTATCGTCTGTACTCGTTTTTCTTTTTACGATATGAAGTTCTCCTCAAACAAGTGCAATGCTGAGTGTGACCCCACAGGGAAATAGTTCTCTTTTAAGGAATGTGTACAAAGTACTTAATCAGTCATGTCATTTTATGATTTACTGTATATTATATTTTTCGGTAACTGCAGTTAACTTTCGTGGTCTCTAGATGCCAACATTTTAATAAAAACGAGCCATTTTCAACAAAATGTCACAAACAAAGTGATCAAAGTGCTGTGGGAGCAGTTTGGCAACAGTTTGAGCTTTGAATTTCCTATTCACTTTGCAAAACATTCACTTAAAAAGCATTTATTGAAGCTGAACTGCCTTTATCAGCCTGATCAGAGTTCCATAAAGAGCATGCAGGATTCAACTGCCTTCCCAAGCTTTAAAAATGTAACTTTGATACATGCCTCACAAGTGCAGTACAATGGTTTTCACGCTCACGTTTGTTAAGATTTAGTGCAGACATTAAAGAACAGAAGAGCTCTTTGGTGCAATCCTCAGACATGCCAAATATCCCAAAGCAAAACCTTCTACAAATCAGAGATTAAGGTACTGACAAAAATTTCCACTTGATTGCAGTTTTCCCCTTTAAACCTTATATCAGGAGTGACTATCTTTTCGATCAAATCTCTCAGGGAGGTGAATAGATAGGTTTTTCCTCGTGGAGGAAAATATCAACTGAAAGATAAAAAGTGACATTTTATGTGCCTGTCCAGGAGTCAGTCGATTGATTTTAAAAAACGGTGTGTGAGCCTGACCTATACATGAAGTTTGTGGCATGTCTCTTGTCAAGTATTGATCTCTTACAACTTTACTGTTTGCCAACTGCAATGTAGCTAATAATCTCTTTTTATTTAGTGTGTGGCTTTGAATTCTTATCATGGCTTTACTGATTTCTCTGGGACCTATTAGACCTGGCTTTTGCTGTGCAAATGGCTATGGAAATTAAGCTTGCTGAAGCACTTTTCCTGGGCAAACATGCTTTGTTTCCCATCAGTTCATGTGTCAGGTGGTTTGCATGCAGATAGGGAACATTTAGAAGCAGTGGGCGCCATCAATCTTCATGACTTTGCTATACACACCATTTCACCTCTATCTGTTTTAGTGTAGATTGTAAAGGATGGCTGAACAATCAAGCTATTCCCCTTGACTGACATCAGGTATTTCTATTTAACTTACCTTAGCAATTTGGGGGTCAATGCTGGACGTGTAGGAAAATTGGACTCTGGTGGTATGGTCAAATGTCTTTCACATTTTGACATATTTGCCAAACTCTGTTAACCTTCAAAATTCTATTTTTGAATTTTATCTGAAAATCAGAAGGAAAAGTAAGTTTTGTTTGTAATTTGTATCCTCTACTCATTATTTTCCAAAGTTTTATGCATGGTTAGTACAATAACTGTTTCTATTTCCTGTATGATTTCATTGAGTTATCTGTCCTGGAACAAAGAAGAGAGAAGTTACAAACAGTGAGTCATATTTATGAGGGATGTTATGCTTAACTTGTTTGTATTCTAATGTGAATACATCACAGTAAATAAACTTCAATATTTACGTGTGTGTGAAACTACTTCTGTTTCAAGGAAGTAGATGATATATTAAAGAAATTATCAATAGGCATAATATTTTTGTGTGTATGTTTGTATATGTGTATATTTTTGTGTATATATATACACATAGAGAAGTGCTAGCCTATCATTTCAAGGTTATTGAATTTATCAATAGCGTTTAGAATTATATACTACCATTCAGTGTATCTATTTACTATTCCTAATTCATAGCTCAAAAAATTCTACAACAATCTTAAATTCTATTGGGTATATCTTAGCCTCAGATTTGGTTTTTATTAAAATAATTTTGGTATCAAAATGCATCTTAAAATAACTCCCTTGGATAGGAGAGTAAGAAAGAAGTGTATTTACATTTTAACTTGGAAGTCACAGCTACTAATCATTTGCATTTGCTAACATCAGAACCATATTATATATTATACACATGAATGGGGAATCATGAAGGAGGAATGTAAAATTGTAATAGTTGTACATATATTTATTCCAATCAATACTGAAAGGGAAAGATTCAAACTCTTCCCAAATTAAAGCAGAATTCTTTAGTACTCCATATGTTCTAGGCTTTGGTTTATGAGTAAATATATGTTGAATATTTCACAAAAACCTCTCAGTCTTAATTTTGACTTGGTGGCAAAGTTAGAATTGTGAATAATTGTATGTGACTCTGTGTTTGTAGATTCATTAATGCAAATATATAATTCATAATGCTCACTTACTGAAAATAAGTTACCATTTAAAACCTTTTTGATAATATACTTTAAATAATATATTTCATTTACATAAATTATGGCCTGAATTGAAAATGATAGTTCTTGATGTTAAAAATTTAAACACTTTCAGAATATATGTAACTATTTCTTGTTATAGCATGTAATATTATAAATTGGCCCTATTTTTCTGAATAGTTTGATTCTTCATCAATTTTTTATTTTTATGTTTTTATCTTTATTGTATTTTTTTCCATTACCATTTAGTCCTCTTTTACACCCTCCCCCAGCAATCACCAACCACACTCTTGCCCATGTCCATGAGTACCTTTTCCTTTTTGCTCAATCCCTCCACTCTCCAACCTTACCCCCAGCCCCTAGCTTTTATCCCACTCTCCATCTATGAGTCCGTCCCCATTTTCCTTGTTAGTTCACTTTATTCATTAGATTCTGCATGTGAGTGAAATCATTTGGTATCTGTCTTTCTCTGTCTGGCTTATCTCACTTATGATGTTCTTCAGCTCCATCCATACTGTTGCAAAGGGAACAACTTTCTTCTTTTTATGGCTGAGTAGTATTCCATGGTGTAAATGTCCAGCAATTGTTTTACCCACTCATCTACTGATGGGCACTTGGGTTGCTTCCATTTCTTGGCAGTTGTAAATAACAATGCAATGAACATAGGGGTGGTTATGTTCTTTCAAATTAGTGTTTTGGGTTCCTTTGGATATAATCGCAGAAATGGGATAGCTGGGTTGAATGGAAGTTCTATTTTTAATTTTTTGAGGTATCTCTATACTGCTGTCCACAGTGACTGCACCCATCTGTATTCACATTATCAGTGAAAGAGGGTTCCTCTTTCTCCACATCCTCGCCAACACTTGCTATTTCTTGATTTATTGAAAATAGCCATTCTGACAGGTGTGAGATGATATCTCATTTTTGTTTTAATGTGCATTTCTCTGATGATTAATGATGATGTTAATCTTTTCATATGTCTATTGGCCATCTGTATATCCTCTTTGAAAAATTGTCTATTTAGGTCCTTTTCCTATTACTTTTGTAATTTTTGGGGGGTGTTGAACTTTGTAAGTTCTTTATAAATTTTGTATATTAACCCCTTATCAGATGTATCAATGAATACATTCTCCCATTCTGTGAGTTGTCTTTTTATTTTGTTGATGATTTCCTTTGCTGTAAAAAAACTGTTTAGTTTGATGTGGTCCATTTATTTATTTTTTTTCTATTGTTTCCCTTGTCTGGGGAGATATATCTGATAAAATATGGTTATGAGCAATGTCTGAGATTTTGCTGCCTATGTATTCTTCTACAATTTTTTATGGTTTGGGGTCTAACATTTAAGTTTTTGATACATTTTGAATTTATTCTTGTGTGTAGTATAAGAAGGTGGTCTAATTTCATTTTTCTGCACATATCTGTCCAATTTTCTCAACACCATATATTGAATAAACTATCTTTAGCACATTATATGCACTTGCTTTCTCTGTTAAATATTCATTGACTATAAAGGTGTGGGTTTATTTCTGGGCTCACTACTCTGTTCCATTGATCTATGTGTCTGTTTTTATGCCAGTACCATGCTGTTCTAGTTATTATGGCCTAATAATATAGTTTCATATTTGGTAGTGTGATTCCTCTAACTTTTCTTGTTAGAAAACTTGTTCTTCTTCCTGAGGATCACTGTTGCTATGCAGGGCCTTTTGTGCTTCCATATGAATTTTTGAAATGTTTGCTCTAGTTCTGTCATTCTTAACGTATTTAAATTAATAAATATTTACTCTGAGTAGTTAAATGTTTAAATATAGGGTCCAGCACATATAATGCCCCTTTTTTATTACAAAGTCTTTTATCACAAAATCATAACCATGTAATTCTGTAACATAACAATATCACACTCAAGCGTACCATATAACATTTTAGGTGAAATGTTCAAATTAAAACTAAATTATTACAACCATATTATTACCCTACTAACCACACTCAAGCAGGTCTTACTTCTGCAGGACCCTGTATATACTTTTTCAATATATTTTTATATTTGTTCTACTACAGTTGTTCCAATTTTTCCCCCTCTACTCTCCCCTGCCCCACCCACCCCTGCTCCCAATGTCAATCTCCTCCCTGTTCTCTATGTCCATGGGTCATTTATATTTGTTCTTTAACTAGGCCTTTCCCCAACCTTTATATCTTCCTTTATTAATCATTATACATCTAAATTACATCTATTTTGCTCATTTCTTTCCTTTAAAGATTGCTTTTTCTCCTCACTTCACACTGAGTTTGACCATGTGCTACCCCAGGTAGCCATCGTAACCTTCTACAACCTCTGCATAGTTGATTTGTCTCAACATGGGCGGTAGGGATAAGCTGAATAGTCAGTTACTCTCTGGAACTTTGCCAGGAGGTAAGTATAGAATAAACACACTTTTTGTGAGAATTAACTTTTACTACATTCAAAGTATTTATGGTATCTGGCATATTGTAAGTGCTCAATAAATTCCAGTTGTTAGTAGTGGTGGTGGTGGTGGTAGTAGTAGCAGCAGCAGCAGTGGTAGTAGATTTAGAGAGGAGGAGAGCCAAAATCTTGGTTTTGAACATCAAATACCAGTGTTGTAAGCAACATGCAAAAATTTTCTCATATCCTGAAGTGGATAAGCAGAAAAAACTAAGGACTGAGCATAGGATTTAACTGTCAAAATAATTGAACTCCAAAAGGAAGTTAAATTGAAAAATACATAAATGAAAGTTGGTGTGCTATGTAAAGTTCAGGGCCCTGGTTAGGAAGTAATGGAACCTTGACAGATGTAATAGGTATTATACCAGGTTTGATTCTCTAGAAAATCTTGTATATCCAGGTTCCTCTGAACCTACTAATGCTTCAGAAATGGGCTACTCATTCCCATTATGCAATAGCATACATTTCTTACTTGAGATGTTACAGAGTATGTTCACTGCAAGATAGCATAACCCCAGTTGGGATCTGTGCCCACTTCCCATTAAGACTATAACTAGAGTTAAGTTACCATACTCCCTGCTGAAGACATGCTGGGCTTTATCAGGAAAGGGACTTAAATACAAAGGATCTGTGGGACTGAGCTAGTATGTTCCACCAGAAAACAGGACAGTGTGTGAGGGACTGAATTTAGAAGTCCTTTTACCAGGAAGAATTTAGAGACTTGAGGACACTGACCTGGAATACAGGATTTACCAACTCTGAAAGACCCTCAGAACATGGTGCAGACTTGCTACTAGCATAACTTACAGAAACACTGAAAATGCTGGGGCTAGTCTAAGTGACATTGGAATGTCAGAATTGCCATCACTTACAGTGAAAGGAGGATTGAAACACCCAGAGAGGGGCTTGCTGGTGTGGTTACTTTACATAATGGGCTAAAACTTATAAGATGATTACATCACAAGAGAAGATCCAGGTAATAAACCATTTATCTTGTCTATTAGGAACACGTTAGTGAGAGGGGCACCAGCATCACCAAAAGTTTGATGGTATCTCTCCATGTAGGTTACTACCGACTATATGAAAAGCCGTTAAAGAGGTAGGCTTACTGATAAAAATCAGGATGCTCGTGCCCTGGCTGGTGTAGCTCAGTGGATTGAGTATGGGCCTATGAACCAAAAGGTCACAGGTTCAATTCCCAGTCAGGGCACATGCCTGGGTTGCAGGCCAGATCCCCACTAGGGGACATGTGAGTGGTAATCACACATTGATATTTCTCTCCCTCTCTTTCTCCTTCCGTTCCCCTCTCTCTAAAAATAAATAAATAAAATCTTTTTTAAAAATTAGGATGATATGATTCTGAAACAATGGTCCTTATCTACTGACAAGCGAAGTGGATGCAAGTGCTGTCAGCTGTGGTAAGGTCAAGAGGACAACGGAGAGAGTCGAACTTGAAGATAGTATAAGAAATAGCATCTGAAGTTATAGAAAATGACACCCCTTGAAAAAAACAAGTGGGCGCCTGTAAAGATCTTACTCATTTTTTAACATTCAATGAAAGGCAAATTAGGTGACAGAGGCTCAAAGATGCCACTCTAATAAAAGTCTGCATCTCTTTCCTAGTTTTTGGGGCTGAGTCTATTTGTGGATGAAGATTCTTTGAGTTGAGAGTTTGAATCTCGGGAGAAAGAATCCTGCAACACCAGTTTAAATGTATAATGCAAATAGCTATGTATCAAAGGGGAAAAGTTCAAATATTTTGGTGACTCTTGGACCCAGGGCCAAATTTCTTTAATAACTAAAATTATGAAGAATCATAATGCCACCCTTATGAAATTGGGCGCATATGGAGTACATGTAATAAATGCCATCATGTCCAAGTTGAACTCCCACTATCTCAATTTTCTGTAACCCACTTATTGATCATTTTCCTGGTCCACCAATTTGTAATTAGAGTAGGCATAATTGGTAATGAGCCTATGGGATAAGAGCTATCATCATGGCAGAGGGGACTTGGAAGAAGCTTGTATAATTTCTTCCCCCAGCGTAACCAAAAGAATACATTTAAAAATAAAACAAAAGTACTATCTTTTTCTGAAGAAATCATTGATTACATTGCTGCTTCTGAGGATATAAAGAATGCAAGGATTATATTTTTGGTCATACCTTCACCTCATTCTCCAGAGAGATTTTGAAGAATGACAGTAGATTACCAAAACATAGGCAGTAGTATCCCTGATTGCAGCCGCCATGCCTGATATGGTGCTAAAGAAGATTAACGCAGTCTTGGTTACATAGTATGTGGCCATTCGTTGTTTGAATGTTTTTTTTCCTTATCATAAAAGAAGATCATAAGCAGTTCATGTTCAAATGAAATGAGCAACGCTATGTATTGCACATTAACATCAAAAGCATGCTTGCTAACTCTTTCAGCCTCTGTATTAATCCAGTCCAAAAGGATTTGCACTGCACGGCCATCTCTCAGAATATTACATTAACCCTTTCGATTGTTGACAGCATGCTAATCAGACCAGATGAGAAAAAATGAACTTCCAGGTTGGAGGCCTAACTATGATACAAGCCTCAGAAGGTAAGAGACAAACCCTACATAGATTTACCTACAAAGTCAGTAAAAAAAAATTGATACCTGTGGTCAGGGGCAGGCCAAGACATCCCTTAAAAGGAAAACTTAGCTGATTTGAACCTCTCACCATGAAGAGGGAACTCGATGTCTGGCTGGTCTCTTTAGGTCCTGGAGGCGGTATGTTCCTCACCTGGGAATAAGGTTCCATGCCATATACTGGGTGATATGGAAAGCTTCTAGCTTTCTGTGGAGTCCAGAATAGGAAAGACTCTGCCTCAGGCACAGGTGACAAGGAAAGCTGCTCCTGTGCTTGAGCCCTAAATCCCAGCAGACACTGTGTTATATGAGATGGAAGTGATAGGAAAGGATTCTGTTAATGGGCAGCTCTGATGGAAAAACCAAGTCTGGGAGGGATGCCTGGCAGAAAATCTTCAGCTGTCCGCTCCTTGAGGGGTGCCTCATCCTCATAGAGCTACAATACCTCCCCAAGGACACACTCTCAGGGCACCCCATGTCAAATAGTGGACTGATGCAGGGCTGTAACCCAGACATCTCTGAAGCGGTTGACACGTGGTACATGGTAGGACTGTGCTGCTGCACAAATTCTCCCCCTTAGAGTTGGATTCATGGGGGATTCCACTGACAATAATTTTGTGAGCATTTTTCTTTAATTTATGTAGTTGATTATTTGAATTGATATTAAGACAAATTTATTGAAAATCCAATATTACTTTATATAAGTCCAATCCTATTAATGGAAAATAAAACCATTTTTATATAGCTGGATTTTTGTTGCTAATATTTTAAGATAGTCGCAAAATTGTTAAATTGGCCTATTATCTCACTGCTACTGTTCTTGTGAGGTTGAAATCTTTTTATTTTATACTCATAAGTGAGTTAGGAGAGTTATTTTTTTTTCTACGCTAGTGCGGTATGTGTTATTTGATTATAATTATATAATTTATATTATTTTTAATAAAATTACTTATTGTTAAGGTTGGTCTTTGACATTGCCATTAAATGTTTAGCACCACTCACTGAAAAGCCACCCTGATGTGGAACTGCCTTGTAATATTTTGATTGTTGATTGAATTTATGTATTATTTCTGCTAACTATTTTTTCTGTACTTCGTTTGGCAAAAAATTTTTTTTCCAGAAATTTGTCCATTGTATTTAACAGTTCAAATGTATTTGCATAAAGTTTTTTATAATTCTTGTATTTCAATGTATATAGTATCCATAATTCTTCCTTTTTTATCATGGATGGTGGTCAGCTAAGCTATTGAGAAAAATAACCTCTTCATACCTGTTAATTTTATTAGTTTCGTCAAAGAACAAATTGTATTTTTGATTAGATATATTGTTTTTGGCTTCTAATTTATTTTATACTGTTCTTTATTATCTCCTTTTACATTTTATGAGCATTTATTTAACTGTTTTTTAAACTAGCCCCTTGAGACTGATGCACAGTTTAGTAATTTCCATTCTTTCTTCAATAGTGTTAAACTTGAAACTGTATAAATCTCCCTCCCACTCTCAATCCAACCCCGTTTGACTTTGTCCCTGGGTCCTTTATACATGTTCCTCAGTGACCCTTTCCCTTCTGTCCCCATTATCCCTCTACCCCTCATCTCTGGTTACTCTGTTCTTTATTTCAGTGTCTCTGGTTATATTTTGCTTGCTTGTTTGTTTTGTTGATTAGGTTCCACTTATAGGTGAGATCATATGGTGTTTGTCTTTCACCACCTGGCTTATTTCACTTAGCATAGTGCTGTCCAGTTTCATCCATGCTGTTGCAAAGGGTAGGAGCTTCTTTTTCTTTCTGCTGCATGCAATTCCATTGTGTAAATGTACCATAGTTTTTTGATCCACTCATCTACTGATGGGCACTTGGGCTGTTTCTAGCACTTGGTTGTTGTAAATTGTGCTGCTATGAACATTGGGGTGCACAGGTTCTTTTGAATTGGTGTTTCAGGGTTCTTAGGGTATAATCCCAGTAGTGGTATTGCTGGGTCAAAAGGCAGTTCCATTTTTAGTTTTCTGAGGAAATTCCATGCTGTTTTCCACAGTGGCTGCACCAGTCTGCATTCCTACCAACAATGTACTAGGGTTCCCTTTTCTCCACATCCTCACCAGCTGTTTGTTGATTTGTTTATGGTGGCCATTCTAACCTGTGTGAAGTGGTATCTCATTGTGGTTTTAACTTGCATCTCTCTGATGGCTAGTGATGCTGAGCATCCTTTCATATGTCTCTGGGCCTTCTGTATGTTCTCCTTGGAGAAATCTCTGTTCAGGTCCTTTGCTCATTTTTTAATTGGACTGTTTGTATTTCTGGAGTGGAGTCATATGAGTTCTTTATATATTTTGGAGGTCAAACTCTTGTCTGAGCCATCATTGGCAAGTATATTTTCCCATATAGATGTTTCAATTTTCAGTTTTCTGATATTTTCTTTAGTCATGCAGGAGCTTTTTATTTTGATGAAGCCATCTCTCTATGATCAATTAATATTTGACAAAGGAAGCAGAGGCAAAAAATGACATAAAAATATCCCCTTCAGCAAATCGTGTTGGGAGAGCTGGACAGCTACATTCAAAAAAATAAAACTCGACCACCAAATTACACCACACAGAAAAAGTAAACTGAAGATGGATAAAAGACCTAAATATAAGTTGCCACGCCATAAAAGTCCTAGAGGAGAACGTAGGCAGGAAGGGTTCAGATATTCCAAGCAGCAGCATTTTCACCAATATGTCCCCTAGAGCAAGGGACATAAAGGAGAGAACAAACACATGGGATTTCATCTTTCTTTTTGTTTTTCTAGTATTTGGTCAGTTTCATTAGACATTTTATCATGTACATTTAATTTATCGCAATAAAAAATTATCCTTTTAACAGACAGTGAAAAATTAGAAGACACCTAAATGCACTCAGCCCTCCCTTAGTTTAATATTAAAAAAATTTTTGTCTTTATCCTTTAAACTGTAGATGCAACTATCAATATTATTTTATGCAGTAAATGTTTATATGTGTGTTTATATACATTTACTCTCTTTAATCTTCTTTATTTCTTACATATTCATTGAGGATTCACTCTGTGAATAATATTTTACTAGGTAAAATATAAGTGCTACCATTTCTTTTAGTTTCGGTTTTATGTTGGTAAAATTTCTCAAGTTTTGTTTGTATGAAAATATCTCAAAATTCTCCAATTTTAAAGTTTAGAAATTTGCATATGCAATTTTAAGTTTGTAGTTATTTCTAGTGGTACATTGAAAATTTTATTTTACTTTCTTATGGGTTTCTATTTTATAAAATATGTCTGATAATTTCAATAACTGGAGGTCTTTCATATCAAGTACTCCTGTTATATTTATATTAATTGTATTACTTATATATAAATTTATATATATAATACAAACAAGCACATATATACCTATTTATGTATGCTAATATTTATTTATATTCCTGCTTATTTCTGTGCTGAGTAATTTATTTCCCAGGAATATGATGTGTTAGAACATTTTAAGGCTCAAGATGAAGAAGTACTTCTAGTGAGTATTTGTGTTCATTTCTGAAGGCATTCAATTCAGGAACTATTTTAAACGAAATTAATGTCTTGATGCTTCTTTCTCACTTGGATTTTAGAGAGTACAACACAGGATTTTATATTTGATAATCTTAGGATTCCATAGTCTAAACTCATATTCTTCTAACCTTTAAAATGGAATATTAGAATCCACTAGTTTTGTTGCAATAACTTGTACAACCTCATACAATATATGCTGCTAAAACACTTTCTATCTCTAAAAAATAAAAATATTTATGGACAATTAATTAAGAAAGATGTAGAATTTTCCATATTTCCAAAAAGCCTTAGGGAAAAAAGTAAGTGGAATTTTCTTCTTTTATAACTTTAAGGATTTTTAAAAAATGATTTTGTGTTTGGTAGACAAAGAAAAATTACTCAGTGATTCTTCTAGCTCTGGGCTAGAATCTTAATTTCTAAATATTTTATGGAGGTATTAAACTATCAGCAGCATTAGTGTGTAAGCATTGTTAATCAGTTGATAAAGTGGTTTCTTTTCTCCTTGCTTTCTTTATTTTCCTTGTGAAAATTGGAGGTATGTTGATATAAGCATTTGGTTTTGGTTTTTTTTGTGGGTTTTTTTGCCTACCTCAGCTAGACAGCATCTCAATCCAGTATCAGTTTATTTTACCAAAAGCTTAGTGAGTTTTAAAGTGACATGGGCTTTTGAAATGTCAAATACGTAATTACTATCAATTACTTAGCTTTATTTTTTCCCAGTTAATGTGATATAATGCAAGCTATGATTATTAATATTAAAATAATTTAATTAAAATATCCTTGAAACATAAATTATATAAAGGAGAATAAGATAAGGTTTCTGCTTACAATAAGCATACAACTGTACAGGCAAATGCACATAAAGTCTAGGACATTGCAACAAGCATTTAGAGCGGTATACAGAAATTAGTGTAGGCACCTGTGGGCGAAGGACAAAATACCAGCAGCAAAGTAATGAATGTGACTGTTTTGCCTGGAGAATAGCAACAGGAAAATATAGCAGGACTCTTGAAGTTGTAGTGTGAGATATCTGTATTCTACTCAGTGTATTCAAGAATTTGCAAGCTTTGATGTTCTTAAAATAGAAAACTTATGATAGAAACATCTAGACAGTGTATAATTTTAATTCTTGAAAGCTTACTTGTTTGAAATGCTAGATAGGCAAGTACCTCACTGCCACATTTAATCTAGGAAAATAATTCTGTCTTCAATAATGTATTCAGAAACTCCGGAAATAAACACACCTACTTACGACAGGTGGCGCTATCTACTTATACAGGGAGGGGCAAAAATAGGGTTACAGTTGTGAGTATAGTTTATTCTTGTATCATTATGTATTAATTATTGTATTATTTTCCCACAGGAACAGCTGTAAACCTACTTTTTTCCTACCCTATATATATAGGGCAGGATTGACATTAAATATTGAATTTTTAAAGTACAGCTATGGATAATTTGTTCTGAAAAATGTATGCTATTGTTTTAGGTTGTATTTCTAGGAAGCTCATGAAATATGGGTGAAATCATTGAAATGTCAAGAATCATTAAGAAAGTAACAGCAAGCAGAAAAATAAAAGAAAGTTTTATGACAGTGTTGCTTATTTCTTTAAATATCATTAGCACGTGTTAACAAGATACCAAAAGAGACAATGAAAATACAAAATGAAGAAGATATGCTCCATATCATCACACTTATGTTTTTCTTGGTCTTAATGCATAAATATACTTTTAAAAACTATATAATGTGTAATATGTTTTATCAAATAAACACATGCAGTATTTATTAATCCATAAATAAACACATCATACATTTAGAAGTTAAGAAAATCATGATAGAAAAGCCAAAGTTTCAGTGTATTTTCAAATAGGAGTATAGGTTTACCAAGTTATGAGGAGAGCTAGAATGTTCCTGGCCGAGAAAGATGTGTGCAGAAATTTAGCATGAAACAGTAGGGGAGTGTGTTTGGCTGAGGAACAGAGTGAAAAATCATTATGGACAGACAGAGATAAAGAGAAAAGGGGCAAACACAAATAAAACCATGAAAGTCCTTGCATTTCACAGTCCGGAATTAGTTTCTTCCGTGTATTTAATAAGGAGGTATTTAAGAGGTTTATGAGTGCAGAGATTGCCCTAGAGGTCAAGGCTGGCAGAGAAGTACAAAACATGGGACCATAATGCAGGTGAGAAATGGAGAAAGCCCGAATTATTTGCACAGTAAGTGAGCTACAGGAAAAAGAAAAAGAAAAAAAAACCCAAAACAGCCTTGCCCAGAGGCTGTCTGTGGAGCCTATAGTTGACTGAGGGCGGGGGTTGCGGGGGCGGAATCAAAGAATTAGTACAAGAGGGAAAGACAAATAATATGAATGTATTAAGAAATAGTACCTAAATTAGAAAATGTTGATATCGGTTATATTTAAGTCTTGATGGTTGCAATTCCACATGTCTTTGTTTAACCTTAAGCTCCAGCTTCTGCTGATGTTCCAGACTAATTACTGATAGCACCAGCCTCACTCCCAAGTGTCCCAGTTTAGTAGACAGTCACCAGAGTCATATGTTACATCCGTACATGTCTGCATATTTTCTTATTTTATGTAATGTTAAAATCAAAGGGTAACTATTCCAGCATGGGAAAAGTTAGTGAAAAAGTGATAAGCTGAAAGCAAATTTAATTTCAATACATTTGTCACATGGAAAAAGCTAACAAAAAATGAAAAAAAAATCAAATTCAGGATTATGTTTGCTTTTTACCAAAACATAAACATGTGAGCTATGCCTGCTCACTGGCTGAATTTTCTTTCAATAACTGAATATGGCTGCTGAGATCCTGTCGCAAAGCCACTTTAGATTTTCAGTAGTCAACATTACAACTATGTATAGCAAACTGTGTTTCAATGCCATAATAATTTTAAATCTTAAATAATGATCTAATATACAGTCAATATATAATGTACATTATTTCTTGACATTGACACATTTAGAAACATAGGTCAAGACATTTGATTACTACATATCAGAACATTAATTTTATAAATGTCATTCTCATCTTATAGATTGACTTTAAAACTGCCCTACTGGTAAAGCTACATTCACTCTCTAAAAATATGCATTTATATTAACTTGTAAAACATATTCTCAAGAGTTTTATTTTGATTTTTAGTTACAATTGAATGTTTATTTAAAATTTGTCATTTCTCTTTTTATTAAGTACAGATGGTAAAACAAATGAGTAATAAAACAACTGTCTAAGGTAAATCAATATACATAAAATGCTTAGGAATTACTTAGTGTGTCATATATGATTACTCAATTTTTACCTTAGCTAATATCACTAAAAATGAGCAGTCAGTATTATTAAAACTTTGCCAGAGAAAAGCAACTTTATCTCTTTTGTAGAAAAGAACTCTAAACTCTGGACAAAAAAGCAAAAAACTACAAGAATAAAACAAAGCTGTCTAGAAGCTTTGAAGCAAACAAGTAGAAGCAGATACTGAAAGGAAGCTGAAGCTTGGAAAAAGGGAATTTTCTCGTGTGTGTGTGTGTGTGTGTGTGTGTGTGTGTGTGTGTTAGCCTTCAACCCTGGAAAGAATCCCAATGTGTGCCATGTGGGTGGCTAAACCAATACAAAATCTGTAGTTGTATTTCTTGTGTTCTGTAACAATGCTGAGGCAATTATAGGAGCTATGATCTAAATGTTTGTGTTGAAATTCTAATGCCCGATGTGTCAGTATTAGAAGTTGGGGCATTCCAGAGATGCTTGTATCTTGAGGGTGGAGGCACTCATGAATGGGATTACTGCTTTTATAAAAGAGACACCACAGGACTTCCTAGCCACTTTCACCTTGTGAGGATACATCTAGAAAGCCCAGAATAGGAAGTGGGCCCTCACCTAACACTGAATCTGGGGGCACCATAATCTTGAACTTCTCCTCCTCCATGAACTGTGGGAAATAAATTCCTGTTGTTTATAAACTATGTATCAGCCACCCTAGCAGGAAAAATAGCCAATTTGAACCAAAGAATAAGGAGACAAGAGCAAGTGTAGATTATCAGACACATTATTTTTACAGAATGGGACCATAAAGGTATTTGACTAAGAATGTACAATATTCTTTACGACTTGGGGAAGAAGGACCCCAAAGGTGATTCAGAGATCGTCAAAAGTGGCTCCTCAGTTTCAAAAGGAAAAACTATTGACTGAGTTTCAACAGGCTAGACAACTCCTGTCCAAAGTTATGGGGGTCTGGCCCCTACCCAGCAAAGCCTTGAAGGCATGGCTATCCCCACCTAGGCAGGGCTGCCCAAATTTTTGGCATCTCTGGGCCACACTGGAAGAAGAAGAGTTGCCTTGGGACATTGTGATTTTGTGATTACATGATATTTTGACACATAATCATAAAAAGATCTCATAATGTTTTAAGTAAATCTTACCATGTGCTGGACTGCATTCAGAGCCATCCTGGGCCTCGTGTGGCTGGAGGGCCATGGGTTGGAGACTCCTGATGGGTTTTGAAGGAGGGAGCTTCCTGGATCTACAGCCATGTTACCCGGGCAGAAGGCTGTAGTAAGGGCCAGGTCACCCCTGGGGAAATGCCCACGGGACCCATGGGGGTGGGGCGGCCTTGAAACCTCAGACTGGTGCAGTAACTAGCCCACAATTCCAGCGTTGGAGAGCTATAAAGCCATGGGAGTGAGGGTGTCTCATTGTATCCAGAAGGCAAGACACTAGCCCAGGGGGCCTGGCAGGCAGAGCGTCTAGTTAAAGGCTATTCTCAGGCCATAAGATTTGGTGGTGTTGGCTCTTTTGGTTTTGGACTTGTTTAGTGTGTTTCCTAGTTCTTGCTTTCGGAATGGGAGTGTTTACCCTATGTCTGTTCCACCATTGTATTTCTAAAGCTCATAACCTGTTTGATTTCACAGGTTTACAGTTAGAGAAAAATTTGCCTCAGAATTAATTATATCCTGAACCTCACCCATATCTGACTTAAGTGATATTTAGATGTGTTTTAGGACTTTAGACTTTTGAGTTGTTGCTGCTATGAGTTAAGACTTTGGGGACTATTGGGATGGAATTAATATATTTTATATGTAAAATGAATATAAATTTGGCGGTCTGGGGTAAAATTCTATGATCTGAATACTTGTGTTTCTCCCTCAAAATCTTAATGACCAATGTGATGGTATTTAGAGGTGTTTAGGTCATGAGGATAAAATCCTCTTGAATGGGGTTAATGCTTTTCTAAAAAGCCCTACCGAGCTTACTAGCTCCTTTTGCCATGGGAGGATACAGGGAGAAGTCACAATTTATGAGGTGAACCCCCACCAAACACTGAACCTGCTAGTCCTATGATCTTGAACTTCTCCTTCTTCAGAATGTGAGAAATTTCTGTGGTTTATAGCCACCCAATCTGTGGTATTTTGTGGTAGTAGCCCTATAGTAACCCAAAAAGACCAAGATGATAGGATCTGGAAAGTAAGGGGAAAATCTCAGAAAAGAGTGAGAGAACAAGAGGCACCCCAAATTTTGAGGGTAAACTCAGCCCAGATCTCTTGATGAATCAATGCTTATGGTGGCATCTAGGCAGCCCAGATTAGGCTAATGTTAACATAACTGAACACAGATTTCAGGAGCCAAAACCTCACAAGGGTCAGAATTTGGATTTGGGTTCAGCCAACTGTATCTGCTTTAGTTTATGACACCTTGTAAAGACACAAGATTCTGTTATGTTCCTCCAAAGATTGAGTGTGTGTTTTCTAGTTATATAATTATAATATCAGCATAAATGATTTACCCTAATGTGTACATGCAATAATTTATTTTCTAGTCTTCCTGAATTTTCTAGAATATCTGAGATAACTCTTAGTGGTATTATGACTAGAGGCATTCTTCTAAAGTTCCTGATTTTAACAATATTTCTATTCTATTACTCTTTTTATAGGTAACTGATGTATGTTGTATGACATTATAAAGTTTATTCTTATTAAGATGAACTTACACTATTTGTTAGATTCAAAGATAGATATCTTGATATATAGCTATGAACCTAAATTGTACTCGGATAATAAAGTCTGCTTGATATTAGTAAATTATATCTTGTTTTGTAATAATGTGCAAGATTGTTAATATTTGGTAAATTACATTTATTTTGGTCTGTTTTTATTGACTTTTTGATGCATATTTTACCTAAAATGAAATCCACTTAAGTCTACAGTTCAGAGAGTTTACAAAAATTTGCATATCAAAATAACTATCGCTTGAGTTTAAAATGTTTCTATGATCCCATAAAACTCACTGTGCTCTTTTATAGTAAATTACTGACTCACCATCCATGCTTCAGACATTCCTTCAGACATACAATTTGTACCACATCATCTTCCAGAAATCCATGTTAAAAGAATCTCATAGTAGGAGTCTTGGCTTATTTTGCTCAGCATATTACTCTTGAAATTTAGACACATAGTTTCATATGTCAGTAGTTCATATGTTTTTATTGCTGATTGGGATCTTATATGTATCCCTTTGACTATTGATGGTAAGTTTTTCTAGTCTCAACTATTAAAAATACAACTTCTATAATTATGCATAAGTATATTTTGGACAAATGTTTTCATTTCTTTTGATAAGTGTAAGAGTGTAATTCCTGAGTCACTTCTGCCCAACTCTTTTTCAAAGTATTTGCATCATTGTGTATTTATTCTTGCAAAGACAAGAGTTCTCATTGCTCAGTATTCAGGCAAACTGTAGTACCATCAGTATTTTTATTTTAGCCATTAAGTAAATGTGAGATGGTATATCAATGCTTTTTAATTCACATTTCCTTAATGACAGTTTATGTTTACCATTTCTTCATTTGTTTATAGACCAATTCATGTCTGATACATAGTTTTGTAGTGTTTGTTCAGGTCGGCCAATGGATGTATCATCCAAATATTTTTTTTTAAATCATGATTAAATATTAAGAAATTTTACATCTAAAAAGAATTGAACAGAAACTACAAAAAAATTGAGAATGTTTATCCATCTGTGTGGCTTGCCTGCTTTTTTTTTTTTTTTTTTGTAATAGTATATTTTGAAGAACAGGTTGTTTTAATTTTGATGATGATTTAATTTATCACATTTATGTGTAGATATTTCATTCTGTCTCAATAATCTTTGTCTACACCAAGGGAGTGAAGATTTTCTCTTATATTTTGCTCTAGAAGTTTTAGTTTTTGCTTTTATGTTAGGTACTATACTCTATATCTTATTTACTTTGTGTTTGGTGTAAAGTGAAATAGGAGTTCTTTCCCACATGTCTATTCAGTTGTTATGCTTAGAAGGTTGTTGAAAAGCCTATCTTATCTCTGGTGAATTCTGTTGGCATCTTTTATAGGCATATATTATTTTAGTTTATTTTTTAAGTTATTGGATTTTGATCAGAATATCACTAAAAATTATTTCTTCTTTTTTATTTGTTGATTTTTTTTGGCAGTACTCAGTGTCATGAATTTTTATTGCATTCTGTTTATTAATCTGTTGGAAATGTTAAATGAAAACTCTCTGGATATTTTTGTGGCAAATAAATCTTCAAGAATTTTGCTCTCCTACACTGCCTGACGAACTATTTCACCAGAGGCTTCTTCAGTAACATTCAAAAGCTCAACAGATTTGCAGGGATTTGGATTCTCTCAGTGAAGCTGACGTCAATGTGCAGAAACACTGGATGTTCACAGGCTTTTGAATACATCACAGGCACGGTCTATACACTAATTACCAAATGTTTAATTTTAATACTTATCTTGTCCTTCTTTAAATATCTCCCCTCTTTAGAATTAAAAGGGTCTCAAAAAGTCATTTGGGTTTTTAAATAACACCGATGAATAAAAGTTCTCTTCCAAAGGTTAAAAGAACCTATAACTCTTTGAACAGAGAAAACACAGATGATCTCTTTTGGTAATTGTTAAAGGTCATGTTTTAATCTAGTGCCTCAACCTGATAATAGGGAACAGCCACAAGACTATAGTTGAAGGTCATAACATCATACTGAAATCAAAGTATATTAGAATAAAATCAATTAAACATGGTATTTGTCTTCTGAAAATATGGGTTTGGCCAAGTTCAAATCCCTTTGTTTGATGGGGATCTTTTTAGCAAGCTATGTGTTTGAATCTTTGGACCAATTATAAAGAACAAAAATAAAGTAGATGGGTTACAACATAATTTAATTATTCTTAATATTTGTGAATATTATCTTTGACTTATATGGTATAAAAAGTAGTTTTAATATATGTTACTATCAAATAATATCTTAACCAGCTTTCTTAATTTAAAAAATGATTAATTTTTTTTTCCTCCATAATGTTTGTTTTCTGTGAGGAGAAGTGTATGATTAATTGTTCAGATAACAACTCTCCAGAGTGAAAACAAAACAATTCCCGACTTTAATGCTGTGGTACTGCCTTTCTCTTGACACATCTAGAACATTGTACTAATCTCAAATTAAAAACTAAAATTTGTGTTAAAATTATAACATTTCATGTTGCCAATACAGAATTTATTATTATTCAATACTCATAAAATATTTAAATTAGAAAAAGTAATAAAATAGATAATTTCTCAAAATACTTCATGATTTGTTGCACTCATAGGAAAAGGTATCCAATAATGTCTCTGGTTATAATTTTTCTTTACAATGCACACTGGATGACAACTTTAAAAATATGAAACTGTGGTTAAATTACTTGTAAAATTCCTCGTGTACATTAGGAATAGATAAAAATTAACACAGGGACCTTCTCGGTTTTCCTTACCTGCTTTGCCAAATGACACTGTATCCCTTGAATGATCTATGTCAGAGACTGACTTCGCAGACTCGAGGATGCTCTGAAAGTGTGGGTCAAAGAGCATGTACAGAATGGCCCTTGTGAAGTTAATTCAAAATTACCTGTGGGGGAAAAGACATAGTTAGATTATATTCTCCAAAATTCAAGAGAGAGAAAAGGACGATGCAAGGAAAATTAAATTATTTACTTTATTAATTCTGGTAGTCTCAGCTACAAAACAGCAATTTAGAAATTTAATAGTTACAAAAGAAAGGTCAAGGCAAATTCAATGACTGGGAGATTTTCCCCATTTTATTCTTAATATGAAGAAATGAATTTTGTAGTCTCCAATTTATAGAATTGTTTATAGTTGCAAATCTTTTGGTGGGTGAAGGAGAGAAAAAAACAAATATTATCTACTACCAGTTAGAAGCAGATCTAGATTCTTTTTAAAAAGTGTCAGATTTTAGTGATTAATTGCATGTTTCATATATTTTTATTTAAATTATAATATTTTATCATCACAATGTCTCTGGTCAGAAGAAACTGAGACTCACAGGAATCATTCTTTTAAAGTTTAGACAGCTAACAGATGGAAGAACTATTGTTAAACTCAGTTATAGTTTTCTCAAACTGTTCATTGTGGGGTTGAAGGGACCAAACACAAAAGCACGACTTTGGGTGGGAGGCACAAAGTGCAATATACAGAGCCTGTATCATAGAATTTTACACTTGAGACCTGCACAGGGCAGGGAAGACTAGGTTCACAGCACTGAGTATGTGAAACAAAGTTCATTCTTGCCTTATTATTTATTATTGAATTATTTCACATATGAACAACTTTAAACCGACTTTTGCCCCAATTTGTATAATCTTATTACCCATTGTCAACCCAATAAAATTAATTTTTTTAAAAAAAAGTTTAAATAAAGAAGTTAGGAAGCAAATTCTCACAGCAAAAGGTAGTAACTGCATAGACATGCTGATGTTTTTCACCTGTTCTAATACCTGTATTAGCATTATCTCTCAAGTTACATGTGACTTTGTATTTGCTGGGAGTTGAAATTTTGAGATTTTTAAAAATATATTTATTGGAGATTATTGATTCTGTAACTAATTGCATCTTGGTTCAAACGTATTACTTTGAGGCAGATTTGATACACCACATTTTTATCTTGCTTGTGATTTTTAATTCCCAAATTATTTATAGATTAATTTATATCTGTCTTCTTTTATTTCTTACAGGGCTCCAAATTTTAGGAATTGCCAATGAAATGTAGTAATATTTACCAATACTAGAATAATAAAAGCTTACATAGAATAAATTTCTATAATAAAAATAGTGAGAAATATTTGCTCCCAATAATGTGTGTATTTTGTATTGGATTAGATCATCTTCACAACACAAGTATAAATTCTGGATGGAATATAGAAACAATTGCTTGAAGAAAAAAGTGAATAAATGAAGTAGAAACCAAAAAGGAGTCCACTATAATAAAAAAAAAATACACTGAATAAATTTGTTATTGTTGTTCAATTACAGTTGTCCCCATTTTCTCCCAAATACTCTCCCCTGCCCTACCCACCCCCACCTCCCACATTCAATCCTACCTTGCCCTCCCCCCTTTGTCTTTGACCATGGGTCCTTTATTCATGTTCCTTGATTGACCTTGCACCTTCTTGCCCTCGTTATCCCCCCCCTTCCCTTCTGGTCACTGTCAATTTGTTCTTTGTTTCAATATCTCATGTTCTATTTTCCTCACTTGTTTGTTTTGTTGATTAGGTTCCACATACAGGTGAGATCATATGGTATTTGTCCTTCACCACCTGGCTTATTTCACTTAGCACAATGCTCTTTAGTTCCATCCACACTGTCACAAGGGGTAGGAGTTTCTTCTTCCTTTCTGCTGCATAGTATTCCATTGTGTAAATGTACCATAGTTTTTAAATCTACTGATGGAAACTTGGGCTGTTTCTAGCACTTGGTTATTGTAAATTGTGCTGATTTGAACATTGGAGGCATATGTTCTTTTGAATTGGTGTTTCAGGTTTCTTGGGGTATAATCCTAGCAGTGGAATTGCTAGTTCCATTTTTAGTTTTCTGAGGCAATTACACACTGTTTTCCACAGTGGCTGCACCAGTCTGCATTCCCACTAACAGTGCACTAGGGTTCCCTTTTCTCTACAACCTCACTAGCACTTGTTGTTTGTTGATTTGTTTATGATGGCCATTCTGACTGGTGTGAACTGGTACCTCATTGTGATTTTAATTTGCATCTCTCTGATTGCTAGTGAAGCTGAGCATCCTTCTATAAGTCTCTGAGACCTCTGTATGTCCTCCTTGGAGAAGTGTCTGTTCAGGTCCTTTGCCTATTTTTTAATTGGATTGTTTGTCTTCCTGAACACTGAATAACTTTTTATAAAGCTTTTTGCTGAGGACACTCTCCACAGCAAACAGCCTATGATGGATAAACCAAGAAATCACCATATGATTACCTGTTTGAAGATCCAGAGAATGGAATTTTGTATTGACACAGTATTTAGAAAATGAGAAGAAATCCAGGAAGAAATTGAGACGCAGAGAAGGAACTCCAAATTCTCCACCCAAACATTTCTGTAGCCAATGACTAACCCCTAAAGGGTGCATTTATTGGATGGATTTCAACCTTTCAGGCAAAAGAGGAACAGCCAGAATTTTGAAAGAACTGAACAGTTTCAGCAGCTGCCAATCATAAGGAAAGAATGTGGTGATTACAGGGATGTGTGTGTGGGGGGTGGTGAAGGTGGAAGAGGATATGGGGGAATAAATGATAATGGAAAATTATAATAAAAAGAAAAGAGTTTAGAGTATATGTTAGGTAAATTACTGCCTAAAACAAAACAAAAAAAGTCAACACTCTTCAGGAAGAAAATAGGATCTAGGGCTATGCAACATATCATCCTTAATAACTAGTATAAAATGAAATATTAGACAAGTGAAAACTAGGGCCCCCAGTCAAAGAAAAAGAGTTTAAAAAACTAATGGCATAATAACACATTAAATTTAGCAAAACTTTACACATTACACATATGCTCAAGGAATAGAAAGAAAATATGTTTACATTTTTCTAAACAAAGATGTTTAGAAGCTCAGCCAAAAAATGAAAACTAAAAATATGACAAAATGAAAAATATTTTTACATTAACAGACTATTTTTAGAGCAGCTTTAAATTTACAGAAAAATTGAGTAAATAGTATATAGAGTTCCCATATACTCTGTCTCCTCTCTAAGATTTTCCTATTTTTTTGTATTAACCAAATTAATTTTATTTATTTTTATTGTATGTTTCCATTACCATTTATCCCCCTTATACCCTTTTTCACCTCCACCCACCTACCCTTCCCCAACAATTGCCAAAAAATGACAAATAAAATGCCCTAAAACAAAATTTAAAACTAAAAATTGAAAACTAATAATAAGAGGTATACAAAAATAAAGTAATAAACCAATTCTTAAATATTAGTATTTAGTTTTCTCAGAAAAATATGAACATATACAAAGGCACAACAATTCATTCTTTCTTTCTTATTTTTTATCATGGTCTTCTAATTTCAATCATTTTTACTTTAAACAATTTTCTGATAATGTTACCAAGTTTACTTCAAAGGTTTTTCAGTTTTTTTTTAGAGTCCACTTTGTAAGTCTTATTTGAAATATTTTTAACAAAATTTTACACTTTAGAGAAATAACACAAATTGTGCTACTGTATCAATGTAAAATGCAATAAAATATTGTCTATTATATTATTATTAAATATTTTAAGATATTTCAAATTCATAACTTTTTTAAATATTGAAATTTCCTTGCATATTTTTGATGTCTTCTCTAGTATATATCTGGAGAGAAAAATGACTGAAATATCCTTCTCTATATAAAAAATTCTGTAAAATATTTAGAATATTTAAATAACTCATATGCAATAATTATTTTCTCAAAAGATTATAGCTAGTATATTCCAATGTTAGTTTTTTAAAAAATATTTTATTTATTTTTAGAGATGGGAAAGGAGGGGGAAAGAGAGGGAGAGAAAGATCAATGTGTGGTTGCCTCTCACACGCCCCCTACTGGGGATCTGGCCCATAACCCAGGCATGTGCCCTGACTGGGAATCAAACTGGTGACCCTTTGGTTCTCATGCAGGCACTCAATCCATTGAGCTACACCAGCCAGGGCCAATGTCAGTTTTTACAAAATATAAAACTAGTTTGATTTCAAATCCAATCACAAATATAAAGTTAAGTGGCAATGCCTTTATTAAATGTAAATATGATGATTGTATGATGATTGTAATAATTTTGACATCAGTTTTTTAAAAACTGAGATTTATGCAGAAATGAAAACAATAATAATTGTGATGCAGAATATGTTGAATGATGAATTGTAACTATAATTGATTAAATACTTATCTGTGCCTGATACTTTTAATAAATTACTTCTTAACCTTATTTTTATTTTACAAGTATAGGTATTATTATTATCTTAATTTTACAATCATTGTTGTCAGTGTATTTCATCATTGGGATCTTAACAAATCTTTATCAACTTCATTCACATGTTTAAAAAATTGACAAACCATTCTTATTGACTTTGCCAACTCTCTGCTCCAATTCATCTTTTCTAAATTCTAAATTGTTTTCTTTTAGCTCCCACATCCTGTTATATCAACACACTGTTTTGTGATTTAAGATTCTTTTATATTTTGGCACTGACAGTTTTCATTTAAGAAACATATCAAGATTACTTAGTTCCAGAAATCCCTCTATCTCATTGTTTTGACTTAGTTGATCAAAATGTGAGAAAAAATATTTTACGCACTAGATCAGTGGTGACTAGAATGATGGTTCCACAGAGTGCTGGCAGTCTAATCCCTGGAGTTTGTGCATATGTCACCTTACGTGATTATAGAGACTTTGCCGAAGTAATTAAGTCAAGGATCTTGAGGTGGGGAGATTAACCTTGGATTATCCGGGTGGGTCCAATGTAATCACAAGAGTTCTTATAAGAAGGAGCTTGGAAAACTAGTCAGTAGTAAATGTGAAGATAGAAACAAGAAGCTGAGCTGTGCAATAACAGAAGCAAGGGACTTCTCCCCAGAAGCCTCTTGTGAAAATGCAGTCCTGCTAACATCTTAATTTTACTTATCCCACATCCAGAACTGCAAGATAATCAATGTATATCATTACAAACCATGAAGTTTGAGGTAATACACTATAGCATACATTAAAAAAATAATATATATTTTGGCACCTAGACATAGAGCGCCTCTGTAAAAAATACCTGGGAGATGTACAAGTGGTTTTAGAATTATATGATGAGTAGAAGCTGGTAGAGTTGTGAGATACTAAGAGAAAAAAATGATACTTATAAATAGACTTGATAGAAACATGTATGTTAAAATCTCTGCTGGTGTGAGCTCAGGATAAAGTGAGGAGCAAAATAGAGAAAATTCATATTTTCAAGAATCCTCTAGAAGTTGAAAAAGACAAGAAATGGATTTGCTCTTCAGAAACTCCAGGAGAAATCAACCCTAGCTTAGCCTTGAGTTGAGATCAGTAAATTGGCTTTACAGTTTTGACTGCCAGAACTGTAAAATAGTAATTTGTGTTGTTTTAAAAGCCACTACATTGGCGTTACTTTGCAACAGCAGCAGCATGAAGTTGACACGAGCGTGAAAACAGATGTTTCCAACTTCATCCTCACACCTATTGTCCTTTCAAATTATTCCAAGTAATGCGATGAGGAAATGATAATCTTCCAGGTTTAAGGTACTGTCATTGGGAGGAGTGAGGATTACTGGAATTAAATTAGGTGCAGAAAGAATTTGACAATGTAATGATTTGTTATGTTTAGCAAGAATTTTACATTGACATAAAAGTTGATAGAATTTCGAAGTGTACATTACAAGATAAACACACCTCACTTAAATCTTGTCACTGGGTTCAGGTAAGACTCTTCTTGGCTCTGTCCTCCTAATAAAGACCTCAGTCATTTTAGTAACTTACAGCCACCTTAGGTAGGTCAATGGTGGAGTCATTGAATAAACACCCTCGCCTATTGAGTTTCTCTCTCTATTTAATATATTATTTTTTAGTTCCCAAATATCCCAATGATTACTAAGAAAATACTTTGCTTTATTTTTAAAATTATTTTTAGCTAAATGATCATTGTCTTGAAGTAGTTTGAGCTCTGCACACATGCTACATCGAAGTGTCCAATATAGAGATTCATGAGACAATTGATAGGACACAATGCAATTATTTACCACGGAGCCAATTAATTCTAATGTAAGTCTGATAAGCTACTTTAAATATAGCCCTGGTTACCAACTCAGTAATGTGAGAGTACACTTTGCTCACCTAACAACGAGCATGCATTAAGACGTATTACTACAGTACTGATATACCTTTGAGCATCAAAATTGGTAAAATTAGTTTTAAACAACTAAATTAGCTAATGTTAATTATATTTAATGCCCAAGGTATATGGTTATATATTTGGAATGTTTACTTTATTGGACCATAATTTTATTAGAAAGGATAAAGTCTGCCACCCCATGAATGTTTTATTTAATTCTTGTATCTTTCTGTTTATTCCTCTTTTTCCACTCGATTAGAAATCTTTCACTGCCTAAACCTAATGGGACCACAAGCTTCATATAGTAAAATTTTATAGTCATTTAAAATTCAAAAATTGATTTAGGGTTCAATGCACCAGCATTTTTCTTTTACATTTATGTAAAATCTCGCAACTAACAGTAAATTCAGTGAAATATATTGGAATATTCTTTTTATATTCTATGTAAGTGTAAAATAAAAATACATTTCATTGTTCTTAATTAACATATTTATGATGATCTTGAAATACTTGCCTCCGATACAGCTATAATTTCTAGTAACCTATGAAAGAATTTATACTTCCTATTACCACATTCCCTATAGCTGTATCCACAATGCAAGTGCAAGCTATTTCAGCTAAGAAACAGAGCTTCTTTCCTAAATAACCTCCGTGCTGTTTCTCAGACAGACACTCTATAATACCTAAGTGAGATGTTTCACCAATATATGTTTTCATCCTGGTATAGCTGCTTCATAAATATGGAAGTGTGTATCTGCTCTATTTCTGTCCCCTTTTTTCCTTGTTCTCTCTCACTCTCTCTTCCTAAAAATGTAAGATGATTTAAAAAAAAACAAATTTTCAAGAGTGGCAAGTAAATTTCTATTCAGGTTTTTCTGTGCAGAAACGTTAGTGGGCATCAGAGGAGGTATTGTCTTCATATGGGCTTGTTCTAATGTGGTGACAATAACAATCTCAGAGTGTTCGCATATAGTAGCCAAGTCTTGAAACATTTTTCTTTGCTTTGTGCAATCAATAAATTTAGTCTGCACAGAAATACCAATATATGTCTAATGTCCTAAAAAGGCTGTTACCTTTTAACCTCTGAGTTTCTAACTATGTCCTAATAAAGCTAATTAATTAGCTGCCATATACTGATAACTAAGACAAAAAAGACATGCAACAGATTATTAAAATAATAAAGGGTACAATGCCCCAACATAGTCAACTCAATGACAAATAATATTCGCTTGACCCAACAACCTTAAAAAACATTTGAAAATGTTGAAGTCTTTGCAGTAAAATGCAAAGTGATGCTCTAGAGAAATGTAAACAAGACAAATATAAATAAAATAAGATGTCAGAGGTAACAGAGAGTAGGGATAAGAGCTTAGCCTTGGAGATAGTTGGGATTTCTCCAGTTTTTGCTATTTCTTAGTCGTATGACTTTGGGTGAGATAGTATACATGCTGTGCCTCAATTTTCATATCGGTAATATTAGAGTAAAATCAATACCTGATTTATGTGGTTGTTATGAGGGATGAATAAATTAATAGTTTTTAAGCACCTGAACAGAGACTGATACGTAAGTACTGTGTAAGCATATGTTACATAAAAATTATTTTAAAAATTGCATAGATAGTTTAATTTTCCCTTTGTCATCATAGAAAAGTATCTCACAAACTAAATTTGAAAGTTAATGAGTATCTGTGAGTAATTAAGATGCCCTCAGAGCTCTGAGGAAAAGCAGAAAAGGAGAGATCAGTAGTGGGGTGGGTGTAGAGGTGAATTTAGGGTTCTGTTGGACAGCAATAACAGGTGAAACAGCAGGTATTTCCAACAAGAACACACTGGCCATTTGTCAACTCCACAAGTCCTATAAAATTAAATGCAATGTCATAATTATGTCTTTGAATACAAGTGCTATTGGGAAATCATGGCACATGATTCTGTAGATCAGTTTTATGTGACAAGGGTACAGAGTAGCCACACATTTGTTTTAGTTACTATTGATCCACTCACCAATCAATCATTTATTCATTCAAACATGCATTTAACAATCACCCACAAACACGTGAATCATCATTCAGAATCTAATCCAAAGACTTGAATGGACTGCACATGCTCTCCTTGTAGGAGATTTTATGGAGCAAATAGATTAAGTATTTATCGTAACCAGATAACTACGGCAGGTGTAGGGAACTAGTCTCTAAGGAAGGAAGCCTTTTTACTAGTTATGTGAAGAGACAGCCACTTTGTCACAGTTGTCACTTTGAAAAAAAATGATTTTAAGCAAGTCATAATAAAATGAGCATAAATATATATAACATTTATACTTATCTACATATATAATTTATTACTTGATTTGTGGTCTCTTAACATGCAGGTTTAACTATAGCCAATTGTTGAGTGTATACATACATATGTGTGTGTATATATGTATATCTATATATCTATATATCTAATCACCTTAGTTTTACCTCTTAAATGTAAGTAATATTTCAGTGACTGGGGGTAAGTGCAAGTATAAGTAAATAAATAGCTAAAAGATGAGAATACTCGTCCAAGCTCTAAACCAGCATCTACAATGTGACTTCAGGAAAATTACTTCAAATATAAGAGTTAAAATGAATTAAATATTTTCCAGTGTTGTATGATTCAATGTTTTTGATGAATTAGCAATGCTATTCCTGTTCCTATGGATAAAGGTCAGTGATTTGAAATACAGTTTAAACACTGATTTAAAAGTCACAAGGTGACTTATTAACCCAAGTCTGTGTGCTTTAGTCACTAGACAAATAATGCAAAACTGAAAATGTATAAACATAATTAAAATTATGTATTTTCAGTCATGTGTTGTTTTAAAAAGATTTTATTGCATTTTCTTGTATTTTTTCTTGACTTTTTCACCAATATATTGTGTTTTAGTAATCACTTAAAATAATTTCATAAGATTTGATCTTATGCTAAATTAATAACCTGACTTTTTTTTTTGTTAACATGTATTTGTGCAAGGTGGTTAGCTTGTTGTCTTTTGAGCAAAATATCTACCTTAAATACAAAATAAATTGCTTCTTTGGACTATTATATCAAGGGCTAAATTAATCAACACTTTATAAAACATATACAAACTCAAATAATAGATAAAGTACCTACATTACTTCTGAGAGTTATCCATATCTAATAAACTACAGAAAACTGTCTTGAAAATTAAAAACATTCATAGTACCAAGCTATTGAACATTTAGGAAGATTACATATTTTGTGAATCAGTATTGATGTATCTGCATATATTCCAGATGTAAATATTTCCAATTTTTCACTTTAGCATCCTAGATCTCCAGTCCTGTCTGCTTTATATAAACAGAACAATCCTGTGCACCAGCTGTCTCTACTCAATTGACCAATATAGACTTCCCAAACAAGGAAAATTGATTATCCATTGCTAAAATAATGCTACATAATGAACCACCCAATCAGAGTGACTGAAAACAAAAACATTTTATTATTTTTCATGGGACTGTGGGTGGAATGTGCAGTTGTGATGATTTGAGGCACTTTTTGGCAGATGTGCTGGGCTTGTTCACGTGTTGAGGTATTTTGCCAGGCTATGGCTGGCTCCTAAAGTGGCCTCGGCTGGGACACTAGTCCCTTTTCCATGGATCCTTCACATACCTCCAGCATTCCAGCCACAGTCTTATGCTTGTGTCAGGGATTTGAAGGGAAGAGAACCTCATCAGGCAACAGGGACAAAAAGGATAATGCCCAAATTTGCAGGCTTCTGTGTGTCTTACGCTTGCTAATAAAGTCCGGTTAGCCAAAGCAAGTCACATGGATGAGCCCTGAGTAAGAATGGGGCGGACCTAGAAGACACACTATCAGGATACAGGGGAAACCTTTAATTGGCACAATTAATGCCATGCACTAAATGAAAAAAAAATCTGGAGGACTATAAGAATTTTCAGAGATTACTATGTTCTAACAAACTCAAATATTAAACTCATATTAGCTTTTTTATCAGTGGAAAATGATTGCACTTACAATCATTTCATGTGTTTCATTATAAAATTATTAATTATGAAAAATAAAAACAAAAATGTCTTACAAATCAAGTCACATGTTGAAAATATTATAGATATTTGAATAATTTTTTACCTTCACACATATATGATTTCATGTGAAAAACAAAACTGAGAATGTACTATATACACATATCTATGATGTTCATATTGTGTTTATATGATAAATGTTTGCATATACATATGATGTTATATATCATACAAATAAGTATGTGAACACAGAGACATATGTGCGTGTGCACAAGAGACATGCCCCACATACGTATATCCTCTCCTTATGACAAACATTCCTCCCATCATTTAAAATTATTGAAACTATAATTTAATACCACATTTATGAAAATGTTTACCTATTGAGATCTTAAAGTATTTGCAATTTTATACTACTATTAACACAACTATATTATACATTCTAATGCATAGACATGTTATAGTTTTAATTTTTTCAGGCTGATATCCTAGCAGTTGAATTATTGGAATAAAAATATAAATGTTGATAAAGGTCTTAACATATCATACTATGTTGTACATGAGAATGGCCTTACAATTTACTCTTGTAGTAACAGTAACAGAAAATACAGACTCCCCTTCTCTTTCAGCAAAGCTTGGTAATTTAGTTTGCCAATGCAAAAGTCAAATAGGCTTCTTTTTGTATTGTTATGGAAGACAATCTTTTTTTAAATTAATTAATTTATTTTTATTCAGTTACAACTGTCTGCATTTTCTCCCCTTCCCTCCACCCCACCCCAGCCAGTCCCACCTCCTTCCCCCACCTCTACCCTCCCCCTTGATTTTGTCCTTGTGTCCTTTATAGTAGCTCCTATAGACCCCTCTCCCCACTATCCCCTCTCCACTCCCCTGTGGCTATTGTTACAATGTTCTTAATTTCAATGTCTCTGGTTATATTTTGTTTGCTTTTTTCTTTTGTTGATTATGTATACCAGTTGCATGATTTTTCTCAAATTATTTAACCTTTCTCCGCTTCAGTGTCCTCGTATAAAAAACTGGTATGATTATTTCATAAAGAAATTTGGTGAGGTTTAGAAATTGTGAGAATTTAAAATTTCTGAGCACATTTTCTCATAGAAAGCAAGTGCTCAAAGGTGTTTGGTATTTTTTTAATCACTGACAGTACATTCGTTGACTTCCTGTGTTAGCCATTCAAATATTGCAAATAGTTTCTTATAAGGAAGTTCCTCCATTTCTTATAAAAATATTAGTGCTCTTTATG
This sequence comes from Desmodus rotundus, assembly GCF_022682495.2. NCBI lineage: Eukaryota > Metazoa > Chordata > Mammalia > Chiroptera > Phyllostomidae > Desmodus > Desmodus rotundus. The sequence goes on along the minus strand of NC_071399.1, from coordinate 67,281,795 downwards.
CTAAGCATATGAGTACTTTGTCATTTGTAGAACAATGATATGCAGTGTTACTCAGTAAAGAATTTTAAACTTTGAACCCAAATATTTTTTATTATTTTCATATATATTTTCATATATATTTTGTGTACTTAAGATCTTAAAGATCTTTGCCAATCAAAAGAGGGAACGCCTGAAATTAAAAAAGAAATGAATAGATTAAGTTTGAATTTTCTAGAATTTTGTGTAAATGTAATCATTTGACTTATTTGGTTAGAAAAAGTGTTTAGAGATTTATTCATGTAATTGTATCAGTTGTATGAATGTGAGACAAGCCAGTAAGCCAGGACAAGTAGAATAGGTGAACTAAGTAGATTGTTAATAGCTAGGAAGTTTACAGACATCTAGTGAATTTCAAAATCCTATCTTCCCTAAAGAAAGGACACTTAAGAGTAAATGGTTTATTTTGTAAAATTCTCCAGAAAGAGTGTGGTCCAAGGCTTTTGTGTGTTCTATATTCAGAAATTGGAGGCATTTTTGTATACCAACAATGAAATATCGGAAACAGATATTAGGAAAAATATTCCATTTGACATAGTAACAAGAAAAATATAAAGTACCTAAGAATAAACCTAACCACGGAGGTAAAAGATCTATACTCAGAAAACTGAAAAACCCTGAAGAAAGAAATTAAGGGAGACACAAACAAATGGAAGCATAGACTGTGTTCATGGATTGCAAAAAATTAACATCATCAAAATGTCCATACTACCCAAAGCCATTTATAGATTCAATGCCTTCTGCACAACTAAAGAAAACATCAGCAAAATGAAAAGGGAACCAAGTGTATGGTAAAATATATTTGTCAATGATACCTCGGACAAGGGTTTGATCTCCAAAACATATAAGGAATTCATATGGCTCCACTACAGGTAGACAAAACAACAACAACAACAACCCAACCCCCTGGCAATGGGCAAGGACACACCTGACTGGTGATGTAGCTCTTATATCAGTCAGGGGCAAAGCAGGTGTACAGTCCTCAGTTTATTCTAGCTTGTTTCCTGTGTTGGTGGCCAGAGCTGGTTCATGCCTGAGGACATAAAATTTTTAAAAAATTTAAAAGTTAAAAAAAATTTTAAAAATAGACAAAGGACCTGAACAGACACGTATCTAAGAAGGACATACAGCAGGCTCAGAGACATATGAGAGGATGCTCAGCATCACTAGCCATCAGAAGGATGCAAATTAAAACCACAGTGAGATACCACTTCACACAGTCAGAATGGCCACCATAAACAAATCAACAAACATAAACAAATCAACAAACAGTAAGTGTTGACAAGGCTGTGGAGAAAAGGGAATCTTAGTACACTATTGATGGGAATGCAGCCACTGTGGAAAACAGTATGGAATTTCCTCAGAAAACTAAAAATGGAACTGTCTTTTGACCGTTGTCAATTCCACTGCTGGGATTATACCCTAAGAGCCCTGAAACACCAATCCAAAAGAATCTATGCACCCCAATGTTCATAGCAGCACAATTTCCAGTAGCCAAGTGCTGGAAGCAACCTCAGTGCCCATTGGTAAATGAGTGGATCAAAAAACTATGGTACATTTTCACAACGGAATTCTATGGAGCAGAAAGAAAGAAGGAGCTCCTACCATTCATGACAGCATGGATGGATCTGGAGAGCATTACACTGAATGAAATGAACCAGGAAGTGAATAACAAATAGCATATAATCTCCCCTATAAGTGGAATCTAATGAGCAAAACAAACAAGTGAGCAAAATAGAACCAGAGACATTGAAATAAAGAACAAACTGACATTGACCAGAGGAGAGCAGGGAAGGGATAATGGAGGAAAAAGGAGAAGGTTTGTCAAGGAACATGTATAAAGGACCCATGGACAAAGCCAAAGGGGAGTAGAATCAAGGGTGGGAGGGAGGGACGGGTGGGGCAGGGGAAGTGGTGGGGGTAAATGGAGACAACTGTAATTGAACAACAATAAAAAAAAATGACATTAAAAATAAATAAAAGCAATAAAAATATTTTTAAAAAATCAAGCTAGGGATATTCTGTGAAGGTAAATATACCAGAAAATGTGTACAATTTAAAAAAAAACAAAATTACGAAATTACAAAATTAAGCATGTTAATTAAAGAAGTTTGTAAAAAAAAAAGTAAATGCTTTACACTTCCCCTCCCCAACCAAAGGGTAAATAGCTTACATCACCTTACTCAGGGAAATAGATAGCTGAAATTATTTTTAATAGTAGTTAACTTTTTACATTGAACATTTAAAGTAATATATCTGGATATTTGTGTATGATATAGGTATCGTTTATTTCCTAACTTTCATAGAGGTATAGGATAACATCAAATTTTTACCTATAATGAGTTTGATACAAGTGGTAAAAATATTTCTCAATGGATGTTAGCTACACAAGGTCTGTCCAGAGGTATCAATACATGTAATACGAAAAATAGAGACATTTATTGGAGAAGATACATGACACGAGAAACATAGTACACAGGACAATGATGCCTCAGTCCCCTTCAAAATAGTCACCTCGGGATGTCACACAGTTTTCCCAGGTGTCATCAGCTGCATTGTTGTATTTTCCCAAATCTCATCAATAGTCTGAGATCTCTTCCCTTTCAGAAGCGATTTTAGATTTGGAAAAAGCCAGAAGCCAAAAGACATCAAAATATGGACTGTAGGTGGGCTGTCTCACCAGAGTGATTTTATATTTTGCCAAAAACTCTGCATGAGACATGATGCATAAGTGGGCACATTGTCTTGATGAAACTGCCAGACACCAGCTGCCCATAGCTACAGCCTTCTAAATCATCTGAATAGTTTCTGCGGAGGAATGTTCAAGCTTAACACAAAATTTGATGCAGATTCATTGCTGTACTCACTCATTCATTTTGAAAACAATGGCCACACAGTACACATGCTCACTCAACAGCTTCTATAGCCCCCGCTGACTAGTAAGGTGATGCTGTCATTGTTCACATATGTGCATTCCAACCACTCTCCTTTGCTTCCAGGTTACATCCATGTTGCACAAATCGTTCTCCTTATATTAACAACGGCTCAACTTTTTCTGGATAGACCTCATAAGTCAGTGCATGTTAGCTATGGATTTATGAGTATTAGCTTGTAGTCAAGCCCTTACTCATTCTAATTTTTAATCACATCCTAAATTATTACCCATAAATGTTTGAGCAAATTGCTACTTTAGACAACTCAAAAAAAGTGGGAAGATTGTGAATAAAAGAAACTTGTGTTACTCACTGCAGGCTGTTTCCTTTTAAAGCAGCTGATTCATTCAGAGAAATACCTGGAGAAACTGACTGAACAGAGGAATCATGGACTTCACTTCTGGAGGAAGAAAAAAAAGTGACGAACAGTCATTTGCGTAATGAGTATTTACCTAACTTTTTGGTGCCTTGGCTCCTCAAACGTTTGCCATACTGTTTTGTAAAATCTTCATGGGCACATACCACTAGTACCAATTGTTGCAGATATAAAATATAGGACTTACCGGGGAAAAAGTTCCTGGCAGAGAACATCCAATACCCAAACGAATCATTTTATGACCAAGGCAGAGTATGGATTTCTCTGAATGTCATAGCCACATCCCTGTAGATACATATTCTATCTACCTAACACTCTATGTTTTTGGGTTTGGGATAAGCAGAAATTACTTACATTATAATGCAAACTGCCTAGTCATGGAATGGGCCTTGTTAAAAACAGAAAGCCTCAGGAGCCCAGTAATTAACATTAACCTACTCTTCCATTGAAGTAATTGAGACCTGCTGAGCAAAATCTGATAAGGCACCAAAAGCTGGGAGATGAACTTTCTCGGCCATCCATCTGGACGTGATGATTTAACATAGGTATTACTACCCATATCTTTGGCTTCTCCAAAAATCAGTCTTATTATACACACTGAACAAAGTTCTGTTTCCATAAAACCTATCATATTACAAAATTGAACTAATACCACATTTGGGAAAAAGAAAAAGAACTCGACTTCTCACAAGATGTATTGAAGTAATGGTACTATTCACTGTTTTGCTACTATAATAATCGTCTCTAGCCCTTGAAGGACAGTGGTTTTACTGCCATCCGTGTACTGTAGAGGATTAGATAAAAAAGAAGCAAGCCACCATTATACTTACAGGACTGACCCCATAATTGTGAGTTGTTGCTATTTCTGTTTTTGGTTTGGATATTAGCAATGCTTTATTTCTTATAGCCCTTCAGAAAAACAAAAGATTTCCTGCATTCGTTATGCCAGAAACCTGTCATCATCAAAGGGTGAGGGTACCCTAGTGCATTACGAACTATTAGTGAATGTAGGACCACTATTGAAGATAAACTGCTCATCTTCAGCTACCAACTACAGATAAACTGGCCCAAGAGTAATTGCCCTCTGAAAATTGATGACAGCATATTCTACAACTGGAATTGGATTGTCTTTATATCAAATATCCAGATACATATCTAAATTTGAATGGAACCCCTTAGACCAAGAATCCTTCAATATAGTCAAGATGGTGATAAATGAAGCTGCTTTCTGGAGTGTCTTAACTTTATTAGCACCTGTGGAATTTCAGATATTAGTTGCCAGCCCCAGAACTAACTAGAACTTTTGTCAACAAGACTCAACTGTTATTCGCCCAGCCTTTGTGTCTGTGGACTGCAGGGCTTCCTACCTATCTTGAATAGCTCACTGCATGGTCTGTTCCAGGATCTTAATGAAGACCTATGGTCTCGGTGAAAGTCATTTTCTAACCTCTCTCACCTTGAAATCAGTCTCTCGCCTTAAAATCATGTAACTTAGGACAAACCCCTAAAGATTCCATTTTGTTAAAGAAAAAAAGATGTCTCTAATTAAGAAACAAATTTGACCCCTAAGACCTTAGTCACTTTTATAAACATGTGGTTAAACACTCATTAAAAACAGGAAGGAAATATCTTAACAACTGCCTCACAATAGCAACATTAAATTCTTTCTATAATGGACTAAATGTCAGTCGTCTTCTACTTTACACAACTATACTGTAGACATACTGACCTGTACTTTTATACAGACTTGTAGGTAAAAAAAAAATAAATAAACCTTAACTGTAAAAGAAGGCTAACAGGCCAACAACAGGCACTGAATTGCTAAGACATACCAAATACAGTTTATCTATATGGAAACAGATACAACAACCTACTTATTACTGGATCTTTATGTTGAACATGGGTGTTCCAGTTTAGAGTGAACACATTTAAAGAAAAGCATTTGGACTGAAAAACCAAAACAAGTATTCCTGACATCATCCCTATGTAGAACTCACTTAATTAATAATAAAAAACAATCATAGTAATGAATATATAATAACAGGCTGGAATGGCCAAAGGAAAATTATTTTTAAATGAGAATCACGTTACCTAACACACTATATTATTTGCCAATCATACCAGCTTCCATAGCAAGAGCCTCTACAGGAACACATATCCCCACTGTTTTAAATTATTTTTGTGTTGCCTACCCTCTTTGCCTCGGACGAGTTCCCAGGTATCTGTGTCATTTGGAGTTAGGGACACTCCCTCTCCTTCTCCCTGTGCCTCTCCTTCTCCATCTGCCCTTCCCTCTACCTCTCTCTATGCCTCTCCCTCTCCCTCTTTCTCTCTTTCCTTCACTCTCCCTCCAGTTACCATTCCCAATCCACTTTCATTGCATTGCCCTCTGCAGATGAATGGATAGTTGTATGATTTCACAGGAAAAAATGTGTAGCTCATATCGCTCAGTTCAAGAACACCTCTACAGACATGAATTTGAGAATTGACTTTTTTTGGTGGTTCTACAGGCCCTTCTTCTGTCCCCAGATGTTTATGATGATGAAATTATGACTCTTGCATCCCTGTGAGTCTCTTCACTACAGAAAAAGAAAAACACAGTTAGGCTTATCCCTAAGGGGAATATTCTCCACCAAGGTGGATAATAAACTTTCCCTCACAATGTTAACCAAGGCACTTCTGTAACCAAACACAGGTCCCGCTGCCTGCTGCTTCCGGAAAGCCAATACTCGAGAGGCAGGTGCTGATGTAAAAGAAAGTGGTTTTATTCAGGTGACAACAACCTGGAAGGTGGGGAACTATGGTCTCAAAGCCCATCTTCCCATCTCAGTGCAGGCCGGGGATTTTATAAGGAGGGAGAAGGATGAAGAGAGCAAAGAAATCAGGGGGAGAGGCCACGGATGTGCAGGCAGCATCCACACTGGTCCCGCTATGGATCTTTAATGCCGCATCCTGGAACTGGTCCGTGCCAACCAGATTCCTGCGGTTGGGAGATCTGGGTCCCTTGAAGTTGTGGTTCAGGCCATTTCTTGTACAATTGTGAACGGAACTGCCCTTGCTTGCAATGGGCTTACAAAAAACTGTCGGTATGTGACTTCTTTGTACCAGTTTGTTAGTACATTTTATTGTAATTCCATGTGATGGTAAATCATGGTAGTATAAAGTTTTATTTGCTGTTACACTTCCACTGCTAAGTAGTCTGATAATATGCTTCACTTCCCTGTCCTTTAAGTATGTAGGGATTGCCCGATTGGAGCTCATTATTGGAATTCAGGTTACGCTGTGTAGAGAACGTCAGTACCCATCCTAAGTTCTAGGATGTTTAAATTTTAAGACATAGTTTGTACTCCACTACTTATGTTTTTAAGTTTTCTCCAGTAAAACCCATTTACGTCTTGTCTGTATAATCCTAGTGGCAAATGTCTTTTGCATGGTTTACCTCCAAAATGGTAAACCCTTGAATGACACATCCATTCGGTTAGGTATTGTTTTATGTGCACGTGCTAGGGATGCCTGAGACAAAATATGTTTGGCCCAGATGCTCCAAAAATGCCCTTTTCCATGCTGTTTTACAGAATTATTATCAGATAATATTGTTTTAATTTGCAAGGAATACCTATATTTTACTAGGAAAGAAAACACAAAGTTATTGTGGATTAATAAATCAGTATTGGGGAATTATTGGGATTTTTTCTAGTCCATATGAGCCACTTTGAGGGGTTAGAGTAAAATTTTCTTTTACGAAAGTACTTTTTCACTGCTAGTCATCCTGAATGAGGAAGAATAAGAAGATTTAGTTGAGAGGGTAAGGGCTATCTCACATTTTCTCTGAGAAATTGAAGCTGCACTCTCTGAACTGAAGGATTGCCACCGTGTTTTATGGAAAGAAGGTAAACTGCCTTCTGCCCCCCACTATGATGACGTTAATTCAGGAATAAATGACAGCGCTATGTGTTTTTTTTCTGATAAGTAATTTGGTGGCATCATCAGAATTAGGCACATCAGTATTGAAGAGTAGTTGTTTTCTGAAACACTTTACATGTGTGGGGCGTTTGGAAAAACCTTCCCTGTAAAGAGTAGCATCACTCACGGTTTTGGAGTAGGAGCCTCACTGTTTGTTACCGAGCTGGTTGATCCCAGCAGACAGAGATTTAGTGGGTTCACCAGCAGATGAAATCACACACACAAATGTCCAGCAGAGTAGTAGAAAGTGACGGAAAGAAATGGCAAAGTGGTGATCAACAGCTAAGGTGGATTTATGTATTTTTTTGTTTTTGTTTTCTTTGTGTGTGATAAGAAAACTTAACATGAGATATACCCCGAACCGGAAGACCATGATGCTACATGAAATAAGCCAGTCTCAGAAGGACAGGTTACTGCACAGTGTCACTCACACGAAGTATCTGATAGAGTCAAACTCAGAAGCAGAGTAGAATGGTGTTTGCCAGAGGCTGGGGAAGTGAGAAATAAGGAGTAGTTGTTCAATGGGTATAAGGTTTCAATTACACAAAATGATAAAGTTCTAGAGATCTGCTGTATAAAATAGTGTTTATAGTTAACAATGTTATATTGTGCCTTTTAAACTTTTTGTTTTATAAACTGTTCTAGAAAATTTTGGATTATGTATCATTTCCAATTATGAACCTCTGCATAAGTTTGTTGTTTATTCATTTGTTTGTGTCTGTGTGTATTATTTCATGGTTATTTTATAAACTTCAGGAATTCCTCTCTACCATGCTCATATTGATAAGTATTTTTTTTTCTTCCAGAGATTCTCAAATAATCTCCATGGCAAGAGTTGAAGTAATCTATGGGCTATACCACAGTACCATAGGTGTTTTTCTATATAGCCATGAAAATCAAGATTATTTTTGGTGAAAGAAGCATAGATAGACGAAGAAAAAGGTAATATGTAAGTGAAACATCTGCTTTTAGGCATATGACCTCATTATGCCAAATAGTCACTGCTCTTCCCACAGATGAGTGACCACTCATTGAACTTAGGTTGCACAGGTATCAATCTTTCCCCTGAGTACTCTATGGAACAGAGGCTAATGTCTGGTTAACACACGATTAAGAGTCACAGGGTAAGATGGGTTTCTCTGAAGCTGATCTAAGTCACATTTCATGCTGGGACCAAGACACATGGATCAATCTGAAACACAGAGAAGTTTCTGGGGAAAGGCACATGAACCTGGGCACTGTAAGGAGGCTCTTATATCCATAGTGCTATTGATAAGTGCCAATTCTTGACACTTTCCTCATATAGGTTGGTTAAGACAGAAACTTAGTAAAACTCAGAAAATGCAGTACAAAGCAACTGAATTCAAAATGCAAGGTAGCCACCAAGCAGTAGCTTGAAAAATATACTTGCCAGTAGGAGGCAAAACCAGTTAGCAACACGGAGCACAATAACAAAGACTTACTGTATGTATTACTCACAGCACCAATTGTGAACACTATAGATACAAAATGGACCTTCACCAAAACTTGGTTCAAATGATGAAATGACTGATGCTTCACACAGACCAAACTATATTGCCAAAAGGTTTATAACTTACATAATGTGGCTTTTTGGGGCAGCAAGATCATTCCCAAACAGATCCAAAATGGTTTTTAGGAAGCAACATTAAAAAAAAAAAACCCACAAAAAAAACCTGGCTTTGTTTTCTTATGGTTGTTAGAGGGTGGAGCTGGGGGTGGAGAGTGAGGTTTTCCCAAAGGCAGGGACTTTTACGGTTTGAAATTCTCACTGGCGCTAAAGGAGAGAGCACCAAAATTGTCTTATCGACCTGCTCAGAATGTTGGGCAGCAAGAACAGAACAAGGCACAATCACTAAACGCTGTCAGCATCCAACATCAAAAAATGGAGCCATGCTCTGTATCAACCCACACAGTCAATTTCCATTTGCCCGTCTCCTTCCACATGGCAATCACTAAATTTTTACTGTCTCTGTCGTTTTCCCTCTTCCAGAAAGTCGTATTGTTGGAATCTTACACTATGTAGCCTTTTAAAATGGGCTTCTTTCAATTAGTGACATACACCGTGTATCAGGTTTCTCCATGTTTATCTGTGGTTTGAGAGCTCATTTCTTTTCATTGCTGAATTGCACTTTTGAATGGATGCACCACAGTTACTGCAAACAGATAAAGTGTGTTTTCACATGGCCATGTCTGTTACCTTTAAGTTTAGAGAAGTAATTTTTATTATTAAAAATTGTCACAATCTAAATAGATTCATATCAACACTTATTATTCTTCAAATTTTATACTAATAATCTAATTAGTAAAATTTCTTATGGAATAACCTCAAAATATGTCTATGTGCTTATTTTTTAATATTTTATTCTATACTTGACAGGCTGTGGTAAGATATTTTTATAATCTTAAAGAGATCAAAAATATAAATTAAAATAAATGAGCTAAAGTAACATAAATGCTTTAAATATTTTGTATATTATAGATATAAGAAGTCCATTTTCCTTTATAAAAACCTTGCCGAACTTATTTATTGGCTGATTTGAATTGAAATTTGTGCTTTAAAATGTGACCTATTGCACTATCTCTATCATCGTGCAAGTGTATTTCAGATTGCTTCAAAATTCATGTTGATTTTATTATTAAATAATGGTATCATAATTGAATATGCTTTTTTTAGAGTTTTAACATAAAAGTTTGTACTTCAGAGGCTCATGTTGTTAATTGTATTTAATGACTATCCTACCTGAAAAACAGATTTTATAGATAGATAAATAGATCCAAATGGAAGTACACTATTAGCTGTGTTCCCTAAATTATGACGATCAGGTTCCACATCAATCTAACCATTATGCAAATATTGCTAAAACAGGGCTTGTAGAGTTTGAGTCCCCCTAATGTCATTTGTTCTTAAAAACTAGTGAGGATTTAGTGCTTTTTTGTATTTTATTTAGAGCACATCTTTCTTTGAAAGACTTTTAAGTTGACTTGAAAATTCCTTGTTTACAATATCTTAAGTGTATGAATAAGGTAATACTTTTATAAGTGACACACCTAGCATTGTAGATTAAGTGAAATAGTAAGGAAAATTCTAAGTAATTATTTCAAAGTTACCTCTTGCTTCATAAAATATTTTTACCAAAAGAAAGTAAAATTATTATTTGTTCATTCATATTTAGGAAAACCATCTGAATCTTAAAGAGAAAGATAAAACATTTTAAAACATTTGTTAAGAAGAATACTACACATTGTCATTAGTTTTATACTGTAGGTTTGATGAGTCAGAAATATTAAATACAAATATTAAAAGAATGTTCACCTTTGCTATTTTCGTATGCTTACCCTCAAATTTGATTTCATTGCTGAGATTCTCCATGCCTTGTGCTGACTGTGTATTGCATGTGTTAGATTAGTTACATTAGGTCTGTTAGTCCTCACTGCAGAAACGTGCAAACTGTGACAGGGAAAGCCGATGAATAAATGAGGACAACATTGTCGGTGACTCCACAGTGTGAAAAACTCTGTCCTTCTCTGTTTCCCATAAATGACGCATGACCTTCTTAGGAAAGTGCATAAGAGGGCACCAATATCAATTCCTGAATAAGACATCAGTAAAACTTCATACACTCAGGTTATCGTGTGTGTAATCTTTTTTTCTGTTTCTCAATGGATGGTGTCATGTTTACATTGGGACTGCATGAATCTGATTAGTGGCCCACAGGTCTAGACTACTGAATAAATGCATCGATTCGAAATCCCAAACTTAGAACACGTTTTTGAGCTAATATTAAATACAACACAATTGTAAAACCCTCAATAACAATGAGTGTGACTCATTATATATTATCTCCCATTGTGCTTAACAATACACATTCCACAAAGTAGATCCTATTCAATACTGATTGATAATTCAAGCTAATAATTGGTTAACATACATTCTCAAATCATCTAAGTTACTTGCATACATACTTTATACAATATGAATTGTCCAAGACAACCTCTGTTATGAATCTATTATTTTTAGTAACTCAAAAGCTTGTGCAGTAATCTAATTTACCAAGAGTAATTCCTTTAACAGCTGATTTAGGAGACTTTTAAATAATTCAAAGAGAATCTGCTTTTCTAAAAAGAAAAATAACATTTTAAATAAACACTTTCAATTTTGATATGGCTGCCAACTACATCAGACTCACCTTGATCTACAAATCAAAATGTAGTGATAGAGATCAATGATCAGTACTCTTAACATTAGGTCATTTTTAATCAGACTGAAGTTTAATGCACACTGTTTCTAATTGTTTCAGTATAATTTCATATCAGAGCTAACTATGGCACCTACTTATATTTAACAGAGCCCAAAAGAATGCAACTCAAGTACTCTAACTCCAAAATCTATGTTCTTCAATCGCTATTATGTCTCATGACAAATGCAATCTAGCATTCTTGCATCCCAATGATTTTTAAATGTTTTCTCTTAAATTATGCCAAAGATTTCTGCTATCTCAAATTTACTATCCAAATCAGTCTTTTAAAATTAACCAACCCAACAAATTACTGTAAGAAATAACACATTGAGTTAAGATAAGTGATCCAGTGTGGATAAATTAAGCCCAATTTAATGGTGAACCTTAGTTTTCTTGGTTAAACATTTTCATTGTACTCTTATATTATGTAGCAGAGTATTGCCATGTAGATAATATACTTTGGTAATTTGCTCTGTGTATCCCACAAATAATTCCTAGTGCTTTAGCATTCGGTTCCAGGGTCTTCTGGAATCTTCTTTAGTTTCTAACAAAATGCAGGGTGAGCTTGTAGAAGAATGTTGAGTTCCCCGCTGCAAATAATCTCTCTCTGATAAAGAAAATGCATGCTGGGAATTTGAACCAGATGTGTAGCAGGCAAAGCAGCAACCAACGCTGCTCTCTCCTAAGCTTCTATTACAAACTTACATAGAAACATTACCTAGAGGAAGAACTCTTAATAGATGAGTAACACTGTCTTCACATGGAAATATTTTGACATAAATGTATATCTTTATCTATCTATCTATCTATCTAAATATCTATTTAAAAAATCCCAACTAGGTTCTGAATTTATAAATGCCAACACTATGCATCTAATTTAAGCAAAAATAATTAAACAAAGCTTTCTCATTGAATGCTTGCACATTTATAAAATATATTTATTTAATGAACAAGTTTAAATACTCCTATGTTTTTTTCAAAAAGATGTAAAGCTTTCACCAGAAGTGTTTCTTTAAACAAAGACTACTACATATATAGTTTAACTAAGAAGTTTATATTCACTTTCAAATACTTAGGAATCTCTGTGAACACTTTCAAGCATGTATCAATTTTAATTTATAAAAAGAGATTTTCAAATAAGGAAGCACTTTCTTTTTCTTACTTAGCAGGACGTATCAACTACATTTTGAAGAGTGTGCCTGTGTTGTATCTAATTGTGGTCAGCCTACCTCAAAAATAAATCAGAACTTTCAAGTAACTTATATTTTTCTGTGAATTGAAGAGGATGGAAATATTATATGAGGTTGAAGGAATTCAGTGTAATCAATTAACCTGAAAACCCCCACTTAGTGGACAGTTACTGTGAGCTTTCAACTCATTATATTTTAGGTGGTATTCCAAACCCATATGTTTTGGGGCTTTTCATCAAGTTTTATTACAACTTTGTAAATTATTTTATGTGCTTAGAAATACACTTTTAAAAGGAACAATTCACTTCTGGTTAGAGAGTCAGGCTATTAGGTAAGGAGGTTTTGTCTTTTTTTTTTTCCTATCACTAATTGAGAAATTTTTATTTTCTTTTATTTCCTTAGGAATGAAAAAAGTGATGGAGCTTACATAGGTGTGGACCCTATTTTACATGTTGGTGCTGCTCATCAGGTGTTACCCTTGCACTCCAGATAATTTCAGCTAAGTGTTGTCTGGGTTACCTTGGTAAATGGGAAAGCTGACTTAGGGTTGCAAAAAAATCAGGCAATGTCATCTTTCCTCCTTTTCTTCTTCCTTTTTTTTATCCTGTTGACACTATCCCAGATATCCTCATTCACTCCCCTTTGACCCATTCTACCCAGCCCTCAACTCCCATGCTGGGCTTCACCACATTGTATCCATGGGCTATGTATATGTATATGTATATACATATATAAGGGGAGTGAATGGGGATGTATATACACAAAAGCATATATGTATATACAAGGTCTGTCCGGAAGGTATCCAGTCATGTACTATGAAAAATAGAGACTTTTTTTTAAAAGAAAATACAAGACAAAAGAAACATTGTACATAGGACATTGATGCCTCAGCCCCTTCAAAGTAGACACCTTGGGACCTCACATAGTTCTCCGAATGGCCATCAGCTGCCCTGCTGTATTTTCCTGAATCTCATCGAAGTTCTGAAATCGCTTCCTTTTCAAAGGTGATTTTAGTTTGGGGAAAAGCCAGAAGTTGCAGAGTACCTAATATGGGCTGTAGGAGGAGGGTGATTTGATGTTTCCCCCCAAAACTCTGCAGAAGACATGATGCATGAGCAGGTGCGTTGTTGTGATGAAGCTGCAATCAATCACCAGTTGCCCATAGCTGCAGCCTTCTGAATCATCTGAATAGTTTCTGCTGAGGAATGTTCAAGCTTAATGCAAAGTCTGATGCAGATTCATTGCTGTACTCGATCAGTCATTTTGAAAGGGTTGGCCATGCAGTACACATGCTTGCTGAAGGGCATCTACCACCCCCACTGACTAGTACAGTGAAGTCATCATTGTTCATGCTTGTGCATCCCAGTTCACTCTCCTGGCTTAGCAGGTTACATTAATGTTGCACAAACCATTCTCATTATGTTAACAATGGCTGGACTATTTCTAGAAAGACCTTGTATATTCTTTGGCTAATCTCTTTCCCACATGAGTTTACACAGTTTATACATGTACCCACTAAAACTTAATCTAATCATTCTTTTGTTTAACCACAATCCCTTGCACTCTTATGTAGAATATATTTTCTTGAATGCCGTTCTGTGCATTTTTATAGATATAAATAATGTGGTCTTGCTAATCAACAAATGCTGAGGTTTGCAAGACAAGGACATGGAGTTTTACGGCAGAATTGTAGTACAACTTTTGAAATATTCAAATTAAAAGCAAGTTCAAAATGTAACTACTGTTGTTTAAAAGGAAAGTTTGATATACCACTTTTTCCCGTTTGTAAACATTTCTGTTAATTACTTGAAGTTTGAATAAGCTTTACTTCATCCTGGAAGTTCCCTAGAGCTACCAATCCATCGCTGGGTTTAGTAATTGTGGCAGAATGCCAATTCCACTGCACGATGAGTGAAATGTCTGCTACAACTGTCACAAAACAACAAAAGTCACAGAAAACATTTAAAAGCCAGAGGCTTAGAATTAGCTTTCTCACTAAAAATATAAACAAGAATTTATATCTCAACCTATCTATAACAATAAGAAAATATGTCCTAATATTAAAACCTACCAAAATAGTGATATTTCATTATTTCATCTTCACTTGTATGTTATGACTAATGTACAAAGAAATAGAGAATACACTAAAAAGAAAAATTGCTGCTATTATTTATGTACAGAATTAGCAGCATAAGAATAGCTTATCCATGTTCCTAAAAGTGGATAAATTAATGTATATAGAACTAGGTATGTATAATTTACCATGCACAAATGCTTCATCTAACAAGTATCTGGTAATAATCTTAAACTATTTTGAAGTGGGTTATAGGAGGGGCAGGGTAATTTCACGGATAGTTGGGAAGTGTTTAAAGTACATATATTTACTTAAAGCATGATCATCAAACATCACAGAATTTCACATTATGAAC
Organism: Desmodus rotundus; assembly: GCF_022682495.2. NCBI lineage: Eukaryota > Metazoa > Chordata > Mammalia > Chiroptera > Phyllostomidae > Desmodus > Desmodus rotundus. Next base: position 67,266,609 of record NC_071399.1, on the reverse strand, counting down.
CTGTTTGAAGAAAATAATCTTATACTGTCTTTTTACATTGGTTACATTGATATAAAATCTATACTGTAAGATGCACAAGTGTAGCAATCCTTATGTGTCTTATTTCTGTGGAGGAAGACGGAAGCAATCCTGGCAGACCTTTTTTCTCAAAGGAAATTGCACATGGACCATTCAACACGTGTCAGACTCTACTCCAAAAATAAAATAAATAAATGTGTGTGAGCAAACAATTTCTAAATTAAAATGACAGTATAAAATTCAACTGAAAAATTATATCTGTATTTTTGTATAATAATAGCTCTACATTGTAACTTTTTTTTTTTATGTGTGACTCATATTCTGTGTGTTTTTCCAAGGAGTTAAATCAGTACATTACAGAGAAGAAAATAAAAACTGTAGAGAAGAAAATACAAGTAACTGTTGGGAAAATGCTTATATTGCTAAACACACAGAAAAAAAAAATATGGTGACTGTGGCGGGGAGGTCTTCATATCAGAGCTTGTGTTCTAACTACCACTAAATCAATTGGTTGTTTCAAGCACTGAGTCCTGGCCTTCGCCAAATACACATTGGCTAAGAGAATAACTGATATCCCCGTAAGGCAATGAACAATAGACTGAGGTAACAGGATAGAGTATTAGCACACTTATTTCAAAAGAAACACACACCCATGCATAAACACATATATCCACACACAAGCACACACAAACAAGACAAAAGAGTCTATCAACACCAAAATTACTAGAACTGAAAAATCAAGGAGTTAAAAATTAGATAAATAAACACATGAAAGCAACTAAGGGAATATTTGCATGTGACACAAGCTGAAATGTAAACACACCAATTACCATATTTTTCAGACAATAAGATGCACCGGACCAAAAGACTTACCTAGGTTTTAGTGGAGGAAAATAGGGAAAAACCCTGCTCCACCACCGCCCCCGCCCCCACGTGCCAGGTAAGCTGCATTCAGACTATAAGATGCACCCCCATTTTCCTCCCCAATTTTTGGATTATTTTTCTTGTAGTCCGAAAAATATGGTAAAAATGAAAAGTATCTATTAAATCATTTCTCTCTGAAATATTTTAAGGTTATTCTATATTTCAATGTCATTGTTCTCCTCCAAGTAGCTGTCGTATCTAAAAAAAAATTACTACTTTGTGCTTCAATTTCATCATATAATACTGTTTACATCATAGATTTATTTTAAAAGTTAAATTACGTAGTATGTGTAAAACTCATAGTGGTATTCCTGACATGTAGTAGGATCTATAAAAAATTTATATCTGATTGTTATCATTATTGTTTAATTAAGTCTAGTGACTAAAAAATAAGGTTAAAACAGTTAATAAAACATTATGCATTAAATGTAAGAAAATAAATATGTCTACAAAAGAACAAGTGATAAGTAAAATTCAGAATTTATTAGGCACATAAAACAAAGATTTGTGTTTTATTTTTCTGATCATAATATACTAAAGCTATATATCAATTTTAATAGGTAAATAAATCCCAACAATTTAAATTTTAGGAAATTATTCTTAATGACTTACAGATCAAAAAACAATTAGAATAGAAATGTAGACTAAGACTGATTATAATTAAAATATTCATCAGAAACTGTAAGATTCAATTTAAACATCAAAATGATTTGTATAGACTTTATCATTGGTAATTAATTGAGATGAAAATAAATGAGTTGTTTCAAATTTAAGAGACAGAGAAAGAAAAAAGAAAGAGGGAGAGAAAGAGAAAATGAACCCATTTTGCCATAAAAATGGGGATAGTTTGAGAGTATAAGTAGGGGCAAAATATATACCATGAAAACAGCACAAGAAAGCTGTTGCAGCTATTTCAGTGATAAACAAGGCAGACTTGAAACTATTGAGAATGACAAAATTTCATAAGGAGTCAAGGTAATCACAATAAGCTTTTTGAAGCTAATGGGAAGTGGTTATATCTTTTGGAATTGAAGATGGGAAAGAGTATGATAGAATTGAGGTGTACATAGAGGACTAAGTTTCACTGAAAAAAAAATTTGTTTCTTAAACTGAGTCCCTGAGTATGTAGGTATGTTATATCTTTAATAGGTAAAAATTAGTTGTTAGTTAAAAGAGTACTTTTCTAAAATATGTAAGCATATATATGAGAAAGAACAGAGAAAGAAAGAGACAAAGGGAAGCTATTAAAAAGTAGATATGCATAATTACAAACCTTATCTATGTATTAATGTAGCTAAGGTTTATAATATATCTTGTATTTTAATTTAATATTTATAATAAATAAAACCCACTTTACAGATGCAGAATTTGAATTCAACAAAATTAAGCAATGTTCTTCCGGTCTTCCTTCATTTTCCTGTATTATTTCTTCACAGATGTGATACATTTCTCTAATATACTGGCTGTGGGTACCTTGATTTCATGGCTATGGAAATAGGGGGCTTAATTTCAACCATGATTAAATGAATGAAGAGATAGATCAAGAAAAATCTTTGGGTTTGTCAGTAAGATTTTGGTGGCTTTTTAAGGAAGTATTTTCTGTAAAAGTGGGGCTAAATTGTCCTGGGAAAAATAAGGCAACAAATAAATATGACTGGCTTATTTTTGTCTCCTTAAATTAGCCTTGTGCTTTGCATTTTCCCCCCTTTTCATGATCTTGTGCACAAGTGAACACCATGAAGTGGACAATTATTTTCCTCTCTTTCCTCAGGATGCTCAAATTACTTAACTTTGGAAAAAATGGAACTACTTATTATAATGTTTCTAAGATATATAATGTGTCCCCAAATGACTTACATGCTTTTGTATGTTTCTGTAGCTATTAAAAAAATTTCTCCTCCCAAAAAATGAATGACTCACTGATGAACATTGTTTAGATACCACTTTAAAGAAAGCATTTGTTTCTCACTAATTGGAAATTTTGTTGTTTTCACTGCCTCTAGCAGAAAAAAATATTATCCGGGGGCTAAAATACAGCTACAGCTGGAGCTAACTTTCTTTCATTCATCATTGTCACTTCATGAATTAGGAACCAGCAGACCATTTCTCTCACTTCAGCTCCTTTTCCGAATGAGGTAAGGTTCATAATGCTCATGTATGATAGTTCCTTCCTCTAACCTATTAGTTACAGAGCAATCAATTTTGATCGGTGTCACTCTCTAAATTCTTAAGCTTTTCAAAAGGCAACTAAATTCTGATTGCTGTTTATATATAAACAGATGCATGCAGGTTAGTAGAACATACAGCAGTGGCATTTGCTTAACACCTTAGTGTCATCGAATGGCCGTGGAATTTTTTATTGGATACATTTTGATTTTTATAAAACTTGAAACATTTTTTCTCTTGTTCAAATAATCATATTTTAAGTAAGTCCCTTTTTTAGGATGCTAAATTAAAGATTCATACTTTCTACATTCCGAAGCTCTTATTAAGACATTTTAATGGTAATGGGTGAAATGATCATGTGTCTACTGAACTGCCAATAGGATAATTGGTCATATCATCACTGAAGGGAGCTTTTCCTTAAAATGGATCATATTGCATCAATTTATGCTCTTTAAAGGGTTACAAGTATTAACCTTTGAAATGGCCATTACCCTTTAATTGGCATTCTTATGCTATCTAATGTATCATTATCCTTTGAGGATTGTGTCATTTAAGGTGGCAATCATAATATTCAGTAAATTATAATACGATAACAAGTTGAGATAATCTTTTAACCCCCCAAAAGCCACTAATTAGCCATGTGGTTGTCAAAAGATAAAATGAAGCTTTGTTGCAAGCAATTAGTTTTCGCTATCTCGAAGTTATACACTCACATACTTTGTGAAGTCATAGAACATTATCATACTTTAATCTTTCACATAATTTCTAAATTACTCTAAGAGAAAACCAGGGCAGAATTAAAATATTAATTGTACTATAAAATGTACTTTAATTATATGCAAACCTTTGGATTTTTTTAATATAAGATCTATATGTGAGTTTATATAAGTAGTTTTCTTATATTATTCATCATATATAAGTCAACTTTTCCAATACAAACAGGTGAAATCAGCATGGAAAAATTGTTCAAAAATATTATGGCAGCAAAATATACATAGATATAGATATATAGGTACACACAGCAGAATTATAAATTTGAAAAATAGTTCAATATAACACTTGTAAACCAATAGTTATAAGAAAGCATATATTAGTAAACATTTTCAAAACCACAAGATATAGAACTTACTCATATTTTTGGAAATTAATTTTCACACACAATTTAACAGAGGGATTCACAAGTTTTGAATTAGTTGTTTTGTGTAAGAACATCATTTAGCATGAATTTTTAAAGAGTTTAATATAAATATTATATAAATATTTTACCATAATATTCTTATCAGGTTCTATAAAATATAACAACTTTGGTTTAATATCACAGTTTGCTATCTGACCTAAGTGATAAACCCAGACAAGTGTGCTATTGTCTAAAAGAGTGAGTCTGCTGTGGGTTACATACTAGTCAGAGACACTTAGTAAAGCACCTGATAATGCGAAGGTCTTCCTCCTCTAGTCACCCTTGTAGAAATCAAGTATTTTTATTAAAAAAGTAAAGCTGCAAGCCATTATCACTGATTTCAATCTGTGATAAACTTTTTAGTTTTTGCATATTTCTCTAGTAATTAGAAAAAAGGAGATATTTCTCTCTGCATCAGAAGTTTTCCAAGCTATAACAACTTGTCCCCACCTACCTTTCTCCAAATAATGAATGAACTAATTATAATTTCATCAAAGATTGTTGTTGGTTTACTACATAATACATGTTATTAAAACCACAAGTACTGTAAGACTGAATTCTAATAAAAATACTTCTCTGTTTATTTAAAAGGGAGAATATGTGTCATAAAATCATCATAACGAAAAAATTACTTAGACAAGCTCTATGAAACTTAAACTTTAGGAAGTAAATGATTAGTGGGTCCAAGATAGGCCATTAGTATGAAAAGGCCACTGGAAAGAGCTTGTGTGAACCTAAAAGTTAAGCATGGCAGTGTTTCAAGGAATCACCAAGGTGAGGTGAACAGTAATATTCAAGTTAATGGGGACTCAGATATGGCTCCCGCTTGCTGGCTCAGTAGGAATAAGGCTCTGAAAAGGACAACAGCCTCTGCCAGCTCTTCTGTCTGAGAGATAGCCGCCCCTACGTCTCTTACTCTGATGCCAGATATGTCCCCGGTGCCTTTTGAGCTATTGCCTCAGCCCTGGAGCTCAGTGTGACTGTTTTTAAGTAAGTCCATGTGCCAGTCATTTATGGGGGACACCTGGGACTCCAGAAGCCCTCCATCTCATTCAGCCACAATTCCTGCTGGTTTTTACAGCCAGAAGTTATGGGGGCTTCTCTTTCTGGCACTGGAAGCCTGAGCTGGGTGGACTGGTGTGGGGCTGCGACACCTCGATCCTCAGGAGGACCTCCATAGCCTAGATATCCCTCCCAATTCTTACTCTGCTCACAGTTGGTGTGGGACCGGCCCTGGTACATCTCCACTTCCTCTACTAGTCTTAAGGTGCCTTCTTTAAATCTTTAGTTGTAGCACTTCTGTTCAGCTAGATTTCAGGCAGTTCTGAATGATAGTTTTTATAAACTTTATTTAAAATTTTGATGTGGTTGTGGGAGGACATGGGTACCAAATTTTCATTTTCAAGCTTGTCATCTTGACCAGAAGCCTCATTGTTTTCAAACATTGCATAATGGAGTGTCACTGTCTTAATATTAATTCACTAATAATTACAATTAACAATACTTGATTTTGAAATGAATATCACATTTTCTTAGTTTACAGTTGTTTTAAGTGAACAAGGAGGGTTAAGCTAATTCAGTTATACAAAATATTACTTGTTTTAAAGAAGCCAATCAAAAGTAGAATAGATAAAACAAATATCTCAAAATAAGAGAGAAAATATACCACTTATTTTAATATGTGTAACTGCAGTTCTTTAATCACATTAGAAAACATATAAAATATATTAAACATATATTTGAAAGAACAGTGGACTTATCTACAACAAAACAAGACTATCCAATATTTAGGTTATAATTCTAAAGTTAAAGATTCAGCTTTTAACATTCATGGGACCTAATTATCTTTGAGATCAGATTAGCTAATTTTCTTTTTTTTAATTTTTATTGTTATTCAATTACAGTTGTATGCCTTTTCTCCCCAGATTAGCTAATTTTCAATTAAGAAGAAAAACCAGGATTTTCAGAGGTCATATTTCTAGGAAACTAAGTTTACAGTTGCTTTCTTTCATTATTCTTTGAAATAATAGTCAAATTGGATCAAAGCCATTCTGTCTTTAAAGCCAAATATAGAAACTTCACCCAGCAGAGTTAGCAAGTATGACAGGAGAAATCCTTCCACAATCTCCAGATATACAAAAGTAAATGACTAACAGTCATCGAGTACCTGCTGTTCATGCATTGTAACACATGTTTTTTGTTTAACATAATTATTTCTGTAATCTTATGTGGTAGCTATCATCATTCTCTTTTGAAGATGAGTTCATCATATCAAGAAGATATAAAGTATATTTTCTAAGATGCACTCCTATTATGATTCCTGAGGCAAGTCCACAATCTAATCCAAAATTTGTAATATTTTCACCCCTTTACATTCATAGAAGTTTTGTTGTTTTTACAGTTCCCAACAGACATTGCATTTTCTGTGCTCATCTAATGATTTTTCTAATATTTTAGAAAATATTTAGTCAAGAAATATCACTTATACTTATCTATAATTTATGTAATTTAAACACTCTCAGGAGTCACTAAATAATTAGTTTCTTTGAAATGATTCTACTAAATAACACTAAGTAAATTGAAAGAGAAAATATCCTCTGGACATAATACTGATTCTCACACTTGTGACCTCCATTCTATTAGGAAGCATATTTTACATATTATATCATTTACAGATAATCTTGTTATTTAATTGAGCTACCTCATAACTATTTTCAAATAAGCCATCATATTACTTGGTTAAAATAACCGAGAAGCTTTATATACCCTTCTTCTATTAATCTTTTACATATAATTTAATAACAGAACATGACTATAAAAAATGAAGGTGATTTTTCACACATTTTCCTTTTTTCTTAGCTTGAAAACTATGGTACCATCTTTTTTTGTGTGTTGAAATTCACATGCTTCTCTTAGATTTCTTTGTCTCTGCAACAGTCCAATGAGTCTTTATCTATTGCTCCAGACAGCCATCTTCCCAAATCACCTGGAGATGTGAATGATAACCCTATCACCTACTAGACAGAAACATCAAAATTCTGGCCACTGCTCACCAAGATAGCTTTTTCTTATCTGAAGCTATCCATCTATAATGTGTAAGGACAGCGCCTGCCTTCAGTAATGCAGCTGGTTATAGCAACTAAGAATAGCACAGGCTTCCTTCCAGATGATGTGGATTAACTCACCTTCATCAAAATGAACTAGAACTGGATGTTTGACTCCTGAAGGACAATTGGAAAAGTGTATACTGAGTACAAATCGCACAGAAAGACTGAGTCAAACTTTAATTGTATTTTGTAAACAAATTTCTAGATAGGTATAGTTTGGCATCTATCAACAGTTTAAGCAGTTTATAATTGTATTGTTTTATAATACAAGTAATTTTGCAATTTCCATTACATGATCAAAAGCAATAGTAATAATTATTACTACAAAGTTAGGTGATAAATTAAATATGTTTGTGAGAAGCTGCAGTTGTAATGCTATGAAATAATTAAATATGTCCTGCCCCATGCTATTTCTTTCAGATAATATACTCCTCAAAATTGGATTTTTCTTTTTGATATTACCTAGTATTAGATAAGTAGTTATGAGATCCTCCACAATAAAAATTAATTTTGAATAAGCCATTATGATACAAAACTTATTTTGATGATTAAGACAAAACAGATTATCTTAACACTTGTTTATACTGTTTAATATTAAATGATTCTTCTCTTGAATAAAAAAAGTTGATATATATTCTTTTCTAATAAATACATTAACCTGGTCAATAAAGTGATTTCTTATTTTTAACTTAAATGTTAAACATCACACTCCTTTTTGCATGCAGATGTTTATACGTATAGTTTTTTTAAAAAATTTTTCCTGTGGCTTATGCACTTCCTTGAGCAGATTTCCTTCTATTTCATATAAAGCAGGTCTCATCAGATCTTGTGAAAGCCTGAGGTAAGCAAAATCATTTTGCTTGAATTAAATTTAAAATGAGTCCCTGGAAATAAATTGCAAATGCACCCCTCCCCTCTACCATCCTGTTCCCAGAGTGTGAAATCTTAATAATTTGTGCTCCAGAAATGGACTAACGCTTCACCTTCCTATTTTTCATTTTCCATTTCATTCATTACCTGAATGAGAGCTCTCATTCATTACCTGGTTTGGACATTTGCAGTAAAGGAGACTAAACAACTCTGGGCACATTACCGTCCTTCCACCTTTTAAGTGTAGGGTGTGGGTTTTTGTTTAACTTATATAGACTCCAAGTATTGAAGGTATTAAAAAGGCTTTATTACATGGGCATGCAGGCGATTGAAGGTGCATTAGAGTGACATATTCTAATTACCTGTGGCACATTTTAATAAACTGCAGATTCACATGTCAATCACAGGAGAAAGGCTTGGCATATAGAAATGTTTGGATTAATTATTAATATCAATTGGCTATTAGAGTTCTTTGATTTCTTGCTGTGGCAAAACAGTTCAGTGAAAGTACAAGTTAGGAGGCAATTTGTTTGCATGCAGATGTCTCTGGATTATAATAAATCCTAATAACTCTTAACTTTCACTTGACCTTATACAACTTCCTTTCATGGCTCCAGTCACAGTGGGGATATTATGATGCCTTAATCACCTAGGATCACGAGCGGAGAGTCTGAATCCGGCACAGATGCAACATTCAGAGGTGTGAAAGCAGGACTGACTGCAGCTTACATTCCTCCCTCACTCACGTTTTCCTGAAGTGATGCACGTTACTGACAGCATGAGTATCACTTTAGGCATTGTGCTGGTCAAAAGGTAAAAACACTTGAGTCATTGCAGTTCTCTCCTGAGAAGGACCAGACAACACTATGATTTTTCTTCTCAAATATTTGCCTCCCTTGTATATTCAGATATTTAAAATAATTACACAGAACATTTTATAGTCAAAAACAAAAGAGTAAAACCAAAAAACATTCAAACTACACTTCTGTATTTTTTGCATCATTTTACTCATGAATCTTACAAATCAAGCAAAACAGAATGATCTGTAAATCAGCTAATACTGTGCAGACACTAGTGGGCTGACTTAGGTTTGAGCTCCATTTTTAACGTCTACTAGTTTATGTCATTCGTGTTTTCTCTCCTCAACTTCTGATTTGTGAAGTGCAAAAATCACTGGCTTTAATTGAAGACCAGTAAGTAAATCATAAGACATTTAACATATTACAGGAAGAAAAAATATTTTTCACAATGTCTTATTTGACATTAAGAAATTATTATATGAAGTATTTAAAAGTCAGTAATAAAACCATGTTTCAGCAGGAGTATTAAGAAAGAATTAGCATTTGATATTTTAATTCTGTGTAGATAAATTAATGAGTCTCACTAGCAACTCAAGAGGACAAGGTTTAATAGAAAAATAAATCAGATGGTGGCTTGTTCAGGAACATCTTTGTTTCATTTACATCATGTTGTTTTACACAACTCTGGTGTAAGACAGGAGGACAGTCCTCTTGTTCTTTATCACATGGCACCCTCTTTGGGGGCAAATTTTATGTTAAATATGAAAAAAGACAAAGAAGCCCTTAGCAAAGAAGCCATTCTCTTTTTGTTTTTAGTGCCTAAGAAAATAGAGAAACATTTTCAAGTATGTATGCCCATGGGAAAATCATTTTCTTATATTCTGGACCTTCTCATTTTCTTTAAACAATGCAGAAGGACATTGTCTCCTTGTCAAAGATCCGAGAGCTAGCTTTTCTTTTTTTTCTTTCATTTTAAAAAATATATTTCATTGATTATCATATTACAGTTGACTCATTTTTTTCTCTCCTCTATTCCCCTCTGCCCTATAACCCTCCTCTCCATGCCTGCCCCCTTAGTTCATGTCCAGGGGTCACACACGTAAGTTCTTTGGCTTCTCCATTTTCTATTCTATTCTTAACCTCCCCCTGTCTGTTTTGTACCTACCATTTATGCTTCTTACTCCCTGTACCTTTTCCCCTAATCACCCCACTCCCCCCCCCACTGATAACCCCCATGTGATCTCCATTTCTGGGATTCTGTTTCTGTTCTAGTTGTTTACTTAGTTTATTGTTGGTTTTGTTTTTTTAGGTTCAGTTGTTGATAGTTGTGAGTTTGTTGTCATTTTACTGTTCATATTTTTGATCTTCTTTTTCTTAGATAAGTACCTTTAATATTTCATACAATAAGGGCTTGGTGATTATGAACTCCTTTAACTTGACCTTATCTGGGGAGCATTTTATCTGCCCTTCCACTCTAAATGACAGCTTTGCTGGATAGAGTCATCTTGTATGTAGGTCCTTGCCATTCATGATTTGAGTACTTCTTTCCAGCCCCTTCTTGCTTGTAAGGTTTCTTTTAGAAATCAGCTGATAATCTTATAGGAACTCCTTTGAAGGTAACTGCCTCCTTTTCTCTTGCCGCTTTTAAGATTCTCTCTTTCTCTTTAATCTTGGGTAATGTAATTATGATGTGCCTTGGTATGTTCTTCCCTAAATCCAATTCCTGAGTTTCTTGGACTTCCTGGAAGTATATTTTCTTTGCCACTTTAGGGAATTTCTCCTTTATTATGTTTTCAAATAAGTTTTCAGTTCCTTCCTCTTCCTCATCTCCTTTTGGCACTCTTATGATTCGGATGTTGGAATGTTTAAAGTTGTCCCAGAAGTTCCTAAGCCTTTCCTCCTTTTTATGAATTCTTGTTTCTTCATTCTGTTCTGGTTGAATCTTCCTTCTGCTCCAAATCATTGATTTGAGTCCCAATTTCCTTCCTGTCACTGTTGGTTCCCTGTACATTTTCCTTTATTTCACTTTGCATAGCCTTCATTTTTTTCCTCTATTTTGTGACCATATGCAACCATTTCTGTGAGCATCCTGATTACCAGTGTTTTGAACTCTGCATCTAATAGGTTGGATATCTCTTCATAGCTTATTTGTATTTTTTCTGAAGCTTTGACCTGTTCTTTCATTTATGCCTTTTTTTTTTTTTGTCTCAGTAGACCTGTTAGATAGTAAGGGGTGGAGCCTTAGGTATTTGCCAGGGTGGGCCAAACCACATTGCTGCATTGTGATGCTATATGTGGGGGAGAGGTCAGAGAGGGAGCAATGGCTTTTGCTTGGCTCTTGGCTGACTTTCAGTCACTTCCTCTGCTACTCACAAGCAAATTGGGCCCTTCTGGTGCTGATTCCAGGATGAGTGGGTTTGTGTACATTCTAGGACCCTATGGGTTTCTCCAATGAACTCTTCTGTGAGGCTGGGAGTTTCTCCTGCTGCCTCAATCCCCACAAGGTTTTTCAGTCAGAGGTTTTGAGGTTTTATTTCCCCTCACTGGAACCCTGGGTTGCACAATCTTGCTCGCTCCCCAATTGTTCCTCCTGGTTTATCCACACAGAAATGTGAGACTGTCCAGTCTGCAAGATGCTGATGTGCCTGGTGTACCAGTGTCTGCCTGGCCCACCCTATCCTTCCAGCTGTCACCTTGCCATTAATCCTCTCTGCCCTGGCTGCCTGTCTCCACCCCTTCTACCAGTCTGGGTGAATGTTTCTTCTTTGACTCCTTGGTTGTTGGACTTCCATATAGTTCGATTTTCTGGCAATTCTGGTTACTTTTTTGTTTTTAAATTTGTTGTTGTCCTTCTTTTGTTTGTGCAAGGGGGCAAGGTATCCTGATATGCCAAGATGGAAGGTTCAATCCCAGGTCAGGTCATGGACAACAAACAACTAATGAATGCATTAATGAGAGAAACAACAAATCGATGATTCATTCTTTCTCTCTCTCTCTCTCTCTCTCTCTCTCTCATAAATAAATAAGCCCTGGACAGTTAGCCCAGTTAGTTAGAGCATCATTCTAGCTTTTATTTTCATCTGTAATAGTCTCAAATTAATCCTCATCCCAGGAGCATTAGCTGAAAGAAACCCATACTGTGATTCATGCTGTTGAATGCCACATTTAGGTAATAAAGTTATCATAATCCATAATTTAACTATAGATGATAGTCTCTGCTCTGATTGTAAAACTGAAGATCTAGCTTCATTTACACTTCTGGGATGCCTTACAAATGATTTGGGCTGATCTTTGAAAAGGGTCAAATGTGGAAAAAAATTTTCATATAGTCAAATTCTACACTTGAAAGAAACATTGCACATCCAGATTGGGTTTACTTTTATGTTGACATATGTCTAGTTTCTATGGTAAGTATAAATTTTAATAAGGATTTATGTAGGTGTTTCCTCTTAAGTTTGGATTTATCATTTCATTTGAGTATTAAAATATACTCATTTTCTTGTTATTGCTACAAGCCTGAAAAACAGAAACAGTGTATACTATTTCTTAAGGAAATTAGAAAAATGCATATTTAAAAATTGATTTTATTGTCTCCAAATTACATGGTTCTCATGCCAATTTCACGTTAATTCACAAATTTACTGAAGCTATTCTCTTAGCTGGGCATACTACCCTTTTTATTTTCTTATTTTCAAATGGTATTCTATTCTATTCTATTCTATTTCTTCTTCTCTGTGATTCTTTTCCTACAAGGAATTGTAGTGAATATTAAGTTCTCATGCAGCTTGTATTAGCATTTACTAGCTATGTGACTGAGACATTCACCAAACCTTTCTGAATCTCTCTAAAACCTCATGATGATGCCATTGAGCTTTTCTCAAAGGGAAATAATGATTAAGCAAAATAAGTACTCACGCATACCTAGCAACCTCTCAGAAAGGTTTAATTAAAATGCTATGGCATTTTATATCTTAAAGCAAAGTGATTCATATTTGCAGATATTCTATTTTTATTTAAGGTCTCATGTTCTAAAATACAATGTGTATTAGAATAATTATGTTAAAAAACTTAATAGAATATTTAATGAATTGATACTTAGTTTAACCTTTGTAGGTATATCATAAAAATATTTATTAGTTCATATATACTTTACATAAAATTATATAAACTGTGATGAGATTTTTCATAATACTAATTAATGGATTAATTAATATCAGAATATTAACCAATGGATGGATGCATGCATGCATAGATAATGATAGGTAGATAGAGGACAGATAAAAGATAGATAAATAGATAGATAGGTAGATACATACATAGATAGATAGATAGATGATAGATAGATAGATAGATGATAGAGAGATAGAACTTTTTACAAAAACTCCTAGAAGAAAACTCAGTAACTCTTATTATAACATTAGACTTCCAAATACAAACTGATTTTAGCAAATCTCAACCATTTATTTAAAAACAGAAATTATAGACAGGTATAGCAGAAGTAACTCCTGTTTGCTTGTGGTTGGTATGGTAATAATATGGATGTATAATTTATTGTTTCAATATGAACATTTCACCTAAAATGTCATATGGGGTGCATGAGTGTGATATTGGTATGTTACAGAATTGCATGCTTATGATTTTGTAATAAAAGATTTTGTAATAAGAAGGATGTTATTTGTACCAGACATTGAGTAAAACATACAGTATTTCAATGACTTATAAATTCTTATTTAATGTCCATCTTTCTTTAAGTGTTTGAAAAATAGATGATTTCATCTAATAAGCCCACACATTTACTTATAGAATAAATTTAAACACTAGAAAAGAAAAATAATTCTAGGAATATTTCAAAGACATAATAGTATAAATTACCAATTTTAAATTTGAAATACTTTTTCTAAGTGCTAAATCAGAAATCTAGAATATCTATTATAAAATATCAAAAATGTTTAATAATTTTGCTCTTTTTACATCTGAAGTATTTTTTTATATTTTCTACTTTCAATTTCTAATATTTTTTTTACTCAAGTAGATCAGTTTCTCTAGTTTTAATGAAGTAAGCACACAATTTTCTTCCAAAAAAAAATAATGCTGCCAACCAATTTTTAAAACATTGACAACTCAAAGGCATATAAATATGTTTTTCTATTCTTTGTGGTGCAATTATAGCAAAATATCTCAATGTTATATTAGGAAAACCTATTCATCCTCTCCATAAATACAGAGACTAAACTCTGCTCATTCTCTCCTCTTATGAGTGATTATTTTCTCCTCTAACAGAATCACATTCTGAACTTCATATGCTAAAAATTAAACACATTTATTGATTAAAGTCATTTTTAACAGAGCTGTTTGGAGGTAACTAACCAGGCTTTCTTGGAAAGGTACTATGTGAGATAAAACTTGAAGTGCAGATAAGATGTTACAGAGAGAAGAGGAGGCATTAACCCAAAGAGAATATTATAAGGGAAATGACAGTGGCAGTTGGGTGTTGAGATAAACGCAAGTATATAAAGAGACTATCACACAACACTTACAAAATAAAAGTTTGAGACTCTTGTTACATATCCATGGGAGTTCGAGGTTGCTTGTATATACAAATAGGGAACCCAGGTACAAACATTGTTTCAAGAAGATTATATTGGCAGCTGTGTTTAGGATGAATGAACATAATGGGAATTATTTTTCAGTAGTTTCCAGTAAGCTGGAGATAATTAGGACTTGAGCTGATTTGTTGGTAGTGGCTTGGAAATAAGGGAGCAAATGAGATTTAATGGAGGCAAACTGTGCATAATGGGCAATTAGTTGCAGAATGAGAAAGGAGTAAAAGTGTTTAATTCCAGCACAAATGACTCTAGGTTGTATTTTTATTATCACCAAGCTTAAAATAACTTTCAATGACATTTGCCCTTTGTGTATCAGTGTATTAATCGGAATTCTCTGGAAAAGAGAACAAGTATTAAAATATATTATACTATAGTAAAAAAGCTTTAGATTATATACATAAATATATATATATATGATATATACATATAAATATATACACATATATGCACACTACACACATATATGATCTATTATAAGGAATTATCTCACGTGATTATAGAAGCTAAGTGCCATGATCTGTCTGCAGGCTGGACACCCAGGAAGGCTGATGGTAGGTATAGTGCTGAAGACAGGAATGCCAATGTTGCAAATCCAGTCTCCCAAGGTAGATCAACTCACGTACTTAAACCGAGAGAAAAATTTTTCTTTTATCCCTGTTTTTGTTTTGTTCCTTTCTTCAGCAAATTAGATGATGCCCACCCACACTGAGAAATAAATTTTTTACTCATTCTACCAATTCCAATGCTAATCTCATTCAGAAACACTCTTAAAGACATAGCTAGAAGTAGTGCTTGGCCAAGTACATAGGCACTTCCATGATCCAGTCAAGTTGACATATAAAATTTATCATCATACTGTGGTGAGATTGGAAATGTATTACCTAATTTTTTTCCATCCCTTTACTTTCAGTCTGTGTGTATCTTTTGATCTGAGATTGGGTCTCTTGGAGGCAGCATATAATGGGTAATGTTTTCTTATCTACTCAGCTACCCTATGTCCTTTGGTTGTAACATTTAAACCATTTACATTTAAGGTGGTTATTGATAGATACATATTTATTGTCATTTTATTTTTAAATTATTCTCCACATTTTTCTTTTCATTTATTTATTTTTCTTCTTCTTAAAGCCCTTTAACCATTAGCTGCAGTACAGGTTTGGGGGAAAAAATCTGGGGTAGTAATACTTATGTCTGACAATAGAGACTTTAAAACCAAGGCTATCATAAGAGACAAAGAAGGATACTACATAATGACAAAGGGAACAATCCAACAAAAGGATATAATCCTTGTAAACCTTTGTGTACCCAACAAAGGAACACCTAAATATGTAAAGCAAATATTGATGGACATAAAGGGAGCGATTGACAGAACTACTGTCATAGTCAGGGATGTTAACACCCCATTGACTTCTATGGAGAGATCTTCCAGGCAGAAAATCAACAAGAGAGCAGCCTTAAACAACACACTAGATCAAGTGGATTTAATTAATATCTTTAGAGCATTTCACTCCAAAACAGCAGAATATACATACTTTTCAAGTACACATGGAACATTTTCTAGGATAGACCACATGTTAGGACACAAAGCAAGTCTCAATAAATTTAAGATGATTGGAATCATGTCAAGCATCCTTTCTGACCACACTGCTATGAGACTAAAAATCAATCACAAGAAGAACATTGAGAAACACACAGAGACATGGAAGCTAAATAACATATTATTAAACAATGAGTGAGTCAACAACAAGACCAAGGAAGAAATCAAAATATACGTTAAAAAAGTGAAAATGAGACCACAACAATCCAAAATCCATAGGACACTTGGAAAAGAATCCTAAAAATGGAAATTCATAGCATTACAGTTCTATCTCAAAAAAACAGTAAAAAGCTCAAATAAACAATCTAACTTCACACTTAAAGGAACTTGAAAGAGAACAACAAATAAAAACCAAAGTGAGTAGAAAGAGGGAAATAATAAAGATGAGAGCAGAAATAAATGAAATAGAGTCTAAAAGAATGATACAAAAGATCAATGAGTCCAAGAGCTAGTTCTTTGAAAAGATAAACAAGATTGACAAACCTTTTACCAGACTCATCAAGAGAAAAAGAAAGAGGACCCAAATAAATAAAATCAGAAATGAAAGAGGAGAAATAACAACTGACACCAAAGAAGTGCAAAGGATTGTAAGAAAATGTTATGAATAGCTATATACCAAAAAAACAGGACAACCAGAAGAAATGGATAAATCCTGGAAAAATACATCTTCCAAAACTAAATCAGGAAGAATCAGAGTATCTGAATAGACAGACTGAACCTAGTAAAACTGAAGCAGTAATCACAAAAACTCCCAATAAACAAAGCTCTGGACTGGATGGCTTCATAGATGAATTTTGCCAAAAATTTGGAGAAGAACTAATACCTCTGCTTCTCAGACTATTTCAAAAAATTCAAGAGGAGGGAAGGCTCCCAAGCTCATTTTATGAGGCTAGCATTATCCTAATTCCAAAGCCAGATAAAGACACTACAAAAAAGAAAGAAAGAAAGAAAGAAAGAAAGAAAGAAAGAAAGAAAGAAAGAAAGAAAGAAAGAAGGAAAAAAGAAAAAAAAAGAAAACTAGGACAATATCACTGATGAACATAGATGCTAAAATCATCAACAAAGATATAGCAAATCAAATGCAGCAATGAATCAAAAAGATCATAAACCAAGATCAAGTTGGATTTATTCCAGGAATGTAAAATTGGTACAACATTCACAAATCAATATATGTGATTCACTACCTAAACAAAATGAAGGATAAAAAACACATGATCATATCAATAAATGCAGAAAAAACATTTCATAAATTCCCACACCCACTTATGATAAAAACCCTCAGCAAAGTGGGAAGAGAGGGAACATACCTAACCATAATAAAGGCCATGTATGACAAACCCACTGCCAGCAGCATAATCAATTGGCAAAAGCTACAAGTGTTCCCCTTAAGATCAGAACAACACAGCGAGGTCTACTTTCACATCTCTTATTCAACATGGAACTGAAAGCCCCACCCAATAGCAATCAGATAAGAATAAGGAATAAAAGGCATTCAAATTGGAAAGAAAGAAGTAAAATTTTCTTTATTTACTGATGACATGGTATTGTACAAGAACCCTAATGATTCCAGCAAGAAACTACTAGAATTGATAAATGAATCCAGAAAAGTAGCAGGATACAAAATTAATACCCAGAAATAATTTGCATTTCTATATGCCAATAATGACCTAACAGAAAGGGAAATTAAGAAAACAATCCCATTCACAATTGCCACAAGAAGAACAAAATACTTAGGAATAAATCTAACCAGTATATAAAGGACCTGTACTGGGAAAATGATAAAGCACTGAAGAAAGTAACTGAAGAACATACAAATAAGTGGAAGCACATACAATATTCGTGGATAAGAAAAATTAACATAATTAAAATGTCCATATTGCCCAAAACAGTCTATAGATTCAATGCAATTTCTATCAAGATTCCAATCACATATTTCACAGGAATAGAATAACTATTTCAAAAATTTACATGAAACTACAGAAGTCCCACATAACAACAATACTGAAAAGGAGAACAAAGTTGGAGGAATCATGCTACCTGATCTCAAACTATACTATAAGCCCATAGTAATAAAAACAGCAAGGTACTTGCATAAAAACAGAGAATGGAACAGAATAGAGAGCCCAGAAATAAACCCACACCTTTGTAGTGAATTAATATTTAACAGAGAAAGCAAGCACATACAATGAGCTAAAGATGGTTTATTCAATAAATGGTGTTGGGAAGGTTGGACAGATAATGTGCACAAAAATAAAACTAGACCACCTTTTATACCACATGCAAGAATAAATTCAAAATGCACCAATAACTTAAATGTTAGACCCCAAATCATAAAAATTGTAGAAGAAAACATAGGCAGGAAAATCTCAGACATTGCTCATAGCAATATGTTATCAGATATATCCCCAGGCAAGGGAAACAATATAAAAAAAATTAAATGGACCACACCCAACTAAACAGTTTTTTTCACAGCAAAGGAAATCATCAACAAAATAAAGAGACAACCCACTGAATGGGAGGATATATTCACTGATACATCTGATAAGGAGTTAATATACAAAATTTATAAAGAACTTACCAAATTCAACACCCAAAAAACAAACAACCCAATTAAAACATGAGCAAAGAATCTTAATGGATACTTCTTCAAACAGGACATACAGATGGCCAATAGACATGTGAAAAGATGCCCAATGTCACTAATCGTCAAAGAATGCAAATGAAACTACAATGAGATATCATCTCACACCTTGTCAGAATGGCCATCATCAATAAATCAACACACAAGTCCTGGCAAGGATGGGGAGACAGGGGAACCCTTTGGCACCATTGGTATAATGTAGATAGATCGGTGCAGCCACTGTGGAAAGCAGTGTGGAGACACCTCAGAAATTACAAATGAATCTGCCTTTTGACCCAGTGATTCCAATACTGGGAGCATACATGAAAGAAATCAAAATCCTAATTCAAAAGAATACAAGCACCTTTATGATCATTGAAGCATTATTTATAGTTGCCAAGATATGGAAGCAGCCCAAGTGTCCATCAGTAAGTGAATGGATAAAACAACTATGGGACATTTGCAGAATGGTATACTACTCAGCCTTAAAAAAGAAGAAAGTGTTATACTTTGTGACAGTATGTATGGACCTGGAGAACAATATGCTAAGTGAAATAAGCCAGTCAGAGAAAGACGAATGCCATTTGTTTTCACTCGTAGGTGGAATCTAAGGAACAAAGTGAACTAACAAGGAAAATGGAGACCGACTCAAAGCAAGCAGGGTGACAGCTAGGGCATGGAGGTTAGGGGTGGAGGGATCCAGAGAAAATAATAAAGGACTCATGGACATGGGCACCAGTGTGGCGATTTTGGTGGGGAGAGGGATATAAGGAGACTAAATGGCATTGGAAAAAAAAATACAATAAAAATAAATTTAAAAAATAACTGTATTGCTTAATTTTCAAATATTTCTAGTTATATTTTTGTATGTTTATTAGTTCCACTATGATCAGGGATCTTAATCTATGTAATTTAAATTTTTAGAAAAATTTTTGAAATGTTATTCTATTACTCAGTATGTGTCAATTTGGGTAACTCTTTTAAGTACCCCTGAAAATACTGTGTATTCTCTAGTTGTTGCATGCATTGCTCTGTGCGTGTCAGTCACAGTTAAGTGTGTTAGCCATGGTGAAATCTTCCCTGTTCAAAAATTTCATGTCTACCTAATCTATCAGTTCCTCAGAAAATATCTCACAATCATTGTGGGTTTGTTTATTCATTCTTTTAGAAATGACAATTTTTACCTATGTATTTTGAAAGCATGAGACTAGCTATATACAAATTTAAATTTATTTTCCTATGGCTATACCTTTATATCATTATGAAGCATCCTGTTTTATCTCTGGTAACACTTCTTTAAAGTCTAATTTTAATGTTATTAATATAGTGTTATCATTTTTATTTTGGTTATTATTTGCAGAGTATATTTTTCCATCTTTTTACTTTTGACATTTCAGAGTATTGATAAGTCATAGCTCTTATAATCAACCTGTTTGTTATTCAATCCAGCCCAACAATATTAGTCTTGAAACCTCTTTATAAGCTTAGAGATGTATTGGCTTGTTCATGAAATACTCTGCGTCTAGCAACATACCTTACATATAAAAAGTGGTAATTATTATTGAATTAATAGCTAAATAAATAAATCATGAGTTCTCATTCCAATTATTTTTAGCTACAGTTACCACTTCCTTTGCCACAGTTTGTTTATTCATTTATTTATTTTATTATCATGGATGGTAATCAGTTCTCCCTATCTGTCTCTGTTTCTAAAACGCAACTCTTTTGTCATAGAATTCTTCTTTATTCTTCATAATATTGATCTCAATATCTAACTATCTATTCATAAATACACATAAATATATGCATATATTCATATATTGAAATATGTGACATTCTGAATTCTATTTTAGATACTGATATAGCTCCAAAAATAATACCAGATTCAGGTAATGGAGTTTGGTTTCAAGTTCATGAAATCTACTTATTTATTGCACTATGCAATGTAACTTTAAGGCATATGTAACCTAATGTTACAGAATAAATTAATGTGAAATTATGCTCTCAGAAGTCATAGTAAAATCCAGGTACTAACTGTCTGGATTTTAATCTCTTAGGCATAGTAAAAGAAAATATAATAGTGCACTCTTTCGGATGACCTGTTACTATAAAATGAAATTTCAGGAGATGCCATGACAGCCTACCAGAAAAATACAAAAATAGCATTTTTTTCAAAAGTCAATCAAAAAATTTTAAAAGAATGTGAAGTATTTTATTATTTACTAGGTAACATATTTGAGTTTAAATGCGGACACCCTGACTAGTTCATACTTGAAACTATGATAAATTTAAATATCAAAATATTTTAATTGTATTTGACAAAACTATCTTCCACTGTTGCAAGTTCGCTTTGCTATTTAAAAAGACAGTGATACTTGTGTGTAACTTAGAAACATCCAGGGTTGCATTTGGACACAAGATGCACGTGCATCATTTATACTTTGATTATATTCTAAGTGCGGGCAAGGTGCTGTGTACATGAATAATTCAAACCACCTAAAAGAACGGGCTTTTCTCATTCCATGCCCGAGTTTTGTTTTTCAGACAGGATGTCTAACAACCTAAAATGTGTATCACTGATGGAATATGATTAGAAATACACTGTGATCTGACAGTTAAAAATCATTCCTTTATGTACAATTCTTACAGGCTGTATACATGATATAAAATATGTACAGTAATTCCAAATATAAGTCACAGATACTTAAAAAGCAGGCAACACGTATAATGTCTTTTGTATGCAAGATAGAAGAAAACCAAACAATAAAAGCATAGCATTTTACTAATTAACTTGGCTTGTTATCCCAGGGAGCTGCAGTGAATTTGGAAGAGAGGACAAACAACTAATTCAAAAATATCTTCTGGCTGCCTACTGGTGTGTACGACTGGGGCCTGACCTTCTTGGGCTCTTTAGAATGCATTTTAAAATTATCCCACATGGGGACACAAAAGGAAGCATTGTCTTGCTGCCTTTATTCTCTTAGTGGCTAATGGAACTCCTATGCATTTTAAGCCTTTCGTGTTCAAGTTTACATATGTGTTGGTGTTAAGTGGAATCTTAGACATTCCAAAAAGATAGAGTACAGAAATGAGAATTTCTGGTCTGGAACTAATATAGGCAGGAAAAGGCTTACACTGAGGCACTATTTTGTCTGAAAACCTTCTCAGAACGCCACTTGGAAAGAGTTGCCTCAGCAGCGGTGGGAACAAGGAAGAGCCTTAAAAGTTTACAGTGGTACCAATGGTGTCCAGTGCAGTCAACTATGCGTACCAATCAGCTATATTAAGACCAGTCAACCACAAAGCTTCCTCAAGGTAGTAACCCAGTCTCTAAAAGACATAATACGAATCAATTAGTAGGGGGAGAGGGAAACAGTTTTTATCTCCAGCAACAGCAAATGTCCCCAAGACAATGATTAATGTTTGTCATTTGCTTTTCCCACCTCCTATATACATTTCCCTCGCTCTTGCCCTTTATTTTTGCTGCTCAAGTTTGCTAAGGTAGGTTAATCCACATACTCTTCCCCAGAAGTTATAACCCCTAATTTGCCTTACCATTGTTCTTCTGTGATTGTTGCAATTGCTTGTTTGTAGTTACCCCAAGATAAGAAAGAATCAAAAGAAAACCCAGTTAATTACCCAGTTTCCAGACATGCTTTTGTCTTCCCCCACCATGTGGCTAACAGCCCCTTTGTTAATTAGCCATTATCCTCTCAGTGGAGTAACTTTGTTTTGACTGACAGTGACTAGAAGGAGGAGTCCAAAGTGACCAAAGAGTAGTCATAGTCATTTTCTATGAAACCCTTACAGGGCGCCCTGGAGGAAGTATTTTGCCAGTGGGAGCAAGAGCCTCTAATCCAGTAGTACCTAAAGTAGTAGGGACAGAAAGCACACGTTTTTCAAGTCAATTTTTTAAAATTATTGCAGGAAGGACCAATATCATTTCCATATTCCAGTTCCCAGACTCTCGTATTCGGGCTGTTATGGACACACCACCATTTATCCACAATTGGCAATATACCAAACATCTGTAAATTGATACTCCCAAGCTAGTGTCTCAGCTGAGCCTTTAACAGGCTGTTTAACCCTTCTGTCCAGTTAGTTCCTTTGTAAGGCCTATTGTAAGGATATTGTAAGGGCTCTATTGTAAAACCAGTGGAAAGCATGATCATATGCCCATAGACACATCTTCCTTGCTGTAAAATGAATTCAGTGGACTGAGTCCATCTTGCATAAACAATCATGCTGATTAATCAGACATGTGTGCTTGGATGGGAGAGGCATCATCATCAGAAAAAGAAAATTTATATTTGGAGATAATTATCAGTTCCAGAAAAGACAAACACCACTGCTCCCCTGAGGTTGAAAGTATCCCTCTAGGGTAGTCTCCATCTCACCAAGAGACTCATCAAAGGACAGTGCTTGCTAAGAACTTGGCATCAGCCTCAGATGCTGGAAGTATGCGATGGATTCTTCAAAGTTAATAACTGGGACAGCCTTGATAAGAGAGAAACTGTGCTGCTGAGCCCATGAGTGGCCATCAGCACATGGCCAATCTGTTTATGTACTCATTGTGCCAGCACTGAGGTGGCTCGGCGGGCTGGCTGACTGCTACTAAATGACTCGTCGAGGCCACTTAGTTTCAGAGTTTCTCATCCAGAGGTTATTGACTAATAATAATAATAATAATAATAACAACATATTATATAATACTATTATTTGTTATTATAATTATAATTATAAACACTTATTGCCCTCACTTTCACACCATCCAAATGTCTGTTTCTTAGGCTTCTCACCTCATTTTCTAATTTCTGTTCTTTCTACATTGCCCATTAATGTACCTAGCCAATTTACTATACTGCAGTCTCCATACAGAGTAAACAAACAAGGGTTTGGTATCATCTTTGGTATCAAAAGATGAGACAACATCATCTTCTCAGGATGTTGAATTTAGTATCACCTTGATTTTTTTTTTCTGAGTGAGATCCAGTGCCCAGAAGGATAAGATAACACAATTTCTGTGTATTATTATATTTATATGTTTCAACCATCCCTTCTGGTGGATATTCTTCCTCACTGTCCTTTAGGGACATTCCCGAGTAAGACTTTATTGTGGCAGAAGTGCATCTATTGCTTTTGAGTCTCATTACTGTCAGAGCTGGAGAAGAATAAATTCCACAGGTCAATACTTATATAGCAAGGGTTAAAGGCAATATTTTTGTTCTCCAGAAAATGCACTACTTCTAGCAGAGCAGCTGTGATTTAGACAGCCATTTGGTAAAACCTGTGGTAGTTCGTCATCATGTGCCAGTTTCCCAAACTAGTGTCTCGACTAGTTTTTCTAAAGCAAACAAACAAAAGAAAATTAAGTGGGGATATGAAAGAGATACAGTTCTTGCAAACTTTCAATCTTTGATTGAAGCATGAATTCCTTTCAGCCCCTACAAGATGCAAAATTACTTCGTATCACTTTCTTGGGCAAGAGTGGGTGCATGCCTTTCTTCATGTTCTAATTCTCATCCCACAGGTTAGGTAACCAATGTGATAGACGTATAAAATGTGAGGTGGTCATGCTGTTTGACAGTAAAGATCTAAGATTAAGAAACAGAAGAGACAACATCATGTTTTCAGAATGTTGGATTTGGTATCACCTTAATTTTTTTTCTGAGTGAGATCAAGTGCCAAGTAGGAAAGGATAACATAATTTCTAGGTTTCATTCAACACTCAAAGTTATTTTAAATGTGTCCTAAATCGAATAAATTGACTCCTTGATTTAAATATATGAGGATATGTTTACATTAAATATGAATATAACAAACTGATAGCATTTACTGCATATTGATGGTAGAAAAACCATGCCTATCAGGCATAGGTCTAGGTCAATGTCAAACAGTATGGCAAATACTGAAGGATTAAGGAGATCAGGAATTGTAAGGTAAATTATACATTTACATGATACTCTATAGTATTGAGTTTTAATTTTAAGCTAAATAAAACAGTTGTTTTGTAAAATAATATTTTAAAACACACGATTAAATATACACTTAAAAATATCTTCAGAAAAAGAGGGGAATGATGCCAGAGGAATAGTGGTATGAGAGATCTATCCTCTTGAATTTTCAACAATTTGAACAGCTAAAGTCAACAAAGAATTCCCTGCTCAACACACAAACACACCCGAGAGATCTGTGCATTGAAACACCTAAAGGTGGGCAAAAGGGAGCCAACCAGGGAAGCAAGAAGGGAGAAATGCTGAGACAAGCCACAGACACAGCACTACAGGCGCCAGACCTCAGTGTGAGCCTCAGTCTGAAGAGGGGCAGAACCAGGTTGTGTCTGGTATCCTCTTCAGTCAGGGGAAGCAAAGAGATTCAATGGACATTCCTGTACCTGTGGGCTGTACAAGCTGCAGCTGAGCCCAGCGACCTGGTCAGGGAACTGCACAGAAGAGCAGCCGCAGTTAACTGGCCGTGAGCTTCCGGACAGAGAAACAAAGGCACAGAGCCTGGCCACTCCTTAACCTGCCAGAGCTCACCTTCCTTTGCCCTTGGTGTCGGGTTACAGAGCGCATTATCTGCAAACCTGAGAAGTGGTACTACAGAATCACTTTCTCAATGAGCAAAGGGCACACTCCGCTACTGGTCACAGGACCAGGGGCACAAGGGGGTTTCCATGGAGGTCTGCGATCACCATTACCGGGAGGGCAAAGAAACTTAGAAGGTGGCCGGGTTACGGCAGTCCACCCAACCGCCAGTCATCATGGCTGCAGGAACAGCAATGTCTGATTGTGGGAGACAGCGCTGGGATTTCAAGGATTTAGAGCCCCATCACCCACCGCTTTTCCCTGCTGGATTTGTCCCCAGGAACTGGGGCAACCAGATCACAAGAGAGGCAGGCACCCACCTTGCCAGTTTTCCACCATTCCACAGCGACCTGTGGGGTCAGGAGAAGTGCAAGAGAGCTAAACATCTTCTGATTCAGCTGCACCTACTGGAAAATGATAGAAAGCCTTCTTGGTATCAATCTTCTAGAGAAGTGCCGCCCAACACAAATGTCCAGACAGTGAAGGGATTCATCAAATACCATGAATACCCAAAGTAACCAGGCAGCTCAGAAGGAAAACGAAAAACCTCCAGAAAACAAACCTAAAGACATGGAAATATGTGATTGAAATGGTAGAAAATTCAAGATTGCAGTTCTGGAAAAAACTCAACAAGTACAAGAAAATATAGATAAGCAGTTTAATGAGCTCAGAAAACAAATTAACAAACAAAATGAGTACTTTACAAAAGAGACAAACTTTAAAAAGAACCAAATTCTGGAGACGAAGAACTCAATAAAAAAGATGAGAATAAGCTAGCAAGCATAGGAAATAGAGCTGATCAAATGGAGGGAAGAATTAGTGATATAAAAAAACAGAAATCTAGAAATTACACAGAGGGAATGAAATACCACCAAACAAAAATGATACGAGCACAAAGGAAACGAAGCAAGAAGGCACGGAGCTATGAGAAAACAAAAGAAAAAGTGGCTATAGGCAATGCTCATATATCAATAATTACCCCAAATGTAACTGGATGAAATTCACCAATAAAAAGTCACAGAGTAGCAGCCTGGATCAAAAATGAAACCCAACCATATGTGCCTTCAGTAGACATATCTAAGCTGCAAAGACGGAGATGGATTCAAAGTGAAAGAGTGGAAAGTGACTCAATAAACAAATAGCATCCACAGAGAAGCAGGTGTAGCCATACTTATATCTGACAAAATAGATCTCAAGGTAACAAAAGTAACAAGAGGCAAAGACAGACGTTTTTTGATGATAAAGGGTATACTACATGAAGACATAACATATATATTCCACTAATCAAGAAGCACTTAATTATATAAAGCAGCTACAAACAGAACTAAAGAGAGAAACTGAAATAAAAAAGAAAAACAAAACACAATAATAGTTGGGAATCTAAACCTTCCATTGACAGCTCTAGACAAGGTCAAAGATACACCATAAGCATAGTCTCTAACCACAATGCTTTGAAGTTAGAAATCAATTGCAAAAAAGAAAGTAAAGAAACCAAAAAAAAAAATGTGGAGATTAGACAACATACTGCCAAAAAAATGACTGAGTGAAAGAAGAAATAAAAACTAAAATCAGAAGATATATAGAGACAAATGGGAATAACAATATCATATATCAAAACTAGTGGGGCATAGTAAAAAGAATAAGCGGGCAGTTTAGATCATAACAGAGCTATCTCCAGAAACAAAAGAAATACAAAAGTAAACAGCCTAACATTACCTATTAAAGAACTAGAAAAAGAAGAAAAAAGGCAAACCAAACTCAGGAGGAGAAAGGAATTAATAAAAATTAGAGCAGAATTGAATTAAATAGAAAACAAAAAGACTATATAAAATTAATATACTAAAAGCTGGTTCTTTGAAAAGACTAATAAAATCAACAAACTTCTGGCTATACTCGCTAAAGAGAGAGAGAGTGTGTGTGAGAGAGAGAAGACTCATATAAACAAAATCAGAAATAAAAGCGGACAGGTTACACCAGGCATCTCAGCTATACAAAGGATCCCCCTAGATCACTGTGAAAGACTATATGTCACCAAATTTAATAACTTAGAAGAAAAGGATAAGTGCTTAGAAATAAACCTAGGCTAACTCATGAAAAATTGAAAAATGTAAATAGATGGATCAACAGTGAGGAAATTGAAACAGCCACCAAAAAACCTCCCAAAAAATAAAAGTCCAGGACTGGATGGCTTCATCAGTGACTTCTAACAAACATTCAAAGATTTGATACCTATCCTTCTCAAATTTTTTCCAAAAAATTGAAGATGAGGTAACACTTCCTAATGAGGCCAACATAACCCTGACACCAAAACCAGGCAATGATAACACAAAAAGAGAAAATTAAAGACCAACATGTGGGATGAATACAGATTGAAAAATCCTAAGCAAAATACTAGCAAATAGAACACAACAATACATTAAAATGCAATACATCACAATTAAGTGAGGTTCATTCTAGGGCCAAAAGGATGGTTACACAAATCCATCAGTGCAACATACCACATTAACAAAACAAAGGATAAAAATCATATGATCTCATCAGTAGATTCAGAAAGAAAACTTTTGATAAGATAAAAACCCATTTATAATCAAAACACAAAAAATGAGTATAGAAGGAAAATATTTCAATATAATGAAGGCCCATATTCAAAACCCTTAGCTAATGTACTGGTGAAAAAACTGAAAAATGTTCCTCTAAAACCAGGAAGAAGCCAAGGATGTCCACTCTCACCATTTTTATTCAACATATAGTTCTGGAAGTCTTATCCAGAGCAATCCGGCAAGAGAAAGTAATTAAAGACCTCCAAATTGGGAATGAAAAAGTAAAAGTGTCATTTTTTGTAGATGACTTAATTCTGTATTCAAAGACTCAATCAAAATCTGTTACAAATAATAAACAAATATGGTAAATTTGCAGGATATCAAATCAATGTACCTATTGCTAACAATAAAATTTTAGGGAAAAAAATGAAAAAAAAATTCTTTTTCAATTGCTACAAAAAGAATAAAATACCTAAGAATAAACATAACAGACCATGGGAAAGACCTATATATTGAAAACTACAAAGCATTATTAAAACAGATTGAAAAAGACACAATGAAATAGAAGGATATTACATTTTCATTGATTGGAAGAATCAACATAGTTAAAATGTCCATTTTACCCAAAGCAATACAGATTTAATTCAATCCCCATCAAAATCCCAATATCATGTTTTAAAGAAATAGAACATAAGATTACTAGATTTGTATAGAACCACACAAGACCCCTAATAGCCAAAGCAATCCTGAGAGAAAAGAACAAAGCTGAAGGTATCACTTTACCTGACTTCAAATTATAATACAAAGCTACAATGATCAAAACAGTATGGTATTGGAAGAAAAAGACACACACCAATGAAACAGAACTGAGAGCCCAGAAGTAAAGTCACATGTATATAAGTGAATAATTTTTGACAAAAGAGCCAAAAATCACACAGTGGAGAAAAAAGACTCTTCAATAAATGGTGCTGGGTAAATTAGAACACCACATTCAATAGAGAGAATTACAGTTTGTCCCCATGTACATAAATTAATTGAAAATGGGTCAATGATCTAAATATAAGATCTGAAACATAACTACCTAAAAGAAAAGAGGTACTAAACTTATGGATGTTGGTCTTAGAGAAAATTTTATAAATTTGACCCCAATGGCAAGGGAAGTAAAGACAAAATAAATGAATGGGACCATATCAAACTAAAAAACTTCTGCACAGAAAAAAACCCCAATAAAACAAAAAGGCAACTAACCAAATAGGCAATGATATTTTCAAAAAACAGCTCTGACAAGGGGTTGATATCCAAAATATATAGAGAACTGATACAACTCAACACACACACACACACACACACACACACACACATGGGCAGAGGACCTGAACAGCCACTTCTCCCAAGAAGACATACAAATGGCCAATACGTATATGAAAAGATGCTCAACTTAACTATCTATTAGGAAACTACAAATCAAAACTGCAACAAGATACCACCTCACACCTTCAGAACTGTTACATCAGCTATTCTCAACATAACAAGTAATAGCAAATGTTGGAGAGGTTTTGGAGAAAAATGAACCCTCATTTACTGCTGGTGGGAATGTAGACTGGTACAGTCACTGTGGAAAACAGCATGGCGGTTCCTCAAAAAATTAAGAATAAGGTTATCATATGACCCAACAATCCCTCGTCTTGGTATCTGCATTAAAAAACTCAAAAACATTTATTTGCAAAGATACAAGGGGGGTCCAAAAGACACTGAGATTTATTAAAAAATTGTGTGTTTATTCTTACATGTTTAAACTTCACTCACCTTCAAAATACTCTCCATTTGATGCAATACACATATCAATTTTTTTCCCACTGCTCGGAACAGTTTCTGAAGATGATTTTGGCACCTTTTAATGCTTCTGCTGTGTTTTTATTTCACTTCTTCCACATCTGCAAAAATTTTCCCTTTGAGGGCTTTTTTCTTCTGGGATACAAACAAACAAAAAAAGATATTTGGGGCAACAGCGGTTGAATAGGGTGGGTGGAGCATAGGGGTGTGGAGAGCAGGACCAATAACGTGGCATTGGTCTGATTAAGACATCGTAAAGTATATAAAACAAAGTGCAGTCACTCACGTCAACTAAAATGGCTGTCAGTCAACCACAACACTTTGATACAAAAGGAAAATTACCTAAGTCACAGTAAACTCATCTGGCAAGGAGACATATCTGCCCATGTGGTAAGAGTAGACACGTCTGGTAAGAAGACACACTTACCATATCTGCACACGTGGTCAGAGTAGCCATGTCTGCAGAGCGGCACCACCCACAGATAGGCTTCTGTGGAAATTCCACACTTGCCAGCAGGGGTGCCAAGACATTTACTGAATAGACCCAGAAGGGTGGAGTCCACCACTTTCAAGGTGTAACTGAGACAGGTTCCAGACCACTGCTGAGACAGCCAAGCTCCACACACCAGAGTGATGTTCCACGCCACACTGATCTTCCTCGGATTTGGCCGCCAGAGGTTCTGCCCTGCTGGACTGAGGACTTCATCTGCCTTGCTGCCCACCTGGCTCCAGAGATCCTTGAAGGATACTGAAGGCTTCTTTGCCCACCATGCTGTCTCCCAGACCTGCAGACTGAAACTCTGGGACTCGGGCTCGTTATTCCCTATTGATTGCTGTGTATGTGTGTGTTTGTGTTATATTTCTCCTAGATTGTTAGACTGTGAGTATGATATTAATGTATGTT
This sequence comes from Desmodus rotundus, assembly GCF_022682495.2. Classification (NCBI taxonomy): domain Eukaryota; kingdom Metazoa; phylum Chordata; class Mammalia; order Chiroptera; family Phyllostomidae; genus Desmodus; species Desmodus rotundus. The sequence goes on along the minus strand of NC_071399.1, from coordinate 67,235,860 downwards.
GATGTTCTACTATGAAGTGAACCTGCATTCAGTAAAAGCTGAGTGAATAGCATAGCTACTGTGTGTGACTTGTCTATTCCTTATTGCCAGGGTGCTCAGCAGGCAGCTAGCCAAACAGTTGCCCAGCTGACTTACAGGACAGACTATATCACAAATAGACACTCCTGACAGGGGGTCATACTGTTTTTGGTCCAAAACTGCTGAACACTCAGCACAGTGTGTGCAGGTGCACTCATAAATAACCCATCATGAAATGGACAAAAATGTTGAAAGAGTTTAAAAAAATTCACTGACGCCAAATGCAGCCTCTCACAACAATGCCAGCTGGTACACTGATACAGATGGATTCCTAGAACATGCAGCTAGTGGGGGAAGCCTGTAGAATAAGGTGCACATCTTCCAGAAGACAATTCCGGTTTGGGGGGAGTTCATGCTTGTATATGCATCCTTTTGTTTCTTGCAGCCTTCTTCGCAGTGGCTAAGGCATGGAGACAACCAAAGTGCCCTTCAGTAGAGGACTGGGTAACGAGTAAGTGGCACATACATGCAATTGAATACTCCTCAGCCATAAAACAATATGAAATTACTGCCATTTGTAACAACATGGGTGGGCTTTGAGAATATTAGAATAAGTGAACTAAGTCAGTTAGAAAAAGCTAAAACCAATAAGATTTTACTTATATGTGGGATATAAAACTGAAATTCATAGACAACAGTATGATGTTTACCAGAGGGAAGGAGGTAGGGGGATAGTGAAGGGGAAAAAATGCCTTGAATGTTAAAGTAATAATTATATAAAAGTTTTTAAAAAGTAATTTAATGGAGTACTAATTAAGATTCAATTTTATAATTGAAAATAAAATGTCATAATAAAAAGTTAACACTTTTTTCATTATCAACATGGGAAGCCTAATTAAAATTTTCTCTTGATGTTTTTAAATTTTATTCACATATAACAAGGGAAAATATCATTTTAATATATTCTTTTTGACTAAATATATATTGTAAACTTGCAAAAATTTCTTTAAATTGATCCAATTCCACTAGAAAAATATTTTGTTTTTTATTTAATATATGTCACTAAATATATATTGCAAAATGTCTGTATTTAAAAAAATTAAACTGCTAACTTTAATAATTTTAAGTACAGGAAAAGACAAACAAACAGTATCTTAATTTTACAAAACTTGTTTTTTATGAGTTTGATGATTTGCTACCCAGTGAGACCACTTGTCAAACAGTCAGAAGCTATGGTTTTAAGATTTCAATGTGTTTTTTTAAAATTGTTGTTCAAGTACAATTGTCTCCATTTTCACATCACCACACACCCCTGCCACACCCATTCCTGCCTTCCACCCTCAAACCTACCCCCTTCCCCCTTTGGCTTTGTCCATGTGTCCTTTATACATGTTCCTTGATGGTCCTTCCTCTATTATCCTTCTCCTCCCTCCTCTTTGGATACTGTCAGCTTGTTCTTTATTTCAATGTCTCTGGTTGTATTTTGCTTGGTTGTTTGTTCTGTTGATTATGTTCCACTTATAGGTGAGATCATACCGTATTTGTCTTTTACCGCCTGGCTTATTTCACGTAGCATAATGCTGTCCAGTTCCATCCATGCTGTTGTGAAGGGTAGGAGCTCCTTCTTTCTTTCTGCTGTGTAGTATTCCATTGTGTAAATGTACCATATTTTTTTGATCCATTCATTTACTTATGGGCACTTAGGTGCTTGCAACACTTGGCTACTATTAATTGTGGGGCTCTGAACATTGGGGTGCATAAGTTCTTTTGAATTGGTGTTTCAGAATTCTTAGGATATAATCCCAGCAGTGGAATTGCCAGGTCAAAAGGTAGTTCCATTTTTAGTTTTCTGCGGAAACTCCATACTGTTTTCCACAGTGGCTACACCAGTCTGCATTCCCACCAACAGTGCACGAGGGTTCCCTTTTCTCCACATCCTTGCAAACACTTGTTTGTTGATTTGTTTGTGATGGCTATTCTCACTGGTGTGAAGTAGTATCTCATTGTGGTTTCAATTTGCATCTCTCTGATGGCTAGTGATGCTGAGCATCCTTTCATGTCTTTGAGCTCTCTGTATGTCCTCCTTGGAGAAATCTCTGTTCAGGTCCTTTGCTCATTTTTTAATTGTGTTGTTTGTCTTCCTGGAGTGGAGTCATGTGAGTTCTTTATATATTTTGGAGATCAAACACTTATCTGAGGTATCATTTGCAAATATGTTTTCCCATACAATTTGTTCTCTTTTCATTTTAATGCTGTTTTCTTTAGCGATGCAGAAGCTTTTTAATTGGATGAGGTCCCAGTTGTTTATTCTTTCCTTTATGTCCCTTGCTCTAGGGGACATATCTGTGAAAATGTTGCTATGTGGAATATCTGAGATTTTCCTCCTTATGTTCTCCCCTGGGACTTTTATGGTGTCACAATTTATATTTAAGTCTTTTATCCACATTGAATTTATTTTTGTGTATGGTGTAAGTTGGTGATTGAGTTAAATAGAAATATAAGCTGCTTTACTCTATTCATTATACATATTGCAATATATGGTGAACATTTAAATGAACATTTCATTTGTACCTATTGTTTCTATAAAAATTTTAAACAAAACCTCAAAGCCACTGAATACTGGTTTGATTTCACATTTTATTTCTTTCTGAATTGCACCATCCTTAAGCAATGCATCATCATCACAGTTCATTGCACTGATGAAATTAATCTGATAAAACACCTGTGTGACAGAGAAAATGATATATTAGTGTGATTCATCATTAATGAATATCATCAGCCCATGATCTATTAGTATATTGCTCAAAGGATAGTGTCATTAAGAAAGAGTGAGTTCGTAGTGTTAAATTACGGTGCTGAAGGCAGTAGCTAGAGCCTGCCATAGGCAGGAGACAGCAAGTAGATGTGCCAATTCAAAACCAAATTCTCTTGGACTTTTTTCTTCTTCAGAAGTGTGAAGTTTGCATCATTGCTAGTAAGGTTTACTGCTCTAAGGCAACACAGAGTTTGCTCTTATTATTCATCTGCTATTATTGTTTATACATCCTCTATAAATTGTATCATTCATACAGCTGACTCACAGGTGCTGCATCACCAGTGAGGAATACAAACAATTTAATTTGAAAATAAAATACAGAATAATTTGGAGTATCTTTGAAGAAATGACCCTGAAGTGTTGCTCTTTCGAGTTTTTCCTCAGGCATCCGTGTGACACAAGCACACTGACTGCCCTTGACTAGGTCAGGATGCTGACATTTGGTCGGTGTGGCCCTGCAACACCTCTGTTAAATGAATGCAGTGAGAAAACTTAAGACACGCTCATTCAAAATAAAATTAAGGTTTGTATATACAACAGAATTTTAAATTAGAGATTGACATATTGGTAGCAGATTTTAACTATTCATAATCTGACTGGATCATTTTTTAACATAAATTTGATGAGTTTACTATATTAAAAGAACCTTAAAATAAGACTGAACACTTGCTAACTTTGTCATTTTGAACAGAGATTAAAAACCACTCCTCTCTCAAGAAACCAAAGGGTTTTATCTGTTTAATTCATTGTTTTATCTCCCAGATATAGAATGGAGACCAGCTAATAATATAAAGCACTTGAGGCTTTCCCTAATTCATTAACTCAATTATCTTAATAATTTTATGAAACAGATTCAGACCCCCATAGATCATGTGTGCATTTAAGAAATATCTACATATATGTATTTTTGAAACATGACTTAAATGACTATTTCTCAAATATTAAAAATGCCTTGCAATTGTTATCATATGTGAATATCAGAAGATAAATATGTTCATGTAATTTTATTGTAGTTTTATAGACTAACTGCCACATAATATTTTGCAATAGTCCATACATGCATAAAGTAAAAGTTTTGTGAAGATGATTCTTAGTATAAGCAAAAACTATTAACTAAACTTATTGTGATCTTCAGTCCAGATAAGAAGGCATGGGCTCACTTTCCTCCTTCCTCCTAATTAGGTACAATTATAAACCCTTGCAATAATATCAAAGGCAAGCAAAGGAAATGCCTGAAAACCGCTAAGACGGAGGTTTGGGGCCCCATGATTGGAAGAATGACACAGTGGTCAGGGGGTATTATGGGACCCATCCACTAGAAAGTCTCCTAGACCTGGCCTTTCCCCACAACAGAAGGCAGCCCGAGTAGGTTCATTCTTTACCAGAGATAACCAGAGTCCTGCCAAAAACACCAGGCAAACATTTAAGATCATCAGGAGAACTTCCAACACTAAGTGTCCACGAGAGGCCATCTCTTTCTCCACAAAGCCTGAGACTCCCTTCCCAGTAGGATAATACCAAGAGAGATGGTACTGTCAAGAGACCACAAAAACCAACCTGGTCTGGGAAGCCTTACTGGCCCCTGGGACTCCCATCTCACCCTTCACCAAGACGCATGGAAGTAGGCAAGAGGAAACCCTGCAAGGAGCCAGTCAGAACAAGTAGCCCAGCCCAGAAAATGTTCACCATCTCTAAAAAAGCAGGGGGAATCTCACTAAGTGCCAGACCAGGGATGCACTCATAGGCTTGATAACTCTGTTGCCTTATGGGGAGACAGCAGAATAAGTAAGCAGAAGGAACTGGCAGATTATAGCCTATAGGTGGCAGCCTAGCCCAGAAAGTACCTTTGTGTCCTCAGGTCTAAGACTCTCCTTCTTTGACCAGAGACACAAGGGAAGCTGAAGGACATTGGTATATATATTTTAAAACAACAAACCTTGCCCTGGCTGATGTGGCTCAGTGGACTGAGCACCAGTCTGCTAATCAAAGTGTTGCTGGTTCGATCCCCAGTCAGGGCACATATCTGGGTTGCAGGCCAGGTTTCTAGTAGGAGGTGCACGTGAGGGAACCACACATTGATGTTTCCCTCCCTTTCTTTCTCCCTCTTTCCCCCGTCTAAAAATAAAATAAATAAAATCTTAAAAACAACCCCTCTGGTCCAAAAAGTCTCTATCCTCCTGGGCCTGGGATTGTTCTCCCACTGAGAGCACCTGGACATTCAGCATGGATTACTCCTTCGGCTTCTTTGGACCACCAGCAAGGACCAAAAAGTGTTCATCTCAGATGAACCAACTGAGCAAAATAACACCACAAAGACTGAAACTTACTGCCATGAAAATACAGCCCACAAAAGTATGCCAGGATACGCATGCTCCTCCTATACAGAGTGAATACCTTCTGAAGTGAAAACTTTAAACAGAACCTAGAGTCTTCTATCATAATAGACAGAATGTGTAGGATGTAATTAAGTCACCCATCATACCAGAACTAAGAAAATTATACCTTGAATGAGAAAAAATAATCAACTGACATAAACCCTGTGATAGGTCAGATATCTGGGATTATCTGCTATTATAAAATGCTTTATCAATTACAAATTACTTTGAAACAAATGCAAAAATAGAAAACCTCCACACAAAAAAAATATAAAAAAGAATAAACTAGAAATTTTAGAGCTTAATAATATACTAGACACAATTTAAGAACATGTTCATGGGCTGAGTAGAAGAATGGAAAAGACAGGGCATAAAATCAGTAACTTTGAGACTTTGATCAATAGAATTGACCCTATCTGAACAAGGGAAAGGAAATAAACTAAAAAAAACAAATAAAGAGCAACACCTCAAAGACACGTGAGACAATAAAAGATCCAACATTTATATCATCAATATCAAGAAGGAAAATAGCAAGAGGGTAAGGCTCTGAGAGCACCAGAAAAATAGCGGCTTCAAAACTTGTTAAAAATATACTCAAAATTTGTTTTAAAAATTACTTAGCTACACATTCAAGAATCTGCATGAAATCCAAAGATAATAAATTCAAAGAAGTCCATACCAGACAACACAGACTTTTGAAAACAAAAGACTAAGAAAAACCTTGTAAGCAGTCAGAGATAAACAACTTCAATGGAAATACCATATTTTGCCGTGTATAATGTGCACCCATGTTTTTAGCCCAAACTTTCAGGAAAAAAAAACCTTTCATTTTAATTTTTTAACTCAATTTTTAATTTATTTATGTTTAGATACTTGTTTTTGTATTATAAAGGAATTTTAGCATTTTTTTGAACATTATGGTACAAGAAATTTTATGTACTGGTAACAAATTTATGATATTTACACATCATAGAAAGCCAAGAACTCTTCGTCACTGTCAATATCAGAAGTATCGTCTTCTTCAGTTTCTTTATTGCTTCCTAGGGTTACACTTTTAATACAAAAGCATAAATAAAAAAATTAAAAATGTTTAGACAGATATAGAATTACTACTACCCATGTATAATATGCATCCTTACATTTTCCTCAAAAATTTGGGCAAAAAATTGTGCATTATACATGGTAAAATATGGATACCAATTTTAATTCATATCTGAAAATATGGAAGTTAAAAGAAATAGCACAGCACATTTCAAGTACTGAAATAGAAGAACTGCCAACTGCAAATACATATATGGTATAACTCATCTTCAGGAATGAAAAGGAAATAAAAACATTCTAACAGAAAGGACAATTAAAATAATTTGTTGCTAACATACCTGCACTCAAGGAATAGCTAAAGGATGTTCATTGAACAGAAAGATAATAATAAAAGAATCTTGGAATGTTAAGAAGGAAGGATAATGATAAAAAGAGCAGATACATGGGTACGTGTCTTTTATTATTTTTTTTATTTTCTTCTTTTTAATTTAATCTTCATTGTATTTTTCCATTACTATTTAGTCCCCTATAACCCCTCTCCCCAGCAATAACCACATTGTTGTCCATGTCCATAAGTCCTTTTTCCTTTTTGCTCAATCCTCCACCCGCTAAAGCCTCCCCACCCCAGCCATCTTCCTGCTCTCCATGTATGAGTCTGTCCCCATTTTCCTTATTAGTTCAGTTTGTTCATTAGATTCCACATTTGAGTGAAATTATATGGTATTTGTCTTTCCCTGGCTGGCTTATTTCATTTAGCACAATGTTCTCCAGGTCTATCCATACTGTCATAAAGAGTAAAAATTTCTTCTTTTTTATAGCCAATGTGTAAAGGTCCCATAGTTGTTTTATCCACTCATCTCCTGATGGACACTTGGGCTGCTTCCACATCTTGACAATTGTAAATAACACTGCAATGAACACAGGGGTGGTTACATTCTTTCAAATGAGTGGTTTGGGTTCCTTCTGATATATTCCCAGAAGTGGGATCACCAGGTCCAGTCTTTTAAATAACCTCATCTCTATTGTCCCCTTTCTACTACACTCCCAGTTAAGTCCTATTGACCTCTTTTCAATTCCTCAAATATGTCATCCTCATTATCACCCTGGGTAGAGCTTTTACCCATGGTGTACTCACTATCTATGTTCTTCTTGTTTTTCTCACTCCCATATCTGTGCAAAGCTGGCCTTTTCAACCTTTAATCTAAATACAAGGTTTCAGAATCTCTCGAAGTCATCTATGTAGCCCATTTGGTTTTTTGTTATGTTCATATGTTTGTTTTCTACTTCCAGACACTATTTGTTTCCTCATTTAGACTGTTCTCATTGGTAATTTATGTGTATATTTGGTAATTTGCCTCTTTAATGTAACTTCTTAACTAGACTATAAGCTCCATTAGTGCATAGTTACTTCTGCTTTGTTCATTGCTGTGTGCCCAATGCCCACATGGTCTGTCATGGAATGATGCCATCTTTACCTTTAATAATCCCCTCTCTTCCTGTTCCTCCCCTTACATAAAACTCTTTCCTCTGTGCTTTATTTCCTTCTCTTTCAAATCCTCTGGAACCAACAATAGATTCTCTTTCAAAATTAATATCACCCTCTCTCTTTCTTATTCACTTTTAAATCTCTTCAATTTTCTTTGGTCAAACCAAACCAAACAAAACAAAACATAAACCCATAACTTTTCACATTCTTCCAATTATTGGAGAAACATTATTCTTTCCCTTCAGAGCCATATGTCCTTAAGCCATTGTCCATGCTTGCTGAATCACACTTAGTCAGCCATTGCCTCATCTCATCTCCAGCCCCCATCTAGCTACCAAAACCAGAACACTAAAGGTCAGCATTACATCCAGGAGAGTAAATAAAAGAAAAAAGTCTTAGGCCTCCTCTTACGAGAAATCTCAACAACAGTTGCATGCCTGATCTCTTCTAACATTTAGATATCCACTCTAGATCTCTCTTACATTTGTAGCCACTCCTTATTTCCATTTCTTATTGGTCCACCTTCCTCGGCCTAAGCATTAAATGTTGGAGATTCTGAAACTTCAATGTAGTCTTAAAACTATTCCAAAATATCACATTCAAATAATTACATAAGCTTATCTATACCCACAGCTGTAACAAGGCCTAGATGTAGAGTCCTCAAAAAGTTACACTGTTAGCCCTGATCGTGTGGCTCAGTTTGGGTGGAGTATTGTCCCGCACACTAAAAGGTTGCAGGTTCAATCCGCAGTCAGGGCACATACCTAGGTTGTGGGTTCAGTCCCCAGTTGTGGCACATATGGGAGGCAACCAATCAATGTCTCTCTCTTCTCTCTCTCTCCCTTTCTCTCAAATCAAAAAAAATATACATCCTCTGGTGAGGATTATAAAGGAAAAAATAAGTTACATTGTTAGATGTAATAAAATAACTGATCTTTGTCCCTGGTTCTTGAGTGGTAACCTGCAAATCCTTAGAATTTCTTGAGTACTAGAGTATTTTTAATATTTATAGTTGGCCTCTTCTACCACAACTGATGCTAACAAGGTGACTCAGCTTGTCCCCTTAGATAGTTTGGGCTAATGGAATGACTCAGGATGGAGGCTGATTGTGCTAGAAAGACCAATTATGTGATAAGGGGGTTGGGATTTTGAGCCAAGTGATATCAGTTTGACCTCTGGGGAGGGATAGAGGGTGGATTTTGAGTTTGAGTCATGTAGCCAGTGATTCAATCAATCATGCTTACATAATGAAACCTCAATAAAACCTCTGGATGCTGAACTTAGGTAAACTGCTCTGGTTGGCCATACTCTGTGTACTCTGTCACATATCAATGTTCTCGATGTTCATGTGTCCTGACTTTAGGAAGAAAGAACAATCCAAGGTTCTTATTTGGAAACTTTCCAGATCTTGCACTATGCATCTTTCCCTCTGGCTAGTTTTGATCCGAATCCATTTGCCATAATAAAGCTATACTGAAAAATATGTATTTTTCTCAGTTATATAAGCAGTTTCAGTGAATTATTAAACTTTAAGAGATAATGGGATCCCCAAATTAGAAGTCATCTGGTCATAAATGAGGGTGGGCTGGGAACCCCCAAAGTTGCAACTAGTGTCTGAAGTTAGAGTAGTCTCGTGGAAGACTATAGTCTTAACCTGTGGGATTCAGCCTAAATTTGAGCAATTGGTGTCAGAAGTCGTTGCAGCTAGCCAAGACTTTTTCTTCTATCTCAAATTATTATGTACCACTCCCTAGTAACACCTCCTGTTAAATAGATCAAAGTCATTAGTTGTTCAACCTATTATAACTAAATTCATAATCTTTTCTTCCCATATCTGCCCTTCTTCAGATATGCCATATTATTATTGTTGTTGTTGTTGTTGTTGTTATGCTCACCCAAGGACATGCTCACCAAGTTTTTTTAGAAAAGAGGAAGGGAGGGAGAGAGAGAAGGAGGGAAACATGGATGTGAGAGAGAAACATCGAACTACCACCTCCTGCATGCATGCCTGGACCAGGGACCAAAACCGAAATTAGGCATGTGCCCCAACTGTAATTGAACCCATGACCCCCCCCCCCATCCACAGATGATGCTCCAACCAACTGAATCACACTGTCCAGGGCTGCCTGTATTATTGAATGACTCTATCGCCTATTACACACCGCAAGGAAGAAATACAAAGTCATTTTTAAGCATTACCACTCTTTTGCCTACCCCTCCAAATATCCATTGACTTTTATCTTAAAGTTTAGCTATTGACCTCAAATCTACTCACTGTAAATATTTACACCAATAATCATAATAACCCGTTACTTTTAACACTCATTAGGATATCTGTAATAGACTCCTAGATGATTTTGCTTGTTCACATTGCCAGTCTATATTCTAGAGTCAGAAATAGGAATTGCTTTTGAAATAAAAATCTAATCAGGTAAACTTTTCTGCCTCTTTTGGACACACTGAAATTCATTAATGGTTTATGATTGCTCTTAAAATAAAGCCAAAACTAGTGAAAAGAACCAGAAAGGTCCATCATGAAATGGCACCCTGCTTACAACTATAGGCTTCTAGCATCCCTTGGGTCCCCTTTCATTACCTGCTGCAGCAGCACAGAACTTTTTGTGCTTCTGGAAATCTTTACCTGCTCCTCCTGCAGCAGCAAACTTTACACTTATTCGGTCCCCTCGTGCTCCTCTTCCCTCTCCTCTTCATCAGTTATCTCTTGCTCAGCATTCAACTCTAATCTCAGACAAAATTTACTCAAGGAAGGTTTCTCTGACCTCCTGAATCTGATGTTCCTCATATATATAAATTTGTTTTGTGGCACACAGCATGGTTGCATTTTTTTCTCTTCTCTTCTTATTTGGCTAATGTCTCTCCCAGCAGAATGTGGTCTCTATGAGACCTGAGAGCACACCTATTTTCCTAAACATTTTATCACTCGTCTGGTACTCAGTAACCCTTGATATTTGTCAAATTATCTGTTCAATAATTTAATATAAAAAATGTACTGATTGCCCATTTTTTATAAGTGAGAAAATAAGTAAAATAACAAAAGCTAAATTATATTTTCATATTGCCAAATTGGACTTTGAACTAGCAAATATTAAGAGACATGACAGCTTTTAACCTGCTAAACAGAAAATGATATATGCTGGAAAAAATATGATGATTTTCTGTAAGGCTAAATTTGTTATAAGGTATTATTTTATGAGAAAAATCAAATAGCCCTAAGTCCTTTACTATGATTGCGGTCACCTAGTCTTTTAAGATTTAAATAAGATTGTGCCAACCTCATCCAATGCATTCAAAAGAAATGCACTGTCCTTCCAAAGAAATATGGGAATTCTTGGAGGACTGACATTAACCCTCAATGCCTGTTTCCATGTTCACGATGTTCCTGTATTTTCAATTTCTTTTATGTTTAGCCTCTTGTACGTGTTATTTCTCTTCCACATAGTTTCACTCCCCTCAAAAGGATTCTTTCATAAATCTTTCTCTTTAAAATAACATTAACAGGAATAGTGTTTGCCTGACTTTTACTTGACTAGGGAAGAGATGTGGGTATGGAGTTGCCTTTATATTGACCGCAGCACACTTGTCAACTTTGCATTGATATGAATCTGGCCTTTCTCGTTTTGCTTCAACCTTCTGTCCCTTGCCTTTCTCTATCTAGCTCTTTCCCTTCATCACTCTCTAATTCCTTTGAGCCACACATGTTCTCATATTGAGGGGGAAAAAACTGCTCAATTTTACATTATTTTCAAGTAGTTTGATTTCAGCTCAGTTTGATCAAGTCTGTCCTACATGATCCTGCCCATTGTCCTAATTGGTAATACCCATATATCCCATCAAGTTATTTTATTTTTTAAGAGATAGTCTTCTTTCCCAGAAGAATTGTAAACCTGACTTTAGGAATTATGAATTTTGTCATCTAATACTTATCTCTTAAAGAGGAAGTTAATAATGAAGTCAAAGAGACTTATAAGGAAGATATCTGACATGACTGAATTTCACTGAAAATAAAAAGCAAGTTCTTAAATTATGTAATATTTAGTATTTACAATCCAAACAGAAATATTAACTCAACATCATTGTTACAAACTAGAAATACCCCAGCATATTCTAGGAATTTATCTTCGTTTAGTATCCAATTCTACTCTTCTGAACATACTAAATTATATAAAGGTAAATCTCATTCCCAAAATGTGAAATTATTGTTTGTCTTATCCATCAGGTCTGCTGTAACAGAATAACACAGACTGAGTGAGTTATAAACAACACAAATTTATTTCTCACCATTCTGGAGTCTGAGAATTCTAACACCAAGACACCACCAGCACATTTGGTGCCTGGTGACAGCCCGCTTCCCAGTTCATAAATTGCTGTTCTCACTGTGTCCTCACATGCAGGAAGGGGCAAGGAAGCTCTCTGCCATCTGTTTGATAGGACACTAATCCCATTCAGGAGGGCAGAACCCTCATGGCCTAGTCACCTCCCAAGAACTCCCCGCCCCTGCCTTTGCAAATAAAACACATTGGTGATTAGGTTTCAACCTATGAATTTTGAAGAACATAAACATTCAATTTATAGCATCATTAGATATCTTCATACCAAAACATACTGTCATGAGCAATTCGTTACTAAAATGATAAATACAAGTCCATTTTTGAAAAGTACTAATACATATATAAATGATGTCATATTTTATAGTTTTATTTTCAATGAACTAGAGGATGTGTTATTTTTATTATTTTTTCTTAGCTCCTAACGCAAAGTTAATTCTGGAGAGCTATAGAAAAAAGTCAGCTGGTTTTAGAAAAGTTACACAAGCACACAAAATAATTGCATCCCAAAAGACTAAATTTAAGTTATTGCTGAAAGAGATTTAAGGGTTCCAAGAGTTTCAAATTCCAAAGTATTCTTCCTGTAGCAATATTAGGCTTTTGGCACTAATATTGCTAGGCATTTTAGTGACAGAAATATTTTCAATGTAAGTTCACTAAAAGAGAATATAAGCCTATGTGTATACTTTGCTAAATTTGGCGTATTAAATCTCTTTGGATTTAGAAAGATGGATTTGAATCTCCAGAGAAATTTTTCCCATACCTTTCAACGAATAATATCAGGGAAATAAAGAATATAAGTAAATAAATATAAACCATTGTTCTGCTCCATTAAGTGACAAGACTCTCATTATACACAAAAAATTGTGTGAATGATCTTCAGAGCTTTGACATTCAGTGAAATAATTTCATATGAGACTCCAGAGTAGCTGCCAGTTAGGAAAAGAACAAAAGATAGAAAACTGAAGTTCTTTGTCGCAAAGAACAGAAAAGGTGAAGAATGCTGACTAATGAGACAGGACAATATTCCCCCAAAACAGTCTGCACTGTATGAAGAGCCCTGAAAAACATACATATCTTCTGGTCCAGCAATTTCACTTTTAACCCTTCACAACAGCGTGGATGGAACGGGAGAGCATTATGCTAAGTGAAATAAGCCAGGTAGTGAAGGACAAACACCATATGACCTCACCTATAAGTGGAACCTAATCAATAAAACAAATGAGCAGAATAGAACCAGAGACATGGAAATACATAACAAACTGACAGTAACCAGAGGGGATGTGGGAGGGGCATAACTGGTGAAAGGAGGGAAAGGGAGAAGCCAAGGAACACGAATAGAGGACTCATGGGCACAGACAATGGGGGGAATTGACAGTGGGAGTGGGGGAGGATGGGACAGGGGAGAGCAATTGGGAAAAAGGCAGGACAACTGTAACTGAACAACAATTAAAAAATATGTTACAGAAAAAAATGGCAATTTTTCCTCAAAAAGTAAATAATCAGGGGAGGAGTCAATGATTTATGCATAAGTCCATTATTTGTAATAGAAAAAAATTTAAATAATTCTAATGCCCAAGAATAGATGACTAATTAAATTATGGTACTATGTTATGTATAACAATTGAATAGCAAGAGAAATACATACTATAAAATGATAAATTTAAAAAATCAATTAAATTATTAGATAACATATGACAACAGTTGTATATGTGTGATTCTGTACATGAGTTTATGTGTGTGTCAGCTGGACTAGAATATTGTGTGATAGAATTTTGGAGTGTCTTTTTTATTTTCTGTAAACTCTGTGGAATAATTATGAATTGATTTTATATACGTATTATATTTAAAATGAGATATTCAAACTGGTAAATATTTCTTTATTTCTACCACTCATATAGAGCTGTATGATTTAATGCTTATCAAGCAGCCACTATGTACTAGGCAGTGAGTGTGTAGAGGCTATATATATAAGCATTTCATAAAATGCAAACCAAGGGAATTGGACTCTGTATTAACGTAGCACAAAGTCAGATTAAGTCTGGCCCTTGATGAATGGAGTAAGATTAAAAGATACAGAATAACTTTCTGCAGTCAGATCGAACTGTTCTCCGATTCTTATTGCCTTCCCAGTCAGGTCCTAGTCCTTCTGGACCTAAGGTGCAAGGGTGGATAGTCGAACTGACCAATCCCATTTTATCATTACTAGTCAAGTGTCTTATCTTCTCTGAATTCCATATCCTCCTTTGTAAGATGATGCTCACTTCATAGAAATGGTAGAATGCAGAAATGTGCAAAAAGTATGGTGCCTGGATAGAAGAAAAAAGAAAAAATTGTCTCTCCATTCTCATTCCTATGTATACTTTATTGCTCCACTTAAACTCCTTCTCCTTCAGAAAACTTTGTTTCTAGATTTTGGCAGAGATCTCATCCATTGCTGAATGTTGGAAAACCATTCCCTCCACCTCCTTTATGGCAACTATAACATTTTTACTTTTTATCCACATCAGATTGGTACATGTATCGCCATCCTACTTCTCAAGAAAATTAAGTTTTGTTGAAAATTCTTAGGGCAACTCTTAAGAGCCAGAATCCGTATGTCACTGAGATTCAGAGTAGAAGAAAGCCAAAATTCCTCACAGACAGGTAAGAACTAGGTGAGTTTGTAGCCTTCACATTCCCAGTGCAGTGTTGGCGATAACAAATCTTTGATACTACTCTGAAGATAAAAAATAAATAAATTGGTTATTTACTTCACTTCTTCTCATGAACTTTAAACATTTTATCAACTAACTGTAGAGTAATAATATCAAGCTTTTAAAAATCTTTTGAATATATATAAATATATCCTTTTTGAGTAATAAGTATGTGTATGTATGTATACATATGTATGTATGTATAAGAAATAGAGCAAATTTCTCAACAGGAACTTTATTCAATAACAGAATTATATAGTCTCAGTTATTTTGAAGGAAGGCAACAAGAAACAGAAATTCTAAGAAGAGTTTTATTCTTGACACCTTACAAACTAGCTGTAGACTTTTTGAGTAATTACTGGTTTGGGGTTATGGACAAACTTGTGTCTAAATTATGGCTCTTTTCTCAAGATGTGTTACACAGGATAATGAATCAGTGACAATAACCACAACCACAATCAAAACCAGAAGGCTACCAATTACCGAGTATTTAACATATCAAACATATGTTAAGCACTTGCAACATAGTGTCTTGTTTAGTCTTCATTAAATCTTTGAAATAAGTGTTATTAGACCCCGTGGACAAAATGAACCCTAGGGAGCTGAATTAATTAGATTCCATACCAAGGCTGTCTGACTTTAATGGCCAGACACTTAAGTATAAGCACATTGCACTTCCTGTTTGAATTCAGTTCCCTTATCAATAAAAAAGAGATCATTATATTTAACAGGGTTGTTGAGATGATTAAATAAGTCGAATCGTATGAAAGGTCTGAGACACTTGTTTTTTACTCAATAAAGTAGTGAGAAAATAACCAAAAATATATAGCAGTGTAAAATATGAGTGCTGGAATCAACCTTTGTGATTTATTCCCATCTGTTCAGGCTGCCAATAAGTAAGCTAACCAACTGAAGAGTCAGTAACATGAAAAGAGCTCAAACTAGTTGGTGGTAAAACTAGGAGGAGCTATATTGCTTCACAGCTTGGAATTAGCAGTAGTAAAGTACTGTGAAAAATGGAAGGAGATTCAGAGTTGAAAGGGATAGTGGCAGTATTGCAAAAAATGGACCTCTGAAGAATTATGGAAAATTAGACTATTTAGCACTGAGACAAAAATATAACTTAATAACTCTCCTTAAGTATATAAAAGTTTAATGTGATGTGTAAAATGACTATTCTCTTTTCCACTGAGGATTTTTTTAAATTGCAGTTAAATTGAGCAAAAAGTTCTTTCGTTAAATGTGAAAGCCTATTTTGCTAAAAAGCTAGAGCTGGTTAGTACGGGAGGTCTTAGAAACACTCTCTCTTAAGACTCTGAAGATCAAATAGATAATGAGCTCTCTGAGATGAAACAGGCTGGTGGCTGTCTACCTGGTGGAATAAACATGGGGCCATCTGAAGCTCAATATTAAGTGATTTG
Organism: Desmodus rotundus; assembly: GCF_022682495.2. Taxonomy (NCBI): domain Eukaryota; kingdom Metazoa; phylum Chordata; class Mammalia; order Chiroptera; family Phyllostomidae; genus Desmodus; species Desmodus rotundus. The sequence goes on along the minus strand of NC_071399.1, from coordinate 67,219,662 downwards.
CATTCTCTCAGTGTACAGAACAGCTCTATTTCTTAGATCTATTATATTTAAAATTTGGTATTTTGTATAATTAAGAGAAATTTTTCAAAATTCAAGCATTTTAAATAAGCCATTCAGCCTTAAGATTATCTCTAATACTGTTTCAGTTGAAATAACTCCTACAGGTGAAGATAAAATAATGGTTCCATTTACTGTCTTTTAAATTCAGTAATAATGGCTGGCAATTATAGAGCATCTCTCTGCCGTGGAGTTTAATGTGTTTTTTTGGACATTGCCTCATTAATCTCTTCACTTTCTTTTTAAGGTAGGTATCATGGTCCTCATTATACAGATGGAGAACCTGAGGCACAGAGAAGTTAATTGATTTGCCCAAGGTCACACAGCAAGTCAGTGACAAGGCTATGACTTCTGACTCACCATGTAATGTCTTGCACACCAGGCCATCCAGCTTTTCCCTTTGGGGACAAATAATCTACTCATTTTTATCAAAGTTCAACTCCAGATTGCTAAATTTCTTGGGGCAAAGTTGCACACTACCTTTCACACCACAACATTGGCACACTGTCAGTTTACACAGAGGAGATCTCATGCGGAGCTGCAAGGTTACTAACAAAAATGGAGAAGAAAATAGGTCTAAAAATGGCTCTCTCAAATGTCTGAATTTGTATTGCTAAGTACTTGCACTCTTCTTTTCAACCAAGCAAAACATAAAACCCTGCAAACTTCAAATAACAAATTCTAATGATCATAAATGTTTTGAAAACATTTTAAAGGTGATAAAAGAAAAGCCTTAAGTAGGTCATAGTAAAAGTGTTTTACAGATGTGCTTCATTTATTTATGCATATGTATTTTATTGATTTGTCTAAAATACACAGCCTCCTTCCTCTATCTAGTCTTTGCAAAACATTCATAAATAAGCATCCTCATCCAAACAAGACAAATAACTGGCGTACTAAAAAATTATCACTTCCAAAAACAGCTAAGCATTATGTGAACCAACTATCTAATTGGCACAATAAATTGCTTGCTGTGTAAAATCTAAAGGAAAATATTCCAGACACAAAGTGTGTCTGATTATTCGATATCTGAGTATCCTAAGTGAGCAGCACAGAATCCATTTTCTCGGTGGCTGAAGATGCAATAACACCACTCAGCAGCCCATTTATACTGCTTAGCCCAAAATGGGAGAAATTCTGAAAAGTGCTGAAAGGTAGCTTTCATCATTCCAAATAAATCTCATAAGATTATTGTCATTAGTGATTTTTTTTTCCTCTGAAGCAAAACCAAGTAAAAGCTGTAGAAATTCTTAGCTGATTTAATGCCTTGTACACACTGCAATGAGTTAGTGAAAGTGAAGTAACAATAACAAAAATCCTTTTCCATTAAACAACATTGATATTTGTAAAGAACGGTCTCCTCCAGGCAGCCCTCATAGATTTCCAGTGGATTAAAACCTTATTTCACTCCTGAGGTCGCTAAGGAACAACCGTTGCCTGCTTGTATGGGGTTGGTATGTCAGAGCCCATGAAATGCTTATGTCGTGGTGCTCTGCAAAATAGTTGGTAAAATCTCTCCTTACGGGCTTGGGTCCAACCAGCAGTTACTCTAAAGGCCACGATGTTTATTTCCTATCTCTTTGAAAAAGATGGAAACAAACAGAATTTCCCTCTCAACATCTTCTCTCTTAGGAAGCTCAGTTTGGTAAGAATCTTTTTTTTCACTGATGAATCTCAAAATCCTATGGCAAAGGTTTCAATGGATATTTGTTATCTGAATAAATAAAATGGAAAAAAAGTAACTGTTAAAAACAAAGTCAAGCCAGTGTCTGTGTGCATGTACCTTAGAAAGGTATTTTACATTCTTAGTACAAGTGCAATATTGCAGGCTTATAGGCTTCTGGGAAAAGCGGTCTCCAGGCTTGTGCCAGCTTGTTATGTAACGTTTCTAAATCTCACAGTGGTTAGGCATAAGACAGACTGGGTTTCCATCACAGTTCTATCACTTACAAGCCATGTAACTGTGCACAGCTTATTTAACCTCTCTGTGCTTGAATTTCTTCTCTAAAATCAGAATACTACAATTATAACACCTGGCTCATAAGGTTATTATAAGGATTAAATAAGTATATGCAGCACTCATATCAAAATCCTTGAAAAATATTAAATGCCACATGAGAGTGTATTAGTAGCAGAGAGAGGCCTGCTTGTTAATTTTACTTTAAATGATGTTTTCAAGTCATAATTAGGTCTTATCATTGCTCACAATTTTTGTCTCTAGAGAGCCCATTCTTGCTTCCAAGCAGATGTCTCTGGCTTCCCCTGTCCACCCAAAATAAGAAAAAGCAACAATCATGATGTGCATATGAGTTAAACTAATGTTGTAAATTCTGAATGATGTTCGATCTGAATCATATGTAAAATATCTCTGCTAAGTCACAGGGTTTCCTGGTTTCCAAAAATTCAGACTCATTGCTTGCTTGAAAAAAAAAAAGGCCTGAGCTTGAAAATATGTCAACCGTGATTCTCTGTAAGTTCATTTGTCAAAGTAACCTTGAGGATGAGCACTCATCAGTACTAAGATATATCTTGTTGCTTTCAGATGTTGGGTCACAGAAAGGACTTCAGTCTTGAAGCCATATGCTTAATATAGTGTCTCCCAGAGGGAGACATGCACCTTCAAATAGGATTAAAAAAAAAAAAAAGAACTTACAACATCAGACTAAATTAGTTTCCCAGAGAAACCACGGGCTTTGGACCTCCTAGCCAGTCCACAGGAGGAGGGGTATGTGTCTGGAGAACTGTCAGCACAAGCGATAGCATTCCAGACTTTCAAAATCACAAATTTTTAATTAGAACATGTACCACTAAAGAAAAAGAAAACAAAACACTGAAAAGGGAAAGAAAAGAAAGGAAAAGGAAAGGAAACAAAAACAAATGAAGGGCTAAATAAATAAGTGACTATGAGAGGAAATGTCATATTTAACTGTCCCATAACGATGCAAGTATAGTGGGAATTGTCATTTAGACTTATCCAGGTACCTCACCTATACTTTGCTAGCTGGCAATAAAATAACTTCTTAGGATACAATGTCGATGATCACTGAATGCCCTCCCTACCTCCCTACCCAGCTTGCTTCTTTTCTAATCCCAGAACAAAAACCCCCTATCCAGAAAGTCACACATCTATTGTTCTTGAATCCTTTCTTCCCATTAGAGTTCACATGTAATCATACAATGGATAATTCCACAGACCCTACCTATACAATATATTCTAAATTGGATCCATTCCTACCTCTTCACTGTTACCTCCTTAGTTCAAACTCTATTGTAAAAACCCAACTAACCTGTCTGCTTCTAGTCTTGCCTCATTTGCAATCCATTTTTCCCCAGATATTAAAAGCGATTCTTCATCTATTAAAACATGTTCAATGGCTTCCCTTGACATTTCAAATAAATCTCAAGCTCTTATTCTAGGGGACAAAGTCCAACACGCCCTAGGTCTTTCTACCTTTCATAGTACCGTGACTATACTCTGCATCAGCCATACAGACTCTTTCTTTGCTCTTTGAATATTCTAAACTTATTACTGTCCCAGAGATTTAGGATTTGCTGTTTTATCAACCTGAAATGTTTTTCCATAAAATCTTCACGTGACTCGCTACTTCACCATTCCAGTCTCAGATCAAATATTACCTCCTTAGAAATGTTTTCTGATATCTCCCACATTAATTTCCACACACTCTACTCCCTTATTCTGTTTTATTTCATTTAGCCTTATCGTATATTATTTATTTACATTTAAACTACCTTTTCACTTGAATCTATATCAAAATTTCATCTTTCTTGTTTTCTAATAATTTCTAGTTCCTTGACAAGTAGCATGCTGTAACTAAATATTTATTGAAGAAGAAAATGGATGGGTAAATGAGTAGAATAAATCAAGAAGAACAAAAAAAGGAAGGGATATAATAATGCTCACCGAGTTTATAAACCCGATTCAAAAGAGGCGGCAATAAAATAATTTGCCCAGTATGGCAAAAGTAATTAATATTCTATGTGTTTCTAAAACCTTGGTCTCCTGTTACCCAGGCCATTGCCACTTCCATTAGCTGCTCTGCCTCCCTAATGATAGATGCTATGATGGACCTACAAAAGCTTACCAAGTAGATCACAAAACAGTTATAATATATCCTCTTTATGATTCTAACTCTTACAGTCATCTTTCTCTGACTTCAGAATCTGTACGTTTTGAAGTGCCATACAAAATAAACAACAAAACTACATATACATATAAGTAACAACAAAACAACAAAATACATATAAGTAAAATATAGTCCATGATATTAACATAATTTTTGTGATTACAAAATAAAGCAGGAAAAGCACATAGAAAGGGTATAGATCTAGATATGGTATATAGCCAATTTCAAATGACATAAGCAAAAACCTGAAATAACTGCTTCTGAAAGAAGTTTTGTTGACATTTTCAATATTTTTAATTAAGAATAAATTCAATGTTAGTTGCTATTTGTTATTACCACTGCAATTTTTACTTATTTCAGACATATTAAAATTTTTTTCTTTTCTCATAGTTTACTATTAAAAACACTGTTAAATTCAGCAAAATCTATGTTAGCCATGTTAATGGTTGAGTATCGGTAGATTTGCCTTGTTTTATTCTGGTTCACATGAGGTTTAGATTGATAAAATTATTTTTAATGCAGCATATTTTATATTCAGTTTGAAAACTTAATTTTCCTTCTTTTAAACACAGTCCCTCCTTGTTCAGTTAGTTACAATTATTTTATATACTTTCTGAAGCCTCATAACACAGCTTAATGGCATATATAAGATGGTAAAAATGAGGATGGAATGTGGTACAGGTTATGATGTTTATAAAATACAGTAAAAATTAATATAGTGGCCTCAAATGTCTTGAAAAACTTGGCAATCTAATGGAAAATAAATATATATATAATTTGAAGCAAAAAACTAATATCATTTTTTGTCAGTTGTACCACCTAATACACACACACACACACACACACACAATTATATCATTGTCTTCTGTTTTGCGTTATATTCAGTATGCATCATGATGATACTCCCAGGAGAAATTTCAGGATTATTCATTCTTTGAATAAAGGCTCATATGTGGGCTTCAAAGAAATGCAGTAGGAGCAAGAAGAAAAACATTTTCATTTCCAAACGAATGTTCTGAGCTTCCCAGGGGATACCGAGAAAAGATTTTGTTGAACTGAGGGACACCCGACAGCCACTTAAGTGGCTCAGTGCATTCACAGTAAAAACTGTTTTCCCTCCTCCCATATCCTAGGTTTATGCATGTGAACAACTTGGTATTCAAATAATGCACAATCTCACTTATAACACAGGGAATTCATTAATAGGTAATGCAGAGAATAAGTGATACAATGTCATCCACAAAAAAGCAAAGCACTCCCTTGTGGCAGGATAAGATTTCATTCAGTCTTATCTGAATTGAATTTTGTGCCCTTTCTCTGCTTAAAGACAGTTTGGCTTTTCAACAGGAGCTGCTGAAGAAATGTACAGTTCTGAAAATAGCAAATATATATTTGATCAGCATTAAACTTAGGGCACTAATCTTATGTTACTCACTATCATTGTTACTGAACCAAAGTGGGGTTTGGCTGCCCAACACCACCAATAGGCAAATCCTAGGCAGAGGCTGGTGAGAACAGAAAGAGTTTTTTATTTAAATGCTGCATGATGTGGGAGAATGGCAAACTCTTGTCTCAAAAACCATCCCCTCTGGGAAACCAAGCGGAAAACCAGGCATTCTTAGGACATAACCAAAGGGAGTGTCCTGAGTGCTTTCTCCCATTTAAAGTACCATCCTTTGGGAACCACAGGCTGCCCCTGAGTGACCATCCAGGTGGCTCAGCTTTTCTTCTGGCCACTATCCGGCTTCAGACTCCCTCCTGGAGCCTATGTGTGGGGCCTGTACTGCTATTGGTCATGCAGGTTGCAGAACCAGAAGGTCCCAAGAACACACTGGCCAGTACATTCACCAGGTGGGTCAGAGTGCATCCCTTACTTTTCTTGCCACCATCCTGATATCTGTGTCCACGTGTCTGCTTTGCCCTGGTCCCTCCCTCAATCAGGTAAAGAGGGTAGAAAGGCTTTTTCCCATATCTGATTATGTTGCTAGCCTTGTGTGTGCTTACTGCAATACTTCCTCCTGCAGCTGTCCTGCCCAGGGGTGGGGGATCTGTGCCAGGAGCTGGACATCTGTAATGGGGGTGGAGCATTCACAACGTGCCAGCTTGGTTACCTGCCCACATCCTCAGGCATTTTGCAGTCTCCTCCAGGAGCTCCTCCTGTTTCCTACCCTCCACTTGCTCTCCATGGTCTGGCCAAGCTATTGGTATTATCACGAGTCTGACAACTGGCTTTCCTGGTCAAAGAAAAGTGGGCCCAATTCAACGGAAAATAGATAGACTGACCATGTAACCACAATGCCCTTAAGTCAGCTTTGTATGCAAAAACTCTTCCTTTGTCTTAAAAAGTTTATATATAAATCTAATGGCATAAACACATAATGTACTATCATCTTATTGAAAAATCTTGAAAGTGGATGAGTAAATATGGTAAAACTGTGAGAACATATTCCCACATGAATAATTATGAGAACGTATCTTCTGTGTTTTGTTTCTAGTTACTTGGAACTTTTTTTTGGATGGAATCTGAAGTCTTTAACAAGTTTTATTATGATTGTCAGTGGTTTTTAAAAATATTCTATTCATACAGGTAGTGGATAGCATCTATAACAAAAGCTTTTATTTCTTATCATAAATATACTTTTCTATTCTCACAAATTTTTCTTTCTTAAACGAATACAGAAGTTTTCCTTGTAAACAGTACAAATTCTGATCGTTAGGAATTTTCCCCACTGGTTCTATAATTGCATCTCCCTCATTAGCACTCAAACATTAAAAATTTTCTCTACACTCAAAAACACAGAAATTCATTCAGTCTCATATTCATTGAGTTTAACAATGATTTTAACAGTTGAATGTCTACTATGTATCAGGTCATATATTCAATGTGGGGAATTCAACAAAAATAAAGCAGACAAAGAAATATTGTGGGGACTTTAAGAAAGATCCATGAGAGTTGGTGTGGGAAGAACTGGAAAGTGACAAGGAGACTAGGGAAGAGCGCCTTGCTCTGTGCTTGGGTGGGCATGACGGTAGCCAGGTCTCGAGTAATGGCAAAGGGAATGGACGGAAGTGCAGCAGACTGGGCAGAGAGAGAAGGCCGTGTCATACTTGCTGCTAACAAAATCTGGGGGGTGGGCAGTTTATTTACCAACATGGGTTAACTGAGGGAATATGAGTTTAGTCTGGACATGTGGATTTTCTACAGAAGTAACACTTTCTATTTGGCAAATGATCCTTTCTATTTTGCCAAACTGAGTACACTTCCTCAGTGTACTTTTTTAGTTCACTGAGATATATTTTGTACTAAAATGTATACAAATGGATAGAATATATTAAGATAATGTAGCAATTTTAAAATCAAACCCAGAGAAACTCAAAATAGAGAGATAAGAGAGATAAAACTAGAAACGGAGACCAAAAGAGTAACCAAAGAAATAAAGTGGAAACCCTGAGTGTAGAATATTGTTCCTCCCATAAGCAAATGCTTCAAGAAAGCAGTTTCTCATAGTGTCCATGATGCGAATAAACTAAACAAGTAAAATAAAATGAATAAATAATGAAGCCCATGTTGAAATAAACGAGTATCTGCAAGAACAAACTGTTCTTTTCATAAACTCTTGCACAGCAGGGATGACAGCCTCGGAAGAAACTGTTTCAAAGAGCTTCATCGGGGAAGGGGATTTACAGGGCTTTTGCAGATGGAGCCGTGCTAAGTACAAGTAGGAATGATTCCGGGAAAATAAACTGCAGACATGAAGCGTTCTGACCTGCAAGCTTTCAGCAAAATAGAACACTACTTGGCGTGAACAAGAACAAAGGATCTTATAGGGTACTTGAGAAAGGTACAGGTTGTTATTTCTGGTAACTTTTCTTTAACTTGAGTTGGAGGGTAATTTTCCATCCAGTGTGAATTGGATCTAGTAGTGAGAACAGATTATTAATAGAATATTGTAAGAATAGAAAGATGAGAATTATTTTAGGAAAATAAACACTTTCAATGAAGGTATATTAATGAACACATCCATTAATCAACATGGATGCATTGGTGACTTTAATGAAGAAATTCATATTGAAATATGTTGGGGAATAAATTAAAAAGAGAAAGTTTCATTGTGAGGTTTGAAAATTCTTTAGAGAAACTTATCTATAAATAAAAGGTGAGAGAAAGAAGTCATTAAAGCAAAATATAACCAGGGACATTGAAATGAAGAACAAACTGACAGTAACCAGGGGGGAGGTGGGAGAGGATAAAGGGGGGAAAAGGAGGAAGGGTTTTCAGGAACAACTATAGAAGACACATGGACAAAACCAAAGCAGGGTGGGATCAGGGAAGGGTGGTGAGGATGGCTGGGATTGGGGGGCAGTGGTGGGGAGAAAAATGCAAACAACTGTACTTGAACAAGAATTTTTTAAAAAAGCTGTGTGGAGTAGATGGAAGAATGTGTACAAATAAATGACTTGTGTTCTACTTATTATTGATTTATCATTTATTATCATTTTATTATCAATATATTATTTATTTATTTTATTATCTATATATTGATGTGTTGAACTAGAACATATGACAATGAAAAGATGCAGTAGAGAAAAAATGTTGAAGATCAGAGAGAGAGAGCGAGCAATAGTATGAGGTTTAGTAGGTGGGAAGGTAGAAAATCAAAACAAATTGTAAAGCACCTAGACCTTCAGGGCACACTGTTGTCTGATTATATCAGGAGAGAAAGATGAGCACAAAGAGAAAGTGACTTTAAGTTTGGTGTTGGGAAGTCCAGAAATCCCCATTTGATGACTGCTATTTTATTTATAATGGAAACAAAAATCATCTCACAAGAAGTGAGTGGGAGGGAATAAAAGAGATAAAATATATGAGAAGGTTGAACACATTTGGATATTATTATTTAGTTGAGTAGAAAAAAAGCTGGCAAGAGAAAAAGAATAAAAGTCGTTGGAAATAATGAAAGTCCAATAAATATCAATCATCACTTACTATTATGGACCCAAACGTTCAAAGAAGACAGTGTTATTTTCTTTAACTTTATTCAGCTTCCTGCTTCAGTTATTGAAAAGTGAATAGCAAAATTCACTCATGGTTAGAAGTTTGCCAAGAAAATAAATGTGTTGCTTTTTCATATGAAAAGGGGAAGTATCTGCCCAACAAAAGTAAATAATCTCCTTTGGGGAAAAGCAGGTGGAGTGTGCCTTAGGGGGATGTACATTATAAACAAGAATGTCAGAATAGGTAAAACTACATACTCAGAGGAATAAAAAAATGATACTAACTGGAGTAATAACTAAAAGATACATAAAATGATAAGAATGAAATGTTTTTGAAAAATATAAAAGTCAATTCCTAAGTGCCCTTAAATTAGTCCATCTGACATAATTTTGCATGTTCTTTCATTGTAAATCTTAACTCAATCAGGTATCGGCAAACTACAGCTCATAGACCAAATCCTGCCTATTGGTTGTATTTACAAATAAAGTTTTATTGGAACACACCTGTTTGTATATTGTCCATGGCTGCTTTTGTGCTGTCAGGCTAGGGTTGAAAAGTTACAACAAAAATCATATGTCCCTCAAAGCCTACAATATTTGCTATCCGGAAATGTACACAAAAGTTTGCTGATATCTAATCTGAATTACAACAGTGAGAATAATACATTTACACAATAACAAATCATATACAAAAATAATAATTTTAGATGCATAATTAATTCTCAAACTCATAACTCATTCCTTCAACAAGTATTTTATAGCTTTTATCTAGACACTGAATATTTAACAGTCAACATGCTGGGTGAAATCTTACACTTAACAAACTTACATTTTAATGGAAAGGAAATTACAGCAAGCCCAACAGATTATTATATCACATACTAAACAGAAAATAAAAAAATTGGTCATAAGAGGAGTTAGTTACTTTAGATTGGGTTTAAGAGCGGCCTCCACAAGCATAAAAGAGAGATCCCAATATGCCAGAGTGAATTCCAGGCAAAGGGACTAACTAAGAAAAGTCCCTAAAGCTAAAACAAGTTTAACAGTTCACATAACACTTTGTAAATTAGGGTAGCAGGTTAAGTCTTATTTCAGTGAGAACAGAAAGCCCCTGAATTATCTATACAGTAGGTAGGCCAAATGGTCTGATATAGTTTGAACCAAATCACTCTGGCTTCTCTACAGAGTTTTAGCACAGGGGTGTCAAACACATTTTCACCAGGGGCCACATCAGCCTCAGGGTTGCTTTCAAAGGGCCAAATGTAATTTTAAGATTGTATAAATGTAACTACTCCTTAACAGTTAAGCAAGAGCTCAGCACTGGGGCCAGGTAGAAACACGGTGCCGGGCCAGATTAAAAAAGGTGGAGGGCCGGATTCAACCCTTGGGCCTTGTGTTTGCCAAAGGTGCTTTAGTGCCTTTGGGAGAGAACAGATTGTAGGCACCAAGAGTAGAAGCTTGAAGACAAGTTATAAAGTTACTGTGATTTCCAATGTTAAATGTGGTGCAGATTTAGTAGAGATGGAAAAAATTGAACTAATTCTAGCTTTTTAAAAAAAGAAATAGAGGTAAGATTTGCTCATGGAAGGAAGTAGGCGTGAGAAATGTAAGTGAACAAATGATAACTTCAATGGTTTTGACACGAGCAATTTAGTGAATGGCAGTAGAATCCCCTTTAGTACATTTGTAAAAACTAGGACAGTTAAAGGTATGGGGAAAAAAATCAAGGCTTCTCTTTTAACAATGTCAATTCAGAAGAGACTATTTTTTATGTCCTAGTGCAGAAGTTACATAATTAATTTGCTATGCATCTACAGTTGTAAAGAGATTGGTGTTGGACATAAAAATTGTGATAGTTGTATTGGAACATGAGGGACTAGATGAGCAAATCTCAAAATTGTGCTGAGATAGAAAGTAGTAGGAAGTCCAGAATGGAAAATACAGCATGTAAGAGTCAAGAGAAAGGATCTGGCACAAAAGATAAGAGTAGGAATGCAAGAGAGACAGAACACAAAATGATGAATTTGGTGTGAAGGAAATCAGAAAAATAAAGATAGAAAGAAAAGAGGCACTCTTTCTAATGTTTTTGGTAGACAAAGAATAAAAACAGAGGGTTAAGCTTTGAATTTGGAAACAGAGTTCATTGATTTTGATGGAGCTAAAGGAACAGAAAACTAATTACAGTAGACTGAGAAGAGGATGTGAATTAATGACATAGATACTTTCTAAACACCTGTTTTAACACAGTGGGAAGACGGGGGTATGGCAATCGGCTGAGCGAGGAGACAGTGTCAAGGTTTTGGCAGCACTGATAGGGCCAGGGGTAGCCACAGTTTGTGATAATAACCTGGGCCCTTGCCTCTTTTGTGCATGGAGGTCTTTTCTTCACTCATCTTTCTCCTAGTCTGCCTTCTCTCCCAGGTGCTTCAGGCTGCACTAATGGTGGGCATGGATAGACCATGGAAGAACCTTTAGGGTGACTGCTTCCATGAAAAAAAGGAGTCACCTGTGGCAGGATAATCTGGTCACAATGGGGCCAGATGCCCTAGGCAGCCCACCAGCTGCAAGAAGTCTCTGACTGAGGCACCCTAGTTTGAGAAAGACACACCCAATCTGCATGGCAGCTGGAAACACTGGGACACTAACCTTTCTTTCATGATGTCTTCCTCTGGCTGCTTAGCCTCTGCTGCTTGCCTGTGCATGCTCCTCCCGCTCTTCTCTCTTCCCCCCCCAACCCTTACTGCCTCATCTGCCTTTTTCTCCACTGCCTGCCATCCCTGGCTCCAGATCTGAAACTCCCCTTGGCCCTACGTGCCTTATACTCTTCCTTCTGCACCCTCCCCGCAAACCCACTGCACAGCGGCTCAGACTGCACGGTATTTCCACTCCTCTGGCAGCTGCATGCTGCTAGCCCAATGCCCACCTGGGCCAGGCACAATAGGGGCCACCAGAAGGAGTGTTTACCTGGGGCCCACATCTGCCAGCCCCCCACCATGCTCCCTACTCCTGCCATAACCTCTGCTGTCCCTCTGGGCCCCATGTTCCCCCAGCTGTGCAGTTGATATGGGAAATCATTATGACTTCAAGGCCCCAAACGCCTAGCCTCCAGCCCCATTAACACTCCTGCAGGTATATAATAAATAGAAAGCCTTTACTTGGAAGTACTTATAGAAATGGGAGGATTTGTATTCAACTAATCGGAAAAATAATGATTTTAAAAGAACTTCAGAAGGCTGACCTCAGAAGATGAAGCAACAGTCCACACCTGGACATAAACTACACTGTAGTCCTCAGGAAGGCCTTCACCCTGGCTGGAGCAGTGGCAGGAAGGCATGGGCCCTGGGATGCAAGGCCAACAAAGGGCTCACACACTGTCCCTCATTTGGTTGCATGACAGAACTGGGGAGCACTGAGGATGCTCCTGTCTCCCTTAGCTACAAAATTACTTCCTTTTCTACAAGGAAGAAATCTCTCTCCCTGAAGAAAAAAAACAACTCCATTCACAGTACCTCGAAAGACCACTTTTGGAGTGCATACTCACTAACCAGGACAAATTTGACCTTGAATCCCTAGTCTTTTGCACATGGCCTGGCCCCAATATAAAATGGACAATGGATAGGTCTGGCCAGTTAATGGCATGCTTAATTTAAATATTATCTTTGCAGCTGGACCTTCATTACCAGGCCCAGGGAAAGGAATGGAGGTTCCATATATCCAAACCTTTATGGGTATCATAAATGACTCTATACTATGTACTGCCTGTAAACTAGAAAAACGTGCCCAGATGGAAAGAAATATTTCAAAAATGGGTAAATAAATGTGTCAGTCCTTAGCCAACATTTGGATGGCAACCTATATTTCTTAAACGTGTGAGTGTGTCTGCCAATAGAAGAACCTATTTTTCCAGATGTTATGAAATGTGCTTGCAAATCTAATAAGTGTTATTTGTTTACTTTTTAGTTGTCTCACACACAGTTGGAGTTTTGTTCCTCTTGCTATGTTAAAAAGAAAAGTCTTTTCCTTTTGCTTTATATTCTCCTCCCTACCAGATTCCACCAGAATTTTACAACTTTTAATGAGTGAGTCATGGAAATACGTATGTTTGCATGAACAATAATAATCTCTTCTCTCTAGAAGAGCACACATAAAACCAGTTGTGGTTTTCTTAACCAAGTCTTTTGACCAGAATGTCATGTCTGAGAGAGACATACCTGGACTCTGGACATTACCAAAAAGCTTTACAGAATTAAGATGAACTTTAAACACGAATAAAAACCCCTTGGAGAAACATCCTGGTACCTTCCTTATATCTATGGCTCGTGGCAGTCTTTCCAGGTAATTAAGTAAAGGTTGTGTTCCTGGAAGGTGGCAGATAAGGAACCTCAAGACATTTGGGGGACCTCAAGAATGTTAGAAATTACCCTAACTATGGGTATAGCAAGCAAAGTTGGCACCCGATGACAACTCTGTGGCTTGCTATCTTCACCCTGAAAGATTAATTAAATCTCAATTTGAAAATCCCTTATAAAATTCCAGCAAATGAGATTTAAAAGGGCCTATATGATCAATTGCTATTCTTGTTGTGTTTATGCAAATAACGCAGCTGAATTGAAACGAAACGTAATGCAGGAAATAAACGGGTCTTGGTTTGGCTCTTTGATAAAAACGACGGTTATTTTAGGGGGAAAAATGGTGTTTCAATACACATCGTAACGCCCAGTTGTGGATGTTAGACCATAGTTCATTCAATTGTCTTCAAAGTTTTATTTTCACCTGTAAATTGAACTAAATTCTGAATTTTTAGTTTTATTAAATATTTGGTTACAACCATCCAAACTAATGTTTCATTTTTTTCTTCCATCTTTTGATTTGGAATTATTGAAAACTAAAACTTTTTTCTAAGGTCATAACCGTGAAGCAGAATTTACCTGGGCACCTGAGAACATCCCCAGGGATATGTAAACCACAGACACGAAGAATATATCAGACTGTCACTGCTTGATTTCATCCCAGCATAAGTCTTACATCCAAAAATCTTCTCAATTTAGAGCCTTATGGAAGTAGAAACTGGTTTATAATTTGCTCTAATCGTTAACCTCGTTTTTTTTTTTTCCATAGGCATGCCCCCTATTAAATATTTGATTGCTTGCTTACACAATACAGACCTCCCTTTGGAAACCTATTTGCATCACTGACTCTTGAAATGAGACTCAGTGGCTCAACTGAACTGAACTGACTTGTGGTCAGGACCAGATGGTTGGGTCAGTGAAGCTGAAGCATGGAGTGGTCTATTGACTTTGCTTCTTAAATGTAAAATTTAATTATTTAAAATGTGAGTCTAAAGGGACCAAAGTTCTGCCACCTTGAATTTGCTTTTTGGGATCTGTTTATTAGAAAAAAAAGACTCAAAGGGAAGCTTTTGGCCCTCCCCAGTTTCCTGCTCAACAGATTCAGACAGAGAAAGGAAAAAAAAAAAAAAAAAACCTGCTTCTGGAAGGAGACTTTAGAATGTTCCCCTAAGCCTCATTTGAATTAAACATGGTAAACAAGAGGGATTCGGGCAGGTGACATACCTTCATCCAGGGAAGCCCCTACTCTAACTTAATCTGGGATACTATAAAGTTGGTCCCTTCCTCTATCAGCTAGATTTTACCTCTCACCAGACCATTAGTTGCTATAATTCTCCTTCTCAGTTTGGACCATGCCTTTTTAAACTTCTCATCAAATTTGTCACCTCCAGAATACCAACTTGTTTCGTAGTGCCATCTTCTAGACACCTCATATGTTACCTTCCAAGGACAGCAACAGACTAACCTTGACTGTACAAAACCCTTCTCCCCTGCATAGAGACCCCCATCCTCTCTTCAATTCCTTCCTCCTTTGGCAGATAGCAAGGATCTCTGGACCCAAGGAAAGGCAGGGCTAAGTTCCTTGACAACTGAAGAAGCTACAGTAAATGGGAGCTCGATCCATTTACCCTTATAAGATTACAAGAGCCTAAAGTTCTTGAAATGGGAAAGTTACTGTAGGCTGTTAGATAGTAACCAACGGGGAGGGAGAAAAGGTAGCCAGCCATCTGATTAAGCTTGATTGACTAGGAAAGGACAATTGTACAGTCACTCCAGGCATCTCAGTAAGCAGCAAAGATACTTTTCAGTCACCCCAGTAAGAAACCAGCTTCATTCTGCTGGATTAACTCGGGGTGGGGTGGGGGTGGGAGAAAAGATGAAGGGTGATCCCTTTTGCTGAGTGCATGCACAGTAGAAGCCAAATGATGAAGCAGAACTATGAGGCATACTCAGTAGGAGACCATATGGTGACCACAAAAGGGAGGGAGCTAGACTCAGAAAGTCTGGGGAAAAGAATCAAATTGGAAAAGGGCACAAGACCCTGGAACATCCAGGAAAGAGATTAGATAGGGGGAGGACACCAACACAGGCCTGGGAACAGACAGAAAAGAGATTAGGCCTGGTGGGCAAGGGTGTGGGGCTTGTGGGCCTGGAAGCTAGACTTCTTCTCCACTGAGGAAGACTGGGCTGAACCACCTGGTCATGGATGAGGCATCAAGCATGGTGTATCTGGGGGCAAACAGACAACGTCAACCAGCTTCTGAAGCTGGACCTGCCAGAGAAGCACCTTACCAAGCGCAGCAGCCTCTTAAAGGGCCTATGTGTCACAAACACCCCTTTTTCTCCCGGGTCATACATTTCCTCACTAATAAATTGTTTCACTACTGTTCAAATCCTCCTACACAAGTGTCCTTGAATGCTTTTTCCATGACATCGCAATAACCTATTTCCAGATAGGTCCACCTTCACCTCCAATAACAAAGGGATAGTGTTAACGTAAGATTGAAATATTGGTATTTAAATATTGGGGGTAATGAGGATAACTGAGGGAGAAATATTCTTCAAGGAGGAGGCTGGTGGCCATAGCAACAGAGGAGGAGTTGGCTTAAGCTAGTGTGGTTGTTACATTGCAAAAGGAAAGAAATTGAAGATGTGAATGTTCGTAGGTTGATGTAGGGATAGCCATATGTGCTAGCTCCTGTCTGCTTACTATAATTCTTACCATAATAAAAGGGATTGCATCATCAGCTGAGGGTTTTTTGTTTTTGTTTGTTTGTTTTTTGTTGTTGTTTTTTTGTTTTGGCATTTCAGCACACTTTCTGCCCTCTGCAATGATCTCTCCTATATGACAGATGCTATCACCCCAGAAATTACATTTTCAGTCTTCCTGGCCATCACAGTTTTGAAATGTGTTGCCAATGGGAAGTCTCCAGTGCTGGTGAGAAGATCAGCAAACAGCATGACTTTTGAAGAGACAAAGCATAAGTTTCTATGAAAACTGCATCCGACAAGCATCTGCTTCTTCAAGGGTGGTAGCATTTTCCTGAAGTTATTGACTTCTGGATACTACTCTCTCTTAAAATATTTTAGCCCTTCCAATAATTTTGCAACCTAAGTTCCTATACAATGTCCCTTTACTACTTGAAATATCTAGAGTGATAGCTTCTGTTTCTTCTGTTTTATTACTTGAATTCTGTCAGGTACACTAGTGAATGAAGTCTGAGGAAAGAAGGTGTGAAATAATATTTAGAAGGCTGGTATGCAATGCATGTGAAAGCAAGCCTTTATGTTGAAGTAAGACAAAGCTGCAGAACTGTGACTACTTAACCCGTTTTCTTGTCCTTACTGTGTGGAATGTGGTTTGTTAAGCAATTCTATTAAATCACCCAAATATCATGGAGCCTACTTTCAAAATCTCCAGTAGATGCTTTACTATTCCTTACAATATTGGCAATAAAGTTTGCTCAGTCAAAATTTGCGTCCTCTCAATGACAGAACTTAACTTATTAGATCAATTTATTATTTTCTTAATTGTTTTTTTATTTTTCTTCTTTAGACATATTTATTATTTAAGCAAATTCATTGTTTAGTAAATTCTTAAATATGCCATTCTATGACAATAATTGTTCTCCATTGGTCCGAGTGTTTGTTTTGTGAGCACTTTGAAAAAAATTAACATAAACCTTAAATATTTTGAGATGTCTATTATGAGACTCTCTAAATGTTTTTAAAACGTTGTGTTAAGTACAACATCTCCACAGGTCTGTGCTTATAGACAATGGTACTGTGTCCAGTCGCCATTCTGGCTCCTGTCTTCTGGCCTGATCAGTTTGGTTATTATCTCTTTTAATTCTGCCAGTCAGAATTATATTTTAAGGACAGTATGAGCAGCCTAGAAAAAGAGAGACAATTGATTCCCTTGCATCTAAGTTTACATCAGCATTTTTTTGCAAACTTAACAGCGCTTATAAATATTTTAGTAACAGTGAATTAAAATAGCTAAGATTTGGGCAGGGGGCAGGGACATTTCTTGTTGTGTTGTTAGCCCTGTTATCTCCACTTTATATTTGCAAATTTAGCTTTAGATTTAATTCAATGTTTTACATTCATCTGTGTTTAATTTCCTTCATTGGATTTGGCTTCTTTCCAGACCTTCTCTTGGATGCTCCTTCAGTCATGCACCGTAATCACTGTATCACTACATCTCGTTACAAACACAAGCAGGTTTTACCATCCTGGTATGATTCCTTTCGTCTTGTATTACTAGGCAATGTCTAAAATGTTTATCGGTGATTGCTATAGGATGACAAAGGAATCTTGAAATCTGCATTGTTGAAAACATCAGTGTACTATTTAGGACTATCAGGATTAAGAAAAAATACAGAAGAGAAAATCCAAAAGAGGAAGGAGGGCAAGTGGGGAAAAATACGGGCTGAGACCCAGGATGTTGGTCTGAAGGACGACGCTGTGTTATTTGCTGGAGTTCCCATAACCACAAACCCCAGACTAGGTCCCTTAAACAACTGAAACTTATTTCTCACAGTCTGGAAGCTGGAATTCCAACGTGAAGTTGCCAACATAGGTATCATCTTCTGACACCTGTCTCCTTGGCTTGCAAATGGACATACTCTTGCTGCTTCTTCACATAGTTTTTCCTTCATTCTTGGACATTTTTGATGTCTCTATGTCTGAATTGCCTCTCCTCATAAAGCAGTCAGATTTGAGGAGGACCCAGCATAATGACCTCTAAACGACTTTCAGCTACCCACCCCTTTAAAGGCTCTCTCTCTAAATACAGTCACAGTCTGAGGGACTGAGTGTTAGGACGTCAACACATGAATTTTGAGGGGACACAATATAATCTGTAGAAGGTATTTATGTTCACAACAGAAGTTGAAGCTAGAAAATTATAGAGATAAGAGAGAAAGAGTTGAGGGAAAGGCAAGAGGAATGATTAGATTAATAGTTTAGGCCAGCAAGCACAAATAGAAGAGTGATTGATTAAGTATACTTAAAACATAAACTGACATCTTTTCAGTGTCCGTGATCTCTGTGGCATCACGCTTGAGCAGGCTCACAACATTTCCAGGGGCAGCTCTCACCAGCCCCGCCCATGCTCTCTGCTCCGGATAAAACAGGGTCAGAAATTCTCTGGATTTTCCTATAAGCTTTGAAATGTTCTGAAAGTTTTCTAAATAGATGGCGTCTTATGAACATTATTAATGCCTGGAACCATCCTAAGAAACCAAAGTTCACTGTGTTTCTAACTCTCTATGACTAAAAAAAAAAAAAAAAGATCTTATCTGATTTGAAATGTCTTTAGTTTTGACGTCTTTTATGTTTTCTTCTTGAAATTTACTTCTTGTTTGTATTCCTTTGCTCTAAACATTCCATTCCTCTTCCAACCTCTTTGACTATTAACTCTCCATTTCTCCTGAGACCCATTAAAATTCTATCCCTGAGAGTTTCATCTTTAGGCCTCATTCTTTTTATATTTGTTCACTAGTTTAAGCTCATTTATTTCCAAGATCTCAACCTTCATTCCTTGTGTTACAGACCTACAGAGTATGTGATTTTTTTTGAAAGTCTCCAGTTAATCACCCAAGTGGCACTTAAATCTCAATCCATTCAATGTTGAAAGCATTTTCTGTTACACTCCTGCTCAGGTTCACATCCGTTATTTTTCCTGTGTAACTTTTTCTGAATGATAGGTCTGCCATGTACATAACAGCTCACCTTAGGTAATCAATGGGGAAATTATCATCTCAAGGGTTTTCCATGCTCACTGCTGTCAGAATATAATTCAGACTGCTTCCCATGGTTTCCACAAGCACACATGCATGACACGGTCCTTCGTCTCAGACATCTTCTACCACGTTCCCTTGCTTTCATTATGTTTCGTGCACAGTGGGCATCTGCTTGTCCTTCAAACATGCAGCAGACTGCTCTCCATCTCAGGTCTCAGGGTATTTGATCTTGTCACCTCTACTTAGAACAGCATTCCACAGGATTTTCTGCTAACATTCATTCTCAGCATTCAGGTCTACTCTTTATTGTCTCTTATTATTAAGGTCTCAGCTCAAATATCACTTGCATAAAGGATTTTTTCTTGACTACAGTATCCAAATTAAGTCCCCTAATGTCATCACCATTTGTCACTCTCTGTCCTATTACCTGCTTTATTTTCTTCATAGTACTTATCACTTTGTAATATTACAGGACGTGGTCTGTTGTGCTCATTAAAATCTAATCCTGCAACTCCATTTTTCAGTAGTGAAGTAGTTCTTGATCATCTACAGAATGATGGAGCACAATTTACCATGGTATATGAGCACCTAGTTACCTGACCTACCTCTCCCCAACCTGCTCATTTTATGTTAATTGCCATCCTCCAATATATAAACTCCTTTCATTTTGTGCTAAAATTATTTGCAATCAATGTTACTGTCTAATAGCAAAATAATTCTGTTTACTTGATTTAACCTTGGTATTCTTTCCATCAGTAAGGAAGGGACTGGGAAAGGGGTAAAGGACAAAGAAAATAATTTGTTTCTAAATGTACTCCTAAAATTTGATTATATATGTAAAGTGCTGTCTATAGGGAGTGTCACAAAATAACTCCTTAATAAAAGCTAGTCATAATAACTGTGACTACTCCATTCCTACGCAAAGTTGTTAAGGATAAAATTCAAGGAGTTAGTATGGTGACTGTGACTTTCAAACAGTTTCAAAAGGACAATTTGGTCATTGGTAATACTCTACACTAAAATTTTCTTATTTTTTATATTTGCATATCTGCTCTATAGTGACAAAGAGTCAAAAGCATAAATTTAAGATGTGACAGAAATATTCTCATTAAAATATAACATTTCAAGCCACAGTGCCTTCACATTCATAATGTTTATTTATATTTTTTCCTGTCATTATAAAAAGACATATGACTATGTTACCTCAAGAAAAGAATACATATGTGTGCATATTAATTCTCTAAGAGCATTGCCATATGATTTATTCTTAAAATTTATTATAAAGTATATCACTAGTATCCTACTTATATTACAAATTTACACTATTTTAAAATTTTTTAAATTTGGTTTTATTATATGAAAAATAAATATTTTAATATATTATAATTATGAAACAATAGTGGGACATTAAATAATAATCATTAATTGATCAGACTATATAAACTCAAAAAGAGCATTAGATCCACTTCATTCAACATCTTGCATGACTTGAAACATTGAAAAGAGAAACAGTATAGGGGAGTGGCACTTGAGTGTACAAGTGGTCTTTCCACTATATTGATCTAGTGAACTAACAAGAATCGTATTTGTTGTGGTTCTTTTCTGTTGAATAAAAGCAAGAGGTATAAGAGCCATATCGTATTTAATAATATAATGGATTGTGGCTGTCTAACACAACTAGACCATTGTGTTTTTCTCATAATAAAGTACCAGAGAGTTCATTTAAACACTATATAAGCCAGGTGGCATACTAATATCCATGTCAATATATCATTGGATACACAGTAATAGAATCTCAAGGCAGATGGTGTTTTGAAAATCATTACACATGGGAAGTCTCTTATCTGGTATAAAGCTTGCCTGGAACACATCTATTTGTATAATATAAAAGACCATAAAATTTGATTCCTAATATTAGAGCAAGCATATGTTTTCCAGGTCAATATTCTACCAAATTGCAAAACTGGGTTACAAAATCCTGCTCATTCTTTCCTTAAAATTTTCCAAGGATGAGTAAATTGATATTTCACATGTAATCTCATTCTTGCAGAAATAAACTAAACAAATCTTCTAAGTATAAAATTCCTTTTTAAAGCTGAATATTAAAAAATTTAAGTGTCTTTTATTTTTACTTGTGTAGTGTTTTTCTTTTTTTTTTTTCCTTTTTCGTAATGGATATCATACTCTAAACTCTTCTAATTCAATTAAATGTTTCTAGTACCTACAGCAATTTATTTTCTCCTCGTTCCTAAGCCCAGTGTTATCCTGGTTGCAGTATATTAGAATTGTTCAATGTTGACTTGATTGATATTTTTATGTTGAGGGACTTTTTCTTCTACACCTATTTTATAAAGCATTTTAATTATAAATGGGTGTTTTTATCTTACAAATTTTTTTCTGCATCTATTGATAAGATATGTGATTTTATCCTTTCTTTTGTTAATGATGTATATTATAATCACTAATCAATTTGCATATGTTGACACATTCTTGTGCCCATGTAATGAACCCCATTGATTGTGATGCATTATTTTTAATGTACTGTTATATTGGATTTGCTAGTATTTTGTATTAAAATATTTGCATCTGTATTCATCAGAGATATCAGCCTATAATTTTCTTTTTGTGTTATCATTGCCTGGTTTTATATCTGGGTTATGTTGGCCCCATAAAATGTGTTAGGAAGTAGTCACTCATCTTCAATTTTTAGGAAGAATTTGAGAAGGATAAATATCAAATATTTTTTAATGTTTAGTAGAATTCACTAGTTGAGCCACATGATCCTGGTATTTTAATTTTAAGGTTTTTGATGATTATTTCAATTTCCTCACTATTGATCAATCTATTTAGATTTCCTAATTCTTTATGATTCAGTCTAGGATGGTTATATATTTTTCAATACTTATCCATTTCTTCTAGGGTATTGAATTTGGTGCCATATAGTCTTTTGTAGTACCTAATATGACTCATTGAATTGCTAAGATATCTATAGTACCTTCACATTTTTCATTTCTGATTTTGTTTATGTGATTTCTCTCTCTTTTTTTTGTGTGTGTGAATCTAGCAATTGACAATAAAATCTTCTCAATTTTATTAATCTTTTCCAAGAACCAGCTTTTGGTGTATTAATTTTTTCTATGGTCACTTTGTTCTCTTTCATTCAATTCTGCTCTAACTTAAAACAGTTTTTTTCTTCTTCTGAGTTTCTCTTCTGTTTTATTAAAGAAGATGTAATGGTAGGTTTTTTACTTGAAGTTTTTCTTGTTTCTTAAGATAGGTCTGTAATAGAATAATCTTCCCTTTTATTACTTATTTCACTGCATCCCAGATGATTTGTTTTGTTGTAGTGTCATTATCATTTGTCTCTACATATCTTGTCATCTCACTTTTTGTTTCTTCTTAGATGCAGTCATATTTTAGTTGTATGCAGTTTAATATCCACATATTTTTGGATTTCTTTACACTGTTTTTGCAATGATCAGAAATTAGAGCACTGAGGTCAGAGAATACACTTGGCATGATTTTAAATTAGTTGAGGCTAAGGTCGTGACCCAACACATGCTCTGTTCTAGAGAATACGAGGTCTATCCAGAATGGATCCAACCATGTAATATGAAAAATAGAGATTTTTTTTGAAGAAGAAGATACAAGGTACAAGAAACATTGTACATAAGACAGTGACATCTCAGGCCCCTTCAAAGTAGGCACCTTGGGACCTCACATACTTCTCCCAATCACCATCAGTTGCTCTGTCATATTTTCCTGAATCTCATCAATGGTCTGAAATCTTTTCCTTTTCAAAAGTGATTTTGGTTCTGGGAAAAGCCAGAAGCCACAGGTCGCAAAATATGCACTGTAGGGGAGCTGAGTCACCTGGAAGATTTGATGTTTCACCAAAACACTCTGCAAGAGATGTGATGCATGAACAGGCACATTGTCAAGATGAAACTGCCAGTCACCAGTTACCCTTGTGAATCATCCAAATATTTTCCACAGAGGAATGTTCGAGCTTAATGCAAAATTTGATGTGGATTTGTTACTCTCCTCACTCAGTCATTTTGAATGTGATGGCTATACAGTGCACATGCTCACTCCATGGCTTCTACTGCCCACTAGTACACCCCCTACCACTGTGACTAGTACAGTGAAGTTCTCATTGTTCACGCATGCACATTCCAGTCCACACTCCTTCGCTGCCAGGTTATACTGTGCAAACCACTCTTGTCATTTTAATGATGGCTGTACTATTTCCAGACAGACCTCATATTCCATGTGCACTGGAGAAAAATTATAATTTGATGTTTTGGAATGTAAGGTTCTCTAAATGTCAATCATGTCCATTTGATCTGCATCATCTAAGGCCAATATTTCTTTACTGGTTTTCTGTTTGTTTGCTCTATCTATAACTGCCAATAAAGTATTTAGATCCCCAGCTATGATTGTGTTTTTGTCAGTTTCTACCTCATAAAACACTAACAAACTGAAGTTAATAACACACTAGAAACTTCGAAGTTGATATGGCAAAAATGGTGAAGTTAGGACACAAGTGACTTAGAATAAGTAAACTTTAATTGAGAGTACTCGAATCCTTGCAACTTCATTTGATTTAGCTGTATTTTTCAGGACTAGGTATGTATGGCTAACCTAACATTTTTTTTAACCCCTCACAGAAAAATAACTGGGTTTGAATTTTAGCTCCACCACCTATTATTAGTATAAACTTGGGTAAGTTATTAAAACTCAGTAATTTTATTGGAAAATAAAAAAATTAACATAGTCACTGCCTCAATGCTTTATTTCAAATAATTAAAGTATATAAAGATCTTGCCATAGTGCTTGATACATAGAAATAAACCATTAAAGCAGCTTTTCTGTCATCATTATCATCATCATCATTATTATTTTGAATATGTCTTCAGAGCTTTCTTAGGTTGCTGTGACATGATGAAATTTGGAGATCCAGGATCCTGCCTATGACTGAGAAAGCTTTAGTGTTCCTCTCAACATGACTAAACTTTAGACAGGTTTATTTCTGCCCACATGTCTGTCTTTTGCTTAGGGCATTTGGTTTCAAAACTTGTGACTATAAATTATTTTTCTACCCCTTTGAGATATAAATTTCCTTCTAGAATCTTGTTGGTTTTTACAACTCAGGAAGGTCTTTCTCAAGGACCTGGGAGCCATGTGTTTAAAATGCAATAATCAAGAAATGTAGTTCTTCTATCTTTCAGTCCCTGTGGGAATGTAGAAACCAAACTTCAAAGACGAAAAATTAGAAAACAGAAAAGACCTAATCCTATTGGCCAAACCTCTCTCTAATGTCCTCCATTACTTTTACATGAGTTCACACCAAAACATAAAAATCCTCCTGTTTTTTTGTTTTCACAAAGGTAAATCTCTCTCCCCTTTTGCAGTATTCTTGAACAAAGTCTTCTTGCTTGTTTAACATTGCCTGATACAATTTCAAGAGATCAAAACTGAATAATGCAACTTTTAATGTATATTTCAAGTTTGAGCTTAACCAGAGATTTTCCTAGGATCTCAGCATATATGGGCATCTGAAGGACTAGTTGTGTGTGTGTGTGTTTGGCAAATACTTGTTTCATAACTTGAGCTGCCTTTTGGAAAGCATTATCTGAAGGGAAGAGAGAGAAAAGCAAGGAATACAAGTGGTGTAGCAATGTTCAAGGTGTGACAGGCAGGGACTATTTTGAGTACCTGATGAAGTGACTCAGACTCACCTCATACTCAGCCAGTGTCTCCTCTTATTTGACTACTAAAGAAAGGGATGTACAAAAACATTTTTTAAACTGGTTTGCCAACAATTCTGTAAGATTATAAATCATCCTTAAGAGTCATCTGCACTTATATGGAGAAAATAGTACATTAGTTTCCTCTGATCTATATTTCTCTTTCCACAGTTTGATTTACTCATGGTCAATGATGGTCTGAAAATATTAAATGGAAAATTCCAGAATTAAACAATTTGTAAGTTTTAAATTGCTCTCTATCTTGAGTAGCATGACAAAATCTAGCACCTTTTTGCCCAGTCCCACCTGGTACCTGAATCATCCCCTAGTCCAATGTAGTCACACTGCATATATTACCCATCCACTGGTCCCTTAGTGACTCTATTGGTTATCAGACCGACTCCCACAGTACAATTTGCTTGTGCTCAAGTAACCCTTATTTTATTTGATAATGGCCCCAAAGTGCAAGAGTAGTGATGCCGACAATTTAAATATGCCAAAGGGAAAACAAAAAGTTCTTCCTTTAAGAAAAAAGAAAAGTTCACTACTTAAAAATGAACCAAAAAAAATATTTTGAGGTTGCTAAGATCTATAGTAAGCAGCAAATTTCTATCTTTAAAATTGTGAAGAAAAATAAATAAATTTGTGTTAGTTTTGCTGTCTAACCTCAAACTACAAAAATTATGGACACAGTGTATAGTTAAAGTGGAAAAGGCATTTAATCTGTGGGTGAAAGACACAGAAATAAAACCTTTTCTAATTGACAGCATCATATTGTGTCAGGAAGCATGTGAAGACTCCAGCAAGGGACCCTCTGCAGCCCTCACTCCCAGAACTGAGTGACACCAAGCCATTTGTTGCATGCGCAGGGTGATTATACAGACTGAGAAACAGGCTTAAACTAGAAATATAAAAGCACAACTTTACATGGAACACGGCACTAAAAGTCACCTGTATGATCACTGATGTTTGCATCGCAACCTTTGGAGCAATATTTTTGTGAGTTGAAAAGAAAGAGAAAGAGACAACAACTTCCAATTACAATGGTCTTTCAAGTTTTCAGCAGAAAACCCTTCAAATATGGAGGATTCCTAACCAGAAACATTATCTGCTCCTGACATTCAACCATCAGCATCATCGTGACTCAACGACCCAGAATCTCCCGAAGCAGTCAATTCTCCTTCTGACTCATCCTTAGAAGGTCAATAGTAGCCTAACATTACATCACTGTGCTTATGTCATTCACCTCGCTTCATTTTATCATGTGGATACTTCATCATCTCATATCATCACAAGAAAAAGAAAGGTGAGTTCAGTACAACAAGATATTTTGATATAGAGACCTCATTCACAGAATTTTTTATTATAGTACATCATTATCATTGTTTTATTTAATTATTATGTATTGTTAATCTGTTACTATGCCTAATTTATCAATTAAACTTCATCATAGTTTTGTATGTATAAGAAAAAAACTTACTGTATATAAAGATTGGTACTATCTATGGTTTCAGGCATCCACTGGGGGGTCTTGGCACATACATCCTGTGGATATGGGGGGACTACTGTATGGCCTAGGTGCCTAGGTGACGATGTCAACTGATTAGCTACATAAGTGGTATTAGTTGGCAGAATTCAAACCTTCTCACAGAGTGGTAGTGTTTCTGGAAGTTCAACGCAATGAGCTTTTGGGTCAGAAACCAAACCATAGACAATTGCGTGAACATGGTACAGTAATCTGTCTTTGTATGCATTTAAGACTTCTGGATTAGATATCAAAACAAAGAGATAGCAGGAAAATAATAGATAAAACACTATAGCTAAATAGCCAGTATTTATGAAACATTTTCTAGATATCCCTGAAATATGTAGCTGAAAGTTTTCTGAGAAAGTTATCTGTTGGTTACACAGTAGAGAAAGGAAGAATTATTGTTACCATTGACCTTCACCCTCAGATGCACGTGGGCAAACACCAGTCATATTGGCAAGCTTTTCCCCAGCATATCTCTTAGAATCTAATTTTGTTTTTATAAAAATCAAACCGTATTTAAAAAAGACTTTATGTATTTTTAGAGAGAGAGGAAGAGAAGGAGGGAGAGAAACATCAATTTGTGGATGCTTCTCATGTGCCCCCTGCTGGGGACCTGACCCACAACCCAGGCAAGTGCCCTGACTGGGAATGGAACCTGTGGCTCATTGGTTCACAGGCCCTTGCTCAATCCACTGAGCTACACCAGCCAGGGCAAAAAATCAAACCACTTTTTAAACATCACGTTAGGTTTTAATTGTCTCAGTGTGATTTGACCTTGTTAAAAGAAAAAATATATATATATATGTAAATTCTCAAGTGTCTTTATTTATGAAATCAGAAAATTTTTTAAATAAAATTACATTACAGATTTCATGAGGCAGAATTCTTCATCCCATCATATATCAAAAATATCATCTATATTGGGATGTATATTGGTTAGACAATCACATAGGGTGGCAAAAGTAGGTTTATATTAATTATAATAATTTTAATAATTAATAAATAATAACACAAGAATAAGCCCTGTTTCACATCCTCAAAACTGTAAACCTATTTTCCCCTACCCTGTATATTTTACAGTGTTCCTCTGATATTTCCAGTACCTGACACCATGCATAGTTATTAAAACATTATTGATTATGTTTTCTGTACTGTATTTTACACCCTCATGACTGTTCTGTAATTACTAGTCTGTACCTAATCTTCTCATCTTTTTTACCCAGTCCCCCAAGCCCCTCCTCTCACAGCCTCAGACTCTTAATCATGACTTGGCCTTGATACTTCCCCAGGAATACAGCATGCCTTCCAGTTACTCCTGACTTCCCACAGGTAACATCTTCTTGCTCTTAGCAGAGACAGTGAGGAAGCCTTGTCTACCTGGTCAAATTAGGATTTTTTTTCACAATTCAGGTTCTTTGAATGTTTTATGTTCTGTGTTTTCTTTTGTTTCAAATTATTATTTCTCAGAAAACCTGAATTTACTATTTCTTAAAATATGTTTGTTTTTTAGCCTCAGTAAAATATTTTTTCTACTATTTTTTCTTATGTATCAAAACTCTTGAGTTACAAAAAAGGTGTCCTGAACTTATCATTGCATTTGAAACTTTTAAAAATTACTCCATCTTATTAAGGGTATCTTTCATCTTTTTAAAATAATGTAGGTAGTTTCTAAATCTTGTCACTTTCTTTTAAATCTGGACCAACTTAACTAACACACATCTCATTGGTGCATTTCTCTATGGAAAGATAAAGTTAACACATTTCCCGGATAGTATAGAACAGTCCCCTTGATTCCACACCTCTCAGGTGCCAAGACAAACTGGTGTCTGTTATGGCTCCCTTTGGAAACTCCCACTATTCCCGACATGTTTACTCCTGGGCTTCTTGTCCCACACTACCCTGGGAAATTACTGCCCTCTCCATTCTACACTAGATTCTGATTCACAGTAAAATGTCAACAATCATCACAAATTATTTTAGTTACTCTCAGCACTAGTTCCTTCTGAGAAAGAATTAACCTTCATCCAAATAATTCAAAAACTTTTATTACTTATTTACCTTATTTTCCATGTGTACATATGCACACACATATTTGCATGCATGTGACTGTGTGTGCATACTTATATGAATTAAAGAAATCTGAAGTTAGTGTTTTGGATTTTAGAGGCTATAGAACTAATGTTAGAATACTAGCAATTTTTCCAGTACACCTGTAAGACCTGATACAAAGAGTCACCTAAGTGTTTTTGAATGATTCCTAGTTAGTTCAGCTTTCCTTACAGAATAAGTTATTTCAAGCTTTGATTTTATACCCTTAAAATGTTTTTTTTTTTAATACACACATGCAGAGAAACCTAGGGAGTAAGTCAACAGCAAGCTCACTGTGATCTAAAGATGTAACATAGTATTAAGAGAAAAAACAAAAACTAGGTCCAATCTTTGGCTACATAAATGGAGGGTGAGAAGTAGGTAGTGGACACCGTGAACAAACCAAGCAGAGGGCTCTGACCATAGCTGGAGGCGCCCATGTGAATGGTCATGGTTTACAGGCCACGTCGCAGAGCACCTCCACAGAAGAAGATCAGCATCATCAGAGTTTTTACACAATATCATGTGAGAAGTCACCTGCGACGATCCATTTTTCCATTCTTTTTATTCATGGATTCAACAAATAAAGTTTGACTGAGAACTGTGTCTATGGTCCTTTCATTCTGACAAAAGAAAAATAAAATAGAGTGATATATCATAGCAAAAGGCAATATAACACAACAAATGATATGATATGTGGTTTTGGTGTGTAAAATTCAGATTCTTTGCACATTGTAAAGATAAGTGCATTGAAGAAAAAGAAAGCAATGATAAGGAATATTGTATGTTAGGAGGAAGGTGATAATGTAAAAGGAGGTCAGGGAATACCTTGCAAAAACAGTGATATTTAAGTAAAAAACTGATGACAATGATAGATCAAGAGGAACCTAAGTGTGGATACTTGACCTGCTTTCCAGACAAGGAGGAGCACCAACAGCTAAAAATCTTGTAAGGCTACAATCTGTTAGCAACCACTGGGGAAATAGAGCAAGGACATTGAGGAGGAAGTCACTGATAGAGAAAGTAGATGAGACCCTTGAGATAAGAGCCTAAGAGAGCAGTTTGGGTACCTCCTTGCAGGCCATTTTCAAAACTTTGACTGTTATTGTGAGGTCAATTGGAGTGATAGGAGGGTTATAAATAGGAGAATAACATAGTCAGCTTTCAGTTTTAACAAAACCAGTCTGGCTGCTCTGATGTAAACAGTCTAGTAGAAATATTAGTTACAAGTGTTTTATAAATAAAAGATCAAGATGTAATGATCAATTATCACCACTATTAATAAGAGGAAAAATGGTCCAAAGTGGTGAGATTCTGGATGTATTTGAAGATGAGGCAACAAGATATGCTGATGTACTATGTTTGGGGCCACAGGACAATATTCTAAGTCTGAATAATTGCAGCAAGTCTCTGATTTGTACTGTAGTGGGATACTGGGAAAATTACCCTGCAACCTCAAACTGTACAAAGTAATCTTAATAAACATTAGGAAAACATATGGTTGTCTCTTGAGTTTTAAAATTGTTGGAAGAATCCAAGATGGTGGTAGAGTAGGTGGAAGTTACACTTGCCTCCTCTCAGGACCAAACTGAAATTACAACTAAAATATACAATAAACAACCTTCATAACCAACTGAAGACGAGCCTGAAAGAAGTCTTATGAGCAAGGATTTACAGAAGAAGCCACACTGACATAGACAGCAGGGCTGGAGAGACAAAACTGGCAGGCCCCGCCCCGACAGTGTGGTGATTAAAAATTTGAATGGATATCTGATCTGCAAAGTTTCACCCTGAAGAGCGTGACGCCTCAACCCCACACTGGGCTTCCCAGCAGACAGCACCAGAGGCAGGATGATGTGCCCAGCTAACATCTGGCTGTGAAAACCAGCAGAAATTCTGCCCAACAAGAAGAAATGGAACTCAGTCAGAGACACAGTGACCCTTTTAAGAAGCCAGTACACAACTTGTTTTCAGTCACTCACCCTGAGCTATGGCAGAGGGAGGGTGGAGCAGACTAAAGTCATGTGAGGAGGAACTGGGTTCTGCAGCTCCAGGGAGAGAGCTGAAGGGACATCAGCCAGGACCCCTGTGCTGAGTGCCTCTCCCACACTGAACACACTATATTTCTTGGGTGGAGTATTTCCCTCCTTAGGATATCAGCCTAGGAGGCTGCAATATCCCCAACTTCTGGATTCCCTGTCTCCCCACCCTGTAGAACTTGTGACCTACTGAGGAGTCAGCTGCCTGGCCTGGGTGCAGAGCTCTGTGCAGACTAAAGGAATGTCAGTGACTGAGTTGTGTGGCTTGGGGGCAGGGACCATTCCCTTCAATTTGTGTGAACCTGACTAGTACTTCCCCCTTGTAAGAGATGTATTAGCACCATCCTCCCGGTTTCTGGTGGCCCCACTACCCCCAAATTCTGGTGACCCCACCCTGCTGAGCATTGGCTCCCCAGGAGGTCTGCACAGAGTCTGAGACAGACTGAGTTGTGTGGTTCTGGGCAGAGGTCACTCCCCCCATTAACCTAAACCCGACTAGCACCTCCCTCTCATGGAAGATTTACTAGCCCACCCTCTCAACTCCTGGTGACCCCACCTGGCTGAGCTCAGGCCCTCAGTAGAATCTGGGACAGGCTGAGTTGTGTGTGTGCTCTAGCACTGGGGCCATTTTTACCTCGTATGCCTAGCCACTGCAAAGCTTTCCCAACACATGGCCTAATCTTGGACTGTTTGGGCCTGATGCACCTGAGGGCCTCACCTTAACTCTGTCCCACCACAAAGGTCTGTAGGCACCTGGCAAAGGGTAACTAGACTTGGTACACTCTGGGACATTTGCTGAGCAGCCTCAGACCCAGCAAGGGCACCAAGTTTGAACCTGTATCAATCCGGTAAACAACTTGCCCCTACTCGGTGATTCACTGAGAACCTACCTCATGCAACTTGAGAACCAGCAGAGGTTCTTTTAGTGACTGAGCCTAACGGGCAGCCAGCAAGTGGATGCAGGTGGAGGCAAACATAGATCTTGTGATGCCTTGGGGTGTTTGCTGACCTGACCCCAGGCTCAGTGCTGGTGGCCTTGGTGCACAACTTGGTCCTTTCCACACATACCCAGGCCCAGCAGAGATAACCACAAAGTGTGGATCACGTTGTAGCTCTTAAAAGGTATTATATAACCCTAATAAATATTGATTCACACAACATAGGAGTACCTAAATATGTAAAGCAAATCCTGATGGACATAAAGGGGGAGATCAACAGAAATACAGTCATAGTTGGGGACTTTAACACCCACCGACTTCAATGGATAGATCTTCCAGACAGAAAATCAACAAGGAAACAGCAGCCTTAAATGACCCATTAGACCAGATGGATTTAATTGAAATTTTCAGAGCCTTTTATCCCAGAGTAGCAAAACATACATTCTTTTTAAGCGTACATGGAACATTTTTTTCGGATAGAACACATTCTAGGACACAAAATAAGTTTCAATAAATTTAAGTGGATTGAAAGCATATCAAACATCATTTTTTAAATCCAACATCTTTTCTGAATATAATGGCATGAAACTAGAAAATGATCATAAGAAAACAACTGAAAAACACACAAAGACATGGATGCCACATAACCTGTTACTAAACAGTGAATTAGTTAACAATGAGATCAGGGAAGAAATCAAAAGATGCCTTAAAATGAAAGAAAATGAGAACACAATAGTCCAAAATCTAAGGGACACAGTGAGAGCAGTCCTAAGAGAGAAATACAGATCATTACTGGTCTATCTCAATTAACTAGAAACATCTCACATAAACAGTTTAACTTTATACTTAATCTCATATAAACAATGCTGTGATATATTTTTACAATAGGATCCTCAGCCATAAAAATGAAGGAAATCATACCTTTTGTGACAGCATGAATGGATCTGGAGAATACTATGCTAAGTGAAATAAGCCAGTCAGAGAAAGACAAATATCATGTGATTCCACTTACATGTGGAATTTAATGAACAAATAAACCAACAAACAGATTAGAAACAGACTCCTATATACCTCTTGAACAGAGAACAGACAGACAGCTGTCAGAGGGAAGGGAGTTGTGGGGATAGGTAAAAAGGATAAAGGAATTAAGCAAAAACAATAAAAACTCAGAGACACAGACAACAGTGTAGTGATTGCCAGAGGAGAAGTTTGGAGAGAGGTAGAACAGGTAAACGGTGACAGCCGACCTGACGTTTGGTGGTGGACACACAACACAATATACAGATGATGTATTATAGAATCGTATAATTTTATTAACCATTGTCACCCCAACATATTCAATAATAATAAAATAAAATGTAATAAAATAAAAATTTGTGTCCAACATTAATCCTCATACTGTCAGTCCTTAATTATTAAAAAATTAAAAAATCATACATCCAAATGAATATTTATTTGGTATACTAAATCATTAGTGACATTGAAATTAAAGTGTCATATTTCTTTGTAAAAAATGAGTAGCCCTGGCTAGTGTGGCTCAGTGGGTTGAGTGCCCACCTGCAAACCACAAGGTCGCGGTTCAACTCCCAGTCAGGGCACATGCCTGGTTTGTAGGCCAGGTCCCTATTTGGGGGCGCATGGGAGGCAACCACACACTGATGTTTCTTGCCCTTTTTTTCTCCCTTCCTTTCTCTAAAAATAAATAAATAAAATCTTTTTTAAAAAAGATGAGTAGTGTATACAATTTGAAAAATGTTTGACTTCTCATCAAATATAAATTTGGTAAATCTTTCAACATTTACCCTTTGCACTTTCAATGTTGTGAACTCCCTACAGGGCTTCCTTTAATGTGAAGTTTTTGCCTCTGATGAATCTTCATCTTTTTGCCACATCCACTTTTTTCAGTTACACTGATAACTTCTTTGCCTTCATTAAATTTCTCTGGCTACAAATTTAGAGTCTCTGAAACAGCAGCAATGTCAACATTTGCATGGTCATTGATTTCTTCTACAACTCCATTTACATTTGATTCAAATTTTTATATTTAGCATTCTGACCTGTTTCATTGCTGCACTTTCATCATTGTTGGCCAGTTCCCTCTACTGATTATTCATTTTTGTGAAATGCCACCTCGGCTTATCACTGGGATACAAGAAGGCAACAAAACTGCATGTGCTGCTCTTTGTGCATGTACCGAATAGCAGATGCACAGTGACCAATCACCAACAGCCTGAAATAAATAATGTGGCTGATAACAAATCATGGTGTGCATCTGTGGTTTACATGATGGTATGTGGACTGCAGAGCTACCAGCAAAGTTGGTACTTTGTGCATTTTCTCATAGTTATTTCATCACTGTAGCTGAAATTTGAACCTTGTTGTTGGGGGCCAGTTCTATTTATCTAAACCTTAGTAACTGAAACTTATACATATCACAAATGGTATAAATTGTGAGTTTCCTGTTTGTGGGAGAAAAGAAGTTTTTAGAAGGGTTTCAGTAGCTACTTTCAAATGTATACAGTGAGAAATGTAGATGCCCTGTTTGTAGTCAAGAAACATTAGTGGAAATTCTAGATGGGAATTTTTTATAGGCAGATTGAATTAACGCAAAACAAGATATAGCTTACAAAATTATAAGTGATTGCTAATGCAAGTATAGCCTCTGAACTAAATGAAAACCTTATAAAAGCTGAAGTTTTCTGACACTAAGTAATCATCTTTTATCCAGGAGTGTTACATCTGCAAATCCCAAGTTAAGTAGGCCTTTCAACCAACTAACCTTTGATGCTACCTCATGATGTAACTACTTGATGCTATCTAATTTCTGGAGTACATTGAGTGGAACCACATCACTCAAGGACATCTTCTACACCTTCGTTTCCTGTATGAAAATGAAAAGAAACTCTTTTTGAAAAGAATAGGTCAGTCAAAAATGTTATAAGAACACATTTTGACTATGCATGACATAGTCAAACTATTAACTGATTTTTAATCAGTTAATAGAAACGTACAAAATTTAATCAACAAACCAACAGTGTGCTAAAAATAAATAGTATTGTAATTAATATAATCGAGAGTTGTTAATTATATTCACAGGTTTGGAAAAAATCGCAATAGCTGATTTGTGCATATATCAAGGCACATATGTGGCACATACATTTATATTCTTATAAACCGAAATGTGAAATACACCTTAGTAAATGTGTGGTAGTAACCTTATGACATTTGATATGTACTTATTTATTATATAACATACTATGACGATGTTCTACTATCCTCCATGTAAATGACTGTCAGCACCGTTATGGTTAGGAAACTTTAATAGTGGGAATTGCTGTAATGCAAAAGACACTATAGTAGCTTTAACCCTGTCTCCACATGAAAATATAAAATGAATGATATATTGGAAAATATTATTTTGAAGTTATTTCCAAAAGTCAATAGTATATTTGTTTACCAGTAAATTCAATTTGTTTTCTTTGACAGTTATGTAAAATCTTTGCTGATTTTATGAATACATGTGGAGCAAATCAATAAACGTAACACATCACATAAACAACAGCAAAGACAAAAATCACATGATCATATCAATAGATGAGGAAAAAGCATTTGATAAGTTACAGCACCCATTTATGATAAGAAAAAACACTCAGCAAAGTAGGAATAGAAGGAGCATTCCTCAACATAATAAAAGCCATGTATGAGAGATCTACAGCCAACATCAAACTCAATGGGCAAACTCTAAAATCTTTCTCACTAAAATCAGGAAAAAGATAAGGTTGTCCACTTTCACCACTTCTATTCAACATAGTACTGGAATATTTAGCCACAGCAATCAGACGAGAAAAGGAAATAAAAGGCATCCAAATCAGAAAGGAGGAAACAAAACTGTCATTGTTTGCAGATGATATGATAGTATACATAGAAAATCCTATAGACTCCATCAAAAAACTGATCGACATAATAAATGAATTTGGCATAACAGCGGATACAAAGTCAATATCCAGAAAGCAAAGGCATTTTTGTATACCAACAATTAAACATCAGAAGCAGGATTCAGGAAAAAAAATCCCATTTGATATAGCAACAAGAAAAATAAAATACCAGGGAATAAACCTAACCAAGGAGGTGAAAGACCTGTGTGCAGAAAACTACACAACACTGAAGAAAGAAATCAAGGAAGACACAAACAAATGGAAACACATGCCGTGTTCATGGATCAGAAGAATTAATATCATCAAAATGGCCATACTACCCAAAGCAATTTATAGATTCAATGAAATACCTATTAAAGTATCCATGACATATTTCACAGATACAGAACAAACACTTTAAAAATTTATATGGAACCATAAATGACCCCAAATAGCTGCTGCAATTTTGAGAAAGAAGAGCAAAGTAAGAGGGATCACAATACCTGATATCAAACTGTATTACAAGGCCACTGTAATCAATACATGTGCCATAGTTTTTTATTAGATAATCAATTAGCAAGCAGAATATAAATACATAATATTTTATCATATTTTCTAGTTACAACTTTACTTTTCCTCTTCTTTTATTGGGGTGATCCTTTACTTTTCCTTGTTTTTATTGGGGTGATAAAATTATACAGAATTTTTGTCTCAGTAAGTAAAAATTCACAGAAAGATTCTGTTTATAATTTGCATTTATAAGTTGTTCTATTTATTTTGTTATTTGCATACATATTTTCATGCCTCTGTGGGCAAATTTTAGACCATTGATCCATTTCCATAAATTGAGGAAGTAAAGCAGCATCATAGAAAACTAGAAAAAAAAAAGAAACTCATCAAACATATTCTAAATGTGCAATTTTAATGTAGAAATGGCTTAGCTGAAATGAACCGCATCCTGTTAATATTAACATCCACACTTTTATCAACCTTTAAGAATGTACCTATCACTAACCCTGGAGGTGCAGGTAGGAGATAGGAGGCACTAGGGCCCTTGAAGCATCCTCTCTCCTCCCCAAGGCACCTGATCGTGCCCCAACCCTGTCCTAATCCATGGCCTGGCCCACTCAGGCAGACTCCAGAGAAGCCCAAGCCCAAGGCAGCCTCTGGAGTAGCACAAATCCACGCGGGCCGCATGCCTGGCCACCAGCACTGATAAGATGAAGTTCTCTGAATGCTAAGAAATGAGGAAGATAAAATTGGTTCAAGAATCGATTCCCGCAGTTCACGAACCATGTGGCTCAGCCAGAGCCACTACAAACTAACTTGTTATGAACATGCTTCAGGTTGCACACGTACATTCCTCATCGTTTAGGCCGCCGTGGGCATGGCCCTCTCGATCACGTGATGACTGCTAGGAGAGAATAACAGCATGTCTTTATGGAGTGAGTCTCTGTGTCCTCTGCTTTGTTTCCACAGCATTTCACATCGTATCATGGAAAAAGAAACACTTAAGGACAGAGGAGCATTGTTCCCACATGTGTGATAGAATGGTTGTCAATTTCTTCATTGTTGTGTCATGCACCATGATTAAATGTCTGTGAACTTGGACCCCTGGCATCTTACATGCATCGGTTTGTCTGGCTCACACCAGCAGGGAAACCATTTATGTATTTCTATGTATTTCTCTACCATGAAAAGTATAAGTTGGTTGAGCTCTTTTTCAATCTCACAACGGGTTTCTTTCCAGCCTTGATGATGACACAATGAATACACTAATGAACTACAGGAACTTGCTTGTAGGGATTTAATTTACGGCCTATGAGTTGTTCTCTTCGAGAGCCTATGGCGTCACTCCATTTGCCCACGCCATCTGGCACCTGTTTGTGATCACGGCAGCTGCAGTGCGTTACCATGCCATTTGGAAATATCTTTACTGAGTCCTGCAGACTTTATGCGGCATTTATGACCAATCTGTACTAGGTCTTCAAACCAGTACTATTTCAATTATGGCACATGGGAGTGGGGTAAGAGCTGAATATTGAACAGGAGAAAAAAAAAAAAGAAGAAGAAGACAACTACACTGACTTTCTTTATATAGTTCGAATATAGTAAGTGTGAAAGTATAAACTCTGTGTCCTGGAATTTTCCAAAACAAATAAATATGTTAGTGAACGAATTATTCATTCCATTTCACTGTCATGCAGGACTCTGGATAGACTTGGCCAACTGATGTTTACAAACCAGAATTTTATATTTTAATTTTACATATTTTACTACATGATTTTCTAAATTACTAGGTCAGGTTGTCCAAGTCAGTGCAATAGCAAAGCTTCCTTTTTAAGAGAAAATTGTTTCTATCACTTTCCCATCAGCTGTGTAAAGAATCATAGATAGAACTTACACTACTTTTACCATGGTTCATCTTGGCATAACATGGTTAGTTTTTAAATAGTAACTTCAGCTTTTTGTAAATTTTTAAAAATGCTCCATTGACATACATTCCGTGGCTCCTCATCCATGTGCATTTTTGAAGCAAGTGGTCAACATTCTACAAACATTATACCTCTTCTGATAGTTTTATTAGCCATGGAGAAATTGGTGATTTTTTTAAAAAACTGCAGCTTTCCAGACTTTTTTCTGCCAATCTCTGACTCTGAATTCTGTGCTGCTTTGGGCTCTATACTTGACTTTGTTTCATTTACTAATGATGGAAAGGTATGTTTGATATCATCAATTTTTTCAGAAAATTCAACTTTTTTTGTGCACCTTTGCCATTTTTTTAGGGTTTTTTTCAACAGTGCATGAGCGCTTAGTCTGTATTGTGGTATCGTTGGGTGGCAATCTGCTGCAAACTCCTGAAGAGCATTATTAATTACAATGGATAGTGGTGGTGCCTCTTTGGTGCCCAAAGGTTAAGTCATTGTCACTCTGTATTATCAGTTTGCTATTCCCTTTAAACAGTGGAATTAGATGCATATATTTACATATCTACATTACTTCTGCATCTCCCAATATACTTTCTTTTAGATAAAAACAATTATATTTAAATCATTGTTTGACAGATAGAAACTCATGTGTCTGTAGTGTATGGGTTATACGCTATCTCAGGAAAGTGGTATTTTATAATTATTTTTGGTTTTCCCTCAGTGTCTTATATTAAGACTAACACATTAGTTGTTCTGTTGATTAATCTCCTGGTGGTGTTTTAATGAATGAGACAAACTTGCCTTTAGATCAGATGCCAATATTGACTGTTTTCTAACAATGGGTTTGATTGATGGAATTGTTGGTTTGATGATACATGTAGGCTTATTCATTAAATTTTTGTATTGATACACCTTTTAAAGGGGGAGTTATTTTTTGTGTGTATGTTTAGAATGCTCTGATTTTGGTGAATTATACAGGAATGAGGAACAGGTGAGTTGATATTCACTCACAAATTCTTAAATAGGTGAACTACTCTGTAATACCACTGAGCAGACCACACCTGCCTGCATAATTCTCAACATCTGGATGCCTGTTGTTTTATTGTGTATATTTATTTTTTTAAGATTTAATTAATTTATTTTTTAGAGAGAGGGGAAGAGAGGGGGAGAAGGAAAAAAACATCAATGTGTGGTTGCTTCTCTTGTGCCCATTACTGGGAACCTGGCCTGCAACCCTGGCATGTGCCCTGACTGGGAATCATACCATTAACAGACACTTTGATTCACAAGCCAGAGCTCAATACACCAGCCAGAGCTTATTTCATTTTAATATACTAACCTTTGTGGATTTATTTAAAGTCTAATCTGAAGTAACACCGTCAAAGGCACTAAAATGTTTGTAAAATTTTGTGCTGTGGACTAGAATAAAATTGTTACCCGGGAAAAAAAGAAGATACCAATTATCTTTATGGGAAAATTTTAAAAATACATCTATTATTAAAAATATTTAAATATTTTTTCTACCTTTTCTAAAATAGCCAGTTGGCTTGATTACCATTGGTAAACCAATGACTAACCAATGATCGTTAGCCTACTCTGAGATGGGATAGAAGTCGAGATGGGTCAAGCCCTGAGTTGCTGAGATACCTGTAAGATGTCATAAGCACTCTGACTTTTGAGCACTTTATCAATGTTACATATAAGCCATTTTAAATGGTGCAAAATTATATTTCCTAATTGTAAATTGCAAACCTAATGACCCATATTGAAAGGATGTATAAATACTATAAATCATAATGTTGGTTTTGTGTAAAAAGATCAAATTTTGGAAGGTATCAAATAATTATTCAGCTTGTATCATCAAAATTCCAGCTATCAGGATAACCAAATAATACTACATTGATGTTAAATTTCTACAACCATAAACTTGAAGAATATTGTCAGTGTTTTATATAGTATGTCACCTACATTTCCAAAATACCATAAAACTGAAGTGGAATGATCTGTTAGATAGAGTCAGCAAACATTTAATAAATACCTTCTATAGTGTAGTTTCTAAGAAACAAATGTGAATGTTTCCCCGATCATAAGGACAGAAAGTTAAAATAGTACTATTTCTATTAAAACATATATTGAAAATTTTAACTGTGTGACTTTAGACAATTTGATGGTGAAATATTGCTCCTATGAATTAGGAAAAAAGTGCAAATTGACACTATTAATCACTGCTTCTTATAGTGTAGATAGAACAACTGCCAGTCTAATATTTTAGAAATTTGACACTTAAAATTATTTCAAAATATATTAATTTATATATTTGCCCTGCAAATTGTTTTACGAGGTACAAAACAGAGTAATGACTAATTTTTGTTTTATTTTTGAGATGATTGAGACTTATGAAGATTAAGTGGCTTATTCCAAATCACAGTGACAAAGTGCAGACCAATGTCCCGATTTTCCATTATAATTATATAACTAAACGTCCAAGAAAGAATTGAAATCTTCACGCAGGATTAAATAGTTTAGATAAAAAAGCATATTCAATCTTGTAAGGCAATTCGCATTTGGGAAAATGAAAAAGAATTATTCCTACAGCTCAAGCTCAACACAATCTTGGAGCATTAAGCACGTGTAGAGCAGGAATTTAGTGCCAGCAATTCTCATGAGTCAGGTTATGTGCTAGGAGAACAGAATGGAATCTTGAAGTGAGAAAATATTCATATTTGTTAAAAAGCAAAAGTGTTTAAGAAAGAATAAAAATATTATGTTTTATATAATATTAAATTAGAATAAAATGAACCAACCAAAAATGACAAATTAACAAAAGATTTTTTATTTAATATTTATGATGGCAGAAAAATATATTTTGTAATTTCTATTTCATAGAATTGTCCAAAAAGGAAAAACAGTTCTTAGTACCTTTAGTAAAGATTATTATGATAATTCAGTTTATTACCCATGTGTTTTTAAGCTTTAAAACAATTTTTGAAGCAATCTTTAATACATCAAAACTTGAAACCAAAGACAGACCTATAAGTACTACATTAAACAGTTAATAAATAAATTTTGAATTAAATCACAGAAGAAATAATTTCAATGTGTGTAAAAAGGCAAAATATTTTTCCAAATAACTACTCATAGATTTTTGTCTGGATTGTGTTACCACAATGTTTCCCAAACTTATTTTTAAGTATTGCTCTCCTAAAGATCATTTTTATATAGTTTTTTCTAAACTGTTTACTACCATGAAATTTTAATATCACATACACTGTTTATCTGTTTATGTACTGTCAACTTCTAGAGGGCCATAAACTCCCATAAAAACCTAATCTCCTCCCATATTCCTTTTCTTTTGATGTGATATTGTCCCAGTTGAGAATTCACGTGCTATGGCAATCAGTTTTAAAAAATGCAAGATTTCAAAAAAATTGTATTGTTGATTGTGTATATGTATCATCACTCTTATGAAATTCGTAATTGCTTGGCTAGTTCTGGTCAGACACTCATAGCCAATTCACAATGTGAATATTCTTCATTTCATATTTTTAAATAATTGTTATACAATTAGCAGTTTTCCCAATTCTGGGACATGCGATATGTGTCTTACATCTATAATTACTACTGTTCTTTACTGGAATATATTCCTATTACTCTGGGAACATAAGAATTCATAGAACAGTACACCTATCAAAGTCAGGTTTTCATGTACGAAAACACAGAAAATTATTATTGTTTCTTTTATCAAAGTAAAAACCTGCACAATTAATGGGATTATTTCCTCCTAAGCTTATTTGTGAGTGCAAACATGTCCTTATTTTGGGATTTGAAATGTAGGAGATTAAATGCAATTATGTACAAGTTCATAAATTCCTTGACAATTAATATGATTTTATGTGCATTTATGAGCTAATAGAGACGATATGATATGATCTAGAGAAAATAAGCCCAAGATAAAGAAGGACATATTGCCCTGGCAGGTGTGGCTCAGTGGGTTGAGCACCGGACTGGGAACCAAAGGGTCGCCAGTTTGATTCCTGGTCAGGGCACATGCCTGGGTTGCTGGCCAGGTCCTCTGTTGGAGGTGTGCAACCAATCAGTGTTTCTCTCCCACACTGATGTTTGCTCCCTATTTCTCCCTTCTTTCTCCACTCTCTCTTAAAACAAAAGAACATATAATTAATACTTACTTTTCAAGTGCAGCTTTTTAGAGATGCGCAGTGTCTTTCTCCTCTCCTGTGCTATGAGTTTCTTGTAATAACAATCAAGACTTCATTTTTTACATTCCCAGAAACCAAAGATATATTCATATGAGTTTCTGTCATGCCCAGCCCTCTGTCTGTCTCTTTACAGCCTACATCCCCCTTAGTTTGCAGTAGAAGGAAATGGTATAGTGGTATAGTTGTAAATAAATAATAGGTAAGTTTTACTTGAAACATTACTATTTCATTAATGAAAATGTATATGATCATAAGTTGTATGTAAGTTAAATGTCTTATACCTTGGGTTCAATTCATATTTAATATTTATATCTGGTGCTTAATAAGACAAACAACAGATAGTCCCTTTGTGTGTTTATGACCAAATATATACATGACAAGCACTAAAGAGCAAAGGATTTATCTATTCCTAAGAATTTTGAAATTTGAAATAAAGTTTGTAATATACAATATTTGAAAAATCTTGTAATAAAATAAGTAAAACAACTTAATAGAAACATGAGCAAATCTGATAAAGATACAGTTCAAAGACAACAAATACATATGACATTTGAGTCTTAAAATGCATTGAGATTCACATCATTAATACCAGAGTATTTAAAATACTAATTATTGCTGTTCAAACAATAATTTTGCTTCCATCCTATTGGCAAAACTTACAGCCAATTAGCTGATTCTACCTTAACCTGTTGTTGTGTTGGAAACCGGCTCTATCAAATGTTGCTGATGCACGTGTAGTCAGTGTAGCCAAAGAAAGATGTGTGGTCACATTGGGTGCACCTGTCAAAATTTAAATGCATATGCCTTTGATTCCAGACAATATCCATGTGCAGATCTATCCTGTAGACAAACCTGAATATACATTTAATGGTGTTAGTTGCAACATTGTTTGTAATACAAAAAATGGAAGAAAATATGTTTTAATTATGATGTAGAATGCTATACCATGGTTAAAATGAGTGAAATGTATACATACACACACACACGAATATGAAAGACAATCATAAGAAATTTTGTTTTAAAAAAATAGTTACCTAACAGCATGTATAATTTTACTTATTTTTTAAAACTTATGAACAAAAAATACACACAGAAACCTAAACATGTAGAAAAACATTCAGAAGGATATATATATTTATATATATATATTTATAAATATATAAATATACATATATATAAATATATGTATATTTATATAAAATTTTAATTCTTACTTTATGGAGAAAGAAAGGATTTGATATTGTAAAAATTGAGATATTATTTCTTTCTATATGCCTATAGGCATTCCAACACTTCTCAGGAACTATTATGATTACAATTATAAAAATATTTTTGAAGTGAAATTAAAATATGTTACATGAGATGACACATTGTTAACTAACACACAATATACAAGGCTTGTCCAGAATGTATCTAGCCATGTAATATGAAAAATAGAGATGTTTACTGAAGAAGATACAAGACACATTGTACATAGGACAATGACACCTCAGCCCCTTCAAAGTAGGCACCGGGG
Organism: Desmodus rotundus; assembly: GCF_022682495.2. Taxonomy (NCBI): domain Eukaryota; kingdom Metazoa; phylum Chordata; class Mammalia; order Chiroptera; family Phyllostomidae; genus Desmodus; species Desmodus rotundus. Next base: position 67,175,947 of record NC_071399.1, on the reverse strand, counting down.
GACCTCACACAGTTCTCCAATTGCCATTAGCTGCCCTCTCGTATTTTACTGAATCTCATCAACAATCTGAAATCTCTTCGTTTTCAAAGATGATTTTAGCTTTGGGAAAAGCCAGAAGTCACAAGGTGCCAAATCTGGGCTGTAGCAGGGCTGAGTCACCTGGGAGATTTGACATTTTGCCAAAAAAACGCTGCATGAGACGTGATGCATGAGCTGGCACATTGTCATGATGAAGCAACCAATCACCAGTTGCCCATAGCTGCAGCCTTCTGAATCATCTAATAGTTTCCACAGAGGAATGTTAAGCTTAACATAAGATTTGATGCAGATTTGTTGCTCTTCTCAGTCATTTTGAATGCGATGGCCACACAGTACACATGCTTATTCAATGGCGTTTACCATCTCCCTGACAAGTACACTGAAGTTGCCATTGTTCACGCATGTGCATTCCAGTCCACTCTCCTTTGCTGCCAATTTACATCAGTGTTGAGCAAACCATTCTCATTATATTAACAATGGCTACACTTTTTCTGGGCTAGGCTGACCTCAATTTTATATGTATATATATATTTCAAATCATCAGGTGTATACTTTCAACTTATTCAATGTTATATATCAATTATAATTCAATAAACCTGGGGAAAAAGTAAATTACTCTTTCATTTTATCAATATATTATTTTGGCATATTTTTTGTGACCATTGAACAGTGTATTTCTTCCTAAAGCCTAAATATTAACACTAGGCATTTGAAGATATTTATAATGATAACACACTAATTCAAGACATCTATGGAAATAGGGGAATTTCCTTAATGAGATTTCAAAAATTGTGTGTTCTTCTGTAATGATGGATTTAATTAATCTTATGTAAAATTTCAATTACTAATTGAACAGTTTTGTTTAATTAAACCCTTAACTACTCTTATACCTATTGTCCAATATGTATTTTAAAATTAACCCTGAAACATCACTGATTCATGATATTAATTTTAGTATTTTAAAATGTTAATTGATGGCTTAAATACATATATGTTTATTATATTGTTTTGATATCAATTAAATGTATTATGTTTGTTCCTACTTCTAAAAGTTAAAATATAAAAAAAATATGTTCAGGTTTTAAGGAGCAGATATATGAAGGTATATTTTGTCTGTGTGTGTGTGTGTGTGTGAAAGAGAGAATGAATACTAAATATTTTCTGGTTTTAGCTATTATTTTTTAAACAATTTTTAAACAATTTAAACAATTTAAACAGTTTTTAAACAATTTAAACTGATTTATATTTTATCAACTGATAATAAATAGGTTTTAAAATTATAATTTTGCTTCTAGAAATAATTAGAATACACATAGAAATATTGGGGAAAATTTATCCAAATAAAATTTAAACAATTTAATGAGAAATCAAATGTTTTATATATTTTTGTCTCAGATAACCCAAACAACACATATGTTTTAAAAATCAAGTATCTGTACTAAACTTATATTTATGCTATTTTGTGTGGGATTTGAGATATAATTCTAGCCAAACTAAATTGTAGGAATAAATTTAATTTATCTTAAGTGAAATTGAACATTGTAGTCAAAGATATTTTTTCAAAATAGACTAGATTTACCCTATCTCAGCAAGCATTTTAACATTCTTTTACTTTCTGTTTACATGTCTCTGATGTCTTCTTCTTCTTTAATGCACATTAAAGAAAAACACCTCCCTGACTGGCTTCAGAACAAGAAATGTGAGTGTTGTGGCTCTGCCAGGGTTTTATTTGTAATACCCTCATACTGTCTCTGATGTGCTTACAGTGTTAACAACTCGCAGTAAAACAAGCCTGTAGCTCACAGGCCTAAAATTCATTCCCTTGAAACTCACCTGCTGATGACTCAGCTTCAAATAATGTAATTTTCAGGGTTATTTAATTTCCTATATTAAACATTTTACATTAGATCTATCTTTTAATCAGATCATACGCCATGTCATAACTATGGATGATAACCAATATGTGCTTCGATATTGATTGTTCAGGGCTCAAAGCATATTTTCTCATGAAACAGTAGTTTGGTTTCAGAATACTGGGCAAACAAAACCTCATAAAATGACTAAAAAGAATTTATTCTGCTCTTAGATCCAGTCCTTTTCACCTGTTAGCTGTTTCTGTTTGAGGAAATTACTAAAGTTTTCTGGTCTGAGTTACAAAAATAAGTTCATGTATTGCATTGATTATTTCTAGGATTACTAATGCATAAGGCACTTGATGTACTTCCCTGAAGGTTTTATAGCTATACTTTCTGCTCTAAATCTCTTCTTAAATGCAAACTTTAGTAAAAATCTACTATGGAAATAGCATGCAAAAAATTCCCTGACTTTGTGAATTTCATATTTTAGGAATATTCTTTATTTGGAAGCAAAATGAAATATCTTCCAGAGATATAACATGTAGTAAAAAAAAAAAAAAAGGAAAGGAAAAAGAAAATTCCATGTCTTCATAGAACCTTATAGTTCAGGGATAATCATCCTTGAATGGATTATTTACTATGGACTTATGTATATGTCATTACCAAAAAGTGGGGTATAATAAAGATGGTGCAGAAAAGGACTCTAAAATTTAAAATTCAAATGCAATTTGACTGCCAAGCATTTTTAGAGCCAATATGAGATTTATCACTGAAACAAACGTGTTTTTATTCCACTTTCAAATATGGTACTAATTTCAAAATCATCATCATCATCATCATCATCTATAAAGCTGAAATTTACTTGAAAATAATATGGTAACATTTGAAACAGAGAGCAAACATAGAGAAGAATACCTTCTGTAAAACCAAATAACAAATCTGGTAACAAGTGTGATGCTTGCTTATTTTGGTTAAAAATGCTTGAGACAGTAATTACATTGTATTTGTTGTTTCAGCTTGGTCAACTCATACAAAATAAGTTTTATTATCGATGCTTATTGTTACCTTTCCCCTCCCACAATCACTTTGTGCTCTGATTAGGCACAAAGAGATTGATTGAATAAAAATAGGTGTTAGTAAGAGTGATATTTGAAACTCTTGAAGGAGATCAAGTCTTTTAACAGGGTAAATGATCTGTGGCAGTATCTATAGATCGTTGTTATTTTGACTACAGCATTCTCAGGCTCTTTAGAATGACATAAGGAGTACACCCCAAGGTTGTGTTATGATATACAAAGTTCCACTAAAATCCATCCGTTTGAAGCTGAAATAGTGTAAATTTGTAAGATTCTTGTTCTCATTCTGAATTGAATACATTTCAAGTACTGTTTCCTCTAATTATCAGGGTGGTGTGTTTTTCAATTTAGTTGTCTTTTTTCTTTTTATGCTTATTCTGGAAATTAGAGCTTGACATATTGTTTATTATGCTAACAAATTATCATTAACAATAAAGTGTTTTTGGCAGCCTAATAGTCATTTTAAGTTTCCCTTACAATCAATAAGATGAGAGGAGTAACTCTGAATCACCAGTAAACTTTTTTTACTTTACAACACGAAATACTCACAATGAATGTATAAACAGATTCAGGTTTGGGTAATGAAAAAAAAAAAAGGAAACATTTCCTTGTTTTTTTATAGGTGATTTTCCTTTTCAGATTCTTATTAGCATTACTTAAATCTTGCACATACTAGATATTCAATAATTTTTTTGATAAAGACAAGGGATATTAAAATGTCAAAAAGATTATAGGCCCAACTCTTTTCTAATTTAAAAAAGAAGGAAAAAAGAAACTTGAAGCAGATATCTTTATGCTAAAATAAGAATCTCGAAAAAAATGATCCCTTAGATGTTATAGAAAAGGTTTCAATCTCAGTATGTTATATTCTATCAATCTTTATACATTATAGAATTGTAAGTTGAAATAATGCCATTAATTTTGTTAGAATTTATATTTGTTCATGTTTTTTAATAAAAATAAGTTATTAAAATTTGGCTTGAGTTTGATAGAGGAATGGGAAAACTTTTTTGTACTGGAAAAAAAATGTTTCAAATATAGTGACTGGAGTTTGTTTGCATGGGGGAAGGTAAAGCGGAATAACTAAAAGTGGGTTTTCTGTGGGTCAGTTTGGGAGTGTGTTTGACTTTCTCTAGGTGGTACTGAGTTGGTAGTAGGAAAAAGTAGGAAAAGTGGAACTCACTGGCTGTTCTGGTCTGGTTGCTGCAGGAGCTGTGTGTGGCTAGAGCTCCAATGTCCGTGTGTACATTCAGTCCCTCAGAGCACATGGGTATGTGCAGAGTCAATTTTAGACCAGTTTGTCTCTGACCGTCTTGGCCCATGTGATTGTCAGTGAACTGGAGTTTAAAAAATAAACATAGATATTTTCTGAAGAACATTATGTTTTTGCTGGATTGGCTAATTACTTTGAGAGTCATGGTATATTGTACAAGTTGCAGTTTATTTTTCAATTCTCAGTTCCCTCCTCACAGTTTAGCAGACAGCAGGTCAGGTTTTCACTTACCACAAACTACAAATAAGATAGAGCCATCTGGATATTTCAAAAGCATCTCAAAATAAATAGCTAAATTCTTTGCATCTCTACTAGAACAATTTTTTTTTTTTACTTATGTTTAATTGCTAAGTTCTGAATGCTCCCATCTCTTGATTTTTCTCTGTACTGAGTCTAGGTTTTAACTCTCTCTTTCATGGACGATTGTAAAAAACCCCCGACTAGTGTATCTGATTCTGAAACCGGAAAAGTCAGTGTCAGTGCTGCCTGTCACTACCAGAACCAATAAGTAGAGACAAGGATTGAATCTTTATGGGTACTTTATTCAGATTCTGGGGATCTTAGCATCTCCTCTTAACCTTTTTATAGGGGGAAGGATAGGGTAGGCAAGGTATTTTGGAAAAGGTTAATCAGATAAGAGTTGTAATCTGGTAATTTTCCTAGTATTTCTTTTTTTTATTATTAAACATTTTTTTTATTGCTGTTCAATTACAGTTGTCTGCATTTTCTCCCCTCCCCCCACCCCACCCCAGACAAACCCACCTCCCTCCCCCACCTCCACCTTCCCCCTTGGTTTTGTCCCTGTGTCCTTTATAGTAGTTCCTGAAAACCCCTCTCCTCACTATCCCCTCCTAGTATTTCTTTATTTGCTGATGAACAATTCTTTATCTTAGTCACTGATGTTCCCTCCCTGGAACACAGTGGCTCAGATACTATCTCAATCCCTTGCAGACTCTCTGCTGAACAAAAATTGAATTACCTATCAACCTCCTGGAGTGAAATAGGTCATGCATTCCAGTCCCTGGAATAACAGCTTTCCATCTCCATTAATCTCCTAAACTTATCAACTATAACTGAAGGTAAACTCTTTAACTCTTGAGTTTCCCTATCAATTACAATCTTTCCTCACTCCAATCCATCAACCTCCAAGCTATTAAACTTCTATTTCTAAAGCATAGAATTTGCTTTAAAATACATAGTAAATTCTGTAGTCAATACACAATAAATTCTAAACATAGAATAACAAACTCTTTATATCCTGGTTCAGCCCATTTTCCCACAGCTTCTACCATTCCATAGCTCTAAAGACCTGAATATTTTCTGCATCTGATGAATGCTTTTACAAAATTGTTTATTTGTTTCTTTTCTTCCCTTTTCTGGTCTGAAATTTTTGTTTCCTTCTAAACCCTTGTCTTGCACTTGGAGTTCAGGGAGAGGGAAGAAAATTCATGGAGCCAAGGGATGCCTAACCTGCCTTTATTCAAGGGTGGGGTGATCCTGGTATGCCTCACGCTGTGTGTCACACCTCAAGAAGTCCCAACTCTCTTGTAGGCTAAATGCACACAAAGCTGGCACGGTGCCAAGATATTATATATCAAAGCATGATTCTGTGCATGTGGGACCATTCTCAAGGCTGTGGGAATACTGTTTATCTTACTTCCCCAGACACCTGGGTAAAGGAGCCTGACTAACTCTATTTCCCCTACACCTTCAAGGTACAGACTACCACAATGTCTTCAGTAAGTCTTCTCAGACAAAATCAGTTGCTTCTTCCTGTGTCCCTATGGCACTGTATCTCAGTGTTCCTGAAGTATACTTATCACATGGTAATAACTGGGGCCACACTGTATTAGGTGCCCCATTTTTCTGTTATCCCCATTGTGCAGATGAGTTTTAGTCTTAGCAAGGCAGTAACTTGTGAACCATCTTAAACAATTAAGTTTCCATATATAAGTGTGCTGTTAACTACCTTCAAAACCTGTCACATTTACTAGTATGTTCCCCTTGATCTCCCTGTGTTATAATTACAGGCTTAAGCATGTTTCTTTCTCTCATTGTATCCGCACCCACAAGGCAGGAGTCAGGTGTCACTCATTTTCGAATTCCCTGTATAATGCAGTGCCCCTCTTATACATAATGCAGGACAAACATTGAATGAGTGTGAAAAAACCTTCTAAATGTTTAATGATGTTTCAGAAATATTTTTAGATGGTAAAATTTTACATCAAATACTTGCCCAAGTAGGTTAAAATTTTCCTAGCATCACATATATCCAGGATAGAAAAGGTAAAATTTATAAAATATTAATTTGAATTTCAGTTTTTTGATTAAAAAATTTGAAGTGAATCAATTTCTTGAATTAATTTTTTACCTTTTTCTCCATAATTTAAAAAATGTGGATATGTCAGAACTATATACTATTTTTATATATTATATTATTTAATGTATACTATTTACATAAATACCAAATGTATAAAATATTATTGGTTGATCATTTTGGAGATATAATGCAATAATTGTTTTGTGGATGTAAAAGGGTGGTTATGGAAAGTAACCTTATGAGATTACTGATCATAAATTTCTAACTATAATCTTCCTTAAATTCCCTCTTCAATTTCAAATACATAAAAAAAGCTGCCTGGTTTATAAGTGAGTCAGAGAAAGACAAGTAGCATATGACTTCACTCATATATGAAATCTAATGAACAAAGTAAATTAACAAGCAAAATAGAGGCAGACACACAGAGAGCAGGATGACAGCTCTGGAGTGGGGTCGAAGGATTGAGCAAAAAAGAAAAAGGACTTTTGGACACAGATAACAGTATGGTGATTGCAGTGGGGGAGGAGAGTGGATGGAGATAGAAGAGGGTATATGGAGGATAAATGGTAATGAATAAAAATACAATAAAAAATGAAAAGAAAAGCTACAAAACTTATTCTTGGGAGCATTTGAGATCTTGCTTCCCAGCATATGATGTTTGTTTGACTCAAATACACTTATAAAAATTCTCTACAGGTTTAGACATTTCTTACAAAGCAGTAACTGACAAACATTGATGTAAGAAATGTTCGGAACTGTTAGAGTTTTTATTTGAGCCAAACTGATGACAAGGTGGGGAAGCAAGATCTCAAATGCTCCCAAGAATAACAATTTTGCAGCTTCTTTTATGCATTTGAAATTGAGGAGACTTAAGGAAGACTGGAGAAAGCAAGGCAGGGATTGAATTACAAAATAGTTAACAAGATTAAGTGCTCTCGAGAAAATTAATCCCCCCTTCAAGGGGTATTACTTCTGGTTTTTCAAAGGTGTATTAACCTAGATGCACAAGAATGAACAGGGTTTGCTTAAAACCTTTTCACCAAAGAAGTGATAGGCCTGGGGCAGGACTACTCACCAGGACCTGCCCACTTAGGAATTTATGATCAGTAACCCTGTGAGGTTACTTTCCATAGAATCCCTTTTTTTCTGTCTACAGTTTTAACCCATTTCAAGAAACTTGGAGTAGAGCATATCTAAGGGGGAAAATGTTTTGGAACAAATCGATACGGAAATGACATAGCTGAAAAGAAGAAGCATAAGAACTGATAGTTATCTCCTTGAGTCACAATTTCTTTGCTAACGTGTTGCTAATCAAAAAACTAACCTGAGCTTATAAAGAGAGGCTTTATTTGAAAGTGCAATCGGAAAAGCCGGCATTTGTGCCACCTGTCACCTACCAGACACAGCAAGCAGAGACAGGGACTGAATCTTTCTGGACGCTTTATTCAGTTGGTCAGAAATCTGAGAAGGTAGATTTATACCCTAACAGATCATCTTAAATTACATTTTAGACCAACCCTTTTTATACGGAGAAGAAAAGTATGGGTAAGGGGTCTGGAATTCAGGGAAAAAGTTAATCAAATAAACTGCTGCAGCATTCTTTCCCGTGTGTCCTGGGCGTGGTCTTTATCTGCGCCCTGGGCGGTGGGTGGACTTCTCACTCTGGAGCACAATGGCTCAGATACCAGCTTGACTGCTTGCAGTCCTCCTGGGGCATAAAGATAGAACAGTTTAGGGTCTCCTGGAGTCAGGGTGGGACCTACCTTCAGTTCCTGGAACAATAGCTTTTTCCTCACATTGATTGCTATGCTTATTAGCTATTGCCTGAAACCAAAAGTTTTGCAACATTTGAATCCCCCATCAGAAGGATTATTGGGAGAGGGGAAAAGAGCTTATTGCAATGGGGGAAGGAAGGCAGAGTATTGAAATACAATGGTCTTAACCTTGGCTGTTTTCCAGGATGGCAGGGCTCAGTAAAACTCGGCCTTCTCAGGGTGTTCTTACCTCACAGCTTGTGCTGTGTTATGTGTTCACCCAAGTTGCCCTGACTGAGGAAGGACACTAGAGTCAGGCATAAACCCAGCTGTCTCATATACCCACAGCCCAAACTCACTGGTATCTGGAAAACAGACTTTAGAGAGGTAATGTGAAATAACGCTTTATAGTGAAGAATCATTACTATACCTGAGACTATTTCCATTGGTCCCTCCTGGTCTACTTTCCAATATACTGCTGTACTTACTCTAAAAAACAAAAACTCAGCTGCCACAGGGCTGTCAGACTTCTTGTCCTAAGTTCACCTTTAAAATGGTAGTTCATTCATTTCACTAGAGATGGTATATATTCCATGTGGAAAACTAGGGAAGTACATCAAATTAAAATATGTGAAAATTACCAAAAATCTTATTACCAATAAACAGCTATGTGAGTGTATCACATATATGTGATATTTATATACTTGATGTAATGCTGTGTTTAAAGTTTTGTGTCCTGCTATTTGTCTCTCATGTATTATGTATATGATAAAGTTATTATAAACATAGTTTTAATTTTTGTATACTTTTCTATTTTATATAATAATTCCATATGTGGTTATACCATATTTAATGGCAATAAATATGTCAATGTATTTAGGATATTTGATTTTTTTTATTTCCTAATTTCCTAGTAAAGTAATAATAATAAAAATCAGTGCATAAATATTTGGTTGAATCAGATTATCTCTTAAAGTTATTTTCATGTAGTTATAACAACTACACGCTAAAATATTTCTTTCTGACTTGCCTTCCAAAAAAAGAAGCATTCGAGTATTATTTCAGTACATTTTAATATATTCAAATTTTCTCAATCAAATTTTTAAAATTGAATGCTAAAGTAATATTTCAATATTTACTCTAAATTTCCTTATAATGTTATAAACTTTGTGTTACAACCCTTCAAGGCAGGTCCATGGTATTTGTGCAGATGGAACAATATTCACGGAGCCCTTGGGATGTCTGGCATGCTTTTATTCATGGGTCAGCGAGCCATGGACACTGCAGGCTGCATGTCTATCTGCATGTCTCAGGTCATGGCCCTTGCTCCCCAGAGTGGCACCCATCCTGGCACCTGTCCCCTTGTGTGTCTCTCATCATCATCTCCCCCAGCAGGGAGTCCCCACCTGTTTAAGTACCAGAGGGGAACAAAGCCAGCAAGATGCCAGAAATTCTATAACATAACAGAATTCTGCACATTCGAGCCCGCTTCATGTTATGGAGCACGTTATGGGACCCAGGCTCAAGGCTATGAGAACACTGGTTATCAGGCCCCTCCAAGGCTATAGGAACACTGCTCCTCTTAGCTACCCAGACATCTGGGCGAGGAAGCCAGACTGCCTCCACTTACCCTACAAACATACTAATATCTTATTATTTAATTTGCATTTAATGATGATGTTCAACATATAATTTTCATTCTCTTGGAATTTTAGTCCTCCTTATTTATAGAAAATTTATATTTATTTAAAAAATATATGAGCTTTCCACATTTTTTGTACATCTAGGTCTATTCTTTGATTTAGCCCTTCAAAAAAATTAAAAATTAGAAAAAACATTTAGCCCTTCATGAACTCTTAACATTTATAACCCTTAAAAAAATTCTCTATTTCCTCTCTTTAGTTAAATCTTTCTCTAGTACCCAAACCTCCATTCTGTTGTTCATATGTTAAAAGGTCAGAAAGAGGGGTTCAAAATCTGCTGGCTTTCTAGGGCTCAGTTTTAAAACACTGTTCTTTCAATAATGACACCATTAGTTTGTAATTCTTACTTATCATCCTTATAATCTATGAAAATCCAGGTTCTTACATCTTTTCTTTTTGTTTTTCGTATATCTTTTCAACTGCTTGATAGAACCTTGCTCTTAGCATTTGAGTTTCTGAGAATAATTTTGCTTTACCTTCTGAAATAAATTGAAATGTCAGTTACCAAATAATACCTCTATAAGTTTCTTTAATCCAGAGTAAATGCCTTTACTCTGTTTTCATATCTTATGAAAATGCTTATCTTCTGAGCTCTTGTGCTTAGAACAATGTGTGTCATAGAATAGTTATTAATCTTTTAGGAATAGATTAATATATCAAGCATATTATAACCTGTTGTGTTCTTTGTAATTGTGTGTTTATATCAAAAACAACATATTCACAATCCTTTTAAATTTTAGATCATGAGTTTATTAAACATAAAGGCCAGGGTTTTTTTTTCATACAATGCATGTAATAAATGTTTCTACCTACCATGAGGACAGACATACATGTAATCAACCTGTGACACAGGTAAGCTAATGTTGGAATTAGTCACTCAAGGTTAGCAGAAATTCACACAAGAAGTATTAACAAATCCACACAGAACATCTGAAACTATAGTTAAGGAGGGGGAAAGTCATCATCTTTGGTTTAAAGCTACATTTCTTTAGTTGACTCTTGGTTAGCAATTAATAGTATATTGGAACAAAAGGCTAATAAGTAACATTGTAATGTTATCCTATTTTCAGCCTAGTTTCATAGAGTATTTTCAAATTCTCCACTGCTTTTTGAAGTAGCTACCATGAGTCCACTGGCACTCTACCGACTGAATTTAAGGGGCCTTTTATCAGAAAATGTGTGTAGCTTCAGACATGGGCATACAAACATTTGGACTCTTTGAAGATATGATTTAGATAGTTTTCTACCAAATTATATTAACTACAGGAAACATAGTTAACAATAAAGCTAATAAATGACACATACTTGATCAAAGATAAACTGTGTAAACAAATTTCCTGTTATAAAAATAGTCACAGGGATGTAAAGTACTGCATAGGGGGTATAGTCAGTAATATTGTAATGACTACGTAAGATTCCAGATGGGTAGCAGATTCATTGGTGTTACCACTTTATAAGGCATATAAATGTCTATTTATATGTTGTACACCTGAAACTAACACAATATTGTATGTGAACTACAATTGAAAATTAAGAAAAGGTAAACAGCATAAAATAGTATTCAAAATTAATCCAGATAATTGCTTAATGAATATTCTGAATATTTAAAATGATGCATTGCATTTTGTCTCCATTGTCTACAATGAATCATAATATTAAGGTAAGACATGTGTGCACTCTAGTTGGTACCGTATTTTGCTATTCTTGAGGTATATTTTGTAATGAAATGCTACAGAGCAGTTGAGTATAATTTTTTCCATAATGGGAATAGCAAAACATCTTCCCTGTTAGCCAATAACAAACAATATTCATATCAAAATGAACCTATTAAAGAAAAAAGTGTAGCTTCTTTTACATACTTTTATAGCAGTTTGATCATATTTTGGCATAAACAACCCTGAAATAAATCTAGTATATGTCTCAACGGAAAGTGTTAAAGCTGAATAAAAAATTGCACGAATCCAGTTTTATCATGCACAATTTTTAAAACGATGCTCAAAATTATACAGAACTATGCTGCTTAGGCATTTCTTTAATGAATTGGAGTGAATGATAGTGCTTTCTTATAAACAAACAGGCACATAGAAACAGTAAAATCGAAAGGAGGATTCAGAGAATTGCATTATGCTAATCCCAAGAAAGTCATTCTTGTGATGTAGTACAAGAACAGTCTATATCCCATTCACTTCAAATATGAAAATACACTGCAGAGGCCATTCAGAAGTTACTGTTACTTCAGAGTATATTCAGCAAATCAATGTAATATGCATTCGCTCTTCTGGCAATGTGGGCTGTCAGAGTTCCTAAACTCCACCAATTCATCTAGAAGAGACAACAATTTGAGGTGTGTGTGTTTTTTTTTTTTAATAAACGTTAAATTGTGAACTCAGAGTTATAGTCTCATGCATAGGATATTAAACAGAGAAGAATGCATAGATACATTTATTAAAATTTTATATAGCTTTGTTATTGAACTTACTTTTAGGTTTTTTTTTTTAATTTTAAAAAGAAACACTCCAAATATTTCAATGCCTTTTCTTTAAAGATTTTATTTATTTATTTATTTTAGAGAGAGGGGAAAGGAAGAAGAAAGAGAGAGAGAGAGAGAAACATCAATGTATGGTTGCCTCTCACATGCCCCCCACCGGGGACCTGGCCCACAACCCAGGCATGTGCCCTGACCAGGAATCTAACTGGAGACTCTTTGGTTCACAGCCTGCACGCAATTCACTGAGCTACACCAGCCAAGACTCAACTTACTTTTAAATATCAGTGTTACATGCTATATTTAATGGAAAATACAACACAGAAATAGCTTAATAAATATTAATTTTATTAAAGGGAATGTGTTACCAATTAATGAAGTTTTCCTTTGATAAATTTTATAATGTCTGATTTTAAATATATTACTATGTATTTTATGGGACCACCAAGATAATTTTAAGGTATAACATGTCTTAAGTAGGTGAATGTTTTAATTATTTGATAATTGAAGTTTGATTCCTCACTCAATATAATGCTAAATATAAAATTTTGTTATAATTAACATGGGTTATCTACATAGATGCATGCTGATCTAAAATAGTAAAAATACTCAAGTCCTGTTGGTTGTAGCAGAAAGACATGTGTTTAATCAAAAAAAAAAATTTTTTTAACGAGGATTTTATAGCCAAATACACTTAGAGTATTATGTGAGGTCAAGTGCCAGACTGTCTTCAATCAGCTTTATACTTTAATAATTTATTTTGTAAATACCTTTTAGAATCACATTAGAAATTAAGCTCAAACCATTTTATTGAGAGTCAAATATTCTAATCATTTGGATAGGAAAAATCTTTTAAAACTTACTTTCCTAGAATTCTATTTTTTCCCTGAATTGGTATTATGAAATGAGATCTATTGGTTAAGGTGATGTTTTTCATATAGAATGCTGAATGTGAATATATTCTATAGAACTAATGGGTTAACAAGGTAAAGGGATTAAGAAAAAACTAACTTATAAACACACATACACAAAAACACACAAATTAATATATTCTAAAGAACCAGAATCCTGTATGTAAACTCTATTCTATCTAATCCTAAATATGTGATCTTGAAAAATTTTAAAAAGCCTTGGCCCTGGCTTAAGTGGCTCAGTGACTTGAGAGTCAGCTTAAAAACCAAAGGGTCACTGGTTCGATTCCCATTCAGGGCACATGCCTGGGTTGTGGGCCAGGTCCCCAGTTGGAGGTGCACAAGAAGCAACCACACATTGATGTTTCTCTCCCTCTCCTTCTCCCTCCCTTCCCCTTTGTCTAAAAATAAATAAATAATCTTTATAAAAATTAAAAAAATTACACTATATCAATATATTCCAGAAATATATTGAAATCCAGAGTAATTCCTTGAAATCCAGAGTAATAATAGAAACTTTTTAATAGGATTTTTTAATGTATAACTTTCAAAAGGTTAAAAAAGCATAACTGAATCTCATACTCACCAATACAAAATAAACATTTGTCAAAGTTGATATTTAACTCACTATTTAATAATGGAAGCAGCAACATGTTATGAAAGTCTAGAGGGCATTTAAGTATGTATATGGAAATAGAGATAGAGATAGATATTAAATCTGATAAATTAGTGGGTAAAATGCAAAACTGACTAATGTTTAAAACCCATAAAGCATAATATTTAGGATTTTGTGCTCTACTCAATGGATATTATTTACTTCTCTCTAAGGCAAAAGTCAACAATTCTCCCTCTGCCTCTAGAGGGTTGAAAATCAGTAAATAAATCCAGCACTGCATTAAAAGACTATCCACTCATCTCTTTTACTGATGTCCAAGTTGTGGGTACTTTTATTACAACAGTTTCTCCCGTTGTGATCAGAATCTCCAAAGATTATTCTTGATCACAACACAAACTGTTCTTGTTAGATCTGGCCTGGTTATTTGTATAGATTACATGGGAGTGTTACTTAACTCAATAAGCCTTCTTGAATTTGTTCTGTAAATCAGACTTGAACAGTTTGGGCAACCAATAATGTCAAATCATTAACCTCTGTGCATAAAGTTTCAAAGGTATCATTGATTGACTCTGAAAATTATATGATTCATTCTTCATTTCTGAGGTTGAGGAGCCAAGCCCAAGACACATTGTCCATCAGATCTTAACTGTTAATCTATATATTTGGGTAAATTTCTCTTAAATTGAGATGCTTTATGATTTGTTAAGGTCCCTAGATTACTAGTGATCATTTTTTTAGTAAAAAAAAAAAACAATCTTTGAATTCTAAAACTGAGAGACTAAAACTTTATAATCCAGATAGTCAGATTTCTTGGTAAGATATTATAGAATTTTGCTCCAAATATTATTTATCCCTATTCCTTAATATGAGTTTGTCACACCTGATTGAATGCATTTTTTTTCAAGTGTAATACTCCAAGGTTAGCCTTGATTGCACTATTGACTCGATCCAATTATACCCTGGTGACACAGAGGACAGAGTCACGCTGCATCTGTTCAAGTAATTGATTACCGTTGTAAGTGAGAAAACAAATACGACCTCACCTTTAACTGGGACATAATCAAGAGAAAAGCAAACAAAATGTAACCAGAAACATTGAAATTAAGAACAATCTAACAATAGCCAGAGGGGAAGGGGGAGGGGACAGTGGGGAGAGGGGTTTTCACGAACTACTATAAAGGACACATGGACAAAACCAAGGCAGAGGGTGGAAGCAAGGGAGGGAGGTGGGTTTGGATGGGGTGTGGGGGAGGGAGGGAAAATGCAGACAACTGTAACTGAACAACAATAAAATAATTTTAAAAAAAGAAAACAACAGAAATACTTGTGTTTGGTTTTTGAGGGGATAGTGGGAATCAGATATAAATTCAGAATGGCTCATTTCATCTTTAAAGAACATAATCTTCTAAACTGTGGATTAGAGATATCTTAAAAATAAAAAAGAGCATTTTCATATATCATGCAAAATAGAACATTAAAAATACTGCCCATAGTATTTTGTGGGGTTCACTTCTGAACAAAACAGAAAATGAGGGCCTGGATTTACCCTCCCACATGAAACACTCTTTCGAGTGTTGTCTGTATTTTTATCCAAACAACGTATTTTCAAAACTGGTTTTAGAATTTGGTCAATTGTCAGCTCAAGACATTGATCCTGGATCAAGGAAAACCAAATAGAACCCTATGAATGTTCTAGGTACGCCTAACGCAAGCAACTCTCCAGGACGTGGAGGCTCAACTGTAGACGGAGAGGTCAGAGTGATGTGATTACTTGGTGCAAGGAACTAACAACATTAACAAGGAACAAGTAGCATTTAGAGGCTGAGAGGTGCAAAGTAACAGAATTTCCCCCAGAGACCCCAGGAGGCAGGCTGCCCTGCTGACATCTTTACTTAAGTCACTGAGACCCAGTTTGGACTTCTGACATCCAGTATTGAAAAATAATCAATTTGGGGTGTTTTAAACCACTACATTTGTGCTAATTTGCTATTGCAGTAATAAAAAACTAATATAAATCTTATGGATCAAGGCATATAATGTTCACTCTCCTGTCATATCTTTTATAACTCGCTGTATTTCCTCAAGTTTGGTCTTCCATTATATTCTTTCATATTCTGAGACAACCTGTGTTTACACTTTAGGACAAAACTATTTATTCTACCCTAAAAAAAAAGTAAAATTATTTCCTTCACCTTGCATGCACGGTTCATTTTTCTGCCACTGTTGCTCTAACTGTACTCCAAACTACCTATATGAATATTTTTTAATCAAAGTATCTAACTTCTAATTCACAGAGAAAAGTGGGGGGGGGTTGTAGATAGCTCAGAATGTGTCACAATCAAATATTTTAGCTTAAAAATGTATTTTAACACAACTTTTTATAGACACACATAACTCCCTTATACCTTTTTTAAAATGGAAAAAATGGGCAGACTCATTAACATGACTAAAAGGGAAAAGCTCCTCTAGAATATAAAAATGAGATAAGAATATATGTAAACTGAAATATATGCTTCAAAATCAATGTTTTATTATTCAATTTTTCTAAGAAACTATTCAAATATCCAACATTTTTAGTAATTTTCTCAATTTAATAACCCAAAATTTTAAGTTACCTAAAGATCTTAGAAATAGTTTACACTGACAAATAAACTGGGTATATAAAAGCTTTTATTATAAACATTAAATTATTATAATTAATCTTTTCACTTGAAACAAACACAAATTTTTTGTAAGTGAATAAAATGTACATGTTATTAGCCTCAAGAAAAAAACCTGTAGCTATTAAGTATTTTTTAAAACACACAAAATTTTATGCTTACCTGGCAGAGGAGATACCACAATTGTGAAGGTGGTTTTCCCAGGGCGAGGCTCACCCATTGCATTCTGGGTGTGCTGGCAATTCTCAAAATTTCCCTAAATGTGAGAAACTCGAGTGCACAATTTGTGGTAGTGGGGGACTGTGTTCACGCTCTCCCCTGAATGAAAAAAAGAAGAAAAAAATGCCACACAAAATTATTATAACAGTCTTAAGATTTACCTTAACTATGAACATAGATTCTGAAAATGTTTCTAAGCTAGCAGTTCCTCTAAGGATTGCTTTTTTTTAAAAAAAAAAAAAAAAACCTCTGTATATTTAAAGTACTAAGATTTGGTTTCCCTATTCTATGAGAATTTGAGAATATTTTAGTTATTTAAACATTTATTAATATCTATAAATACATAAAATAAAGCTCCTTTCATTTAAGTAGGCAAGCAGTTCACACACAAAAAAGCAAATCTTTTCTCAAGTACAAACATGCAGAGTCCCAGACACACAGTCCATATTTTCAGTTCTACAATATTATCCACAGGTGATTTTGAAATGCAATAATTGTCTCCATCTCAAGGGCTAATTTCTTTCCTAGTGGATAAAAAACAGTTAATTGATCTGATCTCATAAATAGACAAACAAAAAGACCAACACACTGGATTCTTTGCCATCTTTTACTCAACTAAGCATTGTTCTAAATTGTTTGTCCTACAGAGTTCACCAAATGATGAGATCCTAAAACCAAACCCCAGTCATTGCTACCATCAATGGAATAAGTTATTAACAAGAGTGTGACTCAAAACAAAAACCAAAACAAACAAACAAGAAAAATCAGGGAACAGAGCAGGGCAAAGTGCTGTTTTTCTTTCTTCTTGAAATGTTCTGAAATTCTCTGTGGCTCTCTGGGAGCCAAGAAAGAAAGAAAGAGACAAATAAACGAATCTGCCTTCACTGAGCAGCCCCAGGAGGTGCAATCTGGGAAACCCTTCGTTCTCCTTGTGATTCTCAAAGTTCTTCAGCAAAAGCAACAGTTTGTCCTCTGGACTATCACTTCAGCATTTTTGTGGAGACAATGACCTTGGCAAGTAGTGTCTTCCTCAGTCCAGGTCAGGAAACAGATTTATTCTTTATCCTTGAGGATAAATAAGATAATACCTCTCTTCAGATCAAAGACTGGAAAGATTTTCTAGGAGCTACTATACAGTCCACAATTACCTAAAACTGTGTCTCCTCAGCTGATACGAACACGCTGTTGTGGAATTCAGCTGTCTCTGTCTCTGCACTGTCCCAAGGCCTTGGGGATGCGAGGAGCTAGGCGAACATGAAGTTGATGCCGCATGCATTGCTGTAATAAAGTCCTTTCGGCTGACCCAGGAATCTCCTATCTTCTCCTAGTGTCAATGAAACTAAGGCAAACTGAGTAACTTGTTACTTCGCAGGGTAACGTCACACTTCCACAATTCTTGACAGCAGCATTTTTTAACTACTCACTTTCTGAATCCTAAGTCTACTTGTGCATCTTCACAGATGTCAGCATAAGAAATGCGCAAACCTGTAGAGGAGTTTTATAAGAATTTATGTGAGCCTAAACGGATTCCAGTTGCCAGGAAGCAAGCTATAAAACGTTCTGAAGAATAATAGTTTTGTGGGGTTTTTATGCATTTGAAATTAAGGAGGGAACTTAAGGAAGATTACATGAGGGTGGGAAAAAGCAAGAAGGAGACTGAATTATAAGAATATGTGCTCTCTTAAGGAGTATAATTATCTGGCATTTCAAAGGTATGTTAACCTAGGAGCAGAAGGCCAGTGGACAGGGCTGGCTTTAAGTCCTGGCCGGGTAGCTCATTTGGTTAGTGCATCATCACAATACACCAACACTGCAGGTTCCAGCCCCGGTCAGACCACATGTAAAAAGCAACCCAATGAATGCATAAATGGGTGCAACAACAAATCCAGTGTTTCTCTCTCTCAAAAATCAGAAAAAAAAAAACCCATTAAAACCGTTCACTAAAAAAAAGTTATAGGTCTGAATTGTGACTATCCACCATGACCTGCCCAGTTAGGAATTTATAATTTATTACAGCACCACTTTTTTCTCCTCCCAGATGATCTCCAAAACTTATAAAGCATATGTTTCAAAAGTTTTTAAAAAACATAACTCTCCTACCAACATGGAATGAACATATGTCAAGGATATTCTTTAATTTATAAATGAACGGATAAGTTACTGTGACTACTTCAAACAGCATCTGAGAAGGTAGTTATAGAAAAGTAAAATTGCTTGGTTGGATACAAAACTGGTTAATTTTCAAATGGAACAGAAATAATAACTTTGATTCTCTACCAGAACAAAAGGGTCAAGATAAACTGTCACTAAAAAGCTGTAAAATACTTCAACAAATAGTCTATTCCAGCACTGCACTGAAAGAGCGCTCGCTCATCTTTTGCCTGTTCCCATGTTTCAGATGATGTTCCTCACCTGTGGTCGAGAGGGTTCCATAGATTAATATATTTAAAGCTCTTAGGATAGTTCTCGGCACAGGACGCCATGCTCTGTACATGTTAGTTATTATTTTATTTGTTCATTTATATGTTTTTGGAAAACCAAGTATAAATATTTCTGTTCTTCTAGGCAGGAAATTATTAAAGCTGAATTTTCCCTTATCCATGGCCCTACCTATAGATGGTCATCGATAATGCATTCCCTCCACACAGTCATAACTAAGTACTATCAAAATCGTAGGCCACCTTTATTCCGTTTTCCATTCTTATTTTGCCACTCAAGCTTTGTGTGTTAGGAGCACTATTAAAATCATGTTGCAGTAGAATTACTAATGAATTCCTCTTAATCATGGTTCCCTGAAGTCCCCATTGTATACAAGGTGGGACAAAAGTAGCTTTACAATTGTAAGTATGCAAACACAGTTTATTCTTATATTATCATTTATTAGTTATTATATTATTTTCCACATGAACTGTAAACCCACTTTTGCCCCACCCTCTATAATGAATTAACTTCTATGCAGCTAGAAGTTACTAGCTATATGCCATTCTCGGGAAATGGAGAAAATAGTCACTAAAATCAGCTCAGCAGTTTTTCATCCTCCTGAGGAAACTTGATGGAGAAAGGCTGGAGCTGGACCAGCAATAACAACATAAGTAACCCCCACCAGCTTGTTAGAAACCTAACATCTCAAGATCGACCTCACACCTACTGAGTCAGAACCAAAATTTTATGCAGAAAGAAGGGAATTCACATGGGTATTAAACCTTTTCAAGTGCAGCTCTAGAGCATCCATCTTTAGGTGGATGCTAGAGGGTAAATCAGCTAAGAGATGGTTTATGTAGTGGTTACTTGTGAGGCCTCTGAAGACTGATGACTTTGGTTTAAAACCTGGTTCTTCCATTTAGTAGTTTTGTGACTTCTGCAAGATAAGTCACAAAACCCTTTCATACTTTCGTATCTTCATCTGTAAATTGGGTATCAAGATACTATTTAAAAATTCATGGGGTTGTAGAGTGGACTTTTACATATGTCAATGGTTTATATCAGCACCTGGCCCATGGTACGCTCTTGATAAATGAGAGCTATTGTTATTTATATCTATGTCTTGGAGACTTTTTTATGGCTTTACTCACATTCAACAGTTGAATATATTTTAATTACTCCTTCATCTCATACTAAAATATTCAAAGATTTCAAAATTAGTTATCATCTGATAAATTATGTTTATTTTCATTTCAAACTTTGGTGTTATGTGATTTTCAGTTATTATAATATTTATCTGTTTGAATTAGTATGTTTATATGCACCATACCGCAAAACTCAGAATCCCAAAATAAGAGAATTAATGAGATATTTAATCATTATATCTATGAAAGAAGAAAAATTGGCACTCTGAAATAACTTAGTCCAAGTGAAAAATTAACTGTAGCCTAGGGAATATGAAAGTAAATTCAGACTGGAGACAGTTTCGTCTGTAAAGCTTCGTAAGCTGACCGATTCTTGGCTGCTGCTGCAGGGATGCCACGGAGCCATAAACATAGGCGGGAGTGTTTTTCAAAGAAGGCTCCTATTCTTGTAGAACTAGGCAGAAAATAACTTCTTAGTCTAGAAGGAATTTCTCCACCTTTACATCCATTATACTGTGCTCATATCTCTCTTAATGTTCTTTTTGCTATCTTTTGCTGGATCACTTATTCTTCTATTTTCCTTAAAATTTAATATTACATATGTACTCAAAATAAAAAGTAATCATATCCATCTCCAATTCTTCTCAGTCCCTCTCTTTTTTCTTTTAAATTACTTGCTAATTTCATCAATGAGATTAAATAACAGACTAATGTGCCATTACTTCATTGACCATTTTAGAACTTTAGTTTTATTTTCACCTCAATATAGTTAATTTTTATTGTTTATTATCTATCTTTACATATTAAACTTAAGTCCAGGAAAAGCAGAAATGTGAATTTCTTTTTTTTTTTACTGCTATATTATGTGGTAGAATAGCTTAAGGAAATTCTTTCATGGTATGATAATAAAATTTGTATAATATAGAGTATTAGAGATGTTCCTTTTACATTTAAGTCATAACTCATCTTGGATTTATTTTTGTAAGCAAAATGAGCTAGAGTTTTACTTTTTTAAAATTTAAAGATAAATATGAAGTCCCAAATTAGGAAGGGTCTGAGAAATTATCCTATTTGTAAGTTAACAGTTATCCTTCTACAGTTAAATGCACACACACACGCAAATCACACCATTTACTCTCATTGCATATTAGCAGCACTTGTTCATCACACCAACTGCCCCACAAAGTGATTTGATGAGGCTCAGATGTACTTGCTGTGTGGGGTTTGCTCCATACATGCTGTGTGGGGTTTGCTCCACAGGAGAGGAACCTTAAAATTAATGAGGCTCAAGTCTTATATAGAGCAGCTGTCAGATCTGTCCCTTTGCTTCTCTGGGAAAAAAATAGAGAACTTTGCTCTAGAATATAAACAAATCATTTTTGGAAAGGGGAAATATTTCTAGGTCTATTACCTTTGGAAATTGTGCAAATGGATCCAAGGAAATCGAGTCTTTAAATCTCTCCTGAGCAATTGACTACCTCTAATTTCCAAAGCGTGTTTGTCATTCAATGATAAAGCCTAGACTGTGCTGAAATGTGAAAGTGGTCATGGAGCATTGTGTCCCAACATTAATTTCTCTCTTAACATAATTTAGTGAATAGGTATTCCTTCCAGGGTTCTGCAAAGCAAATTGGTTGTATATCATATATTCATATGAGCATGGATCTGTTCTAGATACCCTAATCTATTCAACAGCTTTATTTCTTTTTTATATTTCTACATTAGTACTTTAATTTCACATTATTCACATTAATGCAATCAAATTTTATAAAGTCCTTATGACCTTATGACAAACCATGTTACCTGAAGGAAGGGACAAGTTGCCCTGCATTTGATTTCTTTTCTGGGATTATCTTGATTATTTTTGATGCTTTGCACTTCCAAAGAATGTTTAGAATTAGTTTGTTGAGTACAATGAATAATCCTTTTGGGAATTTTGTTGAAGTTGAATTGAATCTATGAATCAATATTAGGAGAACTGATGTCTAATGATGTGTAATTACCTTGTTTATAAGCATCACATATGTTTTCATTAATATTAAAATATTCAAAATATAAATAAATTATATGATAAGTTAGACCAATGTCTCAACTCTTTATCATTAATAAAGGATATAAAAAAATTGAAGCTTATTCATTCAATTAATTTCACTATCTGACAGTGAAAAGAATACACTACAATTACCTGCCTGCACATAGTTTAATCTCAACATATAATTCTGAACAAGTACTATAAGTGTCTGAGGAAAAAAATTTTTTTCTAAAAAAAATTATAAAATTTTAGTATGATTATGTACCATGCCATATATGGGACAAATTTGGTAATTCTGGCGAGTCTAGTTCTAGATTAGTTTTTGACCTGGTATTTCCCTTAACTAGTCCTCAAGTAAGGGAACTTGACAATACCATAGTTCATCATAGACTCACCTAGCAATTGAGATGACCACCTGTATTAACTTAATGGCTTTATCCAGTGGAAAAACAAACTTTTCATATCTTTATGATAGAAGACAAGTTTTTTAATAAAGATTTTATTTATTCAATTTTAGGGAGAGGGGAAGGGAAGGAGAAAGAAAGGAAGAAAAACATCAATGTCTGGCTGCCTCTTGTGCACCCCCTACTGGGGACCTGGTCCACAACCCAGGCATGTGCCCTTACTGGGAATCAAACTGGTGACCCTTTGGGTCACAGGCCAACACTCAATCCACTGAACCACACCAGCCAGGGCAGGAGGCAGTTTTACAATGTGGAGCAAAGAGTCCACTGAAGTTATGCTCTTCCCCTCCTGCAGAAACTGGGGATGAGGGTCCTAGCTCCCCTGACATTTACTTTTCAAAGAGAAGCCTCCTGGGTTCTTGAAAAAGGCATCCTTGGGTCACAAAATGGACAACGCCAGTGGGAAAAAGACCCCTGTAGTCTTCAAACTAAATTATATTCATTTCAAAGAGATGTAAAACTGCTTACATTACAAGGAAATGTAAGGAAAATACTTCAAGATAAAGGAGGAGAAGAAAATCTCTGCCTTATTTTTAACAAAGAAAATTAAGCCTCTTATCAGTAAAATATGAGATTCCCAGATAAGTTTGAATTATTGGGTAAGTGTTATATTTTTAGTGTGAGTATGTCTCATGGTATATGTGGAACAAATTTGGTGAATCTGTCAATCTGGTTTCAGATTCATTGTTGACATGGTACAGAGGAGGACATCTCTACTAAAGTTTCTCCAAGTTCACTCAGCTGTAAAAGGCAGAAGGTCTCATGAGCACATCCAGAAGATTCCAAAATTTTACACAGAAAGCATTAAGGCTTTGCTTGTCCACTCAAGCCTCATGTGTAAGTGCTCTGAGACACAGTGATTCTTAAGAGGAGAAGGCGAGTGAAGACAGGTAGGACCTGGTAGGAGACTGCAAGGTACTCCACACAAAGAACCTCATGCAAATAATAAAAAAATGTAAAAATCTTTTCAGATACAGATCTTAGTAGGTTAAGGAAGGGGCTTGAGATCAAACAAAAAAATTAATTAAACAATTGTTACAGATTAATTTTAAATATGCACACCTATTTCATACTTTGCAGCTATTCAAATCCAAAGAGAATATGTAAGATGGAGGATTAAGAAAGAAACCTAATAATTTACTAACAGCCCATCTCAGGCTAAGCATAGTTCATATAGTTTATACTTGTTCTTCGATATGCAACTACAGTTGCTGTTTGCAGACCTCAATCGCTTAAACTCACAATTATTCTCAAACTTCAATGAAAAACTCTTATTCCATTTGTAATTATAGTGCCTTACCTCACTTATCTCAGCAATTGTTACTATTTCTTTAAAGTTAAAATCCCCTGGCACTTGCGCCCCTTCTATGAATATTGTAACCTAAGGTCTTGTGAATACTTTTCTTATATGGTTTTCTTTGTAGTCTTGTTTCTTAGATTCATATTATTCATTTGCTGAGATACTGAATGGTTATTCTTTTGAGATTTGTATACACTTTTTGTTAAAAAGGAAACTATTGTCACCCTAAAACATTTTCTAGACTAACAAATGAAAACTTTTGGCTTCCTTATTCTCTTTAGCAGACCATGTAAAGAGTAGATTGTGGGACCATCACTACATCTCCCAAAGGAAACCTTCAGAAATCTCAGTAGGATAGTAGCTGAATTAAGCTGCCATGGGAAGAAAACACTGTAGTATATAAATCATCACTTATATTTCCCAGTTAAGTATGTACGCATGCAATACATGCATTCAAATCTGGCCAGGAATGCTGAAGTTGGTTGAAATGTTTCCATGCCTCAACAACCTACACATTAAATTGATTGATCACTTAAACCATCTCCTCCTTCCTTTGATCTTCCATCATCTGCTGGAGTGCCTGATGACTGACATCACCAGCAGGAGTATATCACTAGGCAGGCAGCTAGCCTAGAGAAATGGAAACAGGAAACAAAAACCTGTCTGTCAAATAGACGTGATCAAAAAATGATATTTTATAGGCATATTATCACTGTCAGCTAAATGAATAGGTAAGTGAAATAAATGAGATCTGAAATTAGAGGTGAACAGGGATTCTATAACTTAAATTTTCAAAGGCAGAACAATGCCAAGGGTAAAATTATTTATGAATGCTACATTGTTTTACCATCCAAAGCATAGAAACAATTTTCAGATAATTTATATCTTCACTCTTCTGTAATATTTATGCAGTTTGGGAGCTGAGAGGGTTTGTTCTTAGTGATTTAACACTCTTGTTTTTTTCTTTTCTGTGACTGCGAAACAACAAACATAAGCTATGGTAAGATCGGAGCATTTTTGGATCAGCATATCTGAATAGGCCTATCAATCAATCATGTTTTCTTATCAGTTACACCAATTGTTTTTCATTGTATATGAAGGAAAATAAATTATACCATCTGGATTTCTCTGAACAGAATAAACTTACAGAGTAGTTTAAAATACAGTTTATAGTTTGATGCTTTCCACAGCAGTAATCTGAGATAGCATCCTACTCGTATTTTAAACTGCAACTCTGGCAGAGAAGGATTAATCATCATTACCAAAGTTACATGTAAATAAGTTAGCATCTTCTCCAAGGGTCCTTAACCATGATGTCATTTATTAGTCCTACTATCTTGTCCCAAAGCCTTCAAACACTTGCTCAGCCTCATGCGTTATGGAAGACCCCTATGTCCTAATACTTCAGTTTAAAAAAAAAAAAAAAACTTAAAAAAAAATCATGTCTCCTAAATCTTGTTATAGAAAAAAAATAGTTCCATGTTTTCCATTTTTATGTCAATTTGTACAACCCTATATGTGAGAGCCAATGTTTCTTTTTGCCATGGAGTGACAAGCACTATGACCCAACAGGTCTGCTGCCCCTGCAATATCTAAGATTAAACCAAATTGTAATGACAAGTGATTTGTGCAGAAACACTTAGACTAATGAAAGAAGCTTGTATCAAACCTGTAGAGTGCGATTCCTAAGAGAGTTGTTGCCAACCTTTTATCCAAACACCTCCCCTCTCACTAACTCTGGCTGCTCAGCTCTTCTTCTGTTAAGTGCATGAGTTTCCCCCACTTGGCTGTGCCCTTCAGGAGTCCTCACCTCCTTAACTGTGCTGAGTTACTGGAAATACTGTACTCAGAAAAGTCCCCTTCTCTCTCCTTCTGTTGTTTTCATACTAAATTCTAACCTGGATTTTAAAGTGAACTGATTAAAACCCAGTGACCTTAAACACAAGGGAGAGAATAGAATAGAAGAAACATCAGATAACCCAAAGGGGATCAATTTCTATCTGTTTTTAAGCGTATTAACACTGTGGGGCCTGCCTTCTCCCACATTAATGTCCCTGCTGGGATGTGCTGCAGGGACCAGCGGGAGTGTTTCTCTTCAACAGCTTTTGTCTTTGGGCACCTTCTTCCCCATCTGGAATACCTCCCACCTTCAGAGGCTATCATACTACTTCCTGTTCAATTCCCTTCAGCTTTTCTGTACCTCGCTGAACACTTATTCCTTATTTCTTCCAGAAATCCAAAGTTAGTTTGGCCTAAAAAAAATCCCCCATCATATTTAGGACATAATTCTCAACTTTAAAACTAAAAGTTCTGAAAACTTTTTCAAAAAAGTTCTCAAACTTTAGTTTAAATCATTTGCATTCTCTATCCTTCAATTGTTCTGAATTCTCCCATTAAAATAACAAAATAAACCTGCCTGCAAACAAAAATAATGTCTTTTCCATTTTTTTCTTACCTCCTTAGCACGAAGCACATAATTTTCCTTCAATTAAAATTACTTTCTTTCTGATATATTCAATGTAAAAACACTCATGCAATGTATAAGATCTGTCCAGAAAAAGTCCAGCCGTTGTTAATGTAATGAGAATGGTTTGTGCAACGTCGATGTAACCTGGCAGCCAAGAAGAGCGGACTGAAATGTGTACGCATGAACAATGACAACGTCACTGTACTTGTCAGTGGGGTGGTAGATGCCCTTGACGTGTACTCTGTGTCCATCTCATTAAAAAAAACTGAGCAAGTGGAACAACGAATCTGCATCAAATTTTGCATTAAGCTTGAATATTCCTCCATGGAAACCATTCAGGTGATTCAGAAGGCTTTCAGAAATGATGCAATAAGTGCAGTGCAAATAAAAGGGTGGCACAAACACTTCAAAGATGGTTGAGAATCTGTTGAAAGCGATCCATGTTCTGGAAGGCCTGCAATAAGCAGAACCCCTGAGAATGTTTAATATGTACAGCCTGCAATCAACAAAAGATCAGCAACTGACAGTGTGAGAACTAGAAGCTGATCTTGGGATTCCAAAAACTACTATGTCCAAGATTTTGATGCAAGATCTTGGCATGAAACAAGTCATGGAAAACTTCATTCTGCAGGTTCTCCTACCAGAGCAGAAGGAATATCGTGCTGCAGTTGCTAATGCTTGATTTAAACTGCTACCAATGAGCCACACTTCCTCCAGAAGGTCATGACTGGGGATGAATCATGGCTTTAGGGCTCTGACCTGGAAACTAAGGCCTAGTTGTCCCAATGGAAGTTGCCTGGCTGGTTCTCCACGCCCAAAGACGGTGTGACAAAGTCGCAGCAAGATAAAGACCATGTTAACTGCGCTTGTTATTGGAAAGGTGTTGTCCACCAAGTACGCCCCTCCAAGGAGAGCTGTGTGAGGTACCAAGGTACCTACTTTGAAGGGGACTGTCACTGTCCTATGTATAATGTTTCTTGTATCTTTTATCTTCAATAAATGTCTCTATTTTTCATATTGTATGGCTGGATACTTTCTTGATGGGCCTTGTAAAACAAAAGATATACCAACAAACAAGTAATTCTTAGCAAAAGAAAATGAGTAAAGTTCTTACAAAAAAGTACATGTTAGCTCACACAACTGTGCAGTTTGTAAGTAAATCTGAATATCCTTGGATCATATTATGGCTTTGGATCACATTAAACAGGATTGAATTATAAAAGATGCCCAGTGATCTCATCAAACATATTTGTATTTATTTTACATTCTGTTTATTTATTTTCTTTTACTCTTTATATAGGATGGTTCCTGGGACTGGGTTCAGTGCAGTATCATGACAGTGATATAACAAATAATACCTAGGCCAGAACGTCTAACCCAAGATCCTACAGAACAAGCCTTGAAGAAGCAGAATCTGGGACATGATTTAAAAACCTCTGTTCTTGTTTATTTATTTTAAGGTAGTTTACATATTCTTATTAAAGAACTTGAGTAGGGATAATATCATTCTCCTTCAAATATGTATTTTTTGATTAAGTGAAGTTACATATAGAATTCTTCATATGTGGTATAAAAAGGTGTTATGACAGCATTTATTTAAAATGCTTAACCAAGTTTGAACAAAACTTAACCCTAAGATAGTGTTTATTAGATTAGTATTGTTAGTGTGCATCTTTTTAATGTGTTTGCTTATCTAAAAATTTGTGTTTTGTAAAATGATAATGCACTATAGAGTCGGTCCCTCAAAGAACATCAAATGTAAGCATGAATATCAATGAGATAACAAGTACATTTAAAAAAATTTGATCAAGTCCTCTTAATTTTGTACAGAGCTTCATTTTAAGTGTCCTAAATATCATTACTTGATAGAGAAAATATTAGTTGTTTGATTCTGGGAGTGTCTGTTTATATAATCTTTCTTCTACTTTGCTTTACAATAATTTTCTGCCAATTTAATATACAAAAAATCGTGTTACATATAATTCACAATGATTTTTGAAGGTAGAGCCTATAAGAAAGGAGAACAATAATTTTAGAGAGAAAAATGCAATTCCTTGGGCCTACTAATAATGCTTTTCAATTTTGCTACTACAATGAAAATTCCAACCCACACTCAATAAAAGTTGTCCTTGAAGTAGCCCTTCACTGTAACAGATGACACTCTATTTGGTCATTTCTAAGCAAGATGTCAATTTATCTCCCAAAGGAAGAGAATGCTGACAACATAGAAAGCATGCAAGTCAAGTACTTATGAATCAAACACAAACTATGAAGTGGAACGAAGGTGCTTCAAGGTGCTCATTTGAAACCACTGTCACTTAACCCAGCAAAAGCACTGTCTGAGATTTCTTGTGAGCTCTCACTACTACACAACTGATAGTTAAGTATATTTATAAGCAGGGTGAACCATATTTATTGACTTGAAAACAGAGGACCAGGAAATGCCCAGGGTTTATGGAGATGATGTAGTCAGCTCTGCAGTTATCTCATAATTAGCCAAAGTCTGGGAGGCATTTACTGTTACCTCTCACCCACCCTGGGACCTCCCTCCCAAAGGCAGAGAAACAAAGTGTAGAATAAACAGTTTAAAAATATTCCCTAACCTTTCCTAATATTTATTACTTGGCATGACTAATGGGAAAAATAACTTATGCACATAACATTTTCTTTGTACAGGATTACGGAGTGTAATTCTGCCCCTGGTACAAGTAGGCAGAGCACCTTGGCCTGGCAACCACGCTCACTGCGTTCCCATTTCAAAAACGGACGATCAGGGGCTTCGTGCTTTTCAATTTTTGCTCTTATTCTTATTTAGCCTCATCTCTCCTCTCAACCTAAAATTCTCCCTCAAGTAAATGTAAATATATATGTAGCAGAATATATTGAAATAATTTAAGCTACAGCAAATTGTCATTTTGGATATATTTATCTATCCCTATCCATATCTATCATCTCTCTATTTATCTATCTATCATGTCTACTATAAGGTGATTTTTTCCTCTGAATATCTTAATAGCCACTTAAGGAATACCTCTAAACTAAGCTCCTTCATTTATGTGTATATTGTAATAAGTTCAGAATATGTTATTGTGTTATCTTGCTGTACTAGGAGGAGACCAGTTGTGACAAAATTAAGGAATAACAGAAACAGACAATGTTGATGTTTAATTCAAGCATGTGTTCATTTTCTTCTCCTTTAAAAAAACTATTTATTTAAAACTAAAGAATTTAATTAACAAAATCACATATCAAAAGAGGACACAATTTACTAAAGGATGCCAAAAACATAAAAATCAATTTATTGTTTACAAGTCTATCTTTTCAAAGATCCATAATTTGAAGCAAATGTGGTGTAAATATAACTAGTCATCCCAGACTTCTGTCCCCATTATTGAAAACAAGTTTTGTTTTCCATAAGTGCAGTAATATGCTGAAAAATATAAACACAAACTCATCCAGAAAGTAATTTAACTTTCCTAAGAATACTGCTTTAAGTTTCTTGTCTTTCTTCCATAGATAGGGTGTCATTTTACCTTAGTTGATTAAGTCGAACCAGATGCAGCATTTTACTGGTAGATTTTTAAGCATAACAGTGAGTTAATTATTTGATTGAGAAGTCTCCCATTAAATAATTCCAAAATAGTCACTACTACATGCAACTGTCTCCTTTCATGGGGACCACAGTGGTAAATGAAAGTAACTGTCACTCCGTTGTAATTCTTATCACTGACTATTACACTCTATTATAAGAATTTAGTCCTCTAATCTGTCGACATCATTGCTCTGAAGTTGAAAATAATCATGTCGATATAATTACCTTAGGCCTCTGTGCTACAACACTTAGTTTTCCTGCATACATAGTAATTTATTAAGGTGGATAAATATTATATTTACTAAACTAGAAAATGACATAAAATATTATTAATATTAATTTTCATTAATGCAGTTAGCATAAATGTCACAATTATACCTTGAGATTACTTATATTTATATTTTCTTCCTGTTACTATAAATCAAGATTACGTAGCAAACTATAGTATGACTAGGTTTATGAGGTGATTATTTGTTTTAATTAAAGTTACCGATCACTTAAAACAATTAGATTATTTATTTACTTACTAAGGTTATTTTCCTTGCTATTGTTAATTATAATTACTAATCTACAGTATTGGTAGATTAGAATCATTCATCGTTTTTTAAAATTAGGATTTTTCTGATCATCCATGATATAATTATTTATTTAAATATTTTGAGTTACATAAACATCAGAATATTCATATTACCTTGTTTTTAGTCATGCCAAATATAACAACATAATGCATGTTGAGCATACAATCTCCAAATACCACCAATATGTAGTGAAATTTAATATCAATCTGAAATTCACTTATGAAAACACTGTACTCATTCATTCTTCACTGAATAACCAAGGATCATGAACAATGCAATTGCTAAGAGCAGAATTAATCAAGTTAAAGTTCAGGAATAGAATTTGTTTTAACAGTTTTGTTATAGAGAAGGTCTTCCACTTGATAACTCTACTTTAAAATGAAAACAGACTGATGCCTTCCTATATGTTTAGATTAAGCACGTTATTTTCACCTTGACACATCCAAAATAAGAACATTTTTCAACGGCAGCATAGATTGTTTACACATCAGCTGTAACTATTAGAGTTAGTGTCCTCTGTGCACATTGAAGACGATTAATTTCTCGATGAGTGGAAAGGTAATGTTTTTCACTGACTTGAAAGGACAGATGCAATAATATTTTTTTCAACAAACTGACTTTGCCCTCGTGAACCTGGTTTGAGGAAGTGATGACTGAAGTAGTCTTTAATAGATTTGCGTATGGACACCATCAGCCAGTTAGACCTTGGGAAAATATCCTCTGCTCGTTTGTACTTGACAAGCATTTGACAATTGACCTGAAGAGTCCCTTCCTATTGGTGTTTTCATCCATATGTTTGCAGAAGATTATGACTGCAAAACAGAAGTAATAAAGGCCACTCTCTAAATTGTACCTCTTGTTTACATTTACCCGACTTTCCTTTTCTTAGAGAAATGTAGAAGTCAGCTACTTCGTATTTCCCCCCCACCACCATTGCCATTTGTGTGTCAGTGAACTGAATGCAGCATTTCATTGGTAGATTTTTAAGCATAGCAGTTAGCGATAGTGTACAATTTTCAATTATTTGATTGAGAAGTCTCCCGCTAAGTAATTTCTAAATAGTCTATACTACATGGAACTGCCTCCTTTCATGGGGACTTTAAGAGTAAAAGAAAGTAACTGTCACTCCACTGTAATTCTTATCACTGATAACTATTTAGGGATAGTTTAGAACAAGAATTACAAGGTGCATATCATGTTGCAGAAAACATCACAAATGCATGGCCATGCAATTAAAAAATTGGAAAGGTCTCTACAACTTTAGAAAACTTCAGAAATTAAATCTTTCTAAGCCTGTCATTTAGAACAAGAGTCTTCTGAATGCCTAATTACCTGATAATATTGAAAGCTCCTAAGACTGTAAATGTTCTATTGGATGCCTGCCCAAAATCAGCAGGGGGTTGCTCCTTAAAGTCATATTAGAGTGTATGTGAAATACAATTCATCAGCAATACACTATTTTGATTTTCTGGTGCATGGAAGCAATGAACTCTAAAATCTGGAATCAGAAAAGAGATAAAGATTATTAGAGAGTTATATTATTTCATATCAAAGTCATCTTAGTTCATGTTTCACCAATAAAATGATGTCAAGGGTATCTGTGTGATGTGGATATTTTAATGCTGAAATTTAGGAACTATGTGCTCATCAGTAAATGAACTGGAGGCAAAAAAAAAAAAGATAGACTCCATTCTTTGTCATGGGTGCAAATAAAGTTTTACGGGTCATGCAGTAGTGCAAAGCCTTAGTACAATGAGCATAGAGATTATGCCTAATATTTCTCTCTATTTTGTCCTTTCAATTTTCTGAGATGAATCTTTGTTCTATTTTCTCTTGCTTACCTGGAAAACCTCCTATAATCCTTTGTAATTCAGGTTAAATATTTGTTTGTTATTAAAACATTTCTAGGAGCCCCAAAGAAGTGTTAAATGCTATTTTAAGTATTATTGTATTAAAGCTATGACTATGTATTTTTAACTTTGAATTCTCCAGTATTAAGTGCACATGTAAGTGCATACATTCACACCCACACACACACCTCAACTTTGTGTTAATAGTATGGTAAATAATAGAGATATGTGCATGTGGAGGTGAGAACCAATAGAGACTGTTAGACTCTCCATCTTATGGTAACTCAGTAGTTACATTAATCTCTCTATCTGTGTGTAAACATCCACACTACATCTACAATAGCCCTGGCTGGTGTGACTCAGTGGATTGAGTCCTGTTGAGTCCTGGCCTGTGAACCAAAGTGTCGTCAGTTCGATTCCCATTCTAGGGCATATGCCTGGGTTTCAGGCCAGGGGGGTACATAAGAGGCAATCACACATTGATGTTTGTCCCTCTCTTTCTCCCTTCCTTCCCCTCTCTAAAAAAATAACTAAAATCTTTACAAAGATAAAATAAATTTTAAAAAATCTCTTAAAAAATCAACATCGTACTTAGGCCCCATGGAATATGACAATCCAGGTACAAACAAAAAAGTACTTACCTTCCCCTAAAGGTGTGCATGGGGTCATATCAGTTATTATACTCTTTTTGGAAGGAAGTTAATTTCTTTTCTAGATTAAATGCAATGCTAACTAGGTATTCTGTAAAGATTAAATATAATATTTTAGCATCATTACAAGACCTCCCCATTTTATTACCATCCAACTGAGTCAGTTCTGGCTCACTTTCTTCTATGGTAATGGAACAGTAGTCTGTTTTCACCAGATCTACAATTTTTATGTACTAATAATTCAGTAATAGACTCCCCATCTAGGGTCTATGGTTTCTAATTTAGAAATGCAGGGTTTTAGAAGGGAATTATAAGGATTTGTGACCTTTAGGTAGATAATAAAGATAGCAAGGAATCTTTCATAACCCTTATGTCAGAAAGAGATTTTCTGGTTGTTATATATGCAAAGCCAAACTTACACCATTTGGACAACAAAGTTAACACTGATCTAATTTTGAATTAATTTTTATGTTTTCACACACTGATGGATTTGGTGTTTGGGTAGGCTCCAACAAAGACAAGACTATTGAGACAAAAAGAAATATTAAAGAGCACAGTCCCCTTTTATCATTATAAAAAGTGCAGCAGAAAGATCAGCAGTTAATAAAAGGGTGCATTTGCCAGAAGACATAAAACACTCAGATCAGACAGTCCACCCGTCAGGGTGACTACCACTTCCGGTAACAATAAGTCTTAAACATGTCGAATTTCAACACAAGAGTGATCTTACTCTTGCCCAGGTAAAAATAGTGAGCAGAAAAATAGGTCCAGAGTAGCTCTTCTCCACAGAGTCCTTCTGTGCACCCCGCTACTTGGTGGAGCCTCTGCTATCTTCAGCATGTGACATTCAGGTCTCCATAGTCTTCTCCATCCCATAGAACTGCATTTGTACTGGGTTGGCCATTTTTTTTTTTCTCCCATAAGATGGCTCTTGTAGCACCTAGTTGTCTTTAACTTCATTTGAAACAATTTTGTTAGATTGTATTGTCATATCAGTGTGCATTTCGAAAAAAAATGTCAAAATTGGTGAAATTTTTGTGACCATTTTAATATTGAAAATGGAAGAAAATAAGCAACATTTTTAGTATATTGTGCTTTATGATTTCAAGAAAGGTAAAAATACAACTGAAACACACACGAAAATGATTTGTGCAGTGTATGGGGAAGGTGTTGTGACAGATCGAAGGTGTCAAAGTGGTTTGTGAGGTTTCATGCTGGAGATTTCTTGCTGGACGATGCTCCGTGTTCGCGTAGAACAGTTGAAGTTGATAGCAATAACACTGAGACATTATTTGAGAATAATACCATGCAGGAGATAGCCGACATACTCAAAATATCCAAATCAATACATATATTGGTGAGAATGGAAAATGTGTCTTTTATTTTATGGAAAAAAACCATACAGACTTTTAGGCCAACCCAAAAGATCAGAGAAAAATTCACTTTCATGAGTGGGGGCTGAAGGCATCTACCCAGGTAGAACAAGAAGATAATGGAGCCTGGAACTTCAATCCTGGCAAAAAATCAGGATGAAACAGGTCTCACACCCACTGAAGACCAGAGGTTAATGCACTGTTGGCGAAGTCTGGGACTGTTACTCTGTTTGCCCACAGTAAAGGAAAGCAAAAGGAAAGTAAGTCTGTCCTCAGACTTTGGTCCATAATTCATGATTTGCTTTTAGAAAGAGAAGAAAATAGAAGTAATTTTATGGCCCAAAGCTTGTGTGTGTCTGCACTACGAAGATTACTATGCAGTCCCCTTGAGAGTATCCTCAAGCAGTTTGGCCTCTGAGTTGTGATCCGTATGAAGGAGCTGGCATGTGAGACAACTATAAACATTTTGGAAAAAATGAGTAAGTGAGGAAAAGAAAAACTCATATGAAATGTGAGCCCTGAGAACAAAATTACAGTGTACAAAAAGGAACTCAAAGCCATGGAGAAAAGCACATAAATCTGGAACAGACAGATGACTTGAAAATAACAGAGTGCTAAGAAAATATTAAAGTGTGTGTATTTTTAATGCTCAGAGTGACTATGAATAAAATAACATCCATAAAACAAGATCAGAAGATAAGAAAAAGGAACAAAATAAAAACTATGAAAGTAGGGAAATGCAATTATTAAAATTAAAAGAAAAATGTAAATGGTAGTCTGGGAAAAAGGAAAGACTGAATCAATATATAACATGGTGACTATAGTTGATAATGCTATTGTATAATTGAGGTAATAGATGTGTTAATTAACTTGATGGGGGAATCATTTCACAATGTATATGTATATCAAATCATTACATTATACACTTTAAATATCTTACACTATTTATCAATTATACCTTATAATTATATTTGTTAATTATACCTATAGGTATGTATATACCTACACTTTATTTGTCAAGTATATCTCAATAAAGCTGAAAAATATCAAACAAAGAAACAAAAAAGAATTGAAATAGTCATCCAAGACATTGTGAAATAAAAAACATAAAAGATAGTTTGAGTAATTCTGAATTATATTTAGTGGAAGTTTCCATAAAATAAAGTGAAATAATTGGGAGAGAATTCAAATTCACATAAGCAATGATTCAAATTTTCTCTAATTGACAAAAAATATACATTAGTATAAAATAAATTCCACTGCTGAATGACACAAATGTAAGGGCAAAAAATAATAGCTGGAAAAAGTAAGTTATAAGATAAAATTTCAAGGAAAATGGCAAAATATTAAAAACTATTAGAATTTAAAAATCTATAATCTGATGTAGAGGTTTTTATAAGGAAAAATAGATACAATGTCACTGTAGTGAAAGAAAACAAATCCCAGGCTTTACCCCATATCCAGCTGAACTAATATTTTACTGAGGAAAAAAGTTTTCACTGATAGAGGTTATTATTCCAGACATTTTCTCAAAATTTACAGTGATATACTGGATAATAAACAAATGAATATTTTAAAAAGTAAGGAGCAAAAACTAATGGTGAGCAAAAGCATAAATAAAACATGTCAATATATCAGATTAAGTATGGGCAGTTTATAAATTAAAAAGCCATTTTTGTTTGTTTTAAAATAAAGTAGAAATAGAATTTTACAAAAAAACCCAGCCGATTGTGGGGGGGGTAGTTCGAAAAATTTGATAACATGCTAACCTCTTTAATGTGGATGGGTTGGGAAAATATTAAAAAAATTAAATGAGCATGTTAAAAATGTAAGGAAAATTACTATAAGAATATACATAAAACATTATAGATTGCCAGCACAGTAAAAATGAAAACAGAAAAAAAGATTAATTTTTAATCTAACAGATGGCAGAAAAAAGTATAAAGAGAAGTTCTTAATTGTGTTTTGCTTTCTTTGGACAAAAACTGTGCATTTTTATCAAGTTAAGGATATCACCATGTCAATAATGGAAGAGTTATTAAAGGAATTTTTAATAGCATAATAATTATTATAGAAATCAAAAACATACTTATAAACTAAGATGAGTATAAAACCAGTAATTTGTTAGAGGAAAATTGTACTAAGTTAATTTTCAAATAATATTTTGGGAAAAAAGGCAATCTGGAATTAACTGTAACATATGTGGGAAAATGCTGTAAGTAATAGTTGACCACAAGCTAAATAATCATTCATAAATGTTTTTAAAGAAATAACTATGTGATGAGCTATGTAAAATGTAAATTAACAAAAGATTCATAACATTTTTTCAGCTCTTAAAATGATTCAGGAGCTAGACCAAACATTTCATATATTATAATTAGCTCATTCAGTACTAACAGCAATTCTATGACACTTGTGATATTATAATAATAATTATTATTCTTATTTTGCAGAGGAAAAACCCCAAGTCATAATGTTTAAAAGGAACCTAATCAAGGTACACAAATATTAGATGAAGAAACCAAGAATCGAACTTAGGCAGATGGGTTCCGAAGTGTTCAACCTAATGCACATGGCTCTTACTGCCGTATCCCTCATTAATTACCAGGCTCCAGCATCTTCGCTTTTAACCACTACTATACAATCTTTCCGTGTATAATGTCATTTTTCTTTACTAGGAATACAATGTGCCAATTGAGTGGATTGTGGTAGATTAAAATGTTCACTTTTTGTCTGCTCTTCCCCCAAAAGGTGAGATCTATAGCCTTTCCTGTGAAATCTTGTACAGTCCAGAGGCTTGCTTTGACCAATAAAATGTACCTTCTTGAAATGCTAAGACACTTACTGTGCAAGTAAGCACAGTTTATCCTTGAAGATGAGAAATCATGCAAAGAGAGACATCACATGGACAAAGAACAGGCAGCCATCCAGCAAACGAGCCCGGGACACTAAGTGAAGTCATCTAGGACCATCCAGCCCCAGGTAACTGTAACTGCATAGTACTATGCGCAAGATCAATAGAAGATCTACCCAGCTGAGCCCAGCTTACCAAACTGGGAACTGCTAGAAATATGAACAATCAAATGGTGGTCATTTAGAGCTACTAAGTTTTGAGGTGGCTTGTAATGCAGAAAATTCTTCCTGAAAATTTCATGAAGCCTTCTATGATTTTGTTAATCAGATACACCTTGAGTATAGAGTCTATTTCTGAATTCCCAATTGCAACATATCTTTGACAAGATATATCTAAAGGATGATAACTATAATGATGACATATGCATATACATCTGAAGATAAAAAGATAATAGCTGCTCTAAACTATTAGCATAGATTCAGAAACTCCTGAAAGCACGATCCAAGACTTTGCCTCCAGAAATAAATGTTTTATTCTACCCAGATGGGCAACTGTATGTAGCTGTCAGAATTCTTCATTATGATACTCTGACTGGTAGATCGTGGCTGCAATGAGAGGAATGTGCCTGAACAGTAACTCATTGATATGATATACAGAGTGTATAATTGGAGAGAAATGCCAGAGATTGGTTAAATGAATTAAAATGGACAGAGCTGTCTTCAACTTTATCTTTTATAGTGAAGTGTACCCATCCAGAGAGGAGACTTGCAAGCTCTGCTTGAGACGGAGCCTCACAGCCCAAAGCAACTCCAGGTCAGTGTATTGCATCACCTTTATGTGTCATTCAATGGAAGTAACGTAAGTTGAGGGACACAACATTTCTTGTGAATCTTCCTGAATTCTAATTTATTATCACCTGATGTTGAATCCATGATGGTGCCATAGGCAGACTGGGGGAAGAAGTGGAATTGACACAAAGATTTCTACTCGATATAACAAAAGATTAATAAGGTAAGAGACAGGATGGGGGGAAAGAAAAGAACTGATAAGACTTTAACCACTGGTGGCCAATCCGTTCGTTTGTGGTCTGAGATGGTGAAAATTTTGCCGTGGAAGTTCTAAGATGTAAATTTTACTATAGTTAAATAGGGGAATAAAAGAGTCAAATAGTGAAAATGACTCCCCCACAAAAAATAAAGTGACTATAGCTGACTGCATTGGCAACAATGAAACCAGTAACTTGATATTTAACAGAAAATAAATTAAGATCAGCATTTTAAAAATATGATTCATATTAATGTTTTAATACTCTTTTGAAAATTAACATCTAATAGTTTGATGCTTAGATATTACAGAATAAAGAGGTCTATTTGGGCCGATTATATACCTAAAATCAATTGTGATTTTGTCATTCAACCCATTAATGACAAAATACAGCAGTTCTCTCCTCCCCAAGGTAGTAAAAGCTAGAGTCAAGTGAGTGTTCACAAAAAAATGAGAATTGTCTTGTTTCCTATTCCATGTTAAAATAAAACATGCCTGTTGAACAACAAGATACTAAGAGTGGCAACCCCCTTAATTTCTTCTGTGGTAATTAAAACAGAATGGAC
This sequence comes from Desmodus rotundus, assembly GCF_022682495.2. Classification (NCBI taxonomy): domain Eukaryota; kingdom Metazoa; phylum Chordata; class Mammalia; order Chiroptera; family Phyllostomidae; genus Desmodus; species Desmodus rotundus. The sequence continues at coordinate 67,136,699 of NC_071399.1, read as the reverse complement.
CCTAGTTACATGCTTATCCCCCAAATAATGCTATGTATAATAATTCAGAAAAATGCCAATCTTTCCTGTTCAAAAGACAAAAGAGAATTATAATATAATAGTGGATTAACTTCCTCAGTTACCTTCCATGGAGTTTGCAAGTATGTAAAATATTCGAGCAATTAAAGAAAATGCAAAAAAAGGAAACTGAGCTTAAGGGTAATGGCTGAAAAAAAGATTAAGTCAGGTAGAGTCATTGTACTATATATTTTAAAAGGGGAGGACATTAAAATAGAAAAAAATAGACTCGTTACCAGAAACCATCTATTTTACAAGTCATCTCCTTCAAAGAATCTTGTCACATTTGATTTATCCTCACTGAGATGAATTTAAAGTAGATAGAATGAAAGAACTAAATAGGAGAGGTAAAACATGGTGCAACATTTATGTCATCTATGCAGTATGGTTTAGACTAGGGGCTTGTCAATGCGTCTTCCTCCATTATCTGTAAGACTGTGAGTTTTTCTTGGATTTGCTGGACACCCTGTCATACCCCAGGCCTGTAATACCCCAGCATTCCTGCCTGTGAGAATGAAAAGGCATTGCAGGGACTTCAGTGGGACTGGGGATTTATGAGATGCTTCTCGTAAGACACTCAGTTAATGAAATTATTCATGAATGAAATAAAATTTCCGATCAAAATATCAGAAGCTAAAATGTATTTACCTAAATCCATGTTTACAATGAATGTGACATAAATGGCAAACATTACTGTTACCTTCTTTAGGTCAAGTTTCAGCCAAGTCTGTCCTCATTCAGAATAAACTAGATAATCAAAGTGAAACTTCCTGGGTCTGTTTTGCAGTGAGTATTAGGCAACAGAATTTTTAAGGGACAGTAGAAAGTTTCTGCTCTGACTTAAAAAAATGATAAAAGTGGAGTAATAATATCAACGCACCCCATAACAATTCGAGTTTGACTAATGAGAAAGGTAAGAGGGTCATTGAGATTGATGGTAAATTAACAAGGAATGAATAATGCAGTGTCTGATATAAATTATCCAAAAGATGCAAGAGGCTAATGGAGATTGGTGTAATGCAATTGATTGGACTAGAACTTTGTTTCCATACTTACAGCAGAAGAAAATCAAACTCCTGTTTGCCTTTATGTGGGTTGAAATTCAATATATGTTTACCACATTATCTAAGGTATTAAAGTTCTACCAAGTACTAATACTTTTGTGGGCATAATATCAGTGAAGAACAAGCTGAATATTTGTCTTGTGGACATTATATTAATAGCAGAATGGGAAAAGGAACAAAAAAAAAGACTGACAACAAACGTTACCTGTAAGTGTTATGAGAATGGATGATAAATTTTGAAAATTCAAAATTGGCTTACTTCATGAAATTTTGGGAGTCATTTGACTGGTGCCTCAGAGATCTTTCCAAAACTAGAACTAAATTAAAATTTCTGAAAAACTTGAATATGAAGAAGTCAGCATTTAGTGGATATATTTCATTCTGTATTATGCACCTTCCTAACTTTTTAGAATCATTATTGCCTATTTAAAACAGGCAGAGTGAAAGAAGAACTAAGTGACTAGGCAAAAGACAATTCAAATGGACACCCAAACCAAGCTCTTAATGTGGGATATGAATAAGTGCTGTAGCACAGGACTTGTCCTGGACCACTGGGACCATAATATCCAAATGGACATATGATATTAGACATTTGACTAACTCAGCTCTATGCTCATTGGACTTGGTAAGAGAAGTCAGACCATGCTTTCATTACAAGGTAGTTACAGGTTAATAGGATTAAAGACCTAAAAGCAACCAAATGTCACTGCCATCTATGCAATGCTCTTTTCAGTAGAAACTATTCATTTGGTATTGGGATCTAGTAGAAATAGCATGCAACACTGAAGACATATAGGATATAATGATGAATTTGCTCTCTTAAGTATCTTGCAAGAGATTTGTGGATGGGAAAATGTTAGAAAAATTTGGGTAAAGTGCATCAGCAGACAAAAATATAAACTCTGAACCTGTGATGGAGACAATTGAGGCTCTAATGAGGAGGCCCCCCAAGAGTTTATTTATCAAGTAAAAATAGTGTGTGTGTGTCTACTGTATATAAATGCATATATATACACAAATGTACATACTACGCACCGTAGGTATTTTCCCAGGAGAATCATCATGTAACTCATTTGCATGACAATCAAACAACCTAAGGACTTTTTCCTCCCATACCCATGGGCGAATGGCATGACCATATGACTCTCTGTTTGAGAAAATAATGCAAGCAGCATGATGCATTTATGGCAACTCTCAGAAGAATGTGACTTTCAGGAATTCAGCTGGTAGAGGAAAAACTCTTGGAAAAAGTAGGAAAGGGCAAATATGTACAGTAGTCTTAATTACTTGCAATAGTACATGTAGCTTTTGAACAAGAACTAGAAGCTTATTCTAAAGGGATCTATGTGGATTTCTCCAAGTTGTTACACCGTCGTGATAGTCTACCTATGTGCTTAGTTCATTGGGTCATACACAACTGGAACATTAAAAATACCCTCATGTGGAGATCTGTAACTTAGGAAGGACTGCTAGAATTCCAAAAAATGAATAAGAGGTAGTATGTGTTGGATGGTCCTAAAAAACCTAACAGAAAATTTTGAAGGGACCAAAATGGAATGTTTAAGAATATATTTGAGGAAGGCTAACTGGGTGTGGCCTGGTGGACCCAGCTAAGTGGGTTCTGGGGGCTACATGACAAGAAAGATGCTATGATGCTAAGGACTTTGAGGATTTCTGTAAAAAGTGGTAGAGAACAGAGCATGAGCTGGGGAAATCCAAGAATCTTTTGGTAAAAGCAGGGACTGAGCATGGTGCTCTGTATATTAAGCTGAAGCATGAGTGCATGCATTCAAGTGGACGTAGCAGTGAAGCAGAGACAGTGAGCTGAGGCTGACTGTGAAAAGCTGAAAAGACGGATTCAGATGATCCGAGAGATGCTCATGTACGATACTGGAAGCATTCAACTAAGCGAAGAGAAAAAATCAACTCTGGCTTTTCTCAACAGAGGCCAACCATCCATCGGCTATGCTGAGCATAAAAAGACTGTTAACCATTGATGAATCCAGTTCTATTTTATCAGGTATCAGCTTTGACAAGATGGATGAATCGCTGGATTGGGATTCTTCTTTGGGAAAGACTTTCAAACTAAAGAGGAGAGAAAAGAGGCACTCCACAACCAACAGGTTATTGATAGTCTCTCAGAACCTATCAAGAAAGCTCATTCCATTGGTTCCACAGTAGACCAGGATTCACTGTATGAGTCCATACTTGCAAAAACTACAGTAACTCTTCCCAATGATGGCAGACCCTTTGAAATTGCATCCACTATTGAAACTGTGCCATAATGGACAAGAAGCTAAAACAAAGTAGGTACTTGACAACCTTGGAATAGTGACTCCACCTTCAGCAGCAGGCAGCAGGAGCCATGAACTGAGACAGACAGCTGCAGTACTCCAGAGAGTAATGGAGAGATGCATCTGCGTGACTTTGTCTCAAAGACTGTTCTAAAACCTGAATCTTGTATTCCATGTGGAAAGCGGATAAGGCTTGGCAAGCTGTTTACGAAGTATTGAGACTGTTGTGTGGTCTCTCATCCACACTGCCAGGACCACTGTCCCCTTCCCTGCATTTCTACCCTGATAGGAACAAGTGTTAAGATTGGAAAGGGAACGTTAGCATATTATGTGTCCCAGACTTCCCCAGTAATCCTCTCTGTTTTTGTCCACTGAACAAATGAGAGTGAGTGGAGAGTGTTGACCAAGACAGGTTTGTATCAGATCTCGGGATCTGACCTGACAGTAAAGATCTGAAAGAGGAATTTAAACTGTACCCCTCTTCAGCAAAGCGGATGACATCCATGCTATGCGTAGCCTCCTGAAAGACTTCCTTTGAAAGCTTAAACAACCCCTCCTGACCTTTTGGCTAAACAAAATCTTTATGGAAGCCACAGAAGTCACAGATGAGGACAACAGAATAGTTGACATGTACCAGATAGCTGGTGAGCTGCCCAGGACAACAGAGACATCTTAGCCTTCCTCATGATTCACTTATAGGAGTGGCTCAGAGCCCAAACATTAAAATGGATATTGCCAATCTAGCTAAAGTCTTTGTCCCTACAATAGTTGACCATGCTGTGCCCAATCCAGATCCAATGACAATGTTACAGGACATCAAGCATCACTCCAAGATGGTAGAATGCTTGCTTTCACTGCCCCTGGAATACTGGAGTCAGTTCATGATGGTGGAGTGAGAGAATATTAACCTCATGAATGTCATTAAAAACTCAAGTGCCTTTTCAACACCATAGGCACCAGCTTTTTGGTTGAGTTTACTGGGGCCTGTGATCACTCCTGAGCTTCAGCTTCTCAAGACTCCTTCACCCAGCCCCTAACACAGAGAGTCTGCTTCACCCTCACCAGGAACATCCCCAGATTTTGGAGCAAAGGCAAGTCTACCACCAACCCAGGATGACAAGGCAACTTTTTGCTTCTCCAGTGCCCATGTGAAGTCATTTACTGACTGCAAGGAAAGGCACACCTTTACTCCCTGTTTTGCAGCCTCCTGTACTCATTACTATTCTTAGTATTCTTGAAGCTTTTAATCAAGTTTAACTGTGCATGGGTATTTCCACTTCACAAATTTCTGTTTCTGTTCTACTGTAGCATCTCATGGAGCCAAGAGCTTGTTTCAGTTTGTTGGCTCCTACTGAGAGAGACAATGGGCATATGACATTATCTCTAAGACTTTAAGCCTTGCAGCACTTATTCCAAAAGAATTCTGATTGCCTAGGCCTTAAGTTGGTCTGAGTATGTTTGGTATAAAGGATTTTTTTAATTACAAATCAAAGAATGTAAACAAATGAAGGAAAAGACTTTGATGCAGTTAACAGTCTTTGCCAATTTTGGGATTGAAGACTCTATCTGAAATCCTCCACTTAATCCAGGTAGAAAGAATCAGGGTAAATCTGGGAATAAATAAAAACAAGGGAAGTGGTAACTTAGTATAAAAGCACTTGGAAGTGAGTGATAACAACAGAAAAAACCTGATAATATTTGCTCCCTCAAGAGCATCTTAAGTCAAGAGAATGACCAAAGAAAGTTTTGATTTCCTAGGGAAGGCCACCAGCACTATTGCCTTCTGAAAAATGTCCATTGCACTGGAAATGAGGTAGCAACTTTACCAAAAAATTCTTCCTGTGTTATCTGGAAGAAAAAAAAGTAATGCAGCACTCTTTCGTGACCCTACTGAATTTTGATCATTTGGGCCATTCTTTTAGTTAAAGGTTTGTAGACTGTGGTCGCTGGCCAACTCCTTATGTGATAATCTCAAGGACATACTACTTTTGAACTGTGCAGATCTTAAGTGTACAATGTTTGATCATCTGTGAATTGTTAAATAACTGCAGACCAGGCTGACACACTGCTGAAGCAGTTGATAGAATTTGAGGGGTGTTGCATTGCTGTGGCTTGCTTGGCATGCCAGAGCTTGTGTTCTACTGATCCATATACTAAGTGGAAATGAGATGAACTCGAGAGTGGGACTTGAGACAAGGTTGATGACAAGGAGGGGGGCTAATATAAGGATGATGCAGGATCCACACTCACTGAGATTCTCTTTTAGAGCTCCAAAGAAACCCTATTTAGCTGTTCTTATCATACACATAGACTGTGTAGATTTTAGGAGTATAATATGTGAATTAATAACTTTCTCATAACACAGTAACATCTGTATGTGAGATACAACTTTTCTAGATTACACTCATGCTCCACAGCAGCAATGACAAGTGTAGTGGTAAAGTCAGCACTAACCCCAATGGTCTCAAAAGGATTCAGGAACCATTGATTTTTAACTAGGTGTTTAGAGCCAAACTAAAATAGCATTTTTGGGAGCATGCCACAAATTTGAGAAGTACCTATTATCTTATACAGAAGTTTTAAAGGGATTACTTTGGCAAGAAACTAGCCAAATTTGGTGACACTTGGAAAAGTGTGTGGAGCACTTATATCCATAAAATGATAAGGCAATTTTCCTGAGTGACACTTTAGGAGAAGGTGTGACCCCTTACTTAGGATGGGCTGGCTGTCTTGTATGCTGCTAACCATGGAGTCAAATATGTTGTGAAGAGAATAGCTGAGTATGATGGAAGTCCAGCATAAAGGAACTTACTCATGGAAATAAATAGTTTGAAAAGCCCAAATTATGAAGGGTGCCACAGAGAAGCATTGATTAGGAAAGGTTTCCTTTTAATACAATTGGAGGAAACAAGGCAAATACAATTTGCAGTAAGTCATAATAATAGGAAATGGATGGACCATAGTACACAGTGATATTTAAAATTCAACATATGACAAAGCTGACTGTAGCTGGGTTATGAATGGAGCATAGACTTGGTAGGTCTAAAAATGAGTGAACTTTAATATGAACTTTAAAATGAATGAATTTTAATAACTACTTCTTCTATTGGAAATCAGATACCATTGATATGTTGCAAATATATATTTGGTGTACAAAATATTACTTTAATAACACATCTGGTATTTGTTGATTGTTTGAAAGATACTGAGTAGAAAAGGATATACTCCAATAAGAAATCACAGAATGGAACATTATTTGGAAAAATTTTAATTCCTCAATTGATGTATGTCCCATGGAAATTGTCTTGACTGAAAAGAAGTACATTTATTTTCAGAATAATTATATATATATATGTGTCTCTCACATTTATTTTTGAGAAGCACAACTAGTGATTAATGAAGAGATAAAAAGTAAATCAAATTGATTAAAAATATTAAAAACATGAAAAGATATGATCAATACTAACATATCTAGTCAATTATGCTAACACTCACTGAATTTTACATATTCTACTGGCTATAGAAAAAATCTTTTCTGTCTGCAGTATCAAAAATATTTCTTTCAAAAGGGATATAAAGGGTGTTAAAAGTACCTATGATTGTACTCAGTACTCAAAGGTAGACTGTCGTTAAAGACTTAAGAGTGGGTCTGAATTCATATTCCATACTCTGGAACAGTTAAGAATATGATTCTGGATTTACTTTCTTGCAGCTCTGCCCCCGGGAATGTGTTGGAAATCTAAGCAATGATGTACCAAGCATATTTTACATGCTTATCAGAATTGTTCATTGCCAAACTCCATGGGTAAGTTGTCACTGCCCTGGAGATGATGCAAGTTGACACAGGTGCCTGGAAGAACTTCATGGGGAAACGGTGTGAAAGACAGGTGAGGAATGAGAGTGGTCGTTTCCCTGAATGGCTGCACGCTCTGAAGATTCTTTTGCACTCAAACGTGCCGTGTGTAGTGAGGACCCTAGAGAGCCTTGACTATTTTGAAATCCATGGGAATAAATGCTGTCTTGTTGTGTGATGTATTGTCGTATTCTGTTTTTCAAATGAACAAGAAAGTGAGGAAAGACAGGTAGAAGGCACAATCTTTTTTAACCTAATTTTAGAGGTGACATTCCATAATTTTGCCATATCTGTTTGTTAGAAGTGAGTCATTAGATCCAACTCACAATCAAAGAGAGAGAATTATTTAAGGGTTTGAATACTAGAGGGGCAGTCACAGGGAACCAGCTTAGAGGTCGCCCGCCATACTTATGAGAGAAAATATTTGAGCAACAAGTTAACATTTGTATGGAAGTGAGTTCATACAACTTCTGAGTTATTTTCAGTTTTACATTTCTATAATTTTGTAATTTAATTGTGAAATTAGAGAAATTGTAAGAACATTTTTAATATATATTGAAGAATTGAAGGATTTTTATATTTTAGGTTAATTTTCTCTTACTAATAAAACAGACTCAGAAGATAAAAATTCAAAATACTTAGTCAAAATTCAGACTATTTTTATAATTTTTAAGTACTTAACCTCCTTTATCTTTTATAAATTTATTTTAAATAAAATTTATAAAAGCTCTCTATTTAGATTTTAAATATTATCATGTATTATCAATTTTTTGCCCAAATCTATCTGTTTGAAAAGTTTTTCTTTTAAATGAAATTTTCATAAGCATGGCAAATATTTTTCCTTAACTGATTTCATGAGGGTAGAATTAAGATAATTTTGTAATTACAAAATATTTTACATTTACCTTTAGCTATCTGCAGTTTACAAAGTTTAAATGAAAGCCCTGAGATTCTGGTGTAATTCTTAAGTGAATGTCACATCAATTTATACTTGTTCAAAATAACTTGTTCAGATATATTTTATATCTGTCCTTCTTGTATATAATTGTGGACTTTTATTGCTTAAGCTAGGATAATCTTGAAAGAAATGAAGTAAGCATTTCTTTTTTTTAAATATATTTATTGATTATGCTATAAGTAAGCATTTCTTAACGCTAAGTGACTATTTAGTTTTTCAAATACCAGATTTTTCCAAACTGAAATTTTAACTTTTTAAAATTATAATACACAACATTAAGTTGTATTAGTAATAATACAAACACATAGAAACATTTTTCTTTTAAATATATAGAAAAGTGATTGAAATATATGTGAGGTTGCAATACCTGTGATTATTTTGGAACTCTATGGAAAGATGCCGAATATATATATATATATATATATACACACACACACACATCTAAAATACTCTAAATTGACTTTTCAATATCCATCAAAACTGATGGCTCAGTTACAGATATCTGAATAACTGGTTTAGGACAAATATTCTGAATGACCTTATACTAATAAAGTAAATAACATAAGCCATTTCGCCTCTATTGATGTACCCAGGATACGAGAAAGTGAAAGTCACAGTCGTGGTGCCCAGACTGTTTCCCTTACATACAAATATATCCCAAAGCTTTAAAAAATACCTCTCTGCTTTTCTAAGCCTTTTCAGTACAAAGTAAGCATCTGTGTGATTGGTTGCTGGGTTAAGAGGTTGCATAGATTACGAGATCATGCTACATTTTACATCCAAATTAATGTCACAACTGTAACAAATTGGGATGCTCAGCTATTGTCAAACAATATAGGGCCAAGGTTGGCAAATTAGTTAGTATTAGCATATAGACCTTTTGGCAGGAAAGGAAAGCTCTTTACTTGAAGTGGGGCATTCTACAGAATTTGTCAACTAGAATCTGCCACTGATCTCATTATCTCATTTGTCTTATTTAAGCTAAATTGGCAGTAATGTCTTCATGGCAAATGTTTATTTTTACAAATGAGCAACAAAGCAGAATATGGGAAAAACAACACTAAAACAGCTTTACTGCAAGTTTGTAAGGTCTTTCTGGAGCTGGAATATTGATCTGTAGCTATAGAAAATTTTCTTTACCCCTTCGCTTTGTTTTATATTTAAATCTGTAGCTATTAGGACACCTAACACAAGACTTAGAATTCCTTAAATCCATTGAACAAAAGTTCATTGAGCATTAAGAATGTGAAAGATTTATTTTTGATACTGGATAAGTTAAGGGAGAAAAGCTTATTTTCCATTTTGATTATTTTAGTATTATAAGTCAGAATTTCCTTACACGATCTAGTTTGGCCTAATCATATACCTTATGCACCTATATATCTATATATTTCCAAAAAAGCACACATACACACAAACACACATATATATGTATACACGCATATGATCTCACTATAACATGATTTGTTTTGATCAATAAATGTAAGACAGCTTATGTCATTTAGCTTGTGAACAAGGAATCTTAGAAAATTTAGTAATAGAAGGACACTATTTCCTTTGCATGGGGACATTAAACACAGACTTACATGAGCACATGTACATACAGCCTCAGAATAGTATGGCATGTGTATAAGATGTGTAAGCAATTTATTAATAATATGTATGTAAGCTGTCTAATACTTTTGTTAAGACTAGATCAGCTAGGTTATACTATATGTAAAAAATAAAATCATATTGAATTTCTAGCAAAAAATAATTTAAAAATATGTTGGTTGATGCATTTAGAAAACCATATGCAGAAAAAATAGTAAGTGCTACATCATATGAATTTTTATAGAATGATTTAGTTCCATAATCTTATATTAAGTCATATTTTTGAAATTACAGCTTAAGATCTACCAGACAAGTACTGCTGTGCTCCGTACCCTGAATTTTTATAGACTTCATAATTATGGATCCTGAAAGAATTCTCTGTTCAAATTTATGGACAAATTGTGGACAAATAGAAACTCCTTGCAAAAACAAAATAATGAATAGCTTTTTACGAAAATCAGTAGTAACAAAAAATAAGAATATTAGTCACTCTCTGTTTTTTATTTTAAATGTGATTATTGAAATATTGTAAGGAAATTCACAATCCACAGTTTGATTTGATACACAAGAAGCACCTTGATCTTTTGTCACAGATATTAATTCATATTGCTTCTTCCTCAGGTTATAAATGAATAAACATCAAAATTCCATTTGCTTCAATGTCGCCAACAAGAATAGCACATCACTTATGTATTATAGTGAAGAATCCATGTTGAAAATGCTAGTAGATTAAATACTGGCCTTAGTGGTTATGAGTGAAAATATTTTAAATAAATTATTTTCCACATTTCCCAGAAAATGTACTTCCAAGTACACAAGAAGTAAATCATTTGTAATTATTAAGACATTTAAATCTAAAATCACATTTTTTTGCCTATTAGTATGGAAATTTATTTTTATTTAAAAATACAATTTGTTTATAGTTCACATGAAGACAGAATGAGTAAATTTGGCGGGGTTACACTCTGGTCTGATCCTTGAGGTCCGATCAAAACATGTGGGTAAACACTGAATTGTGCAGAGTATCCTGCTTTATACAAAATCTGACAGTGCTTTATTGAGGTGTAATTGACAAATAAAAAATGTATATATTTAAGGTGCACAGCATGATAAGTTGATAGCATTTTCTTATTTCTGACATAACAAGATGTTCCAGGATCATCTCATGTTTTCCCTACCCACCCTTGAATCAGCCATTTACCCAAGGGTCAACTTGTATCTTCTTAGCTTATTTACTTTAAGCACAATTCCCCCAAAATGAAATGTAAGATATAAGAAAATCAATGGATATTTACTGGTTAATGAGCATGAAGTTGATTTTACTAAGAGGAGAATACCTTCTGTAACACAGAAAAATGATGGAAATATGTTATTTATTGAAAAAATATAAATAAGTGAGAACATTAATTAATGGAGCTCAGTTAATGGAGTTCAGCATTTTGGTAGACATTTTTAGAGTTAGAAATTTGAAAGTGAATTATGTTTTGAAGAATAAGAATACTACTACTAATAATTAGCAATTAGTTTTGAGAAAGAAATATACTTAGTTTTGAGGGTGAAGCAAAATTAGGTTTACACTTGTGAGTATGCAAAACAGAGTTTATTATTCTTTTTTAAAAATTTTATTGATTTATTTGTAGAGAGGGAAAGGGAGGGAAAAGAGAGAGAGAGAAACATCAATGCATGCTTGCCTCTCTCTCATCCCCCAGCGGGGACCTGGCCCACAACCCAGGCATGTGGCTGGCACTCAATCCACTGAGCCACACCACCAGGGCCAGAGTTTATTCCTGTATTGTTATGTATTAACTTTTGTATTATTTTCCATATGAACAACTGTAAACCTACTTTGTCCCACCCTGTATAGCTCCTTGTCTTTATCAACACTATGCATAGCACTGTGGTACAGAATACTGCCATCCTAAATGTTCAATCTAAAAGCTACTATGAACTCTTTTTAACCTCACAAAAACCAAGGAGAAAACTATATCCTAAAAATATGTAGTATATTCAAAAAGGATAACTATTGGTGAATATCAATTACAATCTGGCAAACTCCCAATAAGCAGTACTACTGAAATAAGATTTGGGACATGAAAGTGAATTGCTGAAACCTATTTTGTAAGCTTTAATTATTTAAAATAACTTGGAAGTAGGATAAAATTACCCTTTTACAAATGGAATTCACTTTTTAACTACCAAATAAATCAATATTTACAAAATGCAAACATATTTGTCTTTATTCTAATATAAAACAATTGCTATAAAATATCTAAAATAGATAGAGATAAAAATCATATTTTTAAAAAAATGTGGCAGTATATGCAATAGAGAAGTAGAATTTCTTTGAAGTCCAAACAAACTGGGGAAAAACGTTAGGAAAAGAAGTGGTTGCTGAAGCTGGTATGTATCTGAAATGTGTACCGTCTGCGGGAGCGTGCCGAGAGTCCGTGAACCTGTACTCTGCAGGCTGGGAAACTCTATAGGAATTCACCCCACATAAAGTCAGGATTGGATAAAGACTTACTCAAATAAGAAAAAGAGTAACTAAATAATAGTTTTGAAGACAGAAAATAAGGAAAATTTATTTTTCATGGTCCAGGCTCTTGGTAGAAGTAAAATAGAAATTACTTCCCATGAGATTTTTATGGCAACTGTCTAGATACGGGAATTCAATTTACACCATTTGTCTGGTTAAAAAAAATACAAAAAAACTTGAATGTATTTCCTGGATTTGTATTTCCTTTGGGTCTCAAGCAAACAAAAAAATCATCTACTGTAGGGAAATGACCCTAGAGCCAGGTTTCATAAAAATGCCACAGAGGGTTATAAAAATATATACACCCCAATTAAATTTAATAAAATATTACAAGAAACAAGACTCCATGAATGATATTCATCAGGGAAAATTAAAAAATACTAGATACATAAAAATTACATATTAGAATTATTACATTTTACAGTAGGCTGGTTAATGGCTCCCAAATATGTTGACATCCAAATCCCTGAAGCCTGTGAATATGTCATCTTACCTGGTAAAAGAGGTTCAAGAGGTGTGATTAAGTTAAATGTTTTAATATAGAGACATTATGCTGAATTCTCTTGTGTTCACTATATCCTTCTAAGATCTAGTAGAGCTATGGTCCGGGAGAAAGCAATGTGATGACAAAAAGCAGAGACTAAAGTGACGCAGCAATGAGTTAAAGTATAGAGGAATGCCAGCAGCCTGTAAAAGCTTAAAAAGTCAAGGAACACATTCTACTCTAGAGTCCTCAAAAACAACCAGACCTGATAACATCTTCACGTTAGCCCATTAAGAACTCATTTTTTCACTTCTGACCTTCACATGACATCCTCACCCAAGGATGTGTTTTATTGATTTGAGAAAGACAGCAAGGAGAGAGAGAAAGAGAGAGAGGGAGAGAGGTTGAGAGAGAGAAAGCAACGATGTACGAGAGAAATGTCAATCAGTTGTCTCCTATACACCTTGACAAAGAGTCGACCCCACAACCTAGGTATGTGGTATGGGCCCTGACTGGGGATCAACCCTGCCACTTTTTGGTGAACAGAAAGACCCTCCAACCAACTGAGCCACCCAGCCAAGGCTGACCCTCACGTTTATAAAAGAATAAACTTGTAAAATATTTACTGCAGATACATGTATAGTTGAAATCTGTCAAAACATGATATTTCAGGACTACATTTTATAAAAGGTCAGTGTTTTAGACATACAGAAACAAAAGTGTCTTTGTATGTTTATTGCAAGACAGAGGAGAAAGGGGTACCAAAGTAATTCAAATGTAATTTTTCTAATGCATATATTATATGTTATAATACTATATATAATACGTGTATATATACCATATGCATTTAATACATGCATGCATGTAACACATGCATTAAACAAGATACATGTTATATACATAAATACATATTAGAATGCATGCAAGTTACATTATATAATGTAACAATTTATAAAATAAAGTGCTGACTCCTGTAATTTTTTTCATTTAAAACAGAAGTGGAATACAATTTTTTTTAAGGAGAAACATGAATACTATGACAAAATAGCATTGATAATGACAATGGCATATGCCACCTTTCATATCCAGTTACCCTAACTTATATTTTGTTCCTTTTTCAAGAATGTTTCTAACCCCAGAACTTGTTCAGAGTATTTTCTTCACTTTTATTTCTATTCATTTGTTTAATCATCAACTTTGTCTTGCAACATATACCAAATATTTACTCATGTTTTCTATCTAAATCCAGTCATCTTTATAGGTCTAACTCAACTTGTCACATTGTCTGTAATTGTTCTAGAACTCATGTACCTTTATAGAATAGCCTGGGACAAAAACAAAAACAAAACAAGAAGCAATAAAACAGGTCAGTGGCCCAGGTGGGCTGGCAGCTAGTGTGGGTGCTATTACCGCCTCCGTCTCTGCAGCCTCCTCCCTGGCATCCTTGCCCTGGACATTGGCTGCTGAGTGGGGAGAGCCAGGCAGGGCTGCTGGGGGCATTGTGGAGCCCAACATGGTCTTGAGGACAAGAACTTCGAGCTCATGAGCACTTTAGTTATGGAGGATCAACATGAAGATGAATCCACCAGGAAAAATTCTCTGTGGCAGATAAGTAATGGAACATCATCTGTGATCATCTCCAAAAAGAGGTCATCAGAAGGAAACTCAAAAGGAAAAAGACTTTAAATATTAAATATTAAATACTTATTAATTCTACATTAAATAAATTTTTAACCAGTGGCCTGAATCAGACCAAGGGGAAGTTGTGGAGCACCTTACTTCCGACCATGTCATCACCAGCGTTGGCATATTAACTCGTACGTGAAGCCTATGTTGCAACAGGACTGTATCACTGCTTTGCCAGAGCAAGACTTAGACCACATGGCAGAAAGAATTCTTTCCTACTGGAGGCCAGGTTTCTCTGCATGCGGTAGGGCTGGTATGGAAAGAATGACAGCAAGTGACCTCTGAAGGAATGCTTCAGACGAAGCTGATTGGATGAGTGGTGCTCACTGACCCTCTGTGGAAGGGACCTGCAGAAAGAAGAGGGTGGGATCAGTACCTGTTTAAAAACAAACCCACAGATGGCCCTCCCAATTCATTTGACAGGTCACTATACCCAAAGATTATCCAGGATACAGAGACGGTAGAATCTAACTTGCTGTGTGGATGACACAATTTGCAGAGGATTAAGTGCTGCTCTGAAATTAGCAAAGGCATCTACTGACGGTGAAAAAATTACCAGTTTGCTACAAGGTAATTCTGTTACAAATTGGGATAAAACCAGCTTGGGATGGTTGAAAGTGTTAATGGGGCACACTGACTCTGTCCTTTGTCTCCAGTATGATGAACGTGCCATTGTGACTGGCTCTTCAGAGTCTATAGCACCAGTCTCGTATGTGAATGGGATGTGAACACGGGTGAAGTTCTGAACACGCTGATCCACCACAATGAGGCCATATTCCACTTAATGCTTCAGCAATGGACTGATGGTGACCTGTTCCAAGGACCACTTCATTGTTGTGTGGGACATGGCTTCTGCCACTGATGCCACTGTATGCCTTGTCCTTGGCCCCTGTGCTGCTGACAGTGTAGTAGACTTTGATGATTAAGTACGTCATGTCTGCCTCTGGTGACAGGACCCTCAGACTCTGGAGCATGAGTACCTGAGAATTTGTTTGCACTCTAAATGGGCACAAGAGAGGCATTGCCTGTCTCCAGCACAGGGACCAACTGGTTGCTAGTGGATCATCAGATAATACCATTAGGCTCTGGAACGTCAAATGGGGAGCCTGGTTAAGAGTTCTAGGGGGTTGTGAAAAATTGGTGCGATGTATCTGTTTTGACAAGACAATTGTCAGTGGGGTCTGTGATGGGAAAATAAAAATTGGGGACTTGCAATTTGCTTTTGACCCTCCAGCCCCAGCAAGCACGTCGTGATTGCTCACATTGGTGGAACATTCTGGACGTGTGATTGGGCTACATTTTGATGAATTTCACATCATCAACAGCTCTCAGGATGATACTATTTTGATTGGGATTTCTTAAATGTGACTCCAAGTCCAGAATGAGACTCATTCTCCCTCCAGAACATACACTTGCTCTCTCTAGACAACAGGCTGCTCCACCCATTTGGGGGTTTCCTACTCTTGAATTGACAACTACATGGCTACCAAATGCCTAAAGGAGTTCTTTACAGATGAGTTATGAAGCTGGAATTGGTTCTAGATGCTGAGAAGATGCAAAGAAGCCCAATTCTTCAAGTTCTGACATTTCTCACCTCCAATTCCGGTCTCCACTTTGAGAATGATACCTTAGCATCACCAAATTCAGGTAGGACAAGGATCCCATTTCCTCCCATCATCAATGAAACAGATCTAAAGGACTAATAAAAGCCTCCTGTTAATGAAACCTCTTCCTGTGGAAGCACACTCTACTACCAAAGAGAAGGTCCTTGGGCTCTGTTTTGTTTTGTGTTGACAACAGTGTGGGGATCCACATATGTGTATGTGATTTGTTTGGGGAAGGCTTTGCTTTTTTTCCTTTTTTTTAATACATCCTTCACTCCCACATGACTAAACTTCTGTTTTTGAAAAATTGAGTCTTAAAGTATAAAAAGAAATACGCTTCCATCCATAAGGTAGATGTCATAAGCTTTCCAGTGGTTGTGAAAGTGATGTAATTTTACCACCCTTCATCTTACAGCTTTCCTAGCAGACTGGTTAGGAGAGCCTAGGGAAGGGAGGAGGAGGCAATTTTTTTGAACAAATCAAGTTTCTGTTGATGTTTTTGAATGTTTAATATAAAAGGTCTTGTTCCTTGAGAGATCATGGCCCTTGAATATGCACACAACCTTTGAACCGTACCTATTAAATTATAGCAGGGGACTAAGGCACCAAGGACTTCTTACTTTCTGGGGTTACAATAGTACTCCCCAGCAACACTGTAGTTTATTTTACTAAACCGTAATGGAGCAACTGTAAATTACTGCTATATTAATATTTTTAAAGCACTGGCATAGTCTAATTGTTACTTATAATTAATTATATTTGCCAATTATCTATTTGAAATAAATTTGAGTCTGAACAGCTATTGGAACAATTAAATTGTACAGATATTATTCGTGACAGCTTTGTACTGTGGAATGTGCTTAATAAACAAAAAGTTGACCTTTGTCCAACAAATTGCTAAATAATGTCAATAAAAAAAAACAAAAAACCTGTTTATTTCTCTTATATAAGTGCATGACTTACATTTATTTCCTAGGAGAGGTATATGTGAGAGGTTGGGTCTACCGGCTTTGGGTTAGTTACCTTAAGACCTATAGCCCTTAAAAGACATAATTTCTCTTTATTCACTGATTGATGAGCACAGGTGATATCTTTAAATACCTTATAAGAGAAGCATTTTTTGTTGTTAACATAAAATTAAAAAGCCTTTCAAAATGAGAGACAACAAGTGTTTATTAAGATTATTGGGTGGGAGGTGGGGGGAGTGGTAAGGGAAAAATGAAGACAACTGTACTTGAACAACAATAAAAAAATGATTATTAAGAATGCCTATTCAGTACATGCTGATTCAGGCAGAAGCCCAAATACTTCTCTGATTAGGAGACAAAGGCAATGGGTATTCATGAGAATTGGAAGGGGAACAATCACATCTGTAGAATGAAGGTGTTTCTATTGGTGCAGATAAAATAACATACTGATGTTAATTCTAAACAATGTTTTAAATTTTGGGTCCAGTAGTCATCATTCTAGTAGTCATAATAACTGCCTTCTTGTTAACTTGTCAAACAGTTAAACAGTTTTTTTCTCTTTTCTTTTCTTTTTTTTGGAGGGTGTGGGGGACTCAAGTTTGCTTAGGCCCAGTCCAGATAATATTTTGCCCTGTTTCAATTACCATTCCAAAAGTTTGAGGCATAAGACATGCAAGGCAGTTTCCCTGGCCTGGAAGCGGTGGATCATTTTAAAGTGGCTCAATTTATATTATTGTTTACATTGTTAAGAAAAAATGCTTGTTCATTCAAACAAGAAATCAATGTCCCAGATAGAGTAAAATAATAATATGATTAGATATAACCACATATCCTTAAGTACATTCCTCAATAGAACATTAATAAAATTTGTTATATTCCAAAATAAATGTACATTTAGCTCTAC
Source organism: Desmodus rotundus (assembly GCF_022682495.2). Classification (NCBI taxonomy): domain Eukaryota; kingdom Metazoa; phylum Chordata; class Mammalia; order Chiroptera; family Phyllostomidae; genus Desmodus; species Desmodus rotundus. The sequence continues at coordinate 67,118,698 of NC_071399.1, read as the reverse complement.
GGAACCAAATTCCAAAGACTTACCTCTTGCCACAGTGCAGAACACCAGAAAAGTACAAGTTCTGTCCAGAAAGTATCCAGCCGTGTACTGTGAAAAATAGAGGCCTTTATTGAAGAAGATACAAGCAACATCGTACACAGGACAATGACGCCTCAGTCCCCTTTAAAGTAGGCACCATGCGGCCTCACAGAATTCTCCCAGCATCCCTTCCACTGTTTCAAACACTGCAAAATCCTTTGTTGGAATCACCATCAGCTGTTCCTTCCTAATTCCCTGAATCTAATCAACAGTTTGAAATCTCTTCCATTTCAAAGGTAATTTTAGTTTTGGGAAAATCCAGAAGCTGCAGGGCATGAAATCTGGACTGTTGGGGTGCTGAGTCACCTGCATAATTTTATATTTCAACAAAAATCTCTGCGTGAGACATGATGCATGAGCAGCTGTGTTGCCATGACGAAGCTGCCAATCACCAGTTGCCCATAGCTTCAGCTGTATTCATCCTATCGCATCTTTTGCCCAATGAAGAACATGGAGGTAGTATTCCTTATTAACTGCTTTGCCTGGAGGGGTATATTCGTGATGGACAACCCCTTCCCAATCAAAAAACACGATTTACATGGTCTTGATATTGCTGCAACTTTGCTATACCTTCTTCGGGCCTGGAAAACCAGGCAACTTCCATTGGGGTGACTGGGTCTTTGTTTCAGGATCATGGCCATAGACTCATGATTCATCTCCAGTTATACTTTCTTGAGGAAATCTGGTAGATTGATAGCTGTTTGAATGAAGTCACTGGCAACCGCGACACAATGTTCCTTCTGCTCTGGTAGCAGCAGCCACAGAATGAAATTTGCCACGACTTGTTTCATGCCGAGATCCCGCATCAAAATCTTGGACACAGTAGTTTTTGGAACCCCCAGATCAGCTTCTAGTTCTCACACTGTCAGTCGCCGATCGTTGTTGATTGCAGTCTGTACACGTTCAACATTCTCAGGTGTTCTGCTTGTTGCAAGCCTTCCAGAATGTGGGTCACTTTCAACTGATTCTCGACAATCTTTGAAGTGATTGTGCCACCTTTTTATTTGCACTGCACTTATTGCATCATTTCTGAAAGCCTTCTGAGTCATCCAAATAGTTGCCATGGAGGCATATTCAAGCTTAACACAAAATTTGATTCAGATTCATTGCTCTACTGGCTCAGTCATTTTGAATATGACGGACACACAGTACACATGCTCACTCAATGGCATCTACTCCCCCTGCTGACTTGTACAGTGAAGTTGTCATTGCTCTGCCACCTGCATTCCAGTCCACCTTCCTTGGCTGCCAGGTTACACTGATGTCATGCAAATGTTCTTATTACATTAACAATGGCTCTACTTTTTCTGGACAGACCTTGTACAAACACTTTTGAATGATTACAGAGTTGCACATTCCTGCAGATGAGTAGACAGAGGACTACTAAAACCTGGTTTGGTATAGCAAGTGAAATTGTCCTGTTTTCAATTTCCAATTATTTTCAAATAAGAGATTGGATGTGCAATCTTGCCCAAAGAGCAAAAGCATACATCTCTAATATGAGTCTTATGTCACTATCTCCTGCCTGAAAACACACAAACCTACTACGCCATACATACATTATTTTGTATTGTAATAAAATCTCATGGGGGAGAATGGCACATCTTAGGTCTCAAATTTTTGAAATTTCCAAATTCTAACTTTTAAAGAAATTATTTGGAATGTATACATGTATTACAACAAGGATTTGCAGTTAAAACCTTTTGTTAAATATTTTTTTTAAATGGAGGCTTACTAATTTTTGCATTAATCAATGGGAGTTCATATCTACCTTGTGAAAACTGGTTTATGCCAATGTATTCATTCCACCTAATTTCTCAGCAATCAGTTTATCATATTAGCAAGTGCTTAATTGATTTATGTGTACCACATAATAATGTTAAATATTTAAATATAACATGAGAAGAGTGAATCTAAGTGTATAAATTATTTATTGCTCTAATATCTGAGCTCTCCCTTTTTTCTGGAAACAATACCTTCTTCTTTTCTCTGCCTCTCTACATGTAGCATAACTTCCCAGTGTAAGGAACATTATCTTTTTTTCCCTGGATAGAGTGACTATTGAATAAATGGACCCCTAATCAAAATGATAAAAATATCACCAGTTATCAGTTATCAGCTTTTCATGATTAGGTCACAGAATGGACAGGCAAATTAAAAGATTTTTCCTCATTATTTTTCATGTGAAGCTAGTGGGAAGAACTCTTTTCATGTGACTCTACTATGAGAGTGTGTCTGTGGTGGTTGGGAGTGCCCACACTTCTAACTACAAGGAAAAACTTGATTCAGTTAAAATTAAAAACAAAACAAAACAAAACAAAAAACTAGAGAGAGGCAAAGGGACAAAGCACTAAGTTCTAAGTCCTTGACTCATTGCTGGAATTCCTAGGGCTGCCAGGAGTTTGCATTCACAAAGTTTGATGTACTTACTCTCCCTTTGATTGCTTGAACTAACTCAGTTCTCCTTAATATATTTTTTAAGTTAGCTCAGTTTAAGGTTGCTTTTGTAGAAAACAAATTAGACTTCTAACTAGTAAACATGGGCAGATTTTACAATCTATATCCCGGCATTCTACTTTGCACTATATAAAAATTTTAATGTCATATTTAACATTGGATTTGCAGGAAAACCTATCTTTTTTCTAACAAAGATGTTTAATTTACTTGTTTATAGAATTTGACAATAAATTTTTTCCCAGAGTAATAAAAGCATCTACCTTTGATTGAGCTGTATTTTAAAGGCATGGTGATAAGTAAAAAACATTTTACATTATTTACATTTTTAGAGCAACCCAATAATGGTTTTGCCATTCTCGAGAAGATAAAATGGGTTCACAGAAGTTATGCAAAGTCAATCTATGACTCTATCACACCAGACCCATGAACATAATCATCATACTACATTCACTCATTTGTTGTTGGATGATCTTTTAAGAAAAAGAAAACCATTGATGAACCAGCTCATCAGCTTTCTGTATATTTTTAACAAGATGCGTATAAAACTATGGTAGCTAACATATGACTATTGATGTTAGTCAGTGAATCTCCCTGCACAAATTCCTATTTGCTTATGGAAATAAATATGACAAAGTTTTCAGATCATAATACTTTGCTCTTATTATTTGGTGACCGCGCTTTTACTTCTGTATGGTTTTTCCTATTGGCCTTTATATCAAACCTAGAAATAAAAAATCATAAAGTAAGCAGTAATTTATTTTTTAAGATTTTATTTATTTTTAGAGTGAGAGTAAGGGAGGGAGAAAGAGAGGGAGAGAAACATCAATTGGTTACGTCTCGCAGACCCCCAACCAGGGATCTGGCTTACAACCCAGGCATGTACCCTGACTGGGAATTGAACGTTTGACACTTCGCTTTGCCTGAAAATACCCAACCCACTAAGTCACACTAGGTAGGGCAGCTATTTATTTATTTATTTATTTATTTATTTATTTATTAAATGAGTAATTGATTATGTCAATGTAGGTTGTCACAGTGATAGGAAAACTTAAGGAGATGAACAGAATCATAATAGAACATACTCTTATTTCTCATTATTCTCTCTCTCCCCTCTCTTTCTCTCTTTCCATCTATGTTTTTCTTCTTTTTCATTTATCTCTTTCTCCCTCTATTTCATTTGGCTTTCTGTATTGTTATCATTGAATACCTGTGAAATATGTATACCTATACCTTCCTGGTTTACAGGTTATAGCATCAACCAAAAGAAAAGGAAAGGGGTCTATATTAAATAAACATACTAAACCGAAAGCAATTATGTATTGAGGGAAATACAAATTCTGCATGAGTAACAGGAAGGCAAAATACATAAACTAAATGTAATCATGTACATCATTTGTGAGGTATATGTCACATGAATCAATGTGTTATAATCTAGTCTGTGCTATTCAATAAAACTGCAATGATGGAAATGCTCTACTTCTTCATGGTCCAACTAGGTAGCTACTGGCCAGGTGTGGCTTTGACTACTTAAATTGTGAGGAATGAGACTGTGGAACAAAATTTTTAATTTTATATCAACATGTGACTAATTCTTACTATTCAAACTGGGCAGGGAAAAAAGACAAAAGTTGGAGAAATAGAGTCATAAATATCATAAGAAATATTGGTCTCTAAGATAAATTTTTAAATAATTATTCTGTTCAATTTAATAAATTTGCTAGTTACAGAGCATATCAGAGTTTACAAACTGAAATGTTAAAAAGGAAAATACTTAGAAAAAAGTGTATGCCATGGATTCTAATATAACTATACTAGCTTTTAAGTCTACAGATGTTTTGCCCTGGCAGGGTGGGGGATGGGTATGGGAGGCAGCCAATCAAGTTCTTTCTCACATCAAAGTCTCTGTCACTGTCTCTCTCTCTCCCTTTCTCTCTTCCTCTCTCTCTAAAATCATCAGTAAACATTTCATTGTGTGAGGATTAAAAACATAAAAAAAGGCCATAGATATTACAGGATCATTTTCTGTGCAACAATTTTTTGTCCTTCTTTTGATATGGAGAGGACTTGAATTGTCATCTGGAGTTACTAAATAAATCAAATAAGTAAATAAGTACACAATGAAAATTATGTGATATCTACTGGATATATTTAAAGTATTTTGAAATAAGTATTCCGAAATAAGTATTCCCAGGATAAGTAACTTCCCAGAGTGAAGGAATTAACATTTCTAGTTTAGCATTATCTTATTTTATGCTTGGTAAAAGTTATTTTGCAATCTTATTCTTCTGCTCTGAAATTTATTGTTAATTTCCCAAGATAAATAACATTTTATATATTCAGAGAGAAGTTAGATACAATCTTAGGGGGAAAAACTCAAATAAAGTCATCTGGAGTGTTCAAAACTGGATAGGACGACTTTAGATTTAGAAGAATTTTTAATTTCTAACTGCTAACAACTTTCACTTTCTGATTTAAAAACCCTTGTCCTGAGATCACTATTGGAATCACAAAGAAATGTTTTCCAACTGCATTACCAGTCTCCTCTACAGATTCAGAAGAAAAAATGCTTCTTTGTTTTTTCTTTTTTTTTTTTTAAACCAAATAGTTGCTTGGCTCTCTACTCAGAGCACCTTTTTATTCACATTACCTGATTGTGTATTCCCAATCTCTCCCCACCCCACTCAGAATGGAGAGTAAGCAATGAGGTAGGAAGGGTAAAATTAACATCCCTGGGCACACATACACACACATAATCTACATGTGCCCAGATTATGAAAACCTTCACATACATATGCATCTGTACACAGCTAGCGGTATATTAGTTAGGCCCACTTATAGTTTCTGTCATCGTAGATCAGTTTTCTACTTTACCTGAAAATTGGAATATGTTTTTAAATGTTTAACAAAATCTGTGTATAATTTTAAAAATATGAACCCTGAAACACCAATCCAAAACAACCTATGCACCCCAATGTTCATAGCAGCACAATTTACAATAGCCAAGTGCTAGAAGCAACCTAAGTGCCCATCGGTAAATGAATGGATCAAAAAACGATGGTACATTTACACAATGGAATTCCATGCAGCAGAAAGAAAGAAGGAGCTCCTACCTTTTGAAACAGCATGAATGGAACTGGAGAGCATTATGCTAAGTGAAATAAGCCAGGTGGTGAAAGATAAATACCATATGATCTCACCTTTAACTGGAACCTAATCAACAAAACAAACAAGCAAAATATAACCAAAGACATTGAAATTGAGAACAGGCTGACAAGTGACCAGAGGGGAGAAGGGAGGGGATAATGGGGGGGAAAGGTGAAGAGTTTACAGGAACAATTATAAAGGACACATGGACAATAACAATGGGGGTGGAAACACAGGAAGGAGGTGTGGGGAAGGCTGGGGTGGAGGGGAGGGGTGGGGGAAAGGCAGAAAACTGTACTTGAACAACAATTAATTTTTTTTTCATTAAAAAAAGAGCAATTAGAGAAAAAATACATCTTTAATGTGTGGCTGCAGCTAAAGACCAGAATCACTAATTGAGTCATGTTTAGTGGATGCAGAGATATATCATCTATGTTTAGAAATTGGTCAGGACCTATCAAGCAATTTCACTTAAGCCATTGAAAAAGCTGTTGGATATTATAATGTTTAGTCACCAGTGGTTTGGTTTGAATTTAATACATCTTTGAGCTAGAAGTTAACACCTTTCTATTCTATAACTAATCTCCTGAGAAAGCCAGACTTATTTATTTCCCCATTTTACATTCAAAAGGGTCATTTGTTCCTAATTAAAAGCAAACATTGAATCTTACATTTAAAAAAACAAAGTTTTCTAATGGCTGGTACTTGGCCTTCCTACTGTGACTTCTAAGTGTGAAAATATAGTTGGTCAGGCAGAAAACCTCTTTATGGAACGAACTCTGCCAAAAGTGTCACTCTCACTGCGCTGGCCTTTTTGAAGAAGCACCTCCCTTTCCTCAGCACTGCCACTGCTCCTGGTATCCTGGAGATACTAAGATTCCCTTTCTTTTCTTTCTTGGTGTCTGCAGGGCTCAAAAGTTGTTGCATTCTTTTTCTTTTGCTTGCAGAGTTAAGGTGCTAATCACTAAAGTTACTTCCTTCTCTGTAATAAGCATGAATATGCTGCTGATGTCAGTAATCACCGAAAAAGTAGTTTAAAGAGTAATGCTGGGCTGTGCAAAGAGTCATGCTTGTCAACAGTCAGCTCCACGAGCAGTCAGCCTCTGCATGTCCCCAGGCCTTATTAAAGAAAATGTGTGGAAAAGTAGAACTAACCCTGCTGGATGTAACCCCACTCTATTTTATCATAAGGATTTACATTACCGCAGAACATGGCAGCTGAGTTATAAATAAACCTACAGTCTGTGGCTCATGCTAAAGGACAATAAAGCATCTGCACCAGACAGAGAGTCACCTTCTTTCTCTATTAACCTATCATTCTAATTTTCCAGGTTTCCTGGGGTTCTTAAATATGATTTCCCCCTTCTCAGTCACATATTTGCTTTAACTATTTTTTTGTTTCTCTCAGAATATCTATCAAAATTACTGAATAATAGAATTTTTATTATACCACACCTTAGAAGTACATTTTTATTCCTCACAGGTTTTCATCACCGTCCTTTGTCATTTGTTCCTAATATTCATCTGCTAATTCAGTTCACAAAAAAATACTAGCCTGCCAGTTCACTGTTCTGTGCTAAGCAACAAAAATTATGCATGAGCAACATTTGAAAAAGGAATATCCATGGCATTTACCTGCAGAAAGTGATCCGCTGTTGTGTAACTATTGGCCACCAATAGATTAATATATGCGAACTATTTAAATAGTTGCTCTAAATTCCCAGATAATTTAGAATGCTCTATTAGGCTTCTAAAGACTAGATTCTTCAAGCTTCTTTTCAGGACTACTGAATTAGACTCCTTGGTACTGAGTGTTGGCTATAAATAATGAACAGAGGTGAAATGCCAGCTGAGAAGCACTACTCTTAATAACTTATAGAAATGCTATTTTTATGTAAATGTTTTATTTTTATAGCAAAGATGTATAAATGAAATATAATCAAATAAACAAAGATTAACATTAACTTATAGAGACTGTCTTATAATTTCGTAATCACAGAAAAAGAGCTGTGTTTAATTATATTCAAAAAAATATACCTGTTAATGAACTGAATTTTATTCTCCCCCTCCAAATCTGTCGAAGCCATACCCCACTAAAAAACTTTATTTGGACTAAGATCTTTCAAGAGGTAATTAAGGCAAAATGAGGTCATAGGAATGGAGCTTTAATCTGATAAGACCAGTGTCTTTGTAAGTAGAAGAGACACCGGAGAGCTCACTCTCTCCAGGCACACTCAGAGGAAAATCCATGTGAGCTCACAGTGTAAAGCAATCCTCTGCAAGCCAGGAAGGAAGGTCTCACCAGAAACAAACTCTGCTGGCATCTTGATCTTTGACTTCCAGTCTCCCAAGCTGCTAGAAAATAAATTTCTGATGTCTAAGCCATCCCATCTGTGGTATTCTGTTATGACTAGCCAAGCAGGCTAATATGATATATTAAGCTTAGTTCCCCTGTGCTGGTGTTCAAAAGGGACAGGAAGAAACCAGGTGTGAGTAAAATATGTCATGCAAATTAAACATAGTGGGGCCAGAGATAGTTACCCATTACTGCTGTGCTTGATGGGAGGAGAAAACCCTCTAAGAGAGAGATAAGTCACATGTAAAATTACAGGTTTTAGGGTATAACAGATTCTATAAGTCACATCATGTTAATAATGAACAATCAAACTGATTATATCAACATTATTTATTTCACAAGCATTGATATCAGTCTCTGTGCTGATTCCTGGATGATTCTTTGAGGTTCTTTGTGAGTTGCTACTAAAGCAGAAGAGAAATCTAACTTGGTCATGGTATTCAAGGAAAGAATATATAGTCTGCAAAGTGCATAGCGCTCTAATGACAGGTAGCAGCTGACTTCACGGCAATTAGTAGATTAGGTATTCACCTTCAAATAAGGAAGTGAGACTTAAAAAAACATCAATACTCAGAGGACAGCACAATTTATTGTTCAATATTTAATCATCCACTTATTTCTTGTATAGTTAAGTTTTATTATTTTGTAACTAAAAAAGAAAAATAATTTGCCCTATTTCATGGTAGATAACAAAGAAATAGGTAATTATTATTTATAGGCAACTATATCACACTAAGCAATGTGCTAAGTATTTTACATTCCAGAGAGTCAGTATAATCTTAAACATTAATGTAGGTCACTACTGCAGGTAATAACCCAGCAGAGGCAAAAATAAATAAATAAATAAGCAAGGGGAAACTTGGGAAGTCTGAGCCTATAACAATTTTAGGAATGTTTATTGACCATACTAGTAATTCATTTTGCCATAATTGTATGTGCATACTTAGATTAAACAGAGAGCCAAGGGAATCATTTCCAGAAATACAACAGAGTAGGTATACTTAAAAGAACAACAAAATCTCTTGCCATAAACCACCCAGAAATGATGGATGACATACAGCTAACATTTTGAAGTAAAAGGATTTTGTCTGTCTTGTTCAATGCTGTCTGCCTTGGGTCAAGAATTAATGTCTGGCATAGAGTAAGTGCTCAATAAATTGTGGTTGACTATATGAATATATACCTTCACTTTCTAGAAAGCAGCACATGTCTTACTAGCCATAAATAAAGTGGGAACAAAAAGCAGGGTAGTGAACTTGAGCTGAAACGCAACACCCTTCAGGGATGACTGAAGTGGGGAAGGAGTCACAGTTCTCGGGATCTAGGAGGGTAGAAATGGTGACTCATGAACAGAAGACGTATGGTCCTACAGGAGATGCCAGAACCACTGAGTCCCTTGTACAACACTGGGATGTTCCATGGCCTGTAGATTCAACCATCAAATGGTCTAGGAAAAAATCTCTTATCCAAGAGAGAAAGGACACACAAAAAGGCGTGTATGCCCTTTCTTCAGTTGTGTGTGTATTGGAGGGAAGAGTAGTGGTTGGGGCCAAGAGGGTCAGGGGGTTCTCACTACTATAAGTTATTTTTTAGGAATGAAATCAAAATGTTAAATAACTTCAGACTTTATTAGGTGAAGAGTTTATGTTAACTTTTAAAGATGTCCTAAAAGAATAGGAATATGCATAAATAATTTTCAAACCTGTAATCAAGTCCTGACCAGTGTGGCTCAGTTTGGTTGGGCATCATCCCACAATGTGAAAGGTTGCAGGTTTAATTCCTGGTCGGGGCACATGCCTGGGTTGTGTGTTCGACAACTGATTGATGTTTCTCTCCCTCCTCTTCTCCCTCCCTTCCCATCTCTCTAAAAACAAATAAATAAAATCTTTCAAAAAACAGTAATCAAGAAAGGAGGTATTATGAAAAGTGATTAAACCAATAAAACAAATTAATTTAGCCCTGGCTTGTGTGGCTCAGTTGGTTGGGCATTTTCGCCCAAAGTGATAGGTCACTGGTTCAATTCCCAGGCAGGGCACGTGCCTGCCTTGTGGGCTCAGCCTGGACGGGGCACATAACAGAGGTGATCAATGGACGCTTCTCTCTCATATCGATGTTTCTCTCCCACATTGATGATTCTCTCCTCTCTTTCTCCCTCCCTCCCCCTCTCTAAAAATAAATAAAATCTTTATTAAAATGTATTTATATGAATTAAATAAAATGAATTTATTTATATGAATAAACTGACTCTCCAAAATATATCTCCAAAAATAATTGGGAGCATATAATGGATTAAACAATAAATGTACTATTTAAAAAATGGCCTAAATACCTTAACAGCTACCTACCTCACTAAAGAAGATATACATGCGGAAAACAAGCCTATGAAAAGATGCTCTATATCATATATCATTAGACAAATGCACATTGAAACAACAACGAGATAACCACTACCCACCTATTAGCATGGCCAAAATTCTAGAACTCTGAAAACACCGAATACTGGCAAGGATGTGGAGCAACAGGAACGCTCATTCATTGCTGGTGGGAATTCATAGACGCTTTGGAAAATGGGTGGCTTCTTAAGAAAACCCAATGCAGTCTTACCGTTCAACTTATTAATTGCTCATCTTGATAATTATCCAAAGGAAATGAGAACATGTCCACACAAAAAGTTGCACATGGCTATTTATAACATTTTTATGCATAATTACCATAAGTTGGAACACCTAAGATGTCTTTCAATAGGTGAATGGATAAACTGTGGTATATCCAGACAATGGAATATTATTCAGTGCTACAAAGAAATGAGCTGTCAGGTTATGAAAATACATGGAAGAATCCTAAATGCATATTAGTAAGTGAAGGAGGTCAATCTAAAAAGGTTATATACTCTATGATTCCGGTATGTATGATTCCCATATATGATATTCCAGAAAAGGCAAAACTATGGAGGCAGTAAAAAGATCAGTAGTTGCTAGAGGTTAGGGGAGAGGAAAGGATGAATCAGTGGAACACAGGATTTTTAGGACAGTAAAACTCTGTAAATACTATAAACACTATAATACTATAAATGGTGAATACACATCATTATACATTTGTTCAAATGAATAGCATGTACAATAGCGAAAGTGAACTCTAATGTACACTAATGGACTTTGGGTGACAACAATGTGTCAATGTGAGTTCATCAGTTATAACAAATATACCTCTCTGGTGGGGGATGTTGACAAGGGGGAGGCCATGCATGTGTGGGGGCAGGGTGTACGTCAGAAATCTCTGTGCCTTTCACTCAGTTTTGCTGTGCACCTAAAATTGCTCTAAAAGATAAAGTCTATTACAAAGTATCAAAAACTGTCTTCTAAAATGTCCATTATATTCATTCAAACAACATTCCATATTATGTATAAACGCGCAGATGAATCATAAATAAACGTTGGGACAATGGCCACCTCTGGAGACCAAAGGATATAAAATATGTTTCAATTATAACCGTAAAGATGAAATTCGTTTGGCGTGGGGGTGGTTGCACATGTGTTTATTATATAATTTGCTACAAATTTTGTATGCCTAAATTATGTCATGCACAAGCACAATAGAGAGAAACAAAGAACATTCTGAGGATTATGTATGTGGGAAGAGAAGTTTTTTTTTTAAGTGAAATATTCCTACCAAGAAACTTCCATCCTCAGTAGATATTATTTTCCCAAATGTGTTCTGTGGCCAACACTAACAAAGGGTCCATTTATTCTCTCTTCTTTCTCTTTCTGTTTACAGTTTCCCTGATCACATTCTACAGACTTTCTGTATTCCTCACTCCTTAATCATGCAAGGGTGTTCAGCTCTGTCTCTGTCCTTACTTCAAAATGTGTACAGCGAAACCTACTACAGACATCAGGAAACAGACAACCCTCTCATTAGCAGGTTCCTGTTGTAAGCATACGAACACATATACACAGCACACGGAGTGTTTAAGAAAATATGTATGCATGTATATATGTGTATGTGTTCTGTTTAGAGGTCTTCTATAACAAAGCAGAGGAGAGCAAAGCAGAGGATCACTTTCCATTATTTTCCCCCAGTGTCCAGTGCTTAGCGTGGCGTGTGGCAAGGCCCACCAGATAAGAGATCACTCGATGTTGCTGGCCTTCCCTGACTGGCCAGCACCCTAACAGATAGGCTACCTGGGTGGGCTGCTACTCATGTCCATGGACACAGCACACGTATGTGAGTCCATTTTGAAGTACATGTAGAGAAAAGAGTTTAGGAGGAGTGAAAACATTACAAGTCATAATAAAAAATATGAAGGGAGGGAAAATGACCTTCAGATAAACTTTGCCAATTTCTGTAGAAAACAGTCTTCTTTAAGATTGTTCAAAACAGTACTAAAATAATTTATTATTGAAGCTTAAAATAGAAGGTATTTACATAATATGCTAAAGCTGTGAATAAGGAAGACAGGCAGTTCATATATAAGCAGGCTGTCATAATTATGTTTGCTTTTTAGAATATATGTTCCTCCTACTGAACAAAAATGTGGGTGTTTGTGCCATGGGCTGTTTTCCTGATTCTCCAGACCCAATCTCATCTCCAATTGCCACAAACTAAGTAAGAACCAACAAGGGCTCTTATTTTCCAGCGGCTTGTTGTTCTGTGGCTCTCGGAAGTTGTTTGTGGTGTGTTTCTTTTTGTTTGTTTGTTTGTTTTTGTTTTTGTATCTGTTTCAATCTCAGCTCACATGTTCCTGGCACAGGGATAGATAAGTTGATACTAAGTAAATTCCAGTTGCATTCAGATGCATTTGCTAATTCTTATGTCGCCCTCCTTTTCCCAAAGGCTATCTCCTCAGGGGTGCCATCTCTTAGGGGTGCCATCACAGGTTTTCTGCAAAGTAGCTGAGGCTGGCCTGGGTCTCACTGAGCCCACTAAAGCATTGGGCATTAGCAGATATCTCTAAACTTCCACTAGAAAATTAGTTTAATTGAACTTAGAAATTGAACAGGTTTGTGAATCCCTTTCACGATCCTCTATTTATTTTTTGGCTTTGATTTCTATTGTAGTTGTTTCAAAAGATTAATAATCAGATTTCACCCACAGAATACACTTTTCCCTAGATATTTTGTACAAGCTTGTAAAAAAGTACAAAATGCTAACTGAATTTTAAGGTGCTTTGAACACAGAAATACTGAATATTCTTAACCAACAGCAATATGTTGTTAATATACGAAGGAAAAACATCTTGGCTTCAGCACCTAGAAAGATATTTTATATTTTTGGATGATTTGAGAACATTGCGGAAAGTGAACAGCAAACACACAAATTGACTTTCAGCTAATGTACTCTTATTTTCTGACTATGACTTTTCCTGATCTTTGGAAATGCCATTTTATGAACTGAATTTGAATTCAGAAGGTTAGCTTATTAAAGGTTAGATCACTACCCAAAAGGGTTGAAGAAAATATAAAACCTCTGTGTTGTATATATGTTAACTCAGAATAAAAGGAAAAACAGTGCAATTTAAGGGAAGACTTCACCATCACACATCTTTTCACCAACTACTCTGTTTATTAGGTCTCATTTTGTGTCTGCTACTCACTGGAAGTATTCAGAATTAGATTTAAGTTACCTCAAATGTTTTTTCTAATTGCAACAATTGTATGTACTACTCTGACAAGGAAACCCATGTATGACTAATCTCATTATTTCTTCTCTTTAACCACCATCCTCAGAGCCAGCATGGCAAGAATAGGCTTTCCATGTGGTCAGAGAAAGGGATACATTTCACTTGTGAGAACTCGGAATGTATCATTTGGCCTAAATGAAAAAAAAAAAATGTCACTGAGTAACATTTCCTTGAGATTGCATTTTTATTGGTCTATTTCATTTCAAAGGAGGGCATACACACACACACATACATATATACATATGTGTGTATACACACACATATATTTACACACAAAATTCATATATATGTGTGTATATATATATATTCCTGTGCCTTATATCTAAATATGCATGGATTATACATTGTGCTTCACATCTTCTAGTATTATGATACATAAACTTCTAAAAACCTTGTGTCCTCACATTTTGCCAATAAAACATGGGAAACCAGTCGGATGGGTCTGCCTGGGTGTATGCCAGTCACACAGTGGCAAAACAGAGGAGTTTCTGTTTCAGTGAAAGTGAATTCATAGTCGCCGGAGAAAAATGTTACAACAATATATGAGGGGGACCCAGAAGGAATTTATTTATAAAACATTTTGTATTTATTCTTAAATGTTTAAACTTCAGTCTACCTTCAAAGTACTCTATATTTGATGCAATACACCTATCACGATATTTTTTCCACTGCTTAAAACAGTTTTTGGACTTGTCGATTTTGATGCCTTTTAGTGCTTTTGCCATTTTTTGTTTCACTTCTTTCACATCAGCAAAATGTTTCCCCTTGAGGACTTTTTTCATCCAGAGAAACAAACAAAAAAAAAGTAGCTTGGGGAGGGATGGGGTGAATAGAGAGGGTGGGGCACAGGTGGGTCTTGCTGATTTCGCTCAAAAACTGCTGAACATTCAAAGGAGGTGTGGGCAGATGTGCTCGTAAATCACCCATCATGGAATGGGCAAACGTGTTGAAAGAGTCCTCAAAAAAATTCACTGAAGCCGAATGCAGCCTCTCACAACAACTCCAGCTGGGGCACGGACACAGATGGGTTCCCAGGACACTCACCTAGCAGGGGAGGACATACAGTTCAAACAAAAAATATTTGAATATTAAGTAATAGATTCTGAACTGATTTGCAGAATAGAAAAAAGGTGGCAAAAATATCCATTGGAATAAAATAAGTAAGACACTTTAAAGTAAAAAAATGTTTTTCACAAAAAGACTGAATACTAGCTTCATACCTACAAAAGAATATTATTGATGCCGAACAATAGCAAAGGGCTATGGAAAAGGACAGAACCCCAACTAACCTAGCAGTTACAAACATATGGCATCACTTTTGAACAAAAGTGCTACAGATTAAAAACCTAAAATTGAGTCATGCCCTGGGTGGGTGGTTCAGTTGGTTGGAGCATTGTCCCAGTCACCAAAGAGCTGCGGGTTTCATTCCTGGTCAGGGCATATACCTAGGTTGAGGTTTAAATCCTTGGTTTGGGGTGTTTTCAGGGGGCAACTGATCAGTGTGTCTCTCTCACATTTCTCTCTCTCTCTCTCTCTCTCTCTCTCTCTCAAATCAACAAACATATCCCTGAATGAGAATTTTAAAAAAACACCTAAAGCTGAGTTTTTGCATATGTCTAGTGTCCCCTAACTGTGAGTCAGATTTGTCTTTTAGACAACATTTGCACAACTGAGAAGGTATCACCAACAATAGTATCTGCCAACAGGAAGGAAAAGGAGAGAAAAATAAACACACCCGTGATAGGATCTAATCAAAATCATAATCTAAAGGAGGCTTCTCAGGGGGAGAGGGGAGGAATGTGAGAAACACACTGGGGGCTTGTCCAAACAGCATAAATTGAAGCAATGTGCAGCCAAGAAGCACTGGCAGACTTGCTGGCAGAGGTGGAGGAAGCTCAGAAACTCCACTTAGCACCGACGGGTGGAGCACGCTCTCTGTGTATATGTATGCCTTAATCCCAGCCCCCTGAGGCCTGAGCACGCACACGCACACTGTGGCCTGCAGTTGTGTTCACATGTGTTCTTATGTCCTTGCACATGCACACTCCCACTCACATTTACTCACACTGCCCTTCACACACACACCCACATTCAATCCCACTCCCACGCCTACGCTAGCAGATCCAAATCACCCGGGAATTAAAAATAGTTTTAAGAATTCCCCTTTTAAGAAAAAAAAAACCTTCAGTTGCCAGCAGATGAGTTATGGACTTAATATTCACATTTTGAGAAGTTTTTAATTACAATATCTACCAGCATTTTTCAGTCTACTTTGAACCATTCTCTTCTATATGGAATACAACTCCATTTTCCAAATTTGACTAAACTCCAATTATTTAGAACACAATTATCCATCAAACTGAGGTAGATTTAGCTGGGAAAAATGAGACATGATTAAGTTTTTAAATAAAATCATTCTTCCCCCTTCTCAGAAAATTACTCCCCTTGTGTACTCCCACTGACCACATGAGAAGAGTTAGAGCTCTTGACTGTATTAAGGGAAGCAGACGCAGATTGAACATAGGAATTTTAATCTTTGAGTTGAAGAGATTACACTACTATTTATTAAGATGTAGGCACTATGCTAGATCCTACAATAGCTGTGATTTATATACACTCTCGTGTAAGAAGGCCCGGGGTTTTATTCTTGCCACGGGGGCAAGCAGTGCAACCTTGGATTCCAGCTGACTGTTCCGTCTCAGAGCCACGTCCACTAACATTACAGTCTTCAACTGAACCATGCATACTATCATTTCCATTCTTAAATTTATGTATTGTAGATTTAGGAGTTTCTGTTGCTCCTATACATGTGCTGTGTAGGAGTAACAGAAACTTTTTCAATATTATAATTTCATTGACACAATGATATTATTAGGAATGTTATGGTCTATGATGAGGCCAGCTCATGTGTCCTTTCTTCAGCAGGTTTTCACATAGTCCAACATTTATTTTTTCTTATATTTCCTTTTAAATTTAATTATTTTGGGGGGGATTGAACAAATCATTATTTTATTGAACAATATAATTATTCCTAAGCATCTGTCTTCACTCAAATCCAATGTAAAATAGCTAAAATTTTTATAGTCACATCTTTTTATAGAATGCTTTCACAAATGTTAAATTGATTCATCTTCATGTAACTGAGCTATATACTATTCAAGGAATTGAGGAAGACCTGACTAAAGAAGGAGGTGATAAAGAGGTATAGAGAGTTCACTATTCTGCCTTCAATGTTTTTAACCTTATTTTTATTGTTGACACTATTATACATGTCCTCATTCTCCCCTTTCCTTTTGGCCACCTCCACCCAGCCCCCCCACCCCTCCTCTTCCCTCTGGCAATCCCACTTTTGGTAGTATATCCTGAACATTCTGAAACACTAATTCTAAAAGACTATATGCACCCCTATGTTCATTGCAACATCATTTACAATAGCCAAGATCTGGAAACAGCCCAAGTGCCCATTACTAGATGAGTGGATAAAAAAAGCTGTGCTATATTTACATAACGGAATACTATACAGTAATGAAAAAGAAGGGAATCTTACCTCCTTCTATGTTTGAACTGACAGAAGTGTCACGTAAATAGAGATCAAGTTAGTTATAATTTTGATAAAAACTGAACCAGAAAATCTGTCTTAGATATCTAGAAAACCAGGGAAGTCTTTTTAAAAAATATTTTATGTATTTATTTTTAGAGTGAGGGGAAGGGAGGGAGAAAGAGAGGCAGAGAAACATCAATGTGTGGTTGCCTCTCATGCATCCCCCACTGGGGACCCAGCCCACAACCCAGGCGTGTGCCCTGACTGAGAATCAAACCAGCCACCCTTTGGTTCACAGGCTGGTGCTCAATCCACTGAGCCACAGCAGCCAGGCCAAGGGGAGGTCGTAATACATCTTAATACTTCACTGCTGACAGTGTCCAGATCATTCCCAGAGTCACTGGTATAGCCTAAATGACAGACATCCCTGTCCGTATAGGCTAGGAGCCCCACCTTGGGAGAAAGATCACATGCGTCCAGAGAAGAGGCCATTACAAAGACGAAGGGTCCAGAAAGTCTTAAACTCTGTATACTGTGGACTCAATGTTTGTGTCCCCCTAGCCCCCAGTGTGGAAATATTAGACGGTGGTGTTTTGGAAAGTGATTAGGTCATAAGGGCAGAGCCCTCATCAATGGTATTGGTGCCCTTATAAAGAGACCTCTGAGAACTCCCTTGCCCCTTCTGCCATGTGAAATTATAGTGACAAGGTGGCTGTCCATGAACTAGCAGACGGGCCTCACTAGACTTCTAATCTACCCGTGCCTTGCTGTTGAGGTTCCCAGCTTCCTGAAATGTGAGAAATAAATTTCTGTTGTTTATAAGCCACGCAGTCTGTTTTACCAGCCCAAATGGACTAAGACAGAAATATAAGAACTTTCTTCTCACAGCTCATCAATTAGCTAAATTGCCCTCCTGTGGGCAGGTATGAGAGGATGCATAGAGGAATATAGCTGAAGCGCATTGTAGTGCTTTCTCTGGAGTGGAATCATGGTTTCCTATCTTCTAAAGAGACCTGACAAGTGTGTATTTACACTTCTCTGTAGCATTTATGTCTATAGAAACTCAAAACAAATTACCTGAATTTCCATGAGGCTGCAAAAGGAAAACAAGATTTCTCTTATACTTGAAGACTGAATATTTTAAATATGTTATTTTGAGAATTAAATAAACTTTATATCTAAGTTTCCTATGAAATGGCAATTATCTTTGAAGAGGCAGTGTGACCTTGGGGAAAAAACATTCCTTGGGGAAAAAAACAAATCTATCTCTAGACAGAGATAGATTTTCAATTCTGGATCTTCTATTTACTATTTGACTATGGGAAAGTTACCGGACTTTTTTTTTAAATTTTTTAAAACAAAGAAATAGTCTGCAAAGTGTTTGTGAAGTATTAAAAAAAAAACATGTAAATTGCTCAAGTTGGAACATGACATACACTCATTAAATAATAATAATTATTTTACACTTTTCTTTAATTTTTACTTATCATAAATCCAACTTCCCTCCAGCTCTCCCAAAACTAACTTTAAAAGTAAAATACGTCCCCTAAAATTGTCACCTTATATAATACCTCAGTGACGCTCACTTTAGATTTCTACTCTTCACAGGCATTTTGGATTAGGAGGGCAGCCAGCTCATTAATGGTAATTATTTTTGTGAGTAGGTTTCAGATTTGGGATTCTGCTGGTAGAGCCTGGTGTCCCTTGTTCATTCAGCATAATTTCTCATATATTCTTAGACTAACTACTACAGAACAAGCAGTTCTAGGCATGTGAGGTACATCAGGGAAATAAACATTAGAAGATCCCACCCCTGGTGGAAGACAGATTTAATTGTTTGGTGTCATAAATATAAATAAAATACGAATATATAAAAGATATCATTCCATTCTTCATATAAAAAATCAAGATCACTTTTGAGAAGGTCAAGAATGGTTGACTTTCTCTTCCTCAAATACTTACCAGAGAGATAACACACACATACAAACATAAAGTATCTGTAGAGAAAAGAAAGAAGCAAAAAACTAAGACTCCCCTTACTTGCTTTTGATACAGGAGGGTAGCTTTTGGAAAAGAAAAAGGAGGTTTTTGGGTTTCTAACTGAAACTTCATAAGAGCTACCCTGCATGTTGTCATGTATAATGCTCACCCACATTTTGTGTGCATTGCACAGGGGGTTATTATACCCATGGTATGTAATCATTATACCCATGTGTAAAGTGCATCCTATTTTTCCCTCAAAAATTTGGGCATAAAAGTGTGCATTATGCATGGAAAAATATGATATGTGTTGTAAGCAGACTCCAAACATACACCTAGTGGAAGTGAAAGACCTCCCTCACCAAGAGAACTGAAACTTACAGAAATGCAATGAGACCAGAGTAATAGATCGAACAGCAAAGACATCTGTGCTTAATGGACGTGGACGTGTTCAGCAGCAGCTGGTCTCTAGAGAAGCTGCAGAACATAGGGATGCCAATCACAGGCAGAGCAAAGCCCACATGGTAGCGAAGTAGGTATAAGACTACAGATATCAGAGCATTTTAAAATCACAGCAATGTATTCTCAATCCTCTTAGTTTTGTACAATACACAGACATCTTTCTGTATTCTATATCTTGTGTTTTTCTTGCTTTATCAAGTTTGTAAAAATAAGAGCAACAGCTTCTTGACAGTTTTGTCTCTGAATATGAGGTTCTTTCTTTAAAAACATATTAAAAATGTATATACTTCTTTTTATATAGATCTTGTAACTGTTTTGCTAAATGTATTTTTGAGAATTTTATAAATTTTATCAAGACAAATTTCTTTTGTCACTTTTGTTTTTGTTGATTATTGCTAGTGTAGCTGACTAAGACTATTCAGGGATTTTTAACAAAAAGTAAACTACACTACTCTTTCTCTAATTTATTTTTACACTAAAGAGATGGTATTTTCTTTTCACCTCTTAACAAGTTGCAAACATTTATTTCTGTCTTCACGAATAAGGGGAACTATATTTTTTATTCATTAATGATTTAAGACTATTGTTTTAATAAGCCATCAAGGTATATTTTTAAAAAAATGATAATATATTTTAGCAGAAGGAAAAAAATAGAGAACAATTATTTAGTGAGTGAGGCAGTGAAAACAACTTGAGAGAAGAAATTTGAGTAATGAGGAGAAGAAAAAGAAGTGAACTACATTAATAGCAATATTTCCCAAATGGGAGGCTTTGCTATTAACAGAGAAGTTGGCCAAGAAAGAAAGTCACCTGTCAGGTAGGTAAATAGAGAAGGACTCTTTTTAGGAAAATGATTTATATGACCATTAGCCCTGTGAGCTAAACTGCATTTACTAATGTACCCATCCCACTTGACTGAATTTCTCACTACCTGCTCCCAGAACCTCCCCCAAGTGACTCCCCATCAACATCCAAAGGAGGCTCCCCTCCTTGCTTCCAGTTATTAACTTCCTTATTTTTCATCTACCAGCTATGAGGTCCATCTCTGTCACATTAAGATTTTTTTTTTTGGTATTCTTTTTATTACTCAATGTGGACTCTGTCCTTCTAATGCGAAGAACAACCAAATGTTTCAGGAAGAGGTAGAGCCCTGTGTCCATAGTGGGATAGATTCTGAAGGTAAGAAGAACAGAACAGGCTAAGGGATACCTCAGTGTATTAGCACTTAAAACAAATAAACAGCAGTTATAGGGCATCCAAGCATTTTACCAATCTATTGTTGTCACTTATAAACATCATCTGGTTGAGTGTATTGGGTTTTCTAAACTTGACTGTAAAAAGAGATTCCACAGAATAAAATGGTAGTTCTTGTTCTTGTTCCTGCAGAAACAAGGACCCTACTTTATTGCTGTCAGCTGGGGTCACTCTCAGCTCCTAAAGGCTGTGTTCAGATCCTACCCAAGTGGCTCTCAGATAAAGCAATACTGCCCTTACTTTCTTCCCCCTTTTTATTGTATTTTTTTCCATTACCATTTACTCCCCCTTCTTCCATCCACTCCCTCCCCCTGCAATCACCACACTATTAAGAATTTCTCACAGTCCATCCAGTAAGACAGTACCTTATTTAACATGATGTTATCACATAACATTTTCTTTCTGGTTGGTCCATAGTGAAATTTGAATGAGGTTCATTCCTGAGCACTAGGCAGCTTCATCTCTTGTTTCTATAACTTGAAACTCACATATGTGAAGTAAAAAATAAAGAAAAAACACTAAAGGTTTAGCTACCTTTATATATATATATATATATATATATATATATATATATATATATATATAAGTGTGTGTATATATACATATATATGTATATATGCACCTTATAAATTTGAAAGGATGTCCATATTTTTAAGTGGAAACAAGTAAAATGTTTTAAATATCTCATTTTTAAAATAAAATAAATCAAACAAAAGGGAAATTTTAATACGTATATATTTGAACAAAGGTACTATTTTGGAGAAATGTAGTATATACCTGTTAGTAAATTTTCATTCTGTTGCTCCATATTCAATCAATATAAGCATTTTTAGTTTTTTTGCAGGACTATGTTACTACCATCTAACAGTCATGTATCAGTAGGTCAATATGATCTTAACCTAAGGTAATGTTTTTCACTATTTCTTTTGCAGTCCTTAACATACTTGCCTCTGAGACTGTAAATCCCGTCCTAGTTTGCTTTTGCTTTCTTCTGCACAAAACAGCTGCCTAACCACAATGTTATTGGTTCTTAACTCAATACCTAAAACTATTCCTGCTTTTTCAACTCTATACATTACTTTTGCTTGTTTATTGCTTTCTATAAGTATTGACTATTTCATAGAATATCATTTTTTTAAAGATATATAGCAAATATATTGGAGAATAGAGATGAGGCCACTAGGTATTGAATATTTGTTTTATGCCACACAACTTGCTAATTGCTTTCAGTATCCATAAACTTGAAATTTATTTGTACAAAATCTTATATGTAGAACAATGAACAGAATCCAGATTATTAGCGCGCGCACACACACACACACACACACAAGAAAAAGACTAGTAAAAAATGGGAACAAAAAATAACAAAGTGAATTAATTTGATGCAAAATACAGTTAAGGGAGGCATCTAGAAGCAGCATGATGGAACCCAAAACTGTGTTACTTTCACATATGTTAAACTGTTCATTTTTCACCTAGCAGTCTATGACTATTCTTCCTTCTTCAGCTGGCCTGAAATAAGATCTGATTGTGATGCCATTGTAATTCCAAAGACAGGGTAAAGGATAGCCATTTAGGGAAACAAGTAAATACAGTTCTACATTTTGAGTCTTCTTTTTTCACAATCATCTAAAAAGTACCTAGTTTATTTTTCCAAGACACATTTTACTCCCATTCACAAGATCCTTATTAGTGCTATACAGCTTTCAACACCATATTATAATCAGTGTGAATTTGATGAGTCAATCATTTTTTTCTTTTGTTCTTTCCATGCTTACTCTGCTCTGGATGCTATAACAAAATACCATGGATTGGATGGCTTAAACAACGGGCATTTATTTATTCACAGTTCTGAAGGCTGGACAGTCCAAGATCAGGGTTGCAACATGTTTGGTTTTAGGTAAGCTTTCTCTTCCTAGCTTGTAGAGTGTCATTTTCTTCCTGTTTCTTCACATGGTCCTTCCTTGGTATGTGTACATGGAGAGAGAGAGATCTGTGTCTCTTCTTCTTACACATCACCAGTCCTTTCAGATTAGTAACCCAGCCCTATGACCTTATTTTAATCTTAGTTATTTCCTAAAGCCTGATTTCCAAGGCAATCGCACTAGAGATTATGGCTTCAAAATATGGATTTGGGAGGAACACAATTGAATGAATATATACCAATTTTTGTTATTTCAGTTATTTATTTCAAAGCAATTTCTGAATATTTATTATAAGTAGGGAAACAGGGAATATAGTGGTGTGTACAAATAACTATAATATGAGTAATATATGTAAATTTATATATCTATTCATTAATTTATTCTTTCAGTAAACATTCTCAGAAGCCTATTCTAGGTGCTATGAAACGTAAATGCTCAGAGTTTAAGTGAATTATTTTAATACTTGAAATAGGGAGAGAATTTGAGGTGTTTCTATTGTCATATCAAAAAATCAGTCACTAATTTTTAAATCACCTGTTCTATACCCAACATTCTAGAATCCGTTTTCAGGAATAAAAATGGCAACATATAGCATAGCCTTTGCTGGTAAAGGCATAATATCTCATAAATCTCTTATTTGGGAATTACTTGGGACCATTACTATCTCAGAGATGTGGGCACAACAATGCTGTGTGATAATCACAAGACTTCCATGCCATAAACCACAGACAGTTGGTTTTCCTCATGAGACTGTATCTCAGCTGGACAGTTCTGTTGACTGAGCTGGGGTCAGTGGAGGCCATTCAAGCCCCTGTGGTCAGCTCTCCAATAGTTGTTCTGACCTCCTGATCTTGAGTGGATCCTCTCATGTTGGGGCCTTCAGCGGGAAATCTGGTCTACTTGGTTCTGCTTGTTACATCTCCTTGGGCAAGATAAGCAGGCTTGGTCTCAGGATGAAAGCAGAAGAGTGAGACAGAATCATGCAAGTCCTCCTAATGGTGAGTCTTGGAACTAGCCCAGCACCATTTCTTAATGATCTATTATGTAAACCAAGTGACACGTCCAGTCCAGGTTCCAAGGGTAAAGAAAAGGAATGCATCATTTGATGTGACAAACTAAAATATTATATTCCAAAGAGAGTAGCTAATCGGGTTGGCTGGTGGATGGGTGAAGAACTGGGGCCACTTTTGCAATCAATCTGCCACACTAGCACACATAACAATTGGGGAGAATTTATTTTTTTCTGAGATTAAACTTAATAGATATTCAGAGAAATTACCAAATGAATCCACAAAGGTTCCCGAGTAAATGGGTCACAGGTACTAAAATAAACTAAATCAAGGAAACTATTTACTATCCTCACCTTCCTGCTGTCAGAGATGAAGGTAGTCTCAGGACATATGAGGTCTGAAGGTATGAAGATGGAGGTAGTCTCAGGACATGTGAGGTCTGTCCAGAAAATTCCAGCCATTGTTAATATAAGGAGAACAGTTTGTGTGACATCATTGTAACCTAACAGTGAAGGAGAGTGGACTGGAATGCACATGCCTGAACAGTGACAACTTCACTGTACTAGTCAGTGGGGGCGGCAGATGCCCTTGAGTGGACATGTGTACCGTGTGGCCAATGCATTCAAAATGCTTGAGCAAGTAGAGCAATGAGTCTGCTTCAAATTTTGTGTTAAGCTTGAATATTCCTCCGCAGAAATTATTTGGATGATTCAGAAGGATGCAGCTATGGGCAACTGGTGACTGACAGCTTCATCACAGTAACAAGCTTGCTCATGCATCATGTCTCTTCCAGTTTTTTTTGAGAAACATCAAATCACCCAGGTGATTCAGCCCTCCTGCAGCCCAGAGTTGGTGGTCTGTGACTTCTGGCTTCTCCCAAAACTAAAATCACCTTTCAATCGGAAGAGATTTCAGACCATTGATGAGATTCAGGAAATTACAACGGGGCAGCTAATGGAGATTAGAAGAACTGTGTGAAGTTCCAAGGTGACTACTTTGAAGGGGCCTGAAGCATCATTGTCCATTGTACAATGTTTCTTCTTCAGTAAATGTCTCTATTTTTCACATTACGTGACTGGGTGCCTTCTGGACAGACCTCATATATTGCCCCCGCCCTTACTCCATGCACATACACACATTTCCGTGTTTCTTACTATCTCCATAAAGTCTTTACTCATCATTTGCCCTACTAAAGTATGTATAACAAATGTAATAACTGCAATGAGATGCAGTCTTTCTGGGTTTTTTTCCCCTTCTCAGTTGAAACTAAAGTTACTTTTCCTGTTGTCACTACCCTAATCTGATCTACCATCATCCCTTGCCTGGAGTTGCCTCCAAACTGGGAGCACAATGCATGGCACCTGAGACAGGGCGATCTTAAATGTGCACACACACCCACAATTAAAATGCTGTCTCCCACTTTTTAATATATACCATCTTTTACATGGATTGCAAGGCTCTTTATGGGCTGATTTTTGCTTCAGTTACTTAAGTGACACTTATTCATACTGTCTTCAGGATATTTGTATATGCTGTTCCCTCAGGGTAGCTAGTTCTTTAGATTTTAGATAAGCCTATATTTTCTTAACACTTTAGACTTGCTGTAACAGAAACCCTGCTGCACTCTTTATACAGGCTCTTATTATTAATACAATTGAAATTTGTAATTAATAAATGACATTTATCATAGTTTTTAATTATATCTTTGTGTGATTTTGATTGATATTTTTCACCCATTGCTCTCCCTTGCCCTGCTGACCCCCACCCCCATTGTCCTTGTCCATGGGTCATTTGCATGTGTTGCTTGACTTGACCCTTCCTTTTCTTTCCCCCATTACCCTCCCTCTCTTCTCCCCTCTGGTCACTGTCAGATTGTTCTTTATTTCCTTGTCTCTGGGTCTATTTTGTTTGTTTTGTCGATTAGGTTCCACTTATAGATAAGATCACATGGCATTTGTCTTTCACCTCCTGGCTTATTTCACTTAGCATAATGCTCTCCAGTTCCATCCATGCTGTTGTGAAGGGTAGGAGCTCCTTCTTTCTTTCTGCTGTGTAGTATTCCGTTGTGTAACTGTATTTTAGGCTTTATTTAAAGTTTCTACTTTAGAATTACTCATCTCTAATTTAAAGATTAAAGTCACGATCTTTAAAGGAATACTAAAGACTGCAAGCTTCAGTATATTGTCTCTCATATGAGTTAACAAACATAAACATGCCCTGGCTGGTGTGGCTCAGTGGACTGAGTGATGACTTGTGAACCAAAAGGTTGCCGGTTCAATTCCCAGTCAGGGCACATGTCTGGGTTGTGGGCCAGGTTCCCAAGTGGAGGGTGTGCCAAGAGGCAACCACACATTGATGTTTCTGTCCCTCTCTTTCTCCTTCCCTTTTTCTCTCTCTAAAAATAAATAAATAAAATCTTAAAAAAAACATAA
Organism: Desmodus rotundus; assembly: GCF_022682495.2. Classification (NCBI taxonomy): domain Eukaryota; kingdom Metazoa; phylum Chordata; class Mammalia; order Chiroptera; family Phyllostomidae; genus Desmodus; species Desmodus rotundus. The sequence continues at coordinate 67,092,379 of NC_071399.1, read as the reverse complement.
CATTGCTGTGATAGTTATTACTCTGTTATTAAATCAGCTTTGCTACAATGCTATATTTTCCCCTTATTTTATAAATTAACATCTTACTCAAGCATATTCATAGATAGAATCTCTTAAATGTCTCTTCTTTAATTTTCATGTATAGTATTTTAGCATTTGGCACAAAATTCATATCTGAAGAAGATTATTTCTTCCCATCAGCAGCTTATCCTTTCCTTTCTTTGGTTACTTTGGTTTTATAAAATACAAAAAGCTGTCTTCAGTTGCATTCTTATGAAACTCTCCATAATTATTTCATTTATGTAATTTGAAATTTTACTGCCTAACTTGAATCCCATGACCTAGAATTTAATCTCGAGGTCTGTGGTTTGTTGTTATCCCTTTAGCCAGCAAGAAGCAGGGTGATGAGGAAGCCAGAAATGGATTGCACCCAGTTCCAGATCAAAGTTGTATGTTGAGTGTACAGCTGGGAGGAAATAATTTCTGGTGTCTCTTCTTGGGGAAGATCTTCTTTAGCGTTTTAAAATATGATGTTTTATCTAAGTTGGAAAAAGAACAATTTAAAATTGATTCTTTAAGCTTTTAAAATAATGTGTCAAACATATCAAGGGACTCTTTTTCTAAAGTTAAATTCTTTTTATAATAAAGTTAAACTTTACTAGTAAAAACATAAGTTCATGGAAGTTATTTAAAATATTTTAAAAATATAACTTTGTAATCATTTCAGATGACTATAAATAAAATGCCTGTGATTTTGATCCATAGTATTCGAACCTGTTTTGATTCTAAGAATTCTGATATTTCCCCAGGGTTAGCCCCCTGCTACTGTCAGTCTTGTTTAAATTAACTAACTGAATGAAAAAAGGGGATCTGAATATTGAAATGGTGCAACCCCCCCAAATAATGTTTTATATTAATGTGTAAAGAATAGGTCTTTAAGGTGAGAATTTATTTGTTGTTTTCCTGTATGCTGTTGCCAAATTGCTTTATTTTAAAAAAAGAAAGAAAACATTTAAATAATTATCCAACACTATAAAAAGCCCTCTAATAGTTTCATAGGACATTTATTAATTAAAGAAACAAAGACATATATAAACATTTCTATCTTTAAGAAATATGCCTGGGAGGGGGGTGTGGATGGGGTGGGGTGGAGGGATGGGGAGAACAGGCACACAACTGTAATTGAATAACAATAAAAAATTTAAAAATATATGCCTTATTTTAAATATATTAATCATTATTAAGAAGAGTTCAAAAGAAAGGTAAAACTTCAAACATTCAGTGGTTGAATAATTTTTCCTTTGTATATAAAGCTAAACTAGAAATAAAAATAATGTGACATACATAAAATCTAAGAATTTTTTAGACTTTTCTCCTTTTTCCACAGAGAAAATCACCTGGCCAAAGAGTTCTACATGTTCCTCCCTGAGGAGCTTCTAATAATAAAAGGCGTGTGGAAATGGCAGTCAGACATGAAAGTGATACTAGTGAGTCTTGTGAGGCTTCCCCCCCCCCCCCACAGTGTCAGTAAAGCACCGTGTTGCCTCCACGGCATCTGCACTGTCATGAAGATACTTCTCCTAAGTTTGCTTTGCTTCTACTTGGCCTCACTTACAGCGTGACCGATGCATAAATCTTGGGCCCCGAAATTTTGAAATAATTTCCCAACCTTTTGTAATAATTATATTTTATAAGATGTAACCAAAAAGATAAATAATCAAAATTTTCATTTGCCAGTTTTATAAATAAGCCATGTGATTGTAAACTTCTGCCTTATCAACGTATTTTGGCTCTTTTTCTCCATAAATACAAAGTGTTCCTTTCATATCGATGAATTCTTTGTTAATTCTATAAAATTAAGGAGTTACTTCATTCCAATTTACTTTAGAAAACACCGAGTAATTACTGTTCATAAGACCTTTGTGCTAGGAACTATGGTTTTATAAAAATGAGTGTCTATTCTCAAAGAGCTTACAGTCCTGAAGGGTGCAGTGATCACAGTATTTTCAAGATAGGAAGAGAGATGGGTAACAAATTGTAACAGAAAGGGGGATAAGGACATTGCAGGTATAGATGTAGATATATAGGTGCGGTATATATGTACCAGAATATCTCAAATATTTGCAAAAGCAATGACCACTGAGGATTCCAAAGACAGGTATTAGTACTGACTTCCTGAAATAAGTGACCTGAGCAACAGATACACTCATTTGGGGTGACAAATGAAGACTTTAGACAAACTCGATGAAACAGTTTTATACTTAATTAGTTTAATATAGTGTCTCAAGAATAGCTAATATTTTAACTGCAGAAATATCTGCCTTCCTTTGATTGTTAAGAAGATGGACTAGAATTGAGTATTACCTTTACTAAATGGTAATGGGAATAGTGATCATGATTGTGATACTGGAATGATCACAGTATGGTGGTTAAAATGTATTGAACTCTTACTCTGTGTTAGGGGCAGATTATTTTTAACATGCATAATCTCACATTCACACAAAAATTAAAAGACTAGTTTTATGAGTAATGTTATCACAATTTTTGAAATGAAGAAACTGGGACGTATAAAGGCTTTAAAACATTGTACGAATTTAAATAGTAATTTGTAAGATCCAGGTTGTAAGTCATAGTCTATCAAAATGAAGCCCAATCCTTTAAGATCATATTTTTTGCATTAGAGGAATGTTAGTAAGTCATCAAAGAATATAGCATAATTTCAGAAGAAACTATAGGCCAATTTAGCCTGAGGGTTTGCACATTTTCATCCTTTAGCTTATCATTGCTATTAAATACAAAACCTAAATATTGTTATTGTCTGATTACCCTAAGTCATCGACTTGGAACAAGGTCACTGAATCATACTTATTTGCTGCCATTATCAGACGCAGCTACACACGCAGCATAGGTAATAAAATCAATGCGCTATTAGAGGTTATTTGCTTTCTTCTGTGGGGAATTCGTCTTCAATTTCACATCATGTCAGTTATATGATTTAAAAAATGAAAAACAAACATCTCCGAAGGTTGAGATGTTTTCCTACGTGATACAGTAACATTGACTCAATTATAATCCAAGTTTATTAATGTAAATTTCAGTGTAGGTCTGCCACACGATTATTGGTACATTTTTTGCAACATAATGGTAAGTTTTCATTGTACTTCACAAATAGTTATACTTCAGTATGTTCTCTTATGTAACGAGTCAGAAAGGGTTGTGGTAGCTCTGTCATTGTAAGCTGCGAGTACTTTTCTCACGATTTTCTCACGTGCAGATGTGAACACTGTTATTATTACTTGTTGCAATGTGAAGATTCAATTAAAGTGTGTTTTTATTATTTACTTAAATTTCGTTTACTCAACGCATGCACTTAATAATCTAAACATGAAATAAGTTACACTCTTAAAAATCTGAATTTTGTTTCAGGATATTATTAAAACTTAAAGGGAAAATATTTAAAAGTTCTTTCCTCCATGATTGCATGGATTTATAGATAAATCTCTAATGAAAGAATCCTTTAGTTGCTTTACTTTTCGAAGAAGCACATGGTTTCAAGCTGGAGCCTTCCACAAACAAACCGTTATTTACTCTGTTTATACTTGATACATTGAAGCCAAAGGGAATAAAGGACACCAACCTCTAGGGGAGACACTTAGTGTAGACTGATCTTTATCATTAGCACACAAATAACAATGTTTATAAATGATTTGAAGTTTAGAAAGGAGATTAAATTTTAATTTGTAGGATTTTTTTCTAATTCTAGTCTTCAGATCATTGAGATTTTTTTTAATGGTTGAGAATTCCTAGTCAAATTCTAATATAATACAAAGAAAAATAATAATAACAATAAAATGAAAACTAGTTACAATTTCAGTTAGTTATGACCTTTTCAAAAATCTCACCATGTGCTCAGTACCCAGTTGAATATGTACATTATTACATTTATTTTTCTCCAGTGTTATGAGGAGATATATACTACTATTACTATCTCTAGTTTATAAATGAGAATACTAATGGTTAATAATAGTATATTATAAAGACAATATTTTATGCCATTAGAACAAGACAATATAAATTATTCATGTCATTGCTTTCCTTCATAACGTCATGTTACTAGGTATTTACCATATTGAAATTAGAGATTTCTTCATTTATACTCTTGGATTTTGTTTCCATGTTTGTTAGTGATTAAAAACCTTTTTTTGTTGTTGTGCTAAATTTCATACTTTTCATTTTTATTGTAGAAAAGTTTTAACCTTTAAAATCAGTTTTCAGTTAAGCAGGGATGTGTTTTTTGAATCAAACTTTAATCTTGCCTGGTCCTTCAATTACTGTTTCAGACCTGTTATTACAACCTTAGTATATCTGTACCATAGGGATGAGTTGCACGGTGGCAGAAAGGGGTGATTTACTGAGACCCTTAATGTTGGATGATATCTTATGAGATTTTTAAAAAATCATCCTTATGAAAAGTAGCTATTTTCTGTATAGTTCCCAAATTATTCTAACAAAATCATTCTAATTTTATTACATTCGATTTAAGAATAATGATAAAAGTCTTATGTAATAAATGTCTTTGATAACTTCATTTTCAGACAGGTTTTAATGGATGCTAAATTATATTTTGATTCTTTGCCTCCTTAAGTGTGAGCTCTAGCAGTCTCAAACCAGGTTAAGCTTTCCTGAAATGGCTCTGTGTTACAAATAATCAGACTAAAGTGAATTTGGAATTGTTCTTTCAACATAAAAAATATTGCTCCTTGAGCATTTTTTGTTTTGTTTTGGAAATTTCCTTTCCTGTATCCTAAACACTTTGTTTGAGCCAAGATCCGAGGCAAATACGCAGCTGAATTTTAATGGGCTGGGGAAATATCATTTCTAACAGTATCCTTCACCCCTCTGTATGTCTAAAGAGTCTTTATTCTTTTTTTAACCTCAAATCATAGCTTTTAAAATTATAGAAGAGCATTACTTATTAGAATTCCAAGCATAAAAAGGTAGAAATTTTATAAGTATTAAGCTTTTCTTGATACTCTCAAGGATTTATTAAAAATATTATGGAGTTTTCTGGGTTAATACAGAAAACTTTCCAATCCAGACTGATGACTACAATAAACTGTAGAAATCTTGAGTAATACAGAATGCTAACCCTTAGCAGTTCTGAGGCGATGTCCAGAAAGATGATGCTTTTCAAAATGTTTCATAGAAGGAAATACTGCTTATGGTAATGGCAGAATAAACTGTACCAGGCTTACCCCCTGCAGATAAAAATGAACATCCCTGGATAAAATATTTTTAATAACACAACTTTTTGAATGCACTGAGGACATGACCATAGCAAACAGGAATTTGTAGTCTAACGTTGGAAAAGAGTAAGAAACCAATTGCAGTTTGCTATGATGTGCTTTTTTGCCCGAGGGTGCTCTCTAGTGGGCCTGTCCAAGAAAGTTGAAAAGCGATCAGAAAACTGTGTTCTCACTGACTGCAGGAGCTAAAGGGTGATGATGTTTGTGGTTTACAGAATTGGCTGGAAAGTGAGATGGAAAATTCCATAAAGAAAGACCTATTGAGGAGACGGTACAAATTTACATAAACTCTGCCCACGTTCTTGTCTGAGCCGTGTATACGCTTTGAGGATGCTCCAGGGTGCTGAACAGAGGGCAGTGGCTGGAAGACTAAAACAGCAGAGCAGAAAAGAGCTGCTAACAACAGGAGGAGTAGAATTTAGTGGAGTGTAGCCAGTTTATCGCAATGACATTTTTCAGAGGAAGATAACAGAATCCAGATCTATACTGGATTATCTGTGATGTTAAATACATAATCTCTCTATGAAGAGCTCTTGGGGCTTAGATAGTTTTACTGCTAATTCAATTAAATGTTAAAAAAACAGAACTAAACTAAAGCCAATCTTACACAAAGACTTCAAAAATAAAAAAAAAAAATAAGGAGCCCTGGCCAGGTGGACCAGTTGGTTGGAGCATTATCCTGTACACCTAAAGGTTGCAGGTTCCATCCCAGGTCAGGGCACATACACAGGTTATGTGTCCAACCCCCACTCCAGGCGCATGGGGGAAGCTACAGATCGATGTTTCTCTCTTACCTCGATGTTTTCCTCTCTGCCTCTCTGTCTCTCTCCCTTTCTCTCTCTCTAAAATCAATAAACATATCCTAGGGTGAGGTTTAAAATAATGAATTAAGTAAATAAAATAAAGAATGAAGAAAACAGACCCTAATTAGTTCATGAGGCCAGCATAATCTAGAAATGAAAACAAGGCAAAGATTTTAGAGAAAAAGAAAATATTAGACTTCTAGTCCTAATGAACCCATATGGAAATTTTCATAAAACCCCTCATTACAGGGGTGCAAGGGAAAAGCAGAAAACCAGGTCTCATAAATATACTAATGACAGACTTCCTGGCAGGTACACCAATGTTATTTGCTTACAGAAAAATTTTTATTTTTATTTTTTAAACATTTTATTTATTTATTTTTAGAGAGATGGGAAGGGAGGGAGAAAGAGAGGGAGAGATATAGCAATGTGTGGGTGCCTCTCGAACGCACCCCTATGGGGACCTGGCCTGCAACCCAGGCATGTGCCCTGACTGGGAATTGATCCAGTGACCCTTTGGTTTGCAGGCCAGCACTAAATTCACTGAGCCACACCAGCCAGGGTGCTTACAGAACAATTTTTAGCCTATGGATTTTTTTAAAAGGTGTACACAGTATAGGATTACTTCTGGTATTTTAGACAAAAGCAACATTGAGGGTCAAATGTCAGTTATCTGCAGAAGTTCAATATTCTAAAATAATTTAATAATTTTTAATTGTTTCTATTTGTCATTGAGGTTTAAAACTCATTGTGTTCTTAGAAGGTTAATTCTACCACAAGAGACTCCAATAGTTAAAGCAATCTTGAGCAAGAAGAACAAAGCTGGATTGTCACATTTCCTGACTTCGAACTGTTACAAAACTGTAGTGATTAAAACAATATGCTACTGACATAAAAAAAACACATAGATCAATGGAATGAACAGCGAGCCAAGAAATGAGCCCACTCATATATGTTCAACAAATTTGCAAGAGAAGTGCCAAGAATACACAATGGGACAAGGATAGTCTCATCAATAAAAGGTGTAGAGAAAACTGGATAGCCACATGCAAAGGTCTGAAAATGGACCTTTACATTATACCATTCAAATAAATCAATTCAAAATGAACTAAAGACTTAAATGTAAGACCTAAAACTATGAAACTCCTAGGAGAAAATTTGGGCAGGAAACTCTTTGACATTGGCTCTTGGCAATGATTATTGGATCTGCCACCAAAAGCAGACAGGCAACAAAGGAAAAAATAAACAAGTAGTACTAAATTAAGCTAAAAAGTTTCTGCACAGCAAAACAAAAAAAAATCAACAAACTGAAAAAGCAACCATAGAATAGGAGAAAATATTTGCAAACCATATATTTCATAATGGGTTAATATCTAAAATATATTTTAAAATGTGCACAACTCAATAGTAAGAAAATAAATGATCAAATAAAAAATGGGCAACAGACTTAAATACATGTTTTCCAAAAAAACATGTAACTGGCCAACTCATATGGAAAAAGATGCTTATCATTAGTCATAAGGGAAAGAAAAGCAAAACTACAATGAGATATCATGTTACACCTGTTAGGATGGCTGCTATCACATATAAAAATATATTAAGTCGTGTCAAGGATGTGGGAAAAAAGGAAACTTTATACTCTGTTGGTGGGAATGTAATTTTGGAAAAAAATTACATTATGGAAGTTTATGTTATGTTTTCCATTATGGAAAACAATATAGTGGTTCTTTAAAAAATTAAAAATAGAACTACCATATAATCCAGCAATCCCATTTTGGTATATATCCAAAGGATATAAAATCACTATCTCAAAGAGATAATTGCTCTCCCATGTTTATTACAGTATTATTCACACTAACCAAGATATAGAAACAATCTAAGTGTTCTGAGGTAGATGAAAGTATATTGAAACTGTGAATATATGATGTGTATCCAGGTGGTATCCATCCATGTAATAAGAAAAATAGAGACATTTATTAAAAGTGATACAAGATACATGCAACACTGTACATAGGGCAATGATGCCTCAGTCCCTTTCAAAGTAGACATCTTGAGACTGAACACAGTTCTCCCAGTCACTATCTGCTGCCCCATCATCTTTTCCTGAATATCATCTAACTTCTGAAATCTCTTACTTTTCAAAGGTGATTTTAGTTTTTGAAAAAGCCAGAAGTCACAGGGTGCCAAATCTGGGCTGGGCCCAGGTGGCTGGGTCACCTAGGGGATTTGATGTTTCACCAAAAAAACCACAGGAGACGTGTTGCATGAGCAGATGCATTGTTGTGATGAAGTTGCCAGTCACCAGTTGCACATAGCTGTGGCCTTCTGAATCATCTGGATAGTTTGCACAGAGGAATGTTCAAGCTTAATGCGAAATCTGATGCAGGTTCATTGTTCTATGCACTCAGTCATTTTGAATGTGATGACCACACAGTACACATGCTCACTCAAAGGTGTCTACCACCCCCACTGACTAGGACGGTGAAGTCATCATTATTCACGCATACAGCATATGTATTCCAGCCCACTCTCCTTGGCTGCCAGGTTACATCAGGGTCATGCAAACTGTTCTCATTATATTAACAATAGTTGGACTTTTCCAGACAGACCTTGATACATACTTATACATATGTATATTTTCATCCTCATGCATAATCACTCATAAATAGATTCTCCGCTTAACATAATTGTTTGAAAAGCCATAGTTCTTTGAGTTAACTGAATTAATTAAACTGTTTTCCAAAGTCTAACACATGGTATGTGCCATTAGCAGTTAAAAATAATATAATATAAGGAGATGGCTAGCAAATCTGCAGAGATAGGGGTATTTGATTTATTTTGTCCTGTCTGGTCTTTTTACCTGGGCATTCTATATTGTTTCTAAATTCTCAGGCTCTGAAAGTTCATTCTCAACAGACAGGTAGGTAGATAGATAATGCGCATCCAAAATTTTAATACTTTGAAACAAATCTGTTATGTGTGCCAGGTGCCAGTTTATTCAGAATTAATTTTTTTTTAATCCATGAAAGTTCTTCTGAGTCAATGATACCATGATTTAGGACAATATTAGCCCAGAGCAGAGTTGATAGCAATGAAAATCTATTTTGCTAAATTGCTTACCTATTCCACAAGCCATGCAAAGCTGCTTTAAAGAAATTCTAAATTAAAAAGAATTTCAAAAATTTTCAATATTGTTTCTTATAACATGCTATATGATTTTCAAATATGACTAAATTCATAATTACAATATTTTGCCACATATAATATGCACATTTTGCCCCAATTTTTGAGGGAATATAATGATATGCATTTTACATGAGTAGTACCTGAAATACTTTGTATCTATCCTTGTGTTTCATAATTATTTTTTACATAAATGTCTTGTACCATAATATTCAAAAATAAATGCTAAAAATTCTTTATAATACAAAAAACAAGTATGTAAATATAAATAAATAAAAAATTGAATTTAAAAATTGAAACCAAAGATTTTTTTCCTGAAAGTTTTTGCCAAAAACGTGGGTGCACATTATACATGGCAAAATATGGTATAATCTATGTGAGTCCTTTATTTGCCATCAAACTTAAGCTTTATGTCATCTCCTTATGTCTTTTTACTAGAAAATCCCCACTAGCAACTTTTATTTATATGTTTAGAATATTAAAACATTTGTTTAATATGTTCATAAATCCAAGCTCAAGGAGGAAATGTTTAATACTTATTCTGGCATAATAATCGATACCTATTTGATGCTCAGTAAATGTTGTTAAATGTAAGATTGCATGATGAGGGAATGGAAGTGGTCATGTGGAAACTTGAGGTGCACTCTCAAATGGTAAATAATAGGGATCAGAAGACAGAAATGATCAATGAATTTACTTAATACTTAGCTTGTAATGTTGTTAGTGGTTTTGTGACTTCTTTAAATAAAATTGAGTATTGAAATTACTGTAGTCACAGACTGTAACAAGTTACAGAAAAAGAGAAAAATGTTTTTGCTTTTTGTATTGAATGAAATTTTCTTTGTGTTAAAAAGAAAATTATAACTAAGCCTTAAGAATGTTGCTAAAGATGTGTGTGAATAAATAACTGAATAATTAATCCCCTTTTCCAATTGATTTAATTATACCTGTAGGAAAAACTAATTTACAGCTTATAGTAGAAATAATAATTAAGAAGCCAATATTTTTTTAAAGCAAATATGAGTTTTTCCTTGAGTTCTTGATTTCCTAAATTCCAGAGAGTATGTAATGTACCATTTTTCCTGTTTTATTATTCTGGTTTATTCATGTAAATTGGTTCTCTTGGGAAGAAGTCCTAATTGCGGTGTATACCCTTTTCTCAATTTTAGAATAATTATATATTATAATTGAATAACTAGCTCCATACTTATTATTAAAAATTAAATACTTCCACTAGTTATCGTTTGGAGAGCACAAAATCCCTGATGATTTTATACATGCCTTCCAGAGTACTGAAACTTTTTCTTTCCATAGTGTCACCGTGATTGTAACACATTCGAGAAACTTAACTCTGTTCCATCTGGAGCATAATCTGTTTCCCACCTACACATCACAAAACTCACTCAGCAACTTTGAGAAACTGAAACTCTTGAACCTCTTGCTTGCTGTGTCAAGTTTCCCACTGAATCCACATGTGTTTAATAGCAGCATATTCTCAGTTCAAATTAATTTAAAAATACAGTTACAGTTTTCTTTTTTCTTGTATACATGGATTATGCTTTGATGTTTCACAACTTTGAATCAGTAATAGATGACATGTATCATACACAGACGATGTGCTAGGTACTCTCATGAGCTGTTTACATTAATTAACTCATTTATTTTTACAATACTGGGTAGGCCCTTTAATGATCTCCATTCTACATATGAGGAAACTGAGTCTCAGAGAGTGTCAGTGACTTATCCAAGGTTACACAGCTAAAAAGTGGCAGTATCAGAATTTGAATCCAGACTCCAGAGCCCGCATGATGCTATTCTGCCCACAGTGACCAGCGTGTCCTGGTTCCCCCAGGACTTTCACAATTTGACACCAAAAGTCCTACATCAAGGGGACCCCTTCATCCCCAGGCAACCTGGGATGCTTGGTCACCTTAGTTCTGCCTCTCAAATACAGCCTTTCTTACTTATCTGCTTGCTTGTTTATTTATTTGCTTATTTATTTATTTATTTGTCTATTTATTTACTTTTTATTTTTTATTTATTGATTTTGAGAGAGAGAGAGAGAAGTTGATTTGCTCTTCCATCCATTTATGCGTTCATTCATTGGTTGCTTCTTGCATGTGCCCCAACGAGGGCTGGGAGCTGCAAACTTGGCATATAGGTACTATGTTCCCACCAACTGAGCTACCCAGCCAGGGAAAAGTTATCAATTTCAAAGTCTTTTTGATAGTTATGTGTATAACTATAAAAAAACATTGATGATCCACTAATTAACTTGCATTAAAGGCAATCTAAGTGTTTAAACATCAGTGTCATAAACTGAAGTGTTCTTCACTCCGCATATTCATTTCACTATGCTCATTTATTCAGAGTATCAAATATGTAGAAAAATTGTATCAATAGGAGCATATATGTCTATTTGGAAGCATATATTTGTAAATTTACATGGTATATTTTTAAAAGATTTATTCATTTTCCCTAAATATTTTCATAAAATTATAATTAATTAAGTTATATTTTATAATAAGAAAAAAATAAAGCAGAAAGTATTCATACAGAAAAAGAAAGTAATACCTTGCATAAATCTTCTGGAGGATTTTTAAATTGTATTTTCATTTATGTACTGTATTATATTAATTAGTTCTCATTGTTACAAATCATTGTCTATGTATATTACACAAATTTCTTTTTGTAAACACATTTTAAAAGTATGTAACCATTTGTATGGACTTAAATCAACATTAACCACTGATTACCAGTTCAGCGAATAGCTCCAGACTACAAGCACAAACCACGGACCTGGATCTGTACTAGGTACTTTATACATATACTACTTCCAATGTGCAGTTCCCACTATCTGGTGATGTTTATCAGTGGGCAAAAACTATTTTTTTCCTCTGTGAATGTCAGTGTCTTAACATGGTAACTTATTCTTCATTTATTTCATGTTTTTGTCTCTTGTTTTTGAAAGTTTTAAAATATTTCTTCCTGCACTATAATGCTAGTTATCAAAAAGATGTAGCTATTTTCTGATTTTCTTTAAAATTGTTGTGCATCATATATACTCATAATCATCTCTGTGTTTCTTTACTAACAGACACAGGGGTGGTGGCAAATGTTTCGTTTCAAGGAATAACACTCAGTTAACAGAGAGAGAAACATCCCATTAAAACTGAAATGCTTAGATTCCTTTGACAGATAAAATTCAATGAGTAACTCTTCACTTTCATTAAACTGGTACAGACACAGCCAGGCATGGGTGAAAATTAAAAATGATATACTTTGGGAAAGAATTTTTGGGGGCATGGAGTAGTTGATCTTTTATTTATCAAAAAATTTTGATCTTTTTTGATAAACTCATGCATTTATTTACTATGTTTCCACCGAAGGGATTTTAGGCAGCAGAAGCCTGCATTGAGTCCACGGAGTCATAGAGATTCTTTTTTTTTTTTTTAATTTAATCTGTATTGTATTTTTTTTCCATTACCATTTAGTCCCCTCATACTCCTCTCTCCTTGGCAATGGCCACACTGTTGTCCATTTTAAACAGGCACAATTTAAGGTTATAAGTTGAGTTCATTTCAAGATACTAAAATATTTGTGTTGTTTCTTTCTGCTGTTAAGTAGGCTGCTGCATGTGAATGCTATTTAGACTTGTACTCATTGACATTACGTTACTAACTTACTGTCCAAGTAAGGAAAGTTGAAATCCTTTTACTCTATTTTCAGTTGAAGCTGGTGCACTTTGGCTTTCAGATAGTATTCTCGCTGTGCTGCAACAAGAGTAAGCTTGAACTGAGCCACCAGAGATTCACTGGACACAATGTACAGAAGGAAGAGGACACTTGGGATGTCACTTACAGAGGAGGGTTTAGTTTCTGGCACAATCAAAAGAGGCTATTGATACTACCCCATTAAGAGATGAGCAATGAGAAAGCGAAAAGAAAATTATCGTGAGAAGAATGTTTAAAGAAAAAAGTGAGAAATACAGAAGAAAATTCTACATTCAGAGCATCTTTATTATTTCACTTGGTTTGAGAGCTGAATCCAGTAAAAACTTATGAGTTTTTACCAGTGTGAGTTGGAAGCAAGATCATTGCAACTGTATTCATTATTTTGATAAATTCCTTACTAGAATGTGAGAAAATTCTTGGACTTTAAATGATGTGCAATACTGTAAGAGAACCCCTGTTACCACTTATTCTGCTCAGGAAAGTTAGGCACCATATTTCGCTGTGTAAAATGTGCGATATTTTGCCAAAATTTTTTGAGGGAAAAATTATGATGAGTATTATACATGGGTAGTACTAATTCCATATCTATGTCAATGTTTTTAATTCTTTTATCTATAGTTATGTATTAAAAGTGTAACTCTAGAAAGCAATTATGGTATCTGAATGCAAAATAATACCCTGGAATATAATAATCGGTTTTGTTTCTAAATATAAATAAATAAGTAATTGAATTAAAAATTAAAATAGAAGATTTTTTCCAGAAAGTTTGGGCCAAAGACATGGGTGTGCATTATACATGGGAGCACATTATACACGGCAAAATACGGTGTACATTGTAAAAAAGGTAAAACTCTCCAGTTTAATCTATTTCCAGATATTTTACAATCTACTTTTTAAATAAGCTAAGATTTTAAATGTTAAGTTTTGGGGAATAAAAAATATTATAGTTTGATATGTTTCTTTTGAAGAACAGAAAACCTTTTGTTGTTTTCCTTTTTTTTAAATTAATGAATCTAGTGACCCGTTTGTAGGCTAAAGCTATAATTAGAGAAAAGTTCCACCCACCTTCAGGCATACTGCGGTGTACAAAAGGGAAACTGTGCAAAATTTTCAGCATTTTTATATAATTTAACTTATTTATCAAGGACAGTATATCATCACGAAGAACTGTACATCAAAAATATAATGAATTGACAAAAATCTCTGTTTTTATTGACAAAATGAAATGACTCACTCTATAAAATATTAGCTTTATATTTAAATGTTGTATTATTTTTATGTAAAATGTTTCATTTCATTTCATTAATATTTGTGACTTCTTTCTTGCTAAAGGTTTTTGTTCCTCTTTTATTTATATCATTTTAAATATTTTTTTAATGTTGAACATTTTATGGTCAACATAACAACATAAAAGCTTTGTCTTAATTACCTAATCTAGTGCTGATTATATTAACACATGAATTTCAATTTCACACATTTTAGCTTTAAAAACTGACACAGTGGTCTCCTTGTGAGATTCATCATAGGGCCTACATCATGAATATTTTGAATTAGGCTCTCTCATTTTTTAAACTTTTATTTGTGGTTATTTGTACTAACCGAAATGCAATATCAATTATTCTGAGCTGTGTAAAACTACCTTTCATATAATCATAACAAAAAGGCAAGTGTTTTCTATCTCCTAAACCTCTTTTTTTTTTTCCTGTCTCACTTCTTCATTGCCTAAAACACAAGCCTGCTCATTTGTGCCTGCTGGGATTATGAATTATTCCTTCCCAGGAATACAGGATGTTATAGTAAAGAGATGACACTTTACTGGATCCATTAATAGAGCTCATTAAATCCTGCTCTTCCTTTCAACAGCTGCGTGACCCTGAGCAAACAAATTGACTTCTCTGGTCCTTAATTTCTAGATGTGCAAATGGACATAATAACACCTATTTTGAAGTGTTGTTTCCAAGGTAAACGATGCGGCATAATTAAAGTATCAGAGAGCACATTGATAGTGAGCTCTTCACAAATACGAGTCCATTATTTCCTCCCTCCTATTACTGTATAGCAAGTTCTACTACAGATAAAGCAGGAGCTTTGCTGGTGGAAAAAAAGAAAGAGAGAAAAAGAAAAAGAAAAACAGTATAGTGACTCTATGGGAAGATATTATTCATTCATTTCATATTCATCATTGTGCATGTAGCAAAGATTTTTTGACAGGCCTTAGAAGTAAAAGTAATAAAAACCCTAGATTTGAATTCCATCTGTGTATTTGTTGCCTTAGGACAATTTGATGTTATTTGACTCAGTACATTGGTATGCAACTACAAATATAAGTATGATAATTTTCCACGAATTCTTTGGAATGTGACCTCTTAAGATATAAATTCCAAAGGCTGTCTATTGTTTGAAAGAATATTAGAAATTGAGCAATATATTTATTTCAAATTTTTATTTAACTAAGTATGTGGACTTTGATAAGGAAGTCAAATGCCCAAGAACACATAATTATTCACCTACAATGTAGTCAACACCGTACCAGCTGGTTTAGGCATCATCAAAATAAGTCAATGAGATAGGCATTTTTAACCTTTGTCAAATTAAGACAAATTTGGATTTAGAGAGACTTCAATTAGAAAAACTGCATATTGAAATAGGGAGACAACTTTAATCCCAGAAATCTGTGAGCATCTCAAATTCAAAGAGAAGAAGGTTTTTCTTGTACAGGGTAAAGCAGGGACCAGCTGAGAGAGACAGAATCTTTGATGAGGAAACTGGAAATGACCCGTGGGGTCTGAGAGCAACAGGGCGTCTACACCATCAGCTGATCCCAGGAGAAGCTGACAGCCGGGCATGTGTCACTTTTGTTGTACTTTCTCAGGCCTGGCAAGCAGAGTTCAGGGGTCTGTAGGAAAAACAAACACCTGACTAAAGTTTAGATAGGGCAAAGCAGAGGGTTAGTAATGGTCAATTGTGAATGTGTTCACTTGTTTTATTTCTTTTAAGATTGTTAGAATCAAATTGTATTCTCCCAAAATTTGTGTGAAGGCCTTAACCCTCAATGTGACTGTATTCTGAAATAGGGCTACAAGGAAGTGACTAAGGTTAAATGAGGTCATAAAATGAGACTCTAATCCTATAGAATTGTTGTCCTTATAAGAAGAGAAATTAGCCCTGGCAGGTGTGGCTCAGGGGATTGGGTTGTGAGACTGCAAACCAGAGGGTAGCTGGTTCGATTCCCAGGCAGGACACATGCCTAGGTTTTGGGCCAAGTCTCTGGTCGCCGGGGCGAAAGAGGCAACCACACATTGATGTTTCTGTCCTTCTCTTTCTCCTTCTCTTCCCCTCTCTCTAAATATAAATAAATAAAATATTTTTTAAAAAAGAAGAAGAGAAATTAGAGCTCTCTTGCATGACACAGAGGAAAGGCCACAGGAAGATACGATAGGTTGATAATCTCCAAGCAAGAAAGAGAGCCCTCCCAAGGAACACAATCAGCTGACCCCTTGCTCATGGACTTCAAACTTCTTGAACTCTGAGAAAATAAATGCTTGTTTTTTTAAGCTATCCAATCTGTGGTATTTTGTTAAGACAGCTGTGGCAGATCAAAATATATATTCAAAATATATATTGAAGCTCCAAAAATGTAAAGGTTTTGTCACATTTCATGATCTAGTAAGAGAATCAGGTATCGTCATGCCTAGGTCTGTCTGATACCAGTGTCTGTGACATACCACTCTGTTGCATTGTCTTTGCAATTAGTGAGTTGGTGAATTATTTAAATTATACATTTTGTTTATTAATACAGATTTCAAATTATTATACCACATGATATGATCGCAGTAGAGTCCCCTCCACCACAATGCTGCATTCGGAATATTAACCTGGCAGTCCTTGGAAAGGACAACTTTGCACCACTGTGGACTTACTCCATTCAGTGGAGGTTCACACCTTTTCTGTAGAGGGGATGAGACTTTGGTATTTCTGAAAGGTTGGGGATAAGGATCATAGCAAGGTTTCTTAGGCAGGGTAGGTATCTGCTTTCATTTCATCTATGTTTGTTTTGGGTAGTTTTAGGGAAATCATTGGGAAATAATAAAAGCATCCTCATTTATTTTATGCCTTGGTGCTCCCAGGGACTCTCATTATTTCACTTTTCTTTACATTTTGGCAAAGGGAAAGTAATTTTTTAATTGCACTAATTATACTAATACGAAATGGAAAATAGAAAGTAAAATGGAAAGTTTTCCATTTGTCTTATTAACATGATTTTTTCCTTACAGATATAAGGTGTTGCTTAATACAATTTCAAATTAATAACAGTAATATTGAATTAAAGAATTCATGTGTCTGTTTTACTGAGGCATTATTTCTATATACTTGGTACTTTGAACAAAAAACAGTTTTCTGTGAGAATGAGATTAACAACACACAAGATCCCACATGTTTTGTTTAGAAAAACCAGCATTCACATTGACCTAAGGCCTTTGGTTGGGGTTGTATGCGATTCTCCTCTTATTCAGTGAGCATTTTAGATTGTGGGAAGGGAGTCATCAAATAATAGAAGTTTATTGTGCATAACAGAAACTGTATATCAAGATAGCATGATGCTTACCAGGTTAGAGTAAGAAAAACAATAACACAATATAGGAGTTTTCCCAACTTTTAATGGTTTTGAGATTCCTTTGCCAACCCAGTAAAAGCTGTTTGACTTTTTCTAGAAAAGAGAACAGAGGTGCATGACCATAACAGTCTGCATATAATTACACCACTCTCTCTTTGTTCTTCACCTAAGTCCAAATGTGCTCCTTTGCCAGTTTACCCTCACGCTCCCAACCTCTGGACATTGACATGCCCCCTCTTTAAGTCTGAGTATCTCTTTCTTTCAAAGCTAGGCTCATTTTTTAAGTATGGTCATCATACTCTCAGCATCAATATAACTTGAGAACTTGTTAGAAATGCAGATTTTCTCAGGTCCACCTACGATTTACAGAATCCGGTGTGAGACCCAGGCATCAGAGTTTAGCAGTCTCCACGTGACTTCTTGCACATGCTGAAATTTGAGAAGCCCTTCCCTAGGTAAAAACATCCAGGCCTATTGCTTATACAATTTACAGGTTGGTGTCTTCAACATTGAATACCTTCAGTCCCATCTTCTCCCGTAATGTCTTCAGATTAGAAAATGCATCTGCCTAATTAAGATTAAAATTAGGATGATCTTCAGGTTCTTCATAATTCACGTGTCCAAAATTAAGTCCTGAACCTTCCTTCACTCTCTCATATAGTTCCTCCGGCCATGCTCCTTAGTCAAATCTGTCTTCTTCCCCTTGCTCAGGCAAAATCTTTTCAGTCCATCGTGGACTTCTCGCTCTCTCATATTCCACAAGCAAATCTACCCACCAGTCTTCTGAGCAATACTTTCAAAATACATTTTGCCTTTTAAGTCACTACCATACTCTCTCCAAACTGTGAAGTGATGAATGCACTGGGCAAAGAAGGAGGTGATTTAGTTAAGGCTACTGCAGTGCAGAGCATGGCCATTAGTGAGGAGTACATCAAAGAAAAGGACAGGTGATGGCTACTGTACAGAGGCTACTAACCAGAGTCCTTGCTGAGTCTTATGGGAGTCCCATGGAAGGCTTACGTGAAGTTACAAGTACTTCACTTGTGCCACCGTCTTGTGTCTGACATACACAGAAGCTAAAGTGATTGTTTAAAAGTGTACGTGAAATATCCACTTAATGGCTTTCACTCTCACGTGGAGAAAAGTCCGAATTCTCAGCACGGCCTAAATGGACACCTGTTGCCTTCCTGACCCGATCTTCTAGCGCTTTCTCCCGCAGTCACTCTACTTCAGCACACTACCTTCTCCTGTTTTCCCCGGCCTCCCCAAGCACTTTCCAAGGCAGGACCTGTGCCTTTTGTGTTCTGACTTTGTGGAGAGCTCTTAATCCACATGGCTCATCCATGTCTTTTCTTTAGGTGTCTGCTCAAACATTCACATGGGTCTTCCCTAACCATATATGGAAGTGCGTCACTGTGTCCCCTGCTCCATGTGCTACTTCCTTACTCTTTTTTTTTTTTTTCTTCAAGGACTTATCAGCCTCTATATAATTTTGGAGGGGAGGCTGTTTATTTAGTGCTCTGCCTCCCCAGTTTAAACATAATTCTGTGAAGGCAGGGACTTTTATTTGTTCATTACTTATCTCTAGACCCTTGACTAGTGCTTCTGGCATAGACACTCAATAATTATTTAAGTGAATCATGAGAAGGAAGACTAGCCCATTCCAACTCACCAGTAAATTATGTTCAAGCAGGAAAAAAAAACTATGATAAATTAGGTCTTATGAAAATACAAGTAAAAGTGGCAGGAAAAGTTGAAAAGCAATGCCATATTCATAAATACCTATATACAAATGGATATGTATTTAAAAGCATACTCAAAATTTTAAAGTGAGCATTAAAATGTAATTTAGCTTTAATCTAAGCCATTACCATAAGCTTTTCATATTCTGTGGTTCTTGATTTAAATACAACAAATTAAAAAGAGCACATAGACAGTGCTGAGGAGAAATAATGAGAAACAAGGGGATACAAAATACAGGCACCTACACATGAAGAACGCAGAAATATGTCAGTGTCAGTAATGGAACAAGAAATAATTGTTGAATACCAACTCTATGCCAATTCTCTCCTTCAAAGAAATTAAAGTCAGTTGGGATTGGAGGATTCAAATAATAATT
This sequence comes from Desmodus rotundus, assembly GCF_022682495.2. NCBI lineage: Eukaryota > Metazoa > Chordata > Mammalia > Chiroptera > Phyllostomidae > Desmodus > Desmodus rotundus. The sequence continues at coordinate 67,072,619 of NC_071399.1, read as the reverse complement.
AAAAATGTGAAAATTAACTATCCTAAAAGCAATTGAAATTCATAGTATATAAAGAGATATGAACCAAGAGCCCAGCTTAATTAAATGACTTTAACTTTCAGGCTGAAGTAAATTGCATGCCAAAGCACTGGAAGCATGTATCTGGTATAATGTCTTATACCTAATGAAGAATTGATTTATTAAACTTTGATAATTTTAGGTAAATAAAATAGCTCCCAATCATATTTGAGGAAGCATAGTGAGTAAACTGCATTGTTAAAGAGATGAATTATCAACATTCAGAAACAGTTATTACTGGGAATCAGCAGACTTTCATTTAGAGTAACAGTCCCAGTAAAGCACTTTTTCTTTTAATTGTCAGACTGGTAACCTGGGGAGCACCGCTAGACACACACACACACACACACACACACACTCATCATGATTAATCCCCTTGTGCCAGTGCTACCTCTCGCAATTTAACCTGGAAGAGTGGGAAGGAATCCTTCAAATATACATATGGATATGCTGATGAAAATAAAGCTAGCAAATACTTGTTAACATGACAGGTCGATTTAAGTTTTAAGTGTATATCAGCACTCAACACAGTCTGAAATTGATATCAATTTAAAAAATGTTTTTATATGTTAAATTGCATTCTACCCAGCCTGTTTTTTGTCCTCTAGATGTTAACAAGAATATAATATATCAGTTTTTTGCTGTAATTACAATAACATCTTCACATTAAATATTCAAAAATTAATCATGTATTTTTATTTTTAAACATTTTTATATTTATTTTTAGAGAGAGGAGGAGAGGGAGAAAGGGAGGGAAAGACACATCAACATGTGGTTGCCTGTCATGCTCCCCTTGCTCGGGACCTGGCCCACAACCCAGGCATCTGCTTAAAGCTGGGAATCAAACCAGCGGCCCTTCAGTTTGCAGTCTGGCACTCAATCCACTGAGCCACAACATCCAGGTAATCATGTATTTTTGAAAATAAATGCAATATATAGTAATAGGACTTTCATTCTGAAATAACTACTGCACAAAAGCTTTTTACAATATATAAGCATACTCACATAGCAACACTAATAACTATTTTTAAGGAACAAGGGCTTTCTTTTCTCCATTGCATGTTTTTGGTTCCTTTGTGGAAAATTATTTGTCCATACACTGGTAGGTTTATTTCTGGGCTCTCAGTTCTGTTACATTGGTCTGTGTCTTCATTTTTTTTTCTTTTGCCAATACCATGCTGTTTTGATTTATGTCACTTTGTAGTAAGTTGAAATCAGGGGGTATGATACCTCTAGCTTTGGTTTTTTTTTTTTTTCCTCAATATTGCTTTTCCTAGTTCTTTCTGCTTCTGTCAAATATTATCAGTGTACAATATTATTGATAGCAATCTTAAGGTAGAATTTCCTGATTCACTGTGATTATTTTCATTCCAAGTAGTCATTGAATCATCATTTTAATAACCTGAATTTCAACCAATGTCTCTAGAGAACCTCATCTGGAATGCAAAGTGTAGTTGTCTTTTTTCCTGGAATCCAATCACTCACGAGAAGACCTTTCCCAATCGTATTAGCTATCAAAGACTTGGAAGAAGCAGCAAATTGATCAGGTATAAGGAGAGCACTGTGACCAATAGTAACCGACAGAGTTCTGAGAGGTTCCAGGTTTCTTGGACTCTTATTCAGGATCTTTCTTTCTAAGGTCTTATTCAGAAGCTCAAATAGCTGTGCAAACTCTGTCTCTTCACTAGAAAGTATTGCGTGGTTACAATAAATAGCATATCTGGCTTAATGGAGGGGGGTCCATTTTTAGATTTGTGATGTATAACAGGAAGCAAGCTCATCAATTGATCAGGACACCAGCTGCATTCCTCTGGGCTCTACTCTGTCCCCCACCAACAATCTACCCATACACGGCCTGCTGGGGCCTGGCCAGGGCCTGAGCCAGCAGCCCTGTGAGCCACACACTGCATGAGGACTGGCTGCCAGTGGAGTAGCCCCAGGAAGGGCCAGCCTGCAGGCAGAACTGGCAGGGAGCAAGTGACACCATCAACTTTTATACCGAATGTGAAGTATGGTTTAGACCTATGTATTTAAATTCTAATTTTGATATAAAAGTCCAGCATGTTTTATGATGCTATTAGACGAGGAATAGCTAAAGCTTCAAGTATCTTACTCTTTTTTGATGCTCTTTTTGTATCCCCTTTGAAATATAGCACAACATTTTGTAAAGAACAGGTATTCCTTAACTATTACTATAATTGTAATATATATTTACAAATATATATACACACACACACACATTTGGACATAAAGGAGTGTGTGTATGTATATATATACACACACATATGTATATATAATTAACAGATTTATAACACAGATCAAAGAACATGAGTATTTGCTAACATTCAGGAAGAGTACACATTTGGATGCCACACTTAACAATGATGATAAACCAAAGTATGTGAAGAAAGTGAGTGCCAACATTATGAAGATTGTGAAAACAATGTATTTTGAAAAAATCCTAAAAGGAAGTAGGAACCTTTACACTAGAAATAACTTTTGTAGACGGATTGGTATAAGCAGTTTCAAAATTTAAAGCAAAGCAAGAATAAAACCTATCATGTGGAAGAGAGATTAGATTGATTCTATTTACTTTCAAATGGCAAAGTAAGGGCCATGTCTAACTTCTGACCATTAGAATAACCCTAAACAGAATTGTCTGCTTTTCAGTGGAGATGTCTCATAGCATTTGAAAAACTCAAAAGCAGAGACAATTATTTTCTGTTATGGGAAGGGAGGCTATTGCCTTAGGTTGGAGATTGTGCTAGATGACCTGCAAAATTATTTTCAATTCTATTATTTTATAATTTATTATTCTTAATTGTTGAGGAACTGAAGTGCTAAGACACTGAAAAAGAGACTCTTGAAGCTGTTTTGATCCTTTTTTGAAGTATTTTTTATAGATTATGCTATTATAGTTTTCCCAATTTCCCCCTATATCCCCCCTCTGCCCTGCCTCCCCCAATCCTTCAGCATCCCCCCTTAGTTCATGTCCATGGGCTGTACATATGAGTTCTTTGAGCTCTCTGTTTCCTATACCATTTTTTAATCTCTTCCCATCTATTTTATGCCTACTAATTATGCTTCTTCTTCACTATATCTTTCTCCCCTATTCCTCCCTTCCCCTCCCCACTGAAATCCCTCCATGTGATGTCCATTTCTCTGATTTGGTTCCTGTTCTAGTTGTTTGCTTAGTTTTTGTTTTCATTGTTTTTCTTTTCTTTTAGGTTCATTTGTTTATAGTTGTGAGTTGATTGTCATTTTATTGTTCATATTTTTGATCTTCTTTTTATTAGATAAGTCCCTTTAACATTTCATATAGTAAAATAGCTTGGTGTTGATGAACTCCTTTAACTTGACCTTATCTGAGAAGCACTTTATCTGCCTTTCCATTCTAAATGAAAGTTTTGCTGGATAGAGTAATCTTGGATGTAGGTCCTTAGAAGCTAGTATAATCTATAATTTTTAATCTTAATATTCTTACCTGCAACATAATTAACTCCTTAATTCTAATGTTACCATTTATCTGTTATTACCTTTAAAACTCCGAGGAATCTAGTAAAATGAGAAGGAAAATCTCTACTCATGTTCTTAGGAACAGATCATAGAAATTTGAACATGTTAATGACATAATAAAAATTCTACTAATATATGTGCATTACATTTCCATTTTGAATATGCATTCACTTTAAAAAAAAAACACATATAGCAGTGGTAACATTGTGTTGTAGCATACTAACTTTACATATTAATTGCTCCTGGATTCATTTTTACCCTTTTTCTTTTGTATAATGAACTATAATATATTCTCTCAGGGGGCCCACAACCCTCCTACACTTTCTTTGATGAGAATAGATGAATAAAAAAATGAAAAAAAACCCTGCTAATTTGCTTTGAAGTTAATTTTTGCTTCACTCCTAGATGCTAAAGCAAATTGCTGCAATATTTTGAAGATTTTCCAGGTTATACTAGGAATATTTTACAAAGTAGCAATCGAAAGTTCAAAGTTAAAACATTTTAGGAGGGAAAAGATTAGCAGTTTGACTTCAGTAAAACTGCTTGGAATCACAATTGGCAGCTTTAAAGATGTTTAATATAATTATTGATCTTTGCAAACAAAATGGTTTAAAGATTTCCTATCTTCTGTCCCAGGAAATATGTTTACGTACCAACTAAATTTCTGTAATAACTTATTTCTAGTACAGTAGTCATTCAATCATTCATTTACTTAATTTCTTTTGAGTGCCTGCTCTATGCCAGCCATTACTTTGGCATTGGAGGTAAAAGTATGAGCAATATATTAGGAATAATAGAAAATGAAAAGATCTGGATGCAAATGAAAGTATAGAATATTTGATGAAACCGAGAAGGTCAGTTTGGTTGGAGCACAGAATGTGGGCTGGAGGTAGGTGTTAGCGATGAGACTGGTACGGTAAGCAACAACAAAACTATGAGAAACATTGCAAGCTATAAAGTTTAGAGATGAAAGTGTTTTAATCTACAGTGTAATATGATTTCCATGCAAGAAAGGTCACTGCACAAAACAAATCAAAATTGGAAACTTGCATGTACTTTGAGATAAGGAGTTTGATTTTCTCAGGTCTGTGAAGGAAGAAGTGTAGAAAGTTGGAGGGAAGAACTCATTGATGTGTAAAGCAGAGAAAAATTAAGACACTTGAGTGGAGACCCTGAGGAAAGATAATGGTCATTTGTGTAGGAGAGGAAAAATGCTCTTCTTTCCTTCTAGATTCTTTAGCTGACTTAATAATTAAATTGCCACAAGACAGAGTAATAGGTACAAACAATTTTAATTTCATGTGCAGGAGCTCTAGAGAAAATATGACACTCCAAAGCACCCAGGCAATGGAGGCTTATACACCACCCTGAACTAAAGAGAAGGGGGTAGGGGCTGGGGGCTTCAAAGGAGAGGAAGTCAATTCACAGCAACATGAAAAAAAGCAAATATTTTCAGTAAATAATTTCTTGCTGTGCCATGCACATAAGTCTTTTGGTATAAAATTTACCACTGGCAATAGCTCTCTGCCTGGTAGAGGCCCCCTATCAACATTCTTTAGGCAGTTAAGAAAGAGTTTAAAAGTTTTTTCTAAGTTGGCTGTGTTTTCATTGTCTTCAACTCAAAACAATGAACGTACCAAAGTGGCACATTTTGGCATGGCTTATTCTGCTCCTCCTCACCTGGATCAGGCAATGAGGTAGAAGAGAAAGAGGTAGAGGAGATAAGCCAGTAAGTTAGAACAGCACAATTCAATAGAAATGTGATGCAAGTTGTTTAATCTTACATTTTCTTGTAGCTAGATTAAAACCTGAAAAAGAAACAAGTGAAATTAGTTTTGATAATAATAACATTGTATTTAATCTAAAATGCAATTATTTTAAAAGTAATCAACTAAAACAATTCTCGAGGAGATATTTTATGTACGTTTTTGTTACAAAATATTCAAAACTCATCTCAATTCAGACACTGCATTTTTATCAGACATATTTTATCATGTCTCAGACTTCATAAAACTTGCAGTATAAAAGTATGTTCACATAGCCTAGTTCTTTGAAATGTACTTTAATGTTTTCTAATAATGGAAATGACCATTATGATATGGTGATTTATAATACAAAATATGTATGCTATGTAATAAGAAATAAATATGTCCCCCTTACCTATGGTTTTGCTTTAGAAGGTTCCAGTTGCCCCAGGTTACTTCATCTAAAGTTATTAAATAAGAAATGTTCAAGATAAACAATTCATAAGCTTTCTTTTTAAAATGTTATTCAATTTAGTGGGGTGACATTGGTCAATAGGGGCATATAGGTTTCAAGTGCACATTTCCATGACACATGGTCTGTACATCACCCTGTGTGCCCACCACCCAAAGTCAACACATCTTCTGTCACCATATATTCCACCCCCTTTTCCCTCTACTACCCCTCCAAATTTTAAATTACGAGCCATAATAAGTAGCATTACAAAGTCTCAAGCAATTGTGCTCCACCCCAGCTGGCACGGGACTGTTTCCTTTTTCCAGCATGTTCACGTTGTATAGGCGCCTGGGAGTCACTCAGCCTCTTCGCTGTCTTGGTTACTAGATCAGCTGTCCCAATATCTCTGGCACCCCAGTGCCCGCACACAAGTAACCCTGAAGTTATTCAATGAGTCCAAAGCTCAAGGGGAGTGAGTGATGCTGGCAGTTCAGAAAGCTGCAGTGCTTTCCTTGAGTGAAAAGGTTAGTATAATACAGTGCGGTCTTGAGAGAGAGAGAGAGAGAGAGAGAGAGAGAGCGCATTCGCATCACTTTCATTACAGTATGTTGTTATAATTGTTCTATTTACTATTAGTGATTATCCACCTCTTATTGTGCTAATATATAAATTAAACTTTATAGTGGGTATATATATACATATATATGAAAAAACAGAGTATATATAGAGTTTGGTGCGATCCTTTGTTTCAGGCGTCCAATGGAGAACTTGGAATATATTCCCAGCCTGTAAGAGAGGACTACGTTTTTTGGGGGGTGGGGGACAGGCACAGAGCCCCTAAAACCCTTAGAAATTCCTAAGTGATAAGAGTGATAAAGCTGTCTCTCGTTATGTTAATGAGATGCATTTTGGATCACATCTGAAGTTTGGGAGCTGGCTGGCAGGTGAAGCAACCATGTGATTAGAGGGTTGAAACATTCACTTTTACTTTCCTAACCACCAGGGAAGGGGGAGGGGCTGGAGATGCAGTCAATCACCAGTGGCTAATGATTTAATCGAACGTGAATATAAGGAAGCCTAACCTGAAAGGACAGGGCTAGCAGAGTTTCCAGGATGGCGAACACATGGAGATGCATGGAGAGCATGGAAGCTTCACAGTCTTGCGCGGTCCCTTGCCCTAGGCATCTCTTCATCTGACTCTTCCTTAGTTATAGCCTTTCACGCGTGGGAAGTAAAATGTTTCTCTGAGTTCCGTGAGCCAGTGGAGCAAACTAATCATCGTGGGAGCTTCTAGTCTATAGCTGATAGGTAAGAAGCACAGGGGGCAACCTGGAGCTGTGATATCTGAAGTTTGTGGGGGGTGGGGAGGGCAGTCTTGTGCAGACTGAGTCCTCCTCCTGTGGGATTTGATGCTATCTTCAAATAGGTATATAGTGTCAGACTTGAATTTAATTGTGGGGCAACTGATTTCAGGGAACTGGGGGTGTGAGGAAAATCCACATGCTCATAAAGGAATTGAGTGACCAGAACCTTTAAGTATCGATGTCAACATTTAAATTTAAATGAAGGAACATTATATAAAATTTAAAGTTTGTTTCTTCAGTTTCCACTGGCCACATGTTAGGTGCTCAAGGGACACAAGAAGCTATCTGGCTACCCCGTGGAATAGTGCTGATTCCAAACAAATGTAAAAGGGAGAACAGAAAATGCGGTGCAGGATCTGATATGGTGGGAAGGAAAATGGACTGCAGCAGTGTGGAAGCCAGGTGTTCTGCTTGGGCAATTTAATGTAAGGTAGACTCTTTCAGTGACACGGGGAATGCAGCAGAAGGAGGAGGTGAGTGAGGTTAAGGGAGACCAGAATGCTAATAAATCAAATGGTGAACGTAACTGTGAAACAAAGGCTTTCCAGGATGTAATCTTTTAATTTCAGTTCAAATTATAGTCCAGTGCATTCGAACTTACTAACACATTTCCAAAAGCTTGGAATGAATAAACTATTGTTTAAGAAATAAAATAATATAGTTACCGTTGCGTTGCATCATTCTAAGACTAAAATCGTCCATGTACTACTCTATTGAAAAAATGTGGAAGTTATGAATCTTTCTTTTTTTGGCTTCCCATCTGCCTAATTATTATTCCTTTCTATTTGCCATACTAGAATATTTTCTTCCAGTGTTCCATAAATCTTTATTTCATAAGAATAATAATGTATGATTCTAAATCCTCAAGGATATTCTAAAATATAGTAATGTATTTATAGCTATGCTGTGTCTGCCATAAATAATTTCCGGGCATCTACCTACTTTTAAGGGTCAACTTACCAAAATGAATATACTGCCAAATCAGCCAACTTAATTTGTAGAAAAGGAAAAGTACATTAAGCAGTTCATGTATTATTGTAATGAGTCTAGATTTTATTAATTGTAATCACATAATTAAAAAATAAAAAAGACATAATTAATATTCATTGATAGTTGTATATGCAGACACTTTAAAAAGGTTACAATAATAAGCCCTAGTAACAAATACATGTGTTGTGGCTCCCATTTCCAGGAGAAGAAACTAAGATTTGGATTAAGAGATAGAACCCAGACCTATATGACATCAAAGTTCGTTCAGTATTTTTTGTTTTTTGTTTTGTTGATTGTTTTTTCTTCTTAATAAGCTTTTACTTTTAGAATAGTTTCAGAGGTGCAGAAAAATTTTAAAGTTAGTACAGAGCTCTCATATACATTAGTATACATACTGTTTTATGTTGCTAGAGTATTTTTGTCATAATTAATGACCCAATATTGATACATTATCATTAACTAAAGTTCATACTTTATTCAGATTTCTTAGTTTGAATCTAATGTCCTTTTTCTGTTCCAGGATCCCATCCAGGTAAACATATTACATTTAAATTGTGTTAAAGATAAAGCAGAGTTAGACTGTAGTTAAATGAAAAAAAAAAAAGGACTTTATTCAGGAGGTATTGCCATAGGGGAAAAGACACCCCAGTATAGAACTGGGCTCAGTTCTTAATACAGTATGACAAGTGCAGTTTTGGAGCCAAGAAACAAGGTGGAAGTCAGTGGATGAAAAATCGCTAAGGGGAAACTTCAGGGAAAATTCTTGTTTAATGGAGCTTATAGGATTCTTGCTAGGGGTAGGCCAAGTTAATCAGATATCCTTGTGGGGTTGGTAGAGGATGAGAATTTCATCAGATATTGAGGGTGATCAGATTTGGAGGGTGGAGGTTTCCTCTAATGGACTAGCAATATTCTTTCGATAATTGGATGATTCAGGCTTGACAAGGCCACGTACCAAGGTCGAGGCCTAGAGCATTCGGAGGGGCCTGACTAGAGTTCGGTCTAGGAGAACATCTTGTCATTTTCATGCATCCTGAGGCTATGTCATTTTCTCAGGCTTTCCTTGTTTTGAAAGTTTTGAGGAATACTGATCAGGTATTTTGTAGAATGTTTCTCAGTCTGAGGTGTTCTGACGTTTCTCATTATTAGACTATGTGATTTTGTAAAGTACCATGTTCACTACAGCATATCAAGGGTGCACATTATCAAGATTTATCACTGTCCATGTTGACCTTAATTACTTGTCTCATGTAGGTTTTGTCAGGTTTCTCTACTGTAAAGTTACTTTTTTTGTCTTTTCCATATTGTAATCTTTGAAAGAAAGACATTATGCAGAAGCCACAATTCATTAGTGGGGGGTTAGGCTTTATCTGCTTCGGGTGGAGTGTCTACATAAATTATGTGACATTTTCCTACATGAAAAATTTGTCTATTCCCTCCTTTATTTGTGTGCTCAATCATTTTATTATTGGGAGTATAGTCCACGGATATGTATTTCAAATTTTGGGTTGTAATCCAATACTACTTCTTTTTTTTTTTTTTTTCCCTCAAACTTCTCCAGCTTAGGCAACTGGGAGCTCTTTTAGGAGATTCTTGAGTCCTTCTGACAGATCTGCATCATTCCCTGTGTGTATATGTGTGTTCAGCACATTCTTATTTTCGGATGCAATCAGGTGTCGCAGGTTCATCTTGTTTCCTGACATAAAATCAGCCCTCTCTCCAAGGAGTTTTGGTTCCTGCTATTGAAAAATAGTATTAAAAAGATCCATCTATGTTCTAGGTGTGCTTGGTACAGTTAGGGCACCTCTAGGCCCTTTCAGCTGACAGAGAAAGATAATATATGTGTGTATAGAAACAGTGTATATACACATAATTATAAATACTTTCATATGTAATAAAATTTGTGTGTATGTTAAGATAAATATAAGCTCACACTCACATGTCTAATCTAATCCATTAGCACATGAATTATTCTGGACTGCTCCCTTTACTTATCTCCCACTCTAAATGGTGATAAATCTGCACCCACTACCTGTCATCCACTTCCTCTTTTTTTTCTTTTCCAGTATACTTGTATAGTAGCTTCAGAATTACTAGCCTATACATGGGACACAAGTTTATCAATTTCCGGAATTAATTTGATCGCTAACAGTTGTGCGATGATATCTCATTGTCATTTTAATTTTCATTTTCCTCATGACACGCGCACTAGTCAAAATTAAAGTTTTTTTATGAGGGAAAAGAGAGCATGGTTATTTCTTTCTTTTGAACATTAAGGACAATTGACGTTTTATTTTACACTATTTTAGTGCTTCAGATGAAAGTAGTTGCTGTGTTTTACTGTTGGTAAGCACAGCCTCTGTAAGGGCACAGCCTCGCAGTTGTATGGGGAGAGCACTTCTTTTCTACCCCAAATTTTAACGTAAGTCAAAAATGTTCAGCCCTCTCATTGATATTTGAATTTCAGATAAAACAAAGTAAAATGGATATTTTTATTTGTTTTAATTTAATTTTATAAAAGTTGTCAAATGACAGCAAATGACTGACAAGAGACATCAACATAGTTTCTTATATGGCCCGCATTCTAGTAACTTTAAACTTAATGGGATAAAACCAAAGCACAAGACCTGCTTTCACTTTCAGTAGAAGAGAGTATTTTCTATTTAAATACATAGTCATCATTAAAATTAAGCAACAGATGGGCATCCTATGGCAACATTATGAGCTCTGGAACCCAGTAAGTCACCCTAGTGCTAGGTTATTGGCACCTAAATCTGTCAAAAAAGTTAAATCCAACTTGCAGTTGAAGACCGAATGGCTGCTTATTTATAATTTTACCTGCCTGTTGTGCTACAACTAACAGGAAGGGTAGAATTCCACGATTTGGTACTCATGCAAAATCAACTTGTATTTTATTTTTTAAAAATTTGCAGTTGCAAAATTTAGAATTTAAATTCACATGATCAATTGAATGTTTCAGAAAAAGAGGATAAGTACTGTTTTATGACAAAATCGTTTAAAAAGAGGCTTCAAGGATTGTGTGAAAATATATTTTTACAGAAGAAAGAACACAGCAATGGAGAGGTGGTGGTGATTGCCCCACATTTACCCAATTAAATATAAGCAGTCTGATACCCAATTCTGATTCCTTATGTATTTTCCCGACTATATCTCATCACCTCCTCATATAAAGAGAAGTTTAAAGTAAAATCTACACTGTAATCAGAATAAATTTAAAAATGTCAGCTGCTTAGTGATTATATTAAATATTTCCAAATGCAAATATAGAAGACTATTCTGGAGGTCATTTTTTTTTGGAAGTCTCTTATATAATAAACAAAAAACATTAACTCTTTTTGATACTTCCTATATTTGATACAAAGCATTTTTCTAATTAATGTACATATAGTGAAAATTATATGTGGACAGTGACATGAGCTTGACTGACATTTTAAAACCTTTCAAGATAATAGAAACTAAATGTGGTTGCCTACTATTCTTAGAATTAACTCAGACAGTCTGGCATTCTGAGTCGGGCAATAGTTAAGGCAAAACAGCACAGAATTTGAAATGATGAACAATGTCAAATGCAACTTCAGTTATTTTATCCTCTTTAACTGCGCTGACTTAGCTCCTCTGTAGTTATAATTTTTCAATAGTACCACGGACTATCAACAAAAATCAGTAGGAGATCATGTTATTGTAAGAAAAAAAAATAGCAACAGGATCTGGGTCTGTGGATTGCCATTGTATCTGTTTTCGTTGTTGTTTTATTTTGTTTTGTTTTTAATTGATCATTCTTTTACTTTGTCTTTGTGTGATACACATTCATTCCAACTGACAATCATTCCTCTAGTCAAGCATTGGAATCTCCCAAAGCACTGTATAGTACAGAAAAAGATATGTTCTCTCATCACCTTATACCTCCAGTTCTGGGCACAAACCCTGACACTCTGCCTGTGCTTCACCAATATTAGGCAGCTGCCCTAAAACCTGGTATTCAGACCAATCTTGCAGTCCTTACTCTTAAAGTCACCATCCGTGTGATTAAACATGCATCTTAAATTATTTGGATTTCAATTTTTTTAGCTATAAAGTGATCTCTTAAATACATTTAAAGCCTAATACTTTAATATTATGTCAGTTTTCATCTCAATTTGTACTCATAGAGAAACAATTCCATTCACCAAAACTATTGTACATGCCACTTTCAATGTGACATTTCTGAAATTTGAGATCAAGAATTTATCTTTGATTAATGAAGCCATATCAATACCATTTATAGAGATGAAAGGGCACTAATACAGAATAAATTTTTCAGAAATCACTGGGGTCCAAATAATTTAGAACCATCTTATTTTTTTACCTCTGGGTATTAGAGGATTCCTCACATTTTGACAAAATTATTGACATCTACAAATAGTCCTGCCATTTTAGGAAATTTAATCATGATACCTAGAAAGAAAAGGGGAAAAAAAAACCCACATTGCTTTGCTGGTTTTAAGCACTTAAATTTGTCCATGATGCGTAAAAATGAATGAGATATCTGTATTACATTTACAACAGATAATGAGATCATATTAAGATAAAGGAGGAATTTCCATAAAATATTTCCTTTCTGCTGCTTACTTATTTATTTATTTAAGATTTTGTTTAGTGTCTTACTTTGGTTTTGTTTCAAGGGCAAGTATTGGTTCTTGATATTTCTATCTTGCCATTTTCCTATGTACATCATACTAGCTGGCTACCACATGTGTGATAATGTTTATGAGACTATTAAATGTTGATGAAAATATAGCATATTAATGCCAAAAATATGACGTCTATCGATTTTTCTTCTGCTGTGGTTAAGTATGTATTTTAGATTCCTTGACTGAAATTCCAGGTCTGTCCTTAATAACCGGCCATACCTGGTACCTCAATTTATTTTTTTTGTAAAATTGTACTAATAATCAATACTAACACATCATTTATTATGAGTATTAAATGAGTCAAAATGCATAAATTTAGTAGTAAAAATCTCAAAGCACTGATTATAATAATAATAAGAAGAAATAATAAGAAATGTGAATTCTCATTTGATGAATGCTTAAACAGTGAACTATTAATAAACAGCAAAATTAGTTCAATAGAATAGTGCAAAAACATTTTAAACTATTATTTATTTGCATTTTCTTACATGCTTGAGTCCTAATGTCTTATGTTGGCACGCATTATCGTGTGCCAACATAAGACATTATAGAATACTGAAGAACAAAATGGCTTGTCCTAAAACTGTAGTATATGAACAGTAAAAATGACAGCAAACTCACAGTTATTAACAATCACACCTAAAACAAAAACAAAAGCAAACTAAGCAAACAACTAGAACAGGAACAGAACCACAGGAATGGAGATCACATGGAGGGTTATCTACAGGGGAGTGGGAGGGGGAGAGGGCGGGAAAGGTACAGAGAATAAGTAGCATAAATGATAGGTGGAAAATAGACAGGGGGAAGGTAAGAATAGTGTAGGAAATGTAGAAGCCAAAGAACTTATAAGTATGACCCATGGACATGAACTCTAGGGGGGGAATGTGGGAGGGAGGGGGTGGGTAGGATGGAGTGGAGTGAGGGGAGGGAATGGGACAACTGTAATAGCATAATCAATAAATATATTTATAAAAAATAAAAATAAATTAAAAAAAAAGAGTTTGTTAGGTAGAAGAACATTACTGGGATAAGAATGTTGCGTCCTTACAAAATCCGTGTGTCAAATCTTAATGGAAGGTGATTAGGTCATGAGCGAGGAACCCTCATGAATTGGATTAGTGATTTTTTATGAATACTTCTTTTTTTATTGTTTTTCCATTGCCATTGTAGGGTATGTGGAGGTAGGCTGGCTTCCTCTCCCAGATGTCTGGGTAGCTAAGGGGAGCAGTGTTCCCATAGCCTTGGAGGGGCCTGATAACCAGTGTTCTCATAGCCTTGAGACTGGGTCCTATAACGTGTTCCATAACATGAAGCGGGCTCGCATGTGCAGAATTCTGTTATGTTATAGAATTTCTGGCATCTTGCTGGCTTTGTTCCCCTCTGGTACTTAAACAGGTGGGGACTCCCTACTGGGGGAGATGATGATGAGAGACACACAAGGGGACAGGTGCCAGGATGGGTGCCACTCTGGGGAGCAAGGGCCATGACCTGAGACATGCAGATAGACACGCAGCCTGCAGTGTACATGGCTCGCCGACCCATGAATAAAAGCATGCCAGACATCCCAACGGCTCGGTGAATATTGTTCCATCTGCACAAATACCATAGACCTGCCTGGCCTAAATGGCCACAAAACCATTTATCCCACCATACCCTCTTCCAACCTCCCCCACCTGCTGTATTGGTACTTTCTTAAGAGAGGCTTTAGAGAGATCGCTTGCCCCTTCCACCATGTGAGGATGAAAGGAGATGTCTGCAACCCAAAATAGGGCCCTCGCCCCATCAAACTGACGCTCTGGTCTTGCACTTCCAACTGCCAGAATTGTAAGAAATAAATTTCTGTTGTTTACAGGCTACCCAGTCTGTGGTATTCTGTTATAGCAGAATGGAACTAAAACAAAAATTGTTTAATTTGGGCTGTTAACATTTTCAGCTGGAGGCTGGGCAGTCTCCCCCACCAGCAGGAAATTATGGATTCTGGAATAATTGACGCAGAGGTACAATGGATCAGAAGTAAAGTCTATTAGTCATAGAGTAAACAGCAAAATAATTTGGCAAGCATTCTACATGGAACTCAGTTTCCACGTGGGGCAAAAGAGGAAGACTAGGACATGGTTGGGTGTCCTGGGCGTTACTTGTGTTTAGGGGTTGGGACTGGATCTGGGTTCATGTGCCAACCAATATTTATACCCAGGCCAGTAGGGCACAGGTGTCCTTTTATCTGCTTTCCCTGATGTGTGGCAAAAGAGCTGTGGCGTGGGTGGGGCGTGAAAGCTGTCAGCTGTCAAACATCAAAAACGGAGTCCCCCCGCATTGATACAGAGAAAAAACCGAGGGTTGCCATATAGGAGGGGGTGAAGGAATGGGGGAAAAATTGAAGGGAGTAAAAGTACAAGTCAGTAGTTACAAAATAGTCAAGAGGATGTAAAGTGTAGCACAGGGAATGCAGTCCATACTATTGTAATAACTGTATGGCACCAGGTGAGCACAGGTGGGATTGCTTTGTAAGTTATGTGAGTCTAACCTCTGTGTTGTACACCTGAAACTAACATAAAATAATGTGGAATGTCAATGGGATTAAAAAAATAAAATAAAAAAGAAGAGTCCAACTCTATTCCAAACCAGCACCAAGAATATTTTGTTCTTTATTAAGAAGAAAATATGGAATGGGTCCTGGGTAACAAGGACTAGAGGAGAAGCAAAAATTATAGAGAGTCTAAGGTGATACTTCAAAAAGTGGATCCACAATAAACAAATACATGGCTATCCTTACAGTTAATAAAACAAATGTAAATGGCAAAATATTTTCCACCTAGCAGGCTGGCCAAGAAAAATGAATCAAACAAAAAAATACAAGTCCTACATTGTTGGTGGTGAGGTAAAGAATAGATACTTGATAAAATTATTATTGAGTTTTCTCTATAACAACAATAACAAGTTATAAAATTTAAAAAAAACAGACAATTCTATTAACAATAGTGGCAGAAACTAAAATATATATTAACAAAAGGTACATATTCTATTAACATTAACCCAACATGCAGAGAAATGAGTACAAACCTCTGGGCAAATAGTGAGACTCTTCCTGTTTCTGGAGGAGAAGATTTAAATAATAAAAATATAGACTATCTCAGAATTATATAAATATATAAATCTGTTTTAATAAAAATCTAGAAAAGGTAGGAGCATACCTTAAAATTTGGCAAAATCAATTACAACTAAATTTCAAGTAAAGTAAAAGCAACCTCTCCTTTGGTGTTTTATCATAAAGAAATAAAATGATGTAATAATCATACAGTAAATAATAAAATAATCATACAATAAAATAAAAATAATATGGTTAAGGACATATAGTAATAATTTCACTTTTGAAAAAAATCTTGCAAACAATATGAATATCTTTTGTAGAGGGAGGAGTGGATAAAGAGTGGTATGCCCACCCTGGAATGTTGAGCTGTTGACTTAGAATGACTCAGTCAATGACATGACTTAGAGATTTACCTGGGGTTGGGGGGTTGTATACAATTCTAAATAAGAAACATTAAGTTTTAAGGTATTGTTTGTAATGTGATATCATAGTGTCATAGTTTTGAATAAATAAGTACAAAATTCATATGTAATTAAATTTTTATAAACATGGAAAATGCATAAGTTGTCATCCTTTGTAACAGCTATCCACTTAACTATTGGATTCTTTATTTGTCCTAAAATGCAAGCAAATGGGCCTTTCAAAACAGATGTGACTGTGAAAGTTTACACTGAACCACTACAGGTGTTGGTTTAACGACCCAAAGGAGCTACTCTCAGCCCTTTTATTCAGGTTACTCACAGTCATGCTTTCTTCATGAACATAAAAGTATAATTTTTCACCATTAAGAGCCTCTAAATCATTTCAAAATGTAATTGTCAAGATGGAGTTAAGCAAAAATTCTCCCTTATAGCTACAGAAAAATAAACCAATTACTGTAAATGAAGTAATTATAATGATTTGAAGCTCAAATTAAAGGGAGTAACAGACTAATTTATTTGATATGTTTATAATAATCTTTTATATACTATTAATGTAGGATGAAGACTAAGCCTATTACTTTTGTTTTACTACCCAAGCAGACTTAGAAAAGTATCAGATAAAGACTGATTTGGAGGAGGTTTTTGTCAAAATAAATCTTAACAATTTACACAGCAACCTCAGTACATTAAAAACAGTATTTTGCATTATTGTTCTCCCAAATTTTCTCTTGAAAAATACCACATGTTATAATGTATTTGATGCCTAATTTTGACATCTGTACTTATAGCATCTTGTCAAAAAAGTACAGGTTTAGAATTTGAGTTAAGATATTTCAGTGTCTGATTGCTACACCTTTTCACAAAATTTTACTTTTAATTTCCCATTACACATTACAAGTTATTTGCCAAGCATGTATATATGAAGCAACTTATCATTATGTGAACTGACAGTACTAATATTCTATTTATTTGTTAAAAAATTTGCATAAGGGGGAAGGGTTTTCAGGAACAACTATAAAGGACACATGGACAAAACCAAAGGGGGTGTGGAAGTAGGGAGAGAGGTGGATTTGGCTGGGGTGAGGGGTGGGGTGGGGGGTAAATGCAGACAACTGTAATTGAACAACAATAAAATAACTTAAAAAAAAGAAAAAATGGAAAGAATAAATAAATAAATATATTAATTAAAAACTAAAATAAAATTTCATAATAGTACATTGTAACTGTATTGGTTTTCTTTGTTTAAAGATTTGGCAGATGAAATAAAATGAATAGGTATGGAATTAAATATAAAATTTAGTGTTTATCATAAATTCAGGAAGATCTTGAATATCATATTGGCAACTTTGAGAGTTTTATTACTTATAACACAGTGATTATGTTGCTCTTCAAGTTATTTCTATTTTATATTATTTTTAAATTATTGTTTAATTACAGTTGTGTCACTTTTTTGAATTGTTCTCCCCTGTCCCACCCAACCCCTCACAGTCAATCCCCAATCCATGGTACATTCTCATGAGTCCTCTCTTCATGTTCCTTGACTTGCCCCTTCCCCTTCTTTCCCTTAACTAACTCCCTCTCCCCTCCCTTCTGGTCACTGCCCATTTTTTCTTTACTCCCATATCTCCGGTTCTCTTTTGCTCGCTTGTTTGTTTTGTTGATTAGGTTCCACTTATAGGTGAGATCATATGGTATTTGTCTTTTACTGCCTGGCTTATTGCACTTAGCATAATATTCTTCAGTTCCATCCATGCTGTCACAAAGGGTAGGAGTTCACTCTTTCTTCTTCTATGTAGTATTCCATTGTGTAAATGTACCATAGTTTTTTGATCCACTCATTTACTGATGGGCACTTAAGCCATTTCCAGAACTTGGCTATTGTAAATTGTGCTGCTATGAACATTGAGGTGCATAGGTTCTTTTGAATTAGTGTTTCAGGATTCTTAGGGTATAATCCCAGTAGTGGGATTGCTAGGTCAAAAGGCAGTTCCATCTTTAGTAGTTTGAGGAAATTCCATACTGTTGTCCACAGAGGCTGCACCAGTCTGCATCCCCAGCAACTGTGCACTAGGGTTCCTTTTCTTCACAATCTCTCTAGCACTTGTTTGTTGATTTGTTAATGATGACCATTCTGACCAGTGTGAAGTGGTATCTCATTAGCTTTAATTTGTATCTCTGTGATGGCTAGTGTTGTTGAGCATTTTTTCATGTGTCTGTGGGCCCTCTGTATATCCTCCTGGAGAAGAGTCTGTTCAGGTCCTTTGTCTATTTTTTAATTGGTTTGTTTGTCTTCCTGGTGTGGCATCTTGTGAGTTCTTTATATATTTTGGGGATCAAGCTCTTTTCCCAGGTATCATTGGCAAATATGTTTTCCCATAGAGATGGTTCCCTTTCCATTTTGTTGATGTTTTCTTTAGCCATGCAGAAGCTTTTTTAAAAGGTATTCCTTTTTCAAATTTAATTTTTATTTTTAACTTTATTTTTATTATTGACATGATAATAACATGATATCGACACGATGATAGACATACCCATCAGCCCCCTACCTTTGCCCACCTCCACCCAGCTCCTGACAGTGTTGTCAGTGTCTGCATGCCATGCATACTTGTTCTTTACATAATCCCTTCACCTTCTTTTATCCAGTCCCCTCTCCTCCCATCTGACAGCTGTGAGTCTGTTGCATGTGTTCATGCCTTTATTTCTATTCAGTATTTTTTGCCACTTTATTTTTTTCATTAGATTCCACATATGAGATCACATGGTATTTGTCTTTCTGACAGGCTTATTTCTCTTAGCAAAATACTCTCCAAGTCCATCCATGCTGTCACAAAAGGTAAGATTTTCTTCTTTTTTACAGCCACACAGTATTCCATCATATAAACATACCACAGCTTTTTTTATCCACTCATCTAATGATTGGTAGGTAGTTGGGCTACTCCAGCTCTTCCCTATTGTAAATAAAGTTGCAATGGACATAAGGGTACATATATTCTTTCAAATTGGTGTTTGGAAATTCTTAAAATATGTTCCCAGAAGTGGGATCACTGGGTCAAAATGCAGCTTTTAATTTTTTTTTGAGGAAATTCCATATTGTTTTCTACAGTGGCTGTACCAGTCTGCATTCCCACCAAGAGTGTAGTAGGGTTCCCTTTTCTCTACCTCCTTGCCAGCACTTGTTTGTTGATTTGTTGATGATAACCATTCTGGAAGTTGTGAGGTAATATCTCATTGTGGTTTTAATTTGCATTTCTTTGATTATTAGTGACATTGTGCATCTTTTAAATATGTCCAGTGGCCATAGGTATGTCCTTTTGGAGAGGTGTCTGTTCAGGTCCTTTGCCTATTTTTTAATTGGATTGTTTGTCTTCCTGGTGCTGAGTTGTATAAGTTCTTTAAATATTTTGGATAGTAACCCTTTCTCAGATATTCTCCCTTTCATATATAAGTTGAACTGGAAAAATTTTAAAGTTTTTGATGTATATGTCCTCTCATTACATTTGCCCCATTTCTGTTCAATTTTTAGTTAGAAGTTATGCAGAAAATCACATCAAATTTAAAAACAAAGATGATAGTCATTTCTTTATGAAAGTTATTTTTGTCTTATAGTAGTCATATGTAATCCAAATTTTTATCAATTTACTTAGAAATGAAATATTTTAAAATGTTGATAATGGAATTTCTTATGAGTTCCTTTCATAAGTGTTTAGGGCATATATAAATCTAGTCCTGAAGAACTTTTAAATATCTGCATCTTAGAATCCACAAAGGAAGGAGGTCATTTTCAAAAAGATCATACTTTTAAATACCATGGGGAGGTGGAGGGTAGGGAAGGGTAAAGGAGATCAAATGCAGGGTGACAGAGGATGATTTGATTTTGGATGGTGGGCACACAATGCAATATGGGGATTGTGTAGGTGTATACTTGAAGCCTGTATAATCTTGTTAATCAGTGTCACTCCAGTAAATTTAATTAAAAAAAAAAAAACTAAAGAAAGTTTGTTTTTGAAGAAAAGTTTCCAGGGTATCACATTCTAAACAATTATTTTATATTATGAAAAAGCAAAATGTTAACATATTTTCTCACAAATTCTGATTATTATGGGGTTTTTAACTAATCTTTGTTAAAAACATGTTTACATGAAATGAAAATGGCAAAGGTTATATTATTAAAATATAACTTTACAATGACAATAAATAAGTAAATAAATAAATACCATACTTTTCAACTATCAAAATGTAATTTAAAGGTCTACAAAATTGAAAGAAATATTCAGTGTCCTTTAAAATAATGGCACTAATGATTATAACTAATAATTAATTATGTAAATATATCCAGGTATAAAGAGGACTTAATGATGGCATAAGTGAGTCAAAGCCACAAACTATTACTCTTTAGTTTTACATTGTACAAAGTAATACATACTGAGATACATTACCTATGTATTTCTAACAGCATTATTATATATATATGTGGACCTGCACTAAAAGATCATATACTTTATTTAAAATTTAGCAACTTGTCTTCTTTAATTCTAAGCTAAGAGGAAATTATATTTAGCATAGTCTTCATTGTTTTGTGTACATACAAAATATTTTAAAAATATCTTTTAGTTGTATAGTAAAAAAGATATAAGAAAAACTAATGTATTGACTTGTTTAAAAAAAATAACACTATGCTTTTTAAAATTCCCTTTGAGCTCGTCCTATTCTCTCCTTCCTCACAGAAAACCTACCTTTCAAATTCTTCATATGTCATCTTCTTGCTTTTCTTCAAAGTCTTGCTACATATGTTTGCATCCATAAATATCTATTGTTTCATTTTGCTTACTTTAAAAACTTTATATAAATACTATGAAGTTCTCTATTTTTCACAACTTTGTTTCCTTCAATGTTATGTGAAATCCATTAACTGATGATTTTTTAGATGACTGAGATTAGTTCATATACCACTATTCTAAATGATATTTCTGAAGTATGATATACAGGATGAATTAATGTTTGATAATATACTTTTTTTACTTTTCTGTTTATGTATATGAGGTTGTTTCCATAGTTTTCTTCTTATCCCTATTTCTGGGTTACATGTGCAAGATTTTTTCTAGATTATGTAACGGCAGGTGAAAATGGCTAATATGTTTTTTAAACCTAATGGTTCCTCCAAATGATCGTACCCAGCTGTAGAGCATTCGGCCCTTTACAGATGTTCCCATTGTCCCTCCAGTCCCAGCACTTGCCATCGGTCAGCCATGCAAATATGAATAGTTTCTCACCATGGATGTATTTTTCATTTCCTTGATTGTTAGGATCAATTATGATATTGATATAAATTATTATATTTCCTTGATTATTAATGTAAATCTAAATATATGTGACTTATGACAAATGTAAATGATAAAATTATAACCACAAATCATTCTGATTTTCTCCTTTCCAAAAATGTCCTCACGTCTTTGAATTACTTTTTAACATGTTCCCTACAATTTAATTTTATTTTACTTATAGAATTTATGTATATAGTCTAAATATTGATTCTCTTCTTGTTGAATGTGTTATAAATACTGTTTGTCATTTGTAGCTTATCTTCAATCCAACCTATTGAGAGACTTTATGTATCTGTCTAAGTGAGTTTTAGTTACAATTATTTTGTTCTAAGAGTTTACCTTTTTATGAAGATGAAAAGTTTATTGTCAAAAGTTGAACATAATTTCTTATAGTTATTTTGCAAAATGTCTACAGTATTTTACTTCTGCTTCCTTTGACATTCTTCTTAATGTATTTGTTTGTGACTTCCTTTGGAATGTTCATCAAGTCTCTGCGCCTGTGGTTCTTTATTTCTCCAGGTGCTTCTTTCCCCACTTATGATGTTTTTGGTGTGTGTGTGTTCTGTGTGTTCATGGTTTTTGAAACTAAATATGTGGGACTGACCTGAAGTCTAATTGTGTTGCTTTTTTTTTGTTTGTTTGTTCTTTTGTAGGAGCAGAGCAGGAATGCAGTCCCCACTACCACAAACTATGCAATCCAGTTTCCCACATGTGGGGAAATCACATGGGCCCACACATCCTGACTGCAATAGATAAGCCTCGCCCTGGAAAAACCACCTTCGTGATCATGGTATCTCCCCTTCCAGGTAAGTATATGTGTTCGTTTCTTCTAATGCTGATTTTCAATTGATTCTAATCTGCCTTCAGTGGGGCACTACCAGCCAGCTTGAGTGATTTCAGAGCATTCAAATACTGGTAATTCAGGCTACAAACCATGATTCCCTGTGTCCAGAGTTGTGAGGTTAACATATTATGAAATGTAGTAAGCTATAACACATAATCTTTTGCTAGATAAATGCTAAAATGTGTCTAAAAAATGGTGAATTCTCTAAAGACTGGCCATCAAACATGCCTATCCAGAACTTGTTCTTAGATATTGTTGAAGCTTATTACAATAAAACTTAATTTGTTCTTGGATCTATGCAAAGTGAAATGAAGAATCTACTATTAAAGTGCAAACCAAGTCCTCAAAATGACTTTAAGTCACAAACCGTATTTTAAGTAATAATTAATATCCACCAAAAACTCACGAGCTTTCCATTCCAATACCTTCTTTAAATGACTTTTAATTATTATAATGGCACAAATGAGGAGGGGCTCTACTGTTTTATTTGAGTCATGCCTAAAAACAGTTTGTCCTGACTCAATGCGAAAGACATTTCTGTTGTCACATAATTAAAAAAATCTTGAAACTATTTTTATGAGTATGCTAGATGGGAAAATAGAAGCATCATTATGGCTTACGGAATTGGTTCTATGCCAGAAATGGCATTGCACGTTATTATTGTTTCTATTTTAATTTATACAATATTTCCATTCCTTTACTGTATTATCTTAAGCTTCTCTAGACTTTTCTTTTGCTATTTTCCTTCAGGCACCAACACAAAGACAGATTTCTATGTAAAACACTGTTTAAAGTATTCTAGAAAGATATTAGGAATCACCGTGTCACCTCTTAATATGAGATTTTAAATGTAATTTTTAACCTTTCCACCTTCTAAATTGTAGCTTGTCTTATTAAAAGCAGTTTTTCTCTTTCTGCTTTTCTCCATTAAAGTTCTTATTTTTATTAAAAAACAAAAACATGCTGTATCAAACAATCCAGAGACTCTCATTCTGTACATTCAGGATGTAACAGGAAAAGTGATATTATCCTAAATGTTGGCTGTGTATGGCCATTTATTATGCAAAATGACCCAGATGATCAGTTTCTTGTTGAAAATTGTAAAAGGAGAAAAGGTTCAGAATGTCATAAAAGTGAAAAAAAGTATTTTCATGAATTCATTGACCTTTCCATTAATATCATAACAGTATAATCACTAAGGCTTTTTAAATTAGCAAGGTAGCTCAATACAGAGGGGTGGTGTGGGAAGTCTCCAGGGCTGAGTTGCCAAAACAAGATCCTGACACTGAAAGTAAAAGGGTAAATGAGACTCATGTTTGGTGATGACCTTTAGGTCCCACAGCTGCTTATCACGTATCTTGTCTTCGTGCCTTCCTGTTGCACTTTAGCTCATTAGAATGGATTGTGTTCTATTTCAGATGTTAAGAACTTTTCATTCCTAACCTTCACTGTTGAGTGAATGGTAATATTTTTTCTATTATTCTTGGTGTCTGAGGATAATAATACCAATTATGTCATTTAAAAAATACACTAAGTAAAAAAAAAAAGTCTTGTAATTTAAAAAATAAAAATAAAAATTAGATAAGAATTTAAAAAGTCATAAACTTCCAATATGGAAGGAATTTTTAAGTAATAAAAAGAAAAGAAAAGAAACTAGGATTTTATAACAAATATATTTCTTACATTGGACATTTAAATGCATTTTTATATATCAATTTTTTTTTCTTTTACATATACTGTATACCCAGAGAAAAATTGCCCATTTTAATTGACAATGTTATTGAGAATAGTTTAATAGTTTATCTCTTGCTCTCTATACCCACAAGCAAGTAAGTAGTCATTGGGATGTACATTATTGAACTTCCAGTGTAAATGGGTATGTTTCATCTTTTCAAAGGGAATTGTTAACAAAACTTGATCTGTCTTGTCCAGTGAAGCTTTGTTATTTAACATGGATTTTCTGTATTTCTGCAACTTCTATATGAAATGGGCTAATGACAAGAATTTTTTAAAAGGCCAAGTCTGTCAATAATATATATTGTAACTATTGGTTTGAGGTCTTTGATTTTCATTTTGTTATGTGTGTATATATAAAATAAATAGTCTCAAACTCTATGCTCTTCATATATGCTATGTATGGTTATTTAATTCTCTCAACAATTTATATGAGTTATGTATCATTTTTATTCTTACTTTACAAATGAAGAAACTGGAATAAGAAAACCTTGTCCGAAGGGGGGGAAAAAAGCTTACTTTGGTATAGAGGAACATGTAATTTTCCTTCCAGATCAGGACACTTTTGAGAGAGAAAGTACACTTGTAATAGAGAAAAAAATGCTTGTTCTGAAAGCATGTTTTGTCTGTTCTAAGACACCCAGATGAATGGTCACATTCCAATAAGTACATGGCAGAACTGGAACTGAAGCCCAAACGCCCTGACAGCATTAACTGCATTCTTAAATTCTATTCTAACTGCCTCCAATACTGATGTCATTAATTTATGAACCACACTTGATGTTCTGTTCAGTCCAGTAGACACAACATGAGCCAGTTACCAATGCCAGAAGGGGACTCTCCCTACATGGAGGATAACAAAGAATATCCCTATGGCAACCACCAGAAACAGAAGTCCAAACACTTTTGCTCACTGCCTCTTGGTATCAGAGTCACCAAGAAATCACAACAGAGTCAAGCACTGGATGAAGCAACGCTTCACTTGCATAGAGAGAAGACAACAAGATCAGCTTCAGTAGTGGGTAACAGTCCCCTGTGGCCAGTGGGTCCCTCCCAATAGCTAATGCAGGGCTACTGGCCTACACATACCCCTCTCATACTTCAGTAGAAGGACCCCAGGCCTTCATCACAGGGTCCAAGTTATGCGAAGAGTTTAAAATGCTACTAAAGGGAGAGAGTGAAAATTTTAAATAAAGCGTTCTGGATGAGACTCATTGATCAGATGCGATTTGAATAAAAACCTAAAACTGGGTTGGGAGGAAGCCATATGGATATTTGGAGATGGAGTAGGGAGATCATTCCAGGCAGCAGAAGATGCCAGTGCAAAAGCTTTCACGTGGGAGGATAAACGTTGTGTTTTGGGGCAAGCAAAGAAGCCTGTATTTCTGGAGCACTGTGGAAGAGGTAAAACAGAGTGAGAGCTCAGAAGGTGATGAGAGAAGGAAGGACGGAAGAGGAAGAGCAGAGCTTTGAAAGCAATTAAGGAGGCTTAGGCTTGTATTTTGATTGACAAAATCAAAGGTTAGAAGAGAGAAGTAAAATGATTTGACTCACATTTTTAAAGGTCACGCTGACAGCTGTGAAGGGAGGAGGAAGAGCAGGAGACCAGCTAGGAAGCTATTTTAACAATCCATGTGTGACAGTTTGGGTTCAGCAAAATAGGTTAGGATCAGTTCAGTATTCAATGGGACTTGAAAATGGATTCAACAGTGTTTTGTATGAATTAGATGTAGAGTATGAGAAAAAGGCAAAAGTCTAGGTTTTTAGGTTGAAACATGAAGAATAGAGTTTTCATTAACATGACAACATTACACTGTCTGTGAAAAGTCAGGAGTTCAGGTTTCGGCATGTCAATTCTGAGATATTTATTAGATGTAGCAGGGAAACATTAATTCTGAGATATCTAATATATCTCAGGGAAATATTAAATAAGCATGTGAATATATTAATTCAGGTGATTGCTTCTGATTAGATATGTAAATCTGAGAGATGATGGCATGCAGATGGTGTTTTAAGTTGCACAATAAATGAGATATATCTCTAAAAGAGTGATTTTAGGGGCGGGAGAAAAGAAAGAGATCAGCAAATAAAATTGAAAGGAGTGACCTGTGAGGTAAGAAGAAAACCAAAAGAAGTAGGGTAATAGAAGAAATTTGAAGATAATGTATCACCAAGGATGTAAAAAGGTGATTGAAAGATCAAACAAAGAAGAGTAGGAACAGGCCATTTGCTTTAGTGTATGGAGGACCCTGATGGCCATGACAAGGACAACCCTGATGGAGTAGTTGAAGTGAAAGTCCGATTAGAATGTGTTTTAAATAATGGAAGAAGAGATAGTGATGAAGAATATTATTTTCAAAGGGTTTTGCTTTAAAGAGATGCAGAAAAAAATAGATAGGGAGGTAGTCGAAGGAAAAATGGATCAAGAAAAATTTTTTGCTTTTCTTGTTCTTTTGTAAAGATGGGAGAACTAATAAAAGTTTGTATGCTAATTAGAAAAGGATCTAATAGGTAAATTTTGATGTTAGAAAAGCGGGACAAATTATTGCAGCGATGATTCAGAGTAGGGGAAGGAGATGAGACTCAGTGCCAATGTGGAAAGCCTGGCTGGATTTGGAGAGAATGGCGGGTGTCAGGGCAGATGCCATGGGTCCAGATGATGAGGGAGGTAGGCAGGTTTGATAGTAGGACTTTGGGGAAAATTCTGATCAGTTGCCTGCATCTTTTCACAGAGAAGCAAGGTCATTAATAGAAGAATGTGTTTATGGAAAAAGTATCTGAAACTTAAGGAAAAAGAGGAGGGTGTGACATGAACACTAGGGAAATTAAGAGAGTTAATGGCATAGGGAGTTAAGATATGACTGTGAGCAACCTTAGGAATCTACCTGATGTTTATAACCATGACTATGAAATAAGGCCAGTCACAGTCATCGAGGGTTTTTATTCATACATATTCAGCTTCATTGGTACAAACATGGAATAAATTATACAATGGATTTAATTGGCTAGTGGTTTTGACAAAAGAGCACAAAAATCAAGGGTAGATTTAAAAAGTAGAGTGTATATGAAAAGTAGTAGTTCTAATTATTTACTTTTTAAAGATTTCATTTATTTTTAGAAAGAGGGGAAGGGAGGGAGAAAGAGAGGAAGAGAAGCATCAACGTGTGCTTGCCTCTTGCACGCCCCCTACTGGGGACCTGGCCCACAACCCAGGTATGTGCCCTGACTGGGAATCAAACTGGCGACCCTTTGGTTCATAGTCCAGCACTCAATCCACTAAACCACGCCAGCCAAAGCTAATTATTTATTGTAGAATGTAATCTGGGTAAGCAGTGAAGAACATAAGGGGAATAAGGGAAAGTAAAAAAGTTTCATACATTGAAAAGATTGAATACATTGAATATTTGATGGAATGAGCTATAAACAGCTTAGTGTTCATTGAACAGAATATAGCAAATTTAGATTATGAAGGGTCTGATGTTATAGGTAATGACAAATTGTAGATTATACTTCTTGGAGTGACTGAGTTAGGATGAAGGATGAGATATTAAGTATAGGACAGTAATTCAAGAAACTAAACATCCAGGTTTCAGAAAAGAAACTGATGAAATCACTGAGAAAAGTCGCCAGAGTACTGCTAAAGAGACCATGAACCAAAAGTTTAAAAGGTTAAAAAAATGAAAGAGTTTACTAAAGGATTGGTATTAGATAAGAATGAGAGGAGTCACTGAGAGGTTTGGATGACATGCATTCAAAGTTAATTTTAGGGAGAAAGAGAAGAAAGTAGTCTCTAAATGGAATTGAGGAGTAAGAAGGACACCAACCTAGTGGAGTAGGGGAGGAGAAAAACTCTGCATCACTTGAGCAGGCTGCAGATAAATTAGTATCTTCTGTATGCAAGAAGAGAAAACTTTAGAAAAAAAAATTGAGGATCTATCTCCAGAGGGCATACTCAGAGTTTTACAAGAGTGATAGAAGAATGTCAATAGGAAGTAAGAATTCATTAGAGTTTTGGAGATGTGGGATGACTTTGAAACCAGCAGTTTCAATTGTGAACTGATTTAAAAAAGTAAGCCCTGGTGAATTCAAGGCAGATAAAGGTGGCAAAGTCGAGAGTATCAGAGAATGTGGGAACTCCGGGACTCTCTCCTGACTTATATATGTCGATGGAGGCTGGGAATGATGATGATGCATGATTTTAGTGTCAGTGTTTGTGCTTCTCTTTGGATGCATGTGAGATGAGAGTTGGTTCTTAACCCTACCTAGTGTGTATGCGTGTGGTTGGGGATGAGATATGGGAGAAGAAGTCTGGTGTGATGCCAAGCCTGTGGGGCATCCTATTGACCTGTATATGGAGGACATTATGAAGGAGAGAGAGTTATGGGTTTAGTCTCAGTGTTGTAAACATGCTATGAATTGATCTGTTTTTGTCTAAGCTCAACCTGACTACCCTGTGGAGGATGAGTTGAAACCTAGAAAGGACAAGGGAGTATGGAGAAAGATTATTGAGGCTGTCTAAATGAGAGGTGATGATGGCCTAGGTTAGGGTGCTAAAACAAAAAAGGGAAAATAATGGATTGAATGCATATATTTCTTGCTTAGCACAGCAGTGCAGGCCCTTAAAAATAGTCATGTAAGTTGAAAATGTACAAAGTACTTTTAATAATCAATGGAGAAAAAATATTATTGTTCTGAGAATTTAAAAAATGTCAAAACAAAAAACGCTCAAATGTCACATGTGTGTAGGAAAATTTTTTAAATAGCAAAATTAATATATGCTTAGTAATGTAAGACATTCAAAACATTGAAAATTCAAGTGTTTCATTTATTAAAAGAAAGTTATCAATAGTAGTTTGAATAGTGCTTGCCTTCTCCTCATCTTGTAACTTATGATGCAGAGTGAGCATCTTCTCTAGGCCTTGTCAAGGTGTCGCACTCCCTTCTAAGTTTGGATCAGCATGTAGCATTTTATCCTCTTCACTTCATTGTCATTAATTATCTCTAAGAGTCTTCTAATGTGAAGTCTTTTTGATGATGTCATTTTCTCTGGGATATTTTCATCCTTTCCATCACAACTTTTCCCCATGTAAGTCAATAATCTCTAAATTCCTGTGGTTGAGCATCTAGAGTCTTTCAAGCAGTGGCAATGTCAACATTTCTATGGTCAGCTCGCTCTTCTACATTTTCAGTCACATTCTATTTGAATATCACTTTCAGCAGCATCATTTTTTCATTACTTTGCTGCACTTCTAACTTTTTGGCAATGCCATCTTTCCTTATCCATTGTTTAAAAATGCCACATGAGTTTATCAGGAGGAAACAAGGAGGCAACACGACTACATGCTGTATTATCTGAGCATGAAATGGGTGAAATGTGTAGTAACCAATCACTGACAGACTTTGAAAGAAGTTACATGATTTATTACTGATCATGATGCACATCTGTGATTTATATCGCAATTGGTGAACTGGTCACCAATCACCAACAGACTTTGTGAGAAGTTACATAATTGGTTACTGATTATGATGCATACCTATTATTTATTTACCCTTTTAAAATATATTTTATTTATCATGTTATTACATTTGTCCCAATTTTCCCCTATTGCCCCCCTCTGCCTGGTACCCCACTTCCTGACAGCATTCCCCCCTTATTTCATGTCGATGGGTCGTGCATATAAGTTATTTGCTTCTCCATTTCCTATACTATTCTTAACCTCCCCCTATTTTGTACCAACAATTACGCTTTTTAATGACAGCACATTTTCCCTTATCCTCCCCTTCCTACAGAAAACCCTCCAAATGGTCTCCATATCTATGATTCTGTTTCTGTTCTGGTTGTTTGCTTAGTTTTTTTTTGGGGGGGGTTGTTTGTTTGTTTGTTTTAGATTCAGTTCTTGATAGTTGTGAATTTGTTGCCATTTTAGTGTTCAGTTTTTATCTTATTTTTCTTAAATAAGTTCCTTTAACATTTCATGTAATAATGGCTTGGTGATGATAAACTCCTTTAGCTTTACCTTGTCTGGGAAGTACTTTATCTACACTTCCATTATAAAAGATACCTTTTCTGGATAGAGTAATCTAGGTTGTAGATCCTTGCTTTTTGTCACTTTGAATTCTTGCAAGTCCCTTTTTGCCTGCAAAATTTCTTTTGAGAAATCAGCTGATAGTCTTATGGGAATTCTTTTTAAGTAACTCTCTACTTTTCTCTTGCTGCTTTTAAGATTCTCTCTTTATCTCTAACCTTTGGCATTTTAATTATAATGTACTCCTCTTTGGGTCCAACTTGTTTGGGGCTCTCTGTGCTTGCTTAACTTGTATCTCTATTTTCTTCACCAAACTGGGGAAGTTTTCTTTCATCATTTTTTCAAATAAGTTTTCAACTCCTTGCTCTTCCTCTTCTCCTTCAGGCATCCCTATGATTTGGAGTTCGCATGTTTGGAGATGTCCCAGAAGTTTCTTATACTCTCCCTTTTGTTTGAATTCTTGTTTCTTCTCTCTGTTCTGGTTGAGTGCTTATTTCTTCCTTATGTTCCAAATTATTGATTTGAATCCCAGCTTCCTCCCCTTCACTGTTGGTTCTCTGTAGATTTTTATTTATTTCACTTAGTGTGAACTTCATTTCTTCCTTTATGTTGTTGCCATACCCAAGGGTTTTTTTGAGCATCCTGACCACCAGTGTTTTAAACTCTGCATCTGATAGATTGGCTAACTCTGTTTCATTTAGTCTTTTTGGGGGGAGGGTTGTTCTGTTCTTTCATTTGGGCCATATTTATTTGTCTCATCAATTTGACAGTCTTCCTGTGTTTGTTTCTGTCTATTTGGTAAAGCTGTTTTGTCTTCCTGTCTTAAGTAGAGTGGTCTATTATAGAAAAGGCACCTGTAAATTGTGTGGGGTGGAACCTTAGGTAATTGCCAGGGTGGGGCAACTCACTTCACCACTTTATGGCTTTGTGTGGGAGGAGACTCTGAAAGAGGACAGTGCCACTGCTTGGCTTCTGGGCATTTGCCCAGCACCCACCCTGTTTCCAGTCTCCTCATCCACCCCTTGTATGTGACTGGTGCTATTCCAGCTATTACCCTAGGGCTAAATCCCAGAATGGGGGGTTTTGTGTATGTTCTAAAACTTTGTGAGCCCTTTAAGTGATGTCTCCTAAAAATCTAGCAGTTTCTCCCACCACCTCAACCCCCACTGGTTTTTACAGCCAAAAGTTATGAGGACTTATCTTCCCAGGATTGGACCCCTGGGCTGGGTGGTCTGTCCTGGTGCTGGGATCACTCACTCCCAAGGCATCCCTTCCAATTTTTATCCACCACACATGAATGTGGGACCTCCCATTTTGTACCCCCACCACCTCTCCATGCTACACCACATCTCCTTGCCCCTCCAACCATCTCTGTGTCTCCATCCCTCTGCCTGGATGAATGTAGCTTCTTTAAATCCTTGGTTGCTGGACGGCTATACAGTTCAACTTTCTGACAGTTCTGGGTGTTATTTGATTTGAGGTTTAGTTGTAATTCTTTTTGTGCTTGCACAAGGAGACAAAGCATGTCTACCTATGCCTCTATCTTCACCAGAAGGTCACATCTATTATTTATATAGAAATTTTTGGACTAAAGAACTAACAGCATAATGTGTACTTTATGCAATTACTGTTAATATTTATGGTAATGGAAATTTGTGCATATCAGAAACATACAATTTAGAGAATGCTCGAGAGTGTGTGTATTAATATGTGTTTGTGTTTTGTTGTTAATATTGAAACCAGCAGTGTATCTGAACTGGGGTTCTGAACCTGGGTGAAGTTTAAGTTAAAATATCAAAAATTGGTTGAGGTTTGTGAAAGCTGAGATACCTATGAAATATGGTTAGTGATCATAATAGAATTCAAGATGTCTGAGAAAATGTTAAGCTTTAATGAAGAAATGTAATACTAAGTCAATTTAAATGAAGTTTCCTAGGAAGAGACTATAATTAGAGCAGATTGCCAGAAATGAGTTCAAGAAACTGAAAATATTAGAATTTGAGTCAAGTAGCAAAAACCAGCAAAGTTGTGAGATATCAGTCAGGGAAGCAGAATAATAAGAAAATATTTTACTTAAAAAAAGCTGTCATAATGAACATACATAACTTGATGAGTTTGGAGATGAGCATATACCTATGAAGTCATCACCACAAGTGATATGATAGCTTATTTATCACCTACAAAAGTTTTCTCCCACCCTCTCATTTATAATGATGATGACAATAAGAACACTAAGCATAAGATCGACGCTTCTAGCAATTTTAGAGTGACAGTACAATACTGTGAACTATGAGCTATAAGGTGTACATAGATCTCTAGGACTTATCCACCTTGTATATTAGAAAAATTGTACTCTCTTTAAAGAAGAATGTCTCCTCATTTCCTCCTCCCTCCAGCTCCTGACACTTGCTATTCCAAATTTCTCCTGCCATTTTTAGTGTTTTAGACTCATCATATAAATGGCATCATGTGGTATTGTCCTTCTGTGTTTGGCTTATTTCATTTAGCATAATCTCTTCCAGGTGCATCCATGTTTTCACAAATGGCAAAATTTTCTACCTTCTTAAGGTTGAATAATATTAAACCTCAATGTACATTTTCCATTGTGGCTGCACCAATTTACATTCCCACCAAGAGTACAAGAATTGCCTTTTTCCCACATATTCTCCAACACTTGTTTTTTTTTTGGGGGGGGGTGTTTATAAGAGCCACCCCAGGTGATATCTCATTATGGCTTGATCTGTATTTCTCTGACGATCACTGATGTTGAGCACCTTTATGTATACCTGTTGTCCATTGTGTGTCTTCTTTGGAGAAATGTCTCTTCAGGTCCTTTGTTCATTTCTTTAAGTTATTTGGTTTTATTGTGATTGAGTTGTAGGAGTTCCTTAAATATTTTGGATATTAAGCCATTATCAGATGTATGGCTTGCAAATTTTTCTCCCATTTTATAGGTTACCTTTTCATTTTGTTTATTGTTTCTTTGCTGTAAAAAAGCTTTTTAGCCTTGGCTGGTGTGGCTCAGTGGATTGAGTGCCAGCCTACCAACCAAAGGTGGTCAGTTTGATTCCCAGTCAGGACACATGCCTGCATTGCCAGCTAGGCCCCCAGTAGTAGGGGGCATGCTAGAGGCAAACACACATTGATATTTCCCTCTCTTTCTCCTTCCCTGCCCCTCTCTCTAAAATTAAATAAATAAAATATTTTAAAAAAATTAGTTTGACGTAGTCCCATTTGCTTACTTTGGCTTTTGTTGTTTGTGCTTTGGCATTATATCCAATAAAATATTATGAAGATCAATGTCAATAATTTTTCCCTGTGTTTTCTTCTAGGAGTTTTATGGTTTTAGGCCTTATATAAGTTTTTAAACTATTTCAAGATTTTTGTATATGATGTTAGTTAAGGGTCCTATTTTATTCTTGTGACTTGGTAACATATAACTAGCTATTGAACTATGATAAACTAACAAAATTGAATATCTATACATTTCAATCAAAGATAAATAGGTATTGATTCTCAATATTTCCACCAAGCCTATACTCCCCTATAAGACATTGCCTGGATGAACTGAACTCTACAAAAATACATGAGATGAAAACACTTTAAGTAATAAAGAAGTTTATAAACTTATATAAGCATTTCATAGCATTTTCATAGTTTTACAGATCAGAAACCTATAAAAGCCTATAAATACCATATACATAGGCACAATAAACCTTAATATTTTCTGTCACCAGATTACTCTCCTAAAGTATCATTTTCTTCATGTCATCTCCAGTTTCTATGCTCCAAGTGAATAAAAACACTTCCAGGTGCTGGTCCATGTCCCGGAAAGCCCAGAGATATTGCAGGGGTGAGATGGACTTAATTATATTTCTCCAATCTCGTGTCTTTGAGATTGTTTTGGTTTGGCATCTTCTCTGTGATGGCTGCAACAGTTCTAGCCCTTGCATCAGTGCCTGAATAGTCCAGAATGGCCCAGAGAAAAAGAAACAGGTTTTTTTTCTGTGACTAACTGGGTTAATTCAGGTCACGTGTACACTCTTTATTACTAGAGGAAAGCCATGCAGTGATTGGCTCTGGTCAGGGACGCTAAATCATTCACTAGCAGGGGGGATGACATTTGTATTT
This sequence comes from Desmodus rotundus, assembly GCF_022682495.2. Taxonomy (NCBI): domain Eukaryota; kingdom Metazoa; phylum Chordata; class Mammalia; order Chiroptera; family Phyllostomidae; genus Desmodus; species Desmodus rotundus. Next base: position 67,038,236 of record NC_071399.1, on the reverse strand, counting down.
AAAAATATCTATATCTTAAAAAGAGTCGTGACCCAAATGTCTGGGTGCTCACCAAGGAAAAGAGGTATTGCCTGTTAGTATTCACCACGTCCTCTATAACTGAACCCTTGGCTCCATCTCTAGCCCTGTCATTTGTTAACACATAATAAAATGCTATATTAAGTTAGTTCTTTAGTGATTGGTGTTCTCATCTAAAAAAGTCCATATATCTCTGAAACACCTCTCAATTGTCTTCTTAATCCGAACTCTTCTTTACAATAAGTTCCTTTAATTCTTTCAACTCCTTCCTATGTTAAAATCTTCACACATGCTGATGTTCTCTTCACTTGGAAAACATTATTTTACCTATTCTTTAAAAATCTCAATTTAAATGTTACCTCCTAAAAAACAATTATGTGGTACCACCCCTAGACTAATTAGATTACTCTCTCATAGCAATTTGTACTCCTCATTCCAAAACATTATCAGTAGCAATGAACTAATTAATCATTAGAATAGTTTTTTTTTTTCAGTATCTGTACAACCTGGTTTATTTTAAAACTTACGAGGGCAGGGCTGTATCCCTGCACTTACTGCTATGTGGCCCTTTCTAGCAGAGACACCCTTCACTTAGATATTTATGTAAGGGAGGGAGAATAGATTTTAAAAAGAGAGAGAGAGATGGAGAAAAAAGGAAAGAAGGAACAAAGGAAGGAAGGAAGCAATTGCCATCCTACTGCTTTGAGTAATGGTGTGAGATTCCTCTAAAGAATGTAAATGGTAACTCAGTAAAACTAATGAGTAGGGTTATTTTCCATATGGTTCCATAGCACCCCTCTTTACTGCTTTCATAACAATCATCATATTTGAAATTAGTGGTTTATTGTCCATTTTCTCCAGTGAAATTCATGGTTCCTGTAGAAAGGGACCCACTGAATCTGCTTTACACATTTATTCCCAGGACCTAGCACTGTGTCTTTCAAAAATTGTGAATTGAATTATTAACAAAGCATGATTTGTCATCTTTTGTTAACTAGGTGATTAAATTGTCTACTCAGAAATTAAATTCTTAGTTAAACACTATTATTTAGCCTCTTAATCAAAATGGGTTTTCATATTATGTATCAGTGGATTTAATAAATGGTGTGTTACTGTGAATCCATTCCCTGCAATTGTCCAGGCCACCAACTAGAACCCTTCCATCCACTATTTATTTGCCTCTCTGTCCTTCAGAAAGGAGTATGTCCAGAACAGCTTAATCAAGTTTCAGCACAAGAAAATGGAAAGTTAATTTGGCATCTTTGTTCACATAAAAAAGTGGGTTCTTTTAATCTACTCTTCCTTTACCTGACATACACGCATTGATAAATGGAGCAGTAATTTTTGGAGATTAGGCATTCATTATCCTTTTTTTTGCTTATCTTCCGTGGCAAGATTTTTTTTTCCTTTTTCAAATGCTATTTTCCTTTTGGCAAGGCTCTTTACTTCTCACAGAGTTCTTTTAAAGCAAATGTCGTGTGGGGATAGCACCAGGTAACCTTAAAGCAAGGCCTTTTTACCACAACCTTATTTTATGGAGTGTTTTTTTGAGAAAAAGCCATCCAAAGCACTGTCAAAATTAGAAACAAAAGTCACACAGTCAGAAAAATCAATAATCTTTCAAATAATTCAAGATTAAATGAAATCAAACTAGCTTTAAGCTTAAACTTTAAAGCCAGTCAGAATTTGGCTAGCATTGAGGATCCCAAGAAGGACTAAATTATAAACACTCGTGGTACAATAAGAAGAATCTTTTGACTAATAATTAATGATTTATCCAAGTCTGAATGAACATTTAGAATCAGTTCATAAAATATTGTAAAATATCAGAGCAAACTAACAATTTATTGTAGAACTATGTATTTTATTTTTACAAATCAATTTAGATAAAAACCTTGCTTTTGAATCTAACAGCAGTTAGATAAAATTGCCTCAATTGTAAAAGTCCAGGAAAAGAGTCTCCATTTTCTTTGCTCAAGAGCAGAACTGGTCTACATGTGACATAAAATGATAGGAAGACATAAACATTATTGGAAGTTACTTATTTGTTCATGTAGTCTGGGCAATTATGGTACTACTAAATATCCTCTCCCTTTCAACTTAAATGTATTTTTAACAGAATTAAGTAAAATTTTGAATATGTGTTGTCAACATGCCTAGAATACTTTTTTATTGTTTACATCTGGTCAACAAATCTGATCTACTTTAGCAATATAGGTCATTGGTAATTTAATTCCACATACCAGTAGGCTATAAAGAACACCTGAGTACGTATAACTGAGAATACTTTGTTTGGAATAGTATTTTCTGTGACATGATATATCTCCCTATAGCTTATTTTATATGTTAATATAATTTCAAAACGTCCTCATGAATATATATGAGAAATATTTTCATAATAGTCTAAAGCTGGCATCAATAATTCTATTTGTTTTCATTCCATAGAGCTATTTATTAGTATTGTCTCTTCAGTTATGATATTCTCTTCACTTAGGAAATAAATTTCAGGCCAAAAATTGATTTAGAACTGAATGACATCTTCACAGAATAAGTTTTGGAAAATAGAGTCTTCCTCTAATGTAGAAATATCATTGCTGTGCTAGTCAAAGTAATGGCTAGCCAAAGATGTCCACATCTCAATCTTGGGATCTGCATTACAGAACAAAACACGACAACACGTGTTGTGTAATTGTATCACACGACAAAAGTGATTAAGTTAAGAATCTTTGATGAGGACAGGGGGATTACCCTAGGTTATCTAGGTGGGCCCAATTTAATCACAGAGATCTTTATAAAAGGGGGGCAGGCATGTCAGAGCCAGACAGAGAAATATGAAGCTTCTGCATGGGTGCTTTGATGATGGAGAAAACAGCCATGAGTCAGGAAGTGCAGTTGACTGGCCTCTAGATGCTGGAAAACAGATTCTTCCCTAAATCCCTCAGAAGGAATGCAGCCCTGCTTACAGTGCAATTTAAACTCAATAAAACCTACTGCAGGCTTCTGATCTCCTGTAAGACCATGAATTTGTGCTGTCTTATGCCACAAAGCTTGTGCTATCTGCTACCGTGCCAAAACTAAGACAATTGCCTAATAAAAAGAATCAAAGAAATATGAACAATACAGTATTAATAGCATGCTTGTGCAATAGGCATTATGTTAAGCACTTTTCAGAAAATTTCTTGTTTTATCTACACACAATCCTAAGAAATACTTATGTTTATTATTCCCATTTCACAAATGAATAAAATGTGTATTTTTGAAGGAAAAAAGCATATCTAAAGCATGTAAAGCTAGTAAATGAAAGATGTGGGATTTGAACACATAAATATCTAATTCTTCTATGTCAAATAGTATGGTTTGACAATAACAGAAAATTCTAGTCGTCTCCTATAATCCTAAATATTTTGGGGTCTTTTATTAAATCTAATCATTTTTCTTATAGTAACTCAGCTACAACGACTATCTGGCCAGGAGGAATACATGAGCCTCTAGAGAAGAACTGAATGTAACATTCTTATTATTCATTTAGAACAACCACAATGAGAACTGTAGGTCACTGTAGATATTTCAGAACAGTTGCCCTTTCTTTTGTAAATGTTTGTCCTTTGGGTAGGCACCATGCTAGAACCATCTGCTGCTATACCCCTGCCTGCAATTGATTGGTCCAGAATTGGGCACTTGAATCAAATTTATTCATAAAATTATCCCTTCCTGGAAACTGAAATTAGTATTACCAAAGACTCACTTCATGTCTCCTGGGCTGAATGCCCCTCTAATGTGGAAATTCAGGAACACTCAGTAAGTAGAGTATGCTTCACCGTGAAGACTAGAGAGAGAAAGCTGTTCTGCAAAGTGTAAGAAAAGAATTGGGCATTAATGTCAACAAACTGAATTTTTTTTCCTAGCCCCAGTTCTAGCATATTGCTAAAATATAAAATATTACTAAATATTGCTACAACGTCCTTTCTCTTAGGTTCTTTGAGATGCCCTATTGGCCTTATAACAAAATTTTACTCAAGCCAGCTTCCCTGGAATTGTTTTTCTTGCATGATAATTACAGTTTTTTTGAAACATTATTCCAGAGTCTAAACATAATAATTCACTATTCCTTCCTTCAAAGAGCTTATATTTGATACAGTTGATTAAAACACAGTGAAAAAGTCAATATTTACATAGCATGGAAAAAATGGCATTTAACAGTGTATTTTAAGCCACCAGTAATGAACCTCAAAATTATCCAGAAAAATCAGCATTTAGTTCTTGGCAATTTTCCTTTTGCTATCTTATCTGTGAAGGCAGACATTCAGGATACGCTTCTAGTACTGAACATATAAAAACTTCCTATTTTGTGTCTTAACTTATTCCCCACGTAATATAGTCAGTCATGTTCACTCAACAGTTTTCCAATTATGTTTCCTGTATTTGATTAATTTCCTCATCAGTGTAATAATTGGTGATTGTAAAAAATCATTTTCTTATCTCATTTGCAACATATAATTCCTACTACTTTCATATTATCATCTTCCTGTTCAGCCTCTAATCAGCTTATATTGACAACAAGTGTCCTAGAAATATTGACTTCATATACATTTTAAAAAACAGGTAATTTATCAGTTTGTTCATTTTATATGATTGTTTTATGGTTGACATGACAGCTCAGTTTCTGCTCCTCTAGCTTCAGGTTTTCAATATACTCTCCCTTCAAACTACAGAGTCAGGCTTTGAGGCTGAATTTCAGATTTACTCTTAGAAATATTTTTATGTCACAATGTTCTTAGTGTAAACCCAAGATTTCTTCTGTGGTCTACAGTTAAAATCCTCTCCCTCTGCATTGTTAATCTTAGCTGCCCATGACACGGTTCACATCAGCGTTTTACATAATTTGCTGCCAAATTAGAAATATATTCGTTCATTCCCATCCCTGGGCTTTTACTTTTACTTATTACTTCCTGACCTCCTACAACCCTTGCACGTTATCCTTCTTTTATAAAGCACATCACATGTTATTTTGTGTCCAAGCTATTTATTGCAATGTTCTTTCCTCAACTGATCTTATAATTTTTGTAAGCAGATGTTGCTTTTAATTTTAATAAAATCTATCAATATACAATTGTGAATGCAGGGGGTGAGCAAAATTATTAATTTTCATGACACACTGTTTTTCTAAGATTATGGCACTTTTCCAGTTTAATTCATCTTTGTACTTCCTGCTTCATCTGGTATTACCCTGCCCTTCCCTCCCGTCTCTTCTCTTGCTAGTTATTTACCAGTGTGACTACATAAAACACCATAGGTCTATAGAGGTTATTCTGAACATTTATGTATTTTTTAAATGATCATGAATATTTTCTGTGGCTCAGTTTTAGAAATATGTCCTGAAAATACATTTATGTCCAATGTACAAATGAATCACTTCATTTTTAAGAGAATTACACTTTAAAAGAACGCAATATGGTGCTTTGTTTTCTGTTTACATTAGCAATATTTTCATGTTACTTTTATTTTTCTCCACAATTTATTCACAACACATATTGGAATATACTTCAACATCTGGATTCATATTTATTATAGCTGTATAATAAACAGTATAGTTTGGGGTATAGTGGAAGATGGGGTGGGATGAGAATGAGCTTATTCAATTTGGGGTCCATCTGATATTGTAAACTGCATTTGTAAAATTGTGTAGCAGGAGACCAATTTTGTGTAGGCCAAGTAGTCCCTTGGAATATAATTCAATACACAGAAATAGTTACTTCATTTAGTAAGAAAATCAGAAGTAGAGAGGAGTCAGTCAATATTGATCTGACCAGCTTCTGTCCAGACTCTTACAAACTCCATTTCCAACTTTTGAGCTTGAACCTGAAGCAAAAGGTCAAATTAATGTGACCATACGTATACCCCTTAATGTAACATTTCCACTCCTAGGTGTATTTCCAACAGAAATACATACAGGTGTTACCCAAAAAATAAGTACTAAATTTTTATAACAGTACTATTCAAAGTATAAGTGAAATCACATGGTATTTGTCTTTCTCTGACTGGCTTATTTCAATTAACATAATATTCTCCAGGTCCATTTGTGCAGTCACAAAAGATAAGAATAGCTGGGTAGTATCCTTCTTTTCCGTGTCTGGGTAGTATTCCATTGTGTAAATGTACCACAGCTTTTTTATCCACTCCTCTACTGATGGGCACTTGGAATTACTTTTATTGATTTTTCCATTGTCATCGTTTCAGTCTGCATAGATGGAAATTTTAGTAAGCAGTTTTAAGAAACCTGTAGCTCTGCTGTAGAGTGAATAGGTTTTGTGGAAGTTACTGTTTGCCAAGCTACATAATATATTCTACATTATTACACACACACACCTCTACACCAAAGGAAAAAAAAAACCTGGTGTCACCCATAGCAATACTTAGATTTTCTCTAGAAACTTATATATTTTAATCTTCTGCACATTTTAAATAATGTTATATAATTTTCTCTGTCCATTGTTTTAGGTAAAAAGTATAAATTGTAATTCCTTTCCAACAAATGGCCAAGACTTTACTACATTGATTTTATTCAAGGAATAGGTTATGTTTTATTTTTTGTATTAAATACTTTTAAATTTTATTGTTGTTCAAGTATAGTTTTCTGCCTTTTCCCCTCACCTCTCCCCACAACCCCAGTCATCCCCACCTTCCTCCCCTGATTCCACCCCCCCTTGGTTTTGCCCATGTGTCCTTTACTGTTGTTCCTGAAAACCCTTCCCTCTTTTCCCCCCATTATCCTCTCCCATTTCCCCTCTGGTTTCTGTCCATTTGTTCTTAATTTCAATGTCTCTGGTTATATTTTGCTTGCTTGTTTGTTTTGTTGATTAGGTTTCACTTAAAGGTGAGATCATATGGTACTTGTCTTATCCCACCTGGCTTACTTCACTTAACATAATGCTCTGCTGTCATAAAGGATAGTAGCTCCTTCTTTCTTTCTGCTGTGTAGTATTCCATTGTGTAAATATACCATAGATTTTTGATCCATTCATTTACTGATGTGCACTTAGGTTGCTTCCAGCACTTGGCTATTATAAATTGTGCTGCTATGAACATAGGGGTGCATAGTTTCTCTTGGATAGATTTTTAATTGAGTCAGAAAATAAAAGCCCAATTGCCAGTTAGCTTCACTTCACTTCAAGGTGTAAAGAGCTTTGTAACTGTCAAGTAGGATTACGTGGCAGTGTCTGAAAGGGAGAGATGGGGGCTTATATTCTAATAGAAAATACAGAGAAAGGGAAATATTTAGAGAAATAAACTGGTAATAATATCAATATTTAAGTTCTATTGACTATTCCTTCCCTAATATTTTTCATTATTGATTTCATTTAATCCTCATTCAAGACTTATGACGCTATAATGTTTTACAACTTTTACTATTCCCATTTTATAAATCAGAAGAAGTCTTAGATAATTTAAGTATTTTGCTAGAAATTACAGAACAATGAGTGGTAGGGGTTGGTTTAAAATTCACCTGAATAACCTATGGGCTAAATTTTCAATGGCTCTACTATACTGCTTCATATTAAGAAATATTGCATGTTACAAAGACATGTGATGCATTATCCATGTGATACTTTAGATTGAAACTTAATACTTTTATAATTTTTGCTTTTAAAATATTTTATTTTGCCCTGGCCAGTGTTTGTCAGTTTGTTGGAGTATTGTCCCATACTCTGAAAGATTGTGGGCTTGATTACCAGTCTTGGCACATGCCTAGGTTGTGGGTTCAGTCCTGGTAGGGGAGCCTGCAAGAGGCAACCAATTGGTGTTTCTCTCTCACATCAATGGTTCGTTTTCTTTCTCTCTCTCACCCCTTCCTCTCTAAAAGCAATGAAAAAATACCCTCAGGTAAGGATAAAAATACATATTTTATTTCATCTTTGTTAAAAGTATTTATATATCTTAAATTATTTCTAGAATTGGAGGGGGATGAAATGAGTGAATAGAGAATGCAATACATACACTAAGAGCAACCAGACACAAGTATGCAGACTCTTCTAGGCATACAAATGGAAACTTCGCTGAATGAGAACTTCAAAAATGTACATTATTGTAAATTTGTCAATTATTTCTAAACCCATTCCTAAATTTAATGTAATTACAATTAAAACTATAATGATTTTTTTGTGAGAAAACCTGGAAAGACAGTCTAGAGTTTATCTAGAAAATATGCCAACAAGGAGTATTTATTAGCACTATTATTTATAATTATGGAAAATTGAAAAGGAAAAAGAAGTTTGATTGCTGCTTCATATGGTAGTTCTAGTTCTAATTTTTTGAGCAAGTCCCATACTCTTTTCCTTATAGTTTCTATATCTCTGCTGAGAACATGTAAATCTTCATTAATTTTATTTGTATCTATCTTTAACTCATGTAGCATTGTTATAATAGTTACTTTAAATCTTTTTGTGTAATATTAAACTGAGTCATCTGAGGATTGATATCAGTTGATTTTTTTTCCTTCATAATTGGTCATATTCCGGTATGTCAAAAAGTTTTGATTTGCATCATGGTATTTCAACTATTAGATTGTATGGAATCTGGGTCCTGTCATAGTCTTGTAAAAAACGTTGATTTTGTTTTGTTCTCGTCCCTTCACCTGTTTTACCAGACACTCTAGAAATTTGCCTTCAGATCACAAATTCTGTCTTGGCTTCTGTGAGAAGCGGTTGCTATCAAGTTCTTGTTATGCTGCTTTGGTTCTGTCCATCACCTTCCCCACAACAGAGTTTGTCAAATACTTGATGTTTAGATATTACTTCAGTTTCAAAGTTTTGATATGCCTCTTTGGGTCTATGCCTCACATTCACTGCTCAGAGGTGAGTCTGAAGCTTTTGTAGGGAATGTATAAAAATTCAGGGAATCTTCTTCAGATATCTCCCCTCTGCGATTTTCTCCATACCTCTGGTCATCAAGGCCAACATTTACTGGGACCTCTGGCCAGGAAGATCAGATTCTTTCACAGTTTTAGCTACTCACAGTATTGTTCTGCCATACTGTCCCATGATGAGGCCTTCTGGCCAAAGCTGTGAGTGGAATGGGGGAAGAAAAAAAAAGGAAACATCTCCTTGCATATTTTTCTCCAATCTTTAACACTTTCTCCATTATGCAATCCACCTTCTGTTGTTAATTTTTCAGAAAGAAGGGATGAACTCTGTTAATTTTTCTGGGTAAGAAATTATTAAGAGGACTAAGGGGGAGGGGAAAGTTTGGTGATTTTGACAAGAAAGATTTCATTTAATTAGTGCAAATGCAAAATGAGCCAGTTTAATTTTTTGATATAAGAATATAATATTTTTTTAATGTAATATTTTAAAGGGAACAATTTGATTGTTGTGGTGGGGCTCCACCTGCAGGGGCCCCCCACCTCCACCCCCACCGGCTGCCATGGGTGAGAATAAGTCTACCAAGAAATGATCTGCTTGGGGAGGAAAGTTCTCAAAGGAGATTTGAGAGATTGAAAGATCTCTCAAAGGAGAAGGGCCAAGAGCCTTTTCCTCAATGGGCTTTTATTGGGTTCAGTTTGCATAGGAATACAGGTAAAGCTCATCAATCCACTGTCAGGCAGTAAGGATCAAACAATAGATAACAAACAAAGAACCCTGAGGGCTTATTCTGAGTCAGGGTCAGTTAGATAAAGGGCTATAAGACTTTGGGAAACAAACTCATTTCAGGCTTGGACCCTTATCATTTAAATTGAGGGTATTAGCAAAGCAGGTTTCACAGGATTTCATGCATTCTTTCTTAGGCCTGATTGCCCCAAGGAATCCACCCTGTCCAGCCCGGGGCAGGGGAGGGGGGGAACTGCACCACCCTCTGTCATTGTTTCAGGCTTAAACAAGGCAGGTGAAGTAAGGCAGCCAAGAGATTTAGGAGACTTCTTGCAGACTGAATGAGGACTGAGGCTATGTCAAAGTGAGAGTCCATCACCCCCTTTTTCTATAGCCCCCTCCCCGCCCCAGTCCTTCCCTGTGGGTCTCTTTCATGACCATGCTTGTCTTAGGTCTTCCCTCCCTTGAGGAATCTTACCTGTCATTGGCTAACTGGTCAGGCTCAGGGCCAAGCAGGGTAAAGTAAAGTGGGCAGAGGTGGCGCCCCTGCCAGGGAGATAAGCTTTGTCTCCTTAGTGGCTTATGGTCCCAAGGTCTCTGACTCAGCAATAACCATGGGGGTTACAGCTTCTGAAACCAGGTAGGGTGGTTCCCAATAGATTGTCATATCATTTTAAAATATGATATATTTCTTTATTTTCATTTTCCTTAAAAATTAAATTTTATAATGCTTATTCATAAAATCCTTACTTTTATTGTTGAACAGCCCTTTGAGATTCTGAGCCTTTGACTTAAAACACTGACTTAGGAAAGCCTTAACTATGAAGAAAGCTTTTAGTATATATTTTTCATGTACTTTTGTCTTTTTAAATGCTTCACAAAGTAAGGACAGTTTATGTATTTATTTATTTTTTGATATACTTTCCCTAGGATTGTTTACAGTGGATCATAAAAATAATGCTAAAGACCTGTTATAATTGAGATGGCTTACCATAAAGCAATGACAAAACTTACCTTGATTCTCATGTTAAAACTCAGCATCACAAACAGAAAATTGAGTGACTAAAATATTATCAGTTTTTTAAAGAAATATTTTTAAGATTATATACACTCCCACATTGTCACACTGATTACAAGGAAAGTAATTGAGGATATCCAGTGCAAATATAAGAGGTCAAAACTTCCTGAAAAAAGTGTGTCCATTGAGAAACCTGGATGAAGGCTTCTGGACATCGATTACATAAAGCTTACCTCTGTAATAAGTATGTGTCTCCATTGTAGTCATCAGCCAGCATATTGAAATTGTTTTTTCCATGCCAAATAACAGTTTTGCCAAGAAAGAAAGCTCTTTACACTCATTGTTTTCTCCCCTGAAGTCCTCACCTGGTGTGAAAATGGCTCAGAGCAGCTGCCTCTTCTTACTGAACTCAGTGTCTATCAAGCCATTCACAGTACCCATCCGCACACCTGCTGCAACGATAGCAGCAAAAGTTAGTGGATGGTGTTGATTATCTGGCAAAAACAAGCAGACACGTAATTTTGCTCTAGGACAAAATCTGATGATCGGGACACAAGCGCTTTATCCTCTGGAAGCTCTCTACCTTCCCTGTCTCTTCACAGCGATCCTTCTGGCCTTCCTTTTAATAAACCACCATTTTGTTGTTGAGAGTAGAAAAAAATAGCGTAAGTCCTTCGCTAAAGAAGCATTATTCTTTCCTTTTTTTAAAAATTTGCCAGAGTCCTGATAAGAAATGTGAGGAATGTTTTTGGCCAGTGTGTCACCAGAGCAAGAGCATTCAACTGGATCAACTTGATACCCGCCTCCTGAAATTACTTGATAGGTCAGAATGATGTAGTAAAATGATATCTTATATTTTTGTTTCTCTTTGGCAGTGTTTAAGTAATCTATTTTATTCTAGCTCATTAGTCTTTCTGGAAACATCTGTTAACAATTTAAAATTAGGTCCAGAGATTTGGGGAAGTAAAAAAGAATGGATTTTTGGCTAACAAAAACTTTAATGCTGAAATTGAGAATTTACTTGATAAATGCCTCTGTATTCTCATATGTGATTGAAGTTATCTGTAATATGCCAATGTCAACAATCAGGGGTATATAAAACAAATACTTCTTTAAATTTAAATTATAAAATTCTTTTTACATTTTTAATTAAAATGTACTAAAATAAAAACTCAATGTGGAAACATTAAATAATATCTACAGCTAAAGTATATGAAGATTTCTAGTGCGATCATATATATAATCTCCTAGTATATAACTACATATGTGAGTACAAACAGGATTATATTATATATGACATATTTTATATATGTAGAATCTCTCTCTCTCTCTCTCTATATATATATATATACACACACACACACACATATACACACACACATAAAACTCACAATATATCCAAGGCATGCCTGTGATATATTGTGAGTTCAGTTCCAGACCACTGCAATGAAGACAGTATTGCAATAAAGTAAATCACATAAAATTTTTTAGTTGCCCAGTGCATACAAAAGTTATGTTTACAGCTTATCATAGTTTATTAAGTGTGCAATAGTATTATGTCTAAAAAATTAATGTACATGCCTTAGTTAAGAAACACTTCACTGTTAAATAATGCTGACCATCATCTGAGCCTTCTGCAAGTTGTTGTCTTTCCATTGGTGGGGTCTGGCCTCAGTGCTGAAGGCTGCTGTCAGGGTGGTAGGTGCTGAAGGTTGGGGTGACTGGCAATTTTAGAATTAAGACACCAGTGAACTTTGCAGCTTGACTGGCTCACAAACAATTTCTCTGTAGCATGTGATGCTGTGTGACAGCAGTTTACCCAAATATTCGCCAAATATTTAAAAATATAAACAATATTTACAACTATGTATATAATTGTATATGTATGTGCATATACCTTTGAGCATATGTTGACTTTTGTCTAATAGAATGTTACAACAGAAGTGGAAATCAATTGATATGCCTGACAATTTAAATATATAGAGTTAATAAGTGGCCCTTGGAAATTGGTAATAATTTATATCTATTAGCACTCTTTAAGTGTATCCTTTGCCAAGCATTTTCATACGTAGTGAAATGTTTTAATATATTATTGTCATGATTTATTTGTCTCTTTAGAGATTGTTTTAACATTAAATGTATTATAATTCTCTGGATTATTATGTTTTTATTGTTCAAGTACACGTCTCCATTTTTACTACAGATTATTTTTATTTTCTTCTGTGAATTGCCTGCTTAGATCTTTCATCTGTTGTTATTATTATGACTATTATTATATTGGTTTGGAGGAGTATTTTAAGTATTCTATATATTCATCTTTTTATACATGTTATAAACACTGTATTTATTGCAAATATGATGCCTATTATTTTTAACATTGTTCAGTTAAGTTTCAAATCATAAATATATAATATACAAAAGAGCCATATAATATCATTATATTTCTGTCTACATTAGTTTAGTAAAAATGTCTCTTTCACCAAATATTGTCTAAAATTTTGTTTGGTATTTTCAGTTATTGCAGGTTTAAGTTTTACAGTATTAAATTATCTGGAATCTGTATTCAATATGAGAGAAATAATATTTTTTACTATGAAGTTCAAATAGCTAACAAATTATACCAGTATTATAGCCAAATAGTCATTTATTTTCACTCTGATTTGAAATGCCATAATTGTTTTAAAGATTTCATGTGTTTATTTTTATTAAGCAGGGAAGGGAAAGAGAAAGAGAGGTAGCAAAACACACGTGAGAAACATTGGATGGTTGCCCCATCGCACATGCCCGGGGCACCCAACCTGCAACCCAGACACATGCCCAGACCAAGAACCCAACTGCAACCCTTCGCCCTGTGGGATGACACCCGACCAACTGAGCCACACAGGTCAGGGCAAAATGCCATAAATTAATATATAAAGTTTTTCATTAATACAGAAAGCAGTATCTGGACTCTCTCTCCTCCATTAATTAATTTGCTAATTCTACTTCCTATAGCATTGTATCTATATTTGAATACTAATAAATGGATGCCAATTTTCCTTGCATCATTCTCCTTATTGATACCTATTATGAATAGATTACTGTTTGCAGATTTCAATCTTTTATTAGTTTATTACAGAAATGCAGGTAATATGATAAATTCAACATTTAAATCCACTAAAATTTTTATTTTCACTATCTTCAGAATTGAATTATAAGATACAATGTGTTTAAATATTATAGTTTATTTTCACTTATGTAAATAAAAATACTTTGATGTTAGAAACTGAGAGATTTCCTCCTAATTGCTATAGTAGTAAAAAATTTGAACTTTATTCTCTTTTCCAGTAACATTCCTGTGTTTTCTTGATTTAGAAGTGGTAAACAAGATTCTTTTATAGTAAATGACAGGCTTTCCATTTAAAGAAATAATTCCTAAATAAGTGTTTCCTACAGTGTAATACACAGAACAATAGACATGGAAGGTGGTGTCAAATTGACTTCTGTGGTCATGCAATTTTGGGAAATGTTACAAAATATATCCCTTCTAAGACTGGCAACATAAATTAGCATGTCAAGTTTGTTAATCCTTGCAAAAAAAATCACTTTCTTATTTATCAAATTTAACTAAGCAGTGATTTTTTTTCTTTATTTTCTTCTCTTCTCATTCTCCTTCCTTCCTTTACTCCTTCCTCCTTCTTTTCCTCCCTCCCTCCCTTACTCTTCCTTCTTGCCCTCCTTTCCTCCCTTGTTATTAGAATCTTTTTGAACTAGAAGGGCACTAAATGTAATTTGAGCACTTGAGCTTTCCAAAGCTCAAGCTATAAGTTAAAGCTCTCTGAACCTATGATTAACTGCCTTAAAAATGTATTGTGTTTCCCTCTTCTTAAGAATAGTTACATCGTCCTAATCATAATTATATCTCCATTATTTATAAAATAATGCACAAAAATCAAGCCCTCTGGGAGTAGATAGTATTTCCTGTTTTTCCTTTCACTTAATCTCCAACACCTAATACAATGTCTACCATTTAGGAAGCAGTCAGTAAAACATGACAGATTGAGTAAAAGAATAAATGACTAAATAAGTTACAGACTAAATAATTCTTAAAAAGGTAACAGTGGAATTTATAGAATATTATATAGGAGAATTGTAATTACATGTATCTAGTGAAAGAGTTCAAACAAAATTATTAAATGATATTGATCAAAATTTCTTAGTTTTAAGTAGAAAGTTACTTGGAGTATTCTGATTATTTTTAAAGGTAATTGAGAAATAATCAGAATATTTTTACGTGGTAAAAATCCCCTGCTAACGTGGGATATGGCTTCTAATATTTTTTTAAAACTTACATTTTGATATTATAATATGCACTCTATTTTGAAAACAGATTTCCCTTAGCAATGTTGGCTATGTTCTAAATGTTTGTGTGTCCTCTAAATTAGATGTTCAAACAATGTGCAATGTGATGTATTAGGAGATGGGACTTTTGGGAGGTTCTAGAGCATGAGGGTGGAGGCCTCACCAGTGGGATTAGTGCTGTTACAAGAGACGTCAGAGAGTTCCCTAGCTCTTTCCACTATTTAAGGGTACAAGAGTCTGTACTTGGCAGGTGGACTCTTACCCACCTAAGCTGACACCCTGAACTCAGGCTTCTAGCCTCCAAAACTGTGAGAAATACATTTTTGTCATTGATAAGTCACTTATCTGTGGTATTGTGGTATTTTGTTATAGACAAAGAAATGGTCTGTAAACATTTTCCAGGTAATTTAATAATTATCTATACCGTATTATATAACTGAAGCATATTTAAATGTGTTTATAATAATTAACTAGTATTCTATTGTTGAACAAAGAAGTTGTTTCCAATTCTTCATCATAACAAATAATGCTGTAGTGAACATCCTGTTTATGAAGAATATATACAAATCTATTGTTTCCTTCTGCTAAAAATTATAAATGGGATTGCTATTCAAAATGTATGAGTGCTTAAAAGTTTTTTGTACATGCTGTCAAATTTGGCTCCAGAAGGATCGTGGATCAATTTATGTTAATATATTAACATAATGTTAATATATTAACAATATATGTTAATAATCAATTTGTTAATAATATATTAACAAAGTCTGAAAGAGTGAGTTTCACTGAACTAATATTAACAAAAGGTAAAATTGATTTTATTCTGTGTCATTTTGACAGACAGAAAATTGGCATTTACTACTATTTAAGTTTCCTTTACTTGCTAATATTCAAAAAGAATCTTCATATGTTTATTTGAGATTTTTAGATATTACTAGTGTTTGTGACTTTTCAATATAACTATTTCTAACTTTTGAATATTTGTGCTACTGTGATCATTTTTATCATATTTTTATTTTGCTACACATTGTGATTAATAACCCTTAGTACTTATTGGGCATTTAAAATAGTTTTACTTATATAATGTAACTTGTGGCACTTTCTGGTGTATGGAATTGCATTTTTGTGAAGTCCGATTTTCTGATGTCCTCTTTGTTCTGTTCTGTTTTGTTTTTCACTTGCCGCTGTGTTGAGAAAAGAATATCCGGTCGACTTAGGTTTTCCAGTTATTGTATGAATGTTTCTCTTTAATTTATCTAAATTAATTTTGATTGGTGCTGTGAAATAATTATTACTCAGCTACATTTTAAATACAGAACACATTTTATTCACAATTATTGTTCAATAATCCATCTTCATAAACTAACCTGCAATATCATTTCTATTGTTATATTTACAAAACTGATCATGTATATTTCTAGGTTTCTGAGATCTGTTTTCAAGTCCTGAATACTATCGATCAATTTTTATACATGTAGACAACATTTTATACATTTATAACTGTATTACTTTGTGTATTCCATATTCCTCTTTGTTAATCTGAATAATTCTTACATATTTATTATTTTATTTATTTGGCTCAGCATTATTTAGTACTACCAGGTCATTGTTTTATCATGTACTACTTTTTAAAATGTGCTTTAATTAAGTTTTTTGAAGTGATCGTTTAAATTAAGATAGTTTTTCTTTATAATAATTCCAATTTTATTATTTTCTTGCTTATCAAATTAATAAATTTAAATTATATTGACATGTTATTTCATAGTTATGAACATTTTTTAGCAATTATAAGATTATGAGGGTAGATATAAAAATTCTAAAACAAAAACTTTAATTCCAGTCATTTTAATTTCATTTCACGTTCCTTCAGTTTTCTAATGTAAATGCTGCAGTATTTTTCTGGATTTCAGTACATACTAATTATGCCAAAAAAAAAAAAAATCTCAGATTCTATGTTGGCTAATGAGCAAGCTACACTTGCTTACCTTTTACATTAATCAGTTTCTAGCAACCTCTGGGTATTCTTTCAAATTATGATTCAGGATGTACCATCTACTCCAATCCAGTCAATCTTGTCATTTCATCACCCACAAAAATATACACCACACTATCTACAAAAACCCTCTAAGCTTTTGCCTTTTCTCTCTCTTTTTAGTTATAATTTCAAGCAAAGACTTGTCAGTCCCAGGCTGTGCTCATAGTTTACAGTCATTTCTTTTTAAGACTTTATTTATTTATTTTTAGAGAGAGTAAGGGAGGGAGAAAGACAAGGAGAGAAACATGAATGTGTGAGAGAAATATTGATCAGTTTCCTCTCCAACATATCCCAACTGGAGACTGGGCCCACAGCCCAGGCTTTGTTGTGCCCTGACTGGGAATCGAACCAGTGACCTTTTACTTTGCAGGACGATGCTCAACCAACTGGGCCACTTCAGTCAGGGCCATAGTGTATAATCTTTTAATCTAGAGTTTATCCATCATGTGTACTAGTCCAATCCTTATTATGAGATTATATCTTATTCTTGTGCACTATTTTTCTATAGTAGAACGGCCCTGAAATTTGTTTTAAAATTTCAGAGATTTGTGATTTCACTATTTCTTCTAAAAATGAAAAATTAACACTCAGTCAATAAATTTCTTAGTTGAGAAAGGCTACAATTCATTAATTTATTTATTCTATAATGTCAGAGATAATAAAACATATTGAACCCTGTCATTTTAACATAATTATTTGCTGAAAAAATAATTATTAAAAAGCACTAATTTATCAGAAATTTCATTATTGGACTTTAAAAATAATGCAGCTTCCAAAAATGTTAACATAAGTCCAAGGTGTCATTGCTTACACACTGGGAACATTCTTCTTCATTTCTTTGATGATGTTTGTAGATAATAATGAGAAAAACTTCCATCAAAATTTAACACAATGTCTTTGAATATAACAAACACAACAACAACAAAAGAAAACTCTCACTTTTCAAACTGGTAAATTGTCTTTTAAATATATTTTTAAAATTCACTGAAATCTCTGAAATAGACATTAAACAGATAAACAATGACCTGTAAGGGGGAAAATCAAAGACTGACAGACACCACTGCTCTTAATAGGCGCCTCTGCTGTTAACAAACCATCTGTGTCCATCAAAAGTTGATTGAAAAAGATTGAAGACGAGGTCTGAACCCTGATTGAAATGAAATGTCAGCGAGGATAAAAGAAGAAAGATGGAGATTGTATTAAAAAGAGAAACTATGTTCAGAAATAAGCTTTGGGACATATAAGAATTTAAAATGGCATCTATATCCAGCAGAGCAAATTCATGGGGTCTAGAAAACTAGGTTAGTTTGTCTTTTTGAAGCACTTGTTGAATTCAGAGTTGAATCTGAACATAAATGGATTTAAAAGAGAATCCTTTTTATTGATTTTCAAGGTAAGATGACATATGAGAAAGAAAAGTAGAAAGGAATAAAAATTGCTCAGCTTGTTATTTTTTTTTCTTTCTGAAAGTTTTTGGTATAAGTATAAATTATATACATTAATCTACTTTAAGAAATTGTTTACAGGATGCCACATGGAGAAAATTGGCCATTAATTTTCTTGATTTTCTTCATATCAAACCCTGCTGTATTTCACACACCAGAGCTTATAAAATGACTGAGAGTCCACACTCCCACTGGCATTACCATTTGAACACAAGGACGAAAAATTTAGTTTTTCAGGGAGGCAGTAGGGTGTGACATAAAAAACAGTGCATTAGTCCTGAAAATCTAGGGTCTTAAAATGAGCTCTGACAGTTCATGCTGTGTGATCCTGAAAAGTCTCACCTTCTATGAATCTCAACTTTCCCGGTTATAAAAATGGGGAGAATGATCGCCAGTATCTTCCCGAATAACTCCAAATACTGGATTCAATTTTATAGTTATATACAAGTGTGAAATCCTATACAAATGTGGCATTTTAGTATGTCTACATGTACAGTTTTAAAAGTCTTTTGACTCATTGCCTCTCATGTAGTCAGCCTCCCTCCATGTGACCTTGTAAACAAACCATCCTCAGATGTCACTTCCTGGCCTGTAGTCAAACCAATCTTAGCCCTCAGGTACACTCAGCTAAGATTTACCACAGTTCTCTCTGCTATATCATCATCTTTGCAGTTCTTTTACAATGGTATATTTTTTCTTAAGTTTTCCTAGATAGCTGTGTCCATTTTTTAATTAACTGATATCAAATTTTTATATTCAAAACAAATTCCTCAAAGTATTGTTTAACTGAATCCATTCTCTCTCATATTAACTTATCCATAGCATATATAATCCATCATAAAAATAAAACAAAAGAGTCAAGATAATGAGGATAAAATTAAGCACTCAAAGAACCAAAATATTTTTTCTATCAGTTCTATGCCAAAAATACCCAAAGAAGTGTCATAAAGTATTATTAGGGAATTTAGTTACATGATTTGAAAACAAATTTTCATGGAATGAAAATTACACAGGAATGATGCAATTAGACTCAAAGAATAAAAAAATGCTGATTAATATCTAATAACACACTGTGTTAAACTATAACTTGTCAGTCATAAAATTATTCTGTCTGATGTTTAAGTTTAGAATAAAACTGTATTTGCAAAAAAGCAAATACAATTTTACATTTTGGAATATCACGAGAAAATGAAAATACTCTCTAGCTCTCATATGTAAGATGTTTAGAACCAACTTAGGAAACAGTACTTAAAACTAAAATTTATTAGTTAAAATGATATAATTATCTTTCAAAAATGCTACATTGTATTCCATTTAAATTAAAAAAGATGTATGTATAAAAAGGCCATTGAAATAACAACTAACATTTACTGTACATTATCATGTCACAGAAACTGTTCTACTTCCTATTATATGTATTATCTTAGTTAAGTCTTTTTTCCCACATATATATATATATATATATATATATATATATATATATATATATATATTGTATATTGAGGCGACATTGGCTAAAAAGATCATATAGGTTTCAAGTGATCTGTGATACGTGATCTTTGTATCGTATTGTGTGCCCTCCACTCCAAGTCATCTTCCGTCACGATATATTTAGCTCCTTTACCCTTTACCACCCCCACCCCCTTCCGCCTGGTAACCACCATACTGTTGTCTCTGTCTATGAGTTTCACTTTCATATCCCATATATCATAGTTAAGTTTTATAAAGCTACCTAAACTTTATTATTATTACTTTTATTTAAGCCAGTCAACAAGTATATGTGTATGTATGTATCATAGATAAAACTTGGCTGAAAGAATATATACCATTTATTATTTAAAGAAATCAGTGATATTTGAATTTTTGCCATTAAAAGATGATGCCAACAATATTCTCACTTTTCAAGTGAGAACATTTTTCAAGATGCCCTTGTTTCTTCACTGGTAATAATATGGCTGTAGATTCTGAAAATTAATTTCAAGCTTTGAGGTGGCCCCATCACCAGATAAAAATTATCTCCATATTCTGTGAATAGAAACTATACTTTCAAAGATTAGTAATGTGCTCTAGTTGTATATAGATAAACAATAATTCCTTATGGAAATACAGTGTATATAGCAAAAGAAAATCACATAGCAAAGCTAAGACAAAAGAGGGGCGATCAAGTGCAATACTGAACATAATAAAATGTCAGCTCTCCTCATCAGTTCCATTCCAGGAGACTCGAACAAAATATAATAAAGGATAACAATGTCAAGTTAAAGCAATGTGTGTTCATAGAAATGTAATAATCCTACCATATTGTGTCCAGGGACCCAGGTGGGAAACGGCCTGAACAACGCAGTGAGTTGTTAAAAAAGAAAAAGAAAAAGATAAGATCAGGAGGCTGCCATTACAGCAAGAACCAAATGTACTAGAGAAACTCCACAATTTTTTAAATGTGAACACAAAATTCATAAACATTATGTGTTATTTCTACCAGGGTGTTCTTTTGGAAACTTGATTCCCTTTCCTCATAATATAAGTCACTGGGTCTTCAAAGATTTATAGAAGTGCACACCCAGTATAAAAGACAATTTTTAATTTTATTCTTTCTCCAACATTATTAAAATGGAACTTCAACCCATAATAAATACAGATCATCAACAAAACCTTGAACATCTGGTTGATATTTCATTTGAGACTTAAGTAAAACTTCCAAAAATTATTTTTTAATCTCCCAGGAGGTTGAAAACATTATTTATATAGAAGGTGGATCAAGATAGAATTATTTAAGGAATATGCAATTAAATTGACAATTGTTGTGACCAACGTTCAATATTTATCAAGCACCCACATTATGCCACCTGCTACATAAACACATACCCACTAACTACTTCAAGCTTTGTTTTTCTTTGTAATGACAAGTGTTCTGTGTTTGTACATTTGCATAGGCAAGTTTTTAAAAAAATAGATTCAATAATTTTTTAAACTACGTACAAAAAAGAGGTACTGAGTGATCACTAGCAAAGACTATTGTATTTTAAGATTAAAGTAACCCTAAATCTCGAATTTTACCCAAATTTCTCTTATAGATTTGTGGCCCCCAAAGAGAAGTCAGTTCACAAGGGAACATTTATGTATGATCTGGTGGGAAGCAGGAAAAACAGATCTGTTATTTGTAATCATTCATATCAAAGAAAAAAATTAAGTTTTATAATAATTTTTTGTTTCTTTAAATATATTTTATTGATTATGCTATTACAGTTGTCCCATTCCCCATCCCCTTTATTCCCCTCTGTCCCACACAACACCTCCCACCAGTGTCCCCACCCCCTTTAGTTCATGTCCATGAACCATACATATAAGTTCTTTGGCTTCTCCAATTCCTATACTATTCTTAACCTCCCCCTGTCTATTTTGTACCTACCAATCATGCTACTTATTCCCTGCACCTTTTCCCCCATTCTCCTTCCTCCCCACTGATGACCCTCCATGTTATCTCCATTTCTGTGATTCTGTTCCTGTTCTAGTTGTTTCCCTAGTTTGTTTTTTTTTTTTTTAGGTTCGGTCATTGATAGTTGTTCTGAGTTTGTTATCATTTTACTGTTCGTATTTTTTATCTTCTTTTTCGTAGATAAGCCCCTTTAACATTTCATATAATAAGGGCTTGGTGATGATGAACTCCTTTAACTTGACCTTAACTGGGAAGCACTTTTATCTGCTCTTCCATTCTAAATGATAGCTTTGCTGGATAGAGTAATCTTGGATGTAGGTCCTTGCCTTTCATGACTTTGAATACTTCTTGCCAGCCCCTTCTTGCCTGCAAGGTCTCTTTTGAGAAGTCAGCTGATAGTCTTATGGGAACTCCTTTGCAGGTAACTGTCTCCTTTTTTCTTGCTGCTTTTAAGATTCTCTCCTTTTCTTTAATCTTGGCTAATTTAATTATGATGTGTCTTGGTGTCTTCCTCCTTGGATCCAACTTCTTTGTGGCTCTCTGATCTTCCTGGACTTGCACATCTAGTATCTTTGCCAGATTGGGGAAGTTCCCCTTCATTATTTTTTCAAATAAGTTTTCCATTTCTTGTTCTTCCTCTTCTCCTCCTGGCACCCCTATGATTCGTATGTTGAAATGTTTAAAGTTGTCCTGGAGGTTCCTAAGCCTCTCTTCATTTTTTTTTTTTTTTAATTCTTTTCCTTCCTTTTGTTCTGGTTGAATGTTTATTTCTTCCTTCTGGTCCAAATTATTGATTTGAGTCTGAATTTCCTTCCTGACTCTGTTGGTTCCCTGCATATTTTCCTTTATTTCACTTTTCATAGCCTTCACTTTTTTCTCTATTTTGTGACCATACTCAACCATTTCTGTGAGTATCCTGATTGACAGTGTTTTGAACTGTGCATCTGATAGGTTAGCTATCTCTTTGTTGCTTAGTTGATCTGTTCTTTCATTTGGGCCATTTTTTTTTTTAGTCTTGGTGCACCTGTTTGTAGTAAGGGGCAGAGCCTTAGGTGTTCACCAGGTCAGAGCAACCCAGGTTGCTGCATTATGGCATTGTACATGAGGGAAGGGTCTGACAAGGAACAGTGCCCCTTGCTCAGCTCTCTGTAAGCATTCAGTTGCTTCCTCTGCTACCGACAAGGAAATTGGGCCCTTCTGGTGCTAATTCCTGGGTGGGTGGGTTTGTGTATGCTATAGGACCTTGTGGGTCTCTCCAACAAACTCTCCTGTGAGGCTGGGAGTTTCTCCCACTGCCAAACCCCCCACAGATTTTTACAGTGAGAGGTTTTGAGACTTTATTTTGCCTTGCTGGAACCCTGGGTTGTGCAGTCTGTCTCACTCCCCAGTTGTTCCTCCTGGTTTATCCACACATGAATGTAGGACCACCTACTCCACCAGCAGCTGCCTTGACCACCAGGTCCTCCAGCCATTGCCTCACCCAGAGTCCTCTCCGCCTGGCTGCCCATCTCTGGCCCTCCTACCAGGCTGGATGGATGTTTCTTCTTTAACTCCTTGGTTGTCAGACTTTCATACAGTTAGATTTTCTGTCGGTTGTGGTTGTTTTTTGTTTTTAAATTTGTTGTTGCCTTTCTTCTGGTTGTAAGAGGAGGCACAGTGTACCTGCCTACACCTCCATCTTGGCTGGGAGTCCCTAAGTTTTATAATATTTAACATATGAACTGTAACTGTTATTTTTATTCCACATTTCAGGTGACTACACACTATTTGATAGGTCATGTATGCTGAAAAAAAAGTTTAGTATCACCACAGATAAACATTTAAAATTTCACCATTCACTTTCATTGTATGGCAATTTATTGTAGCGTATGTGTTTCCAGTTAAGTAGTTTGCAAATCATTTCTCTTATCTTTAACTAAATTAAACCTCACAAAATTGATCAACAGCTTAAAACTTGCCTATTCTTCCTCCTAAAATGCAGATTAAGATAAAACCAGTTATGCAAACATAAGCAACCAACAAGAAATTGACAGTAGTGTCATTTAAATTTTTATTTGAAAACAATGATAACAATTAGATATAAAATAAAGTTGTTCCAATAATTCAGAAAACTATTAATTAGAACATAATTTGAAATATGTATTTATGTACATTATATTTAATGAGTATATCATTAAATGAGTATATCATTTGAAATCCATTTATTGCATCATTCATGACACAGTTACTGCAAAAGTTTACAGCAAAAATTGCATAAATGTCATTAATGTACTTAATTGTAGGAAGTCAAGCCTTTTAAAATAGAATGAAATCTTACAGCAATTTGCTAAATAGTAAGGAATGACTAACAAACAATTTTTTTCCACATAGACATACACAGTTGTCCAGGGGGTGGGGAGAAGTAAATGAGTTATAGAACTTAAAGATAGATTACACATTTTTCCTTTACAGAAAAGAGATCCAAATTTATGGGCCTGTCATTATTCTGATAGACACTAATAAGGTAATTTATTATCAACATTATGCTACTCATGAGCTTAGGAAAAAAGAAGATGTTTAATCTGTACATCTAAGAAAAGGGAAACATTTTAACACAGTCAGAAAGTAAATGCTCTTGGAAAGACATTTGTGCTAGGTAAATAGTGTTTAGAAAATAGATATTAGGAAATGCTTCCTTTGTTCTGCTGTTAGTCTTTGGAAATGATATTATGTGTAACACTCATTAAAAAAATATCTGCACACTTAAAAAACAGACAAAAACATGGAAACAGGAGTTCTTAATTGGTTAAAAATTCTTCCAAAAACTATAATCAGATTACCAAAAAAGTTATGAATAATATAAAAATAAAAGACATGATAAATTTGAAAGAACAACTGGTTTATAACAAAACTGCATAATTTTTGATAAAATTATAAAAATAAATTCCAGTGGAACTTCAACTAAAATAAATCTTAAATGTTATATGATTTGAAAATGATTATCAAGATAAAATGTGACTAGCCACGGACATCAATCTGCCATTTAGATGTATTTTGAGTTACCTTTCCCTGCATTAAAAGATATTCACAGAAAAAAGTATTTACAATAACTGGCATGATAATCAGACTTTAGTTTAACAAAGTATTAGTATTTTTTTTTAAATACAATTTATTTAGAGTAATTCACCTATTAATTTCATAATTAAATAAATGCACAAATATTGGAAGAGAGTGATGTATTTAAACAGTTCCTGAACATTGAGTCTCAGTATGTTCATAATACTGAGATTCTTAAACAGGGTTTTGAAAAAAAATGTGAGTAGAATGGTAGGTTAAGAAAAAGACCAAATTTAGTGGAGAAGTAAAATAAGAAGTGTCAAAGAGTTCAGTGATTTAAGTAAAATAAATGAAACTCACAGGTTGGAGCTAGAAACTGAATAGAACATTTTGCAGTAAAAGAAGGACAATAATATTAACTGAAGAATTGTTCCATTTAATTCTAATTACTCAGTAACCTTGTGGTCTAGTAACATTTTCTCCACCTTACATTTGAAAACATAGAAGATTAGAGAATATAAGTAAATTATAGAAAGCCACCAAGAAAAAAGACTTATATAGAAAAATGATGCCCAATATATAGATATTTTTTCATATAAGAATAGTTAATTAACTACATATATATTATATTTCAATCATTCCAAATATATAGGAATATATAAAATGTATCACCCAGTAAGCACAGGATGTTAAATTAATGGGGCAAAAATAATGAAATAACTATCATGCTTACTAAATAATATTAAATATAAATAAAATAACATTAAAAGAAAAATTATTTTAAAATGTCAAATATCTGTTCTGACCTTTCTGGTAACTAATGAGGATGTTTTCCAAAGATTTTTTCTGAAATATCTACTAATCATTTCTGTATACACTTACTACTGGGAATCGCTTCAAAATGAAAATGCCATGCCCCCTTTTAGTGCTACATTTATCAGTTTATTTATATGAATAAAGACACATACAAAAGCTCTCCACCTTTGGAAGGCCATAGTGAATTACATTTTATTGTAATTGGTTTTCATGTAAGAATAAAGATGTCTAAGATTATTTGTTTTATTCTTTTTTATTTAATCTTCATTGCATTTTTTTCCATTATCATTTAGTCCTCTTACACTTCCCTCCCCTCAGCAATCAGCACACTGTTGCCCATCGCCATGAGTTCTTTCTCCTTTTCCTTTAATCCCTCCACCCCCTAACCACCCACCCCCACTGTCATCTGCTCTCTATCTATGAATCCATCTCTGTTTTGCTTGTTAGTTCAGTTTGTTCATTGTATTCCACGTGTGAGTGAAATCATATGGTATTTGATTTCTCTGACTGGCTTATGTCACTTAGCTTAATATTCTCCAGGCAGGTCCATTCATGCTGTTGCAAAGGGTAAAATTTTCCTCTTTTTAATGGCTGAGTAGAGTTCCAGTGTGTAAATATCCCATAGTTGTTTTTCCACTCATCTACTGATGTACACTTGGGCTGCCTCCATATCTAGGAGATTTTAAATAAAGCTTCAGTGAACATAGGGGTGCTTATATTCTTTTGAATTAGTGTTTTTGGTTCCTTCAGATGTATTCCCAGAAGTGAGACTGTTGGATAAAAAGGCAGACCCATTTTTAATTTTGTGAGGTATCTCCATACTGCTTTCCACAGTGGCTGCACCAGTCTGCATTCCCATCAACAGTGCACAAGGGTTCCTCTTTCTCCACATCCTCCCCAGCACTTATTGTTTGTTGATTTATTGATGATAGCCATTCTGACAGGTGTGAAGTGATATCTCATTGTGGTTTTAATTTGAATTTCTCTGATGATCAGTGACATTGAGCATCCTTGCATATGTCTATTGGCCCTTTGTATGTCCTCTTTGGAGAATTGTCTGTTCAGGTCCTTTGCACATTTTTTAATTGGGTTCTTTGTTTTTTATGTGTTGAGTTTTGTAAATACTTTATAAATTTTGGATATTTACTCCTTATGAGATGTATTGGTGAATATGTTCTCCCATTCTGTGGGTTGTCTTTTTTGTTGATGATTTCCTTTGCTGTGCAAAATCTTTTTAGTTTGATATAGTCCCATTTGTTAATTTTTTTCTTTTGTTTACCTTGCCTGGGGAGATATATCTGACAAAAAATTTCTAATGTCTGAGATTTTTGATACCTATGCTATCTTCTAGGGCTTTTATGGTTTCTGGTCTAATATTCAAGTCTTTGATCCATTTTTAATTTATCCTTGTGTGTGGTGTAAGAAGGTGGTCTAGTTTCACATTTCTTCACATATCTGTCCAATTTTCCTAACACTATTTATTTAATAAGCTATCTTTATCCCACTGTATGTGCTTCCCTCCTCTGTGGAATATTAATTGACTATAAAGGTGTGGGTTTATTTCTGGGCCTGTATCCTATTCCATTGATCTATGTCTCTATTTTTATGCCAGTACCAGACTGCTTTGATTACTATGGCTTTATAGTATAGTTTGATATTAGGTAGCGTGATTCCACCAACTTTGCTCTTCTTTCTCAGGATAGCTGTTGCTATGCAGGGCTTTCTGTGGTTCCATATACATTTTTTGAAATATTTGTTTTAGTTCTGTGAAATATATCATTGGAATCATGATAGGAATTTTATTGAATCTGTAAAATATTTTGGGTATATGGCCATTTTAATGATGTTAATTCTCCCTATCCATGAACACAGTATGTGCTTCCACTTATTTGTATCTTCTTCAATTTCTTTCTTCAGTGTCCTTTCATTTTTCTGAATACAGGTTATTCACATCCTTGGTTATGTTGATTCCTAGGTATTTTATTCTTGTTCAAGCAATTGTGAATGGGATTGTGTTCTTAATCTTCCTTTATGTTAGATCATTATCAGCAAATAAAATGCAACTGATTTCTGGGTATTAATTGTCTAACCTGATACTTTGCTGAATTCATTTACCAGATCTAATAGTTTCTTGGTAGAATCTTTAGGGTTCTTTATGTACAGTATCATGTCATCTGCAAATAAAGACAATTTTACTTCTCTTCCAATTTGGATGCCTTTTATTTCATCTTCTTGTCTGGGTGCTGTGGCTAGGACTTCCAGTACTATGTTGAATAAGAAAGTTAAAAGCAGACATCCCTGTCTTGTTCCTGATCTTAAGGGAAACGCTTACAGTTTTTGTCCATTGAGTATGGTGCTGGCAGTGTGTTACTCATATATGACCTTTATTATGTTTAGGTATGTTCCCTCTATTCCCACTTTGCTGAGAGTTTTGACTATAATTGGGGGCTGGATTTTATCAAAAGCTTTTTCTGCCTTTATTGATATGATCATGTGATTTTTATCCTTCATTTTTTTATGTGGTGAATCACATTTATTGATTTGCAAATGTTGTGCCAACCTTGCATTCCCAGAATAAATCCCACTTGATCATGGTATGTGATCTTTCTGATACATTGCTATATTTTATTTGCTAATATTTTCTTGAGGATTTTAGCAACTATGTTCATCATGGATATTGGTCTATAATTTTCTTTCTTGATAGTGTCTTTATCTGGTTTTGGAATTAGGACAATGCTGGCCCCATAAAATGAGTTTGGGAGCCTTTCCTCCTCTCAAATTTTATGTAGTCGTTTGAGAAGTGTTAGTTCTTCTTGGAATGTTTGGTAAAATTCACTCATGGTCCTCTAGTCCAAGGTTTTTGTTTGTTGGGAGTTTTTTTTTTTTATTACTGCTTCAGTTTCACTAGGTGTAGTCTTTCTATTCATATTCTCTGATTCTGTAAGATTATATATTTCTAGGAATTTAGAAATTTCTAGGAATCTAGGAATTTCTGTAAGATTATATATTTCTAGGAATTTATCCATTTCATGCAGGTTGTCCAGTTTGTTGGCATATAAGTGTTCATAATATTTTCTTAAAGTCCTTGGTATTTCTTTGGTGTCAGTTGTTATTTCTTGTCTTTAATTTTTGATTTTATTTATTTGAGTCCTTTCTCTCTCTCTTTTTTTTTTTTCTTGAGTCTGGTTAAAAGTTTGTCACTTTTGTTTATCTTTTCAAAGAACCAGCTCTTGGATTCATTAATCTTTTGTATCATTTTCTTAGACTTTATTTCATTTATTTCTGCTCTAATCTTTATTATTTCCTTCCTTCTGCCTACTTTGGGCTTTGTTTGTTGTTCTTTTTGAAGTTCTATTAAGTGTGAAATTAGATTGTTTATTTGAGCTTTTTCTTGTTTCTTTGGGATAGGCCTGTAATGCTTAAATATCTCTTTTTAGGATTCTTTCCCAATGTCCTACAGATTTGGGATTGTTGTGTTCTCATTTCCATTTGTTTCAAGGACTATTTTGATTTCTTCTTTGATCTCACTGTTGACCCATTCATTGTTTTATTTAGCTTCCATGTCTTTGAGTGTTTCTCAGTGTTCTGCTTGTGATTGATTTCTAGTTTCATAGCAGTGTGGTTAGAGAAGACGCTTGATGTGATTTCAATCTTCTTAAATGTATTGATACTTGTTTTTGTGTCCTAACATGTGGTATATCCTAGAAAACATTCCATGTGCACTTGAAAAGTATCTATATTCTGCTGCTTCCGGGTGACATGTTTAAGATATTAATTAAATCCATTTCATCTAGTGTGTCTTTAAGGCTGTTGTCTCCTTGTTGATTTTCTGCCTAGAAGATCTATTCATTGAAGTCAACAGGGTGTTAAATCCCCAACTATGACTGTATTTTAGGCAATCTTTCCCTTTATGTCCGTGAAGACTGGCTTTACATATTTAGGTACTCCTATATTGGGTGCGTAAATATTTACTAGGGTTATGTCCTCTTGTTGGATTATTTCCTTTATCACTGTAGTGTCCTTCTTTCTCTCTTCCTATAGTCTTGGCTTTAAAGCCCAGTTTGTCAGGTGTAAGCACTGCTACCCCAGCTTTTTCTTCTTTCCCATTACCATGAAGTATCTTTTTGCAACGCTTTACTTTTAGTCTGTGTGTATCTTTCAATCTGAAATGGGTCTCTTTTAGGCAGCATATATATATATGGGTGTTGTTTTTTTATCCATTCAGCTACCTTCTGTCTTTTGGTTGGAGCATTTAAGCCATTTACATTTAAGATGATTCTTGTTAGATATATATGTAGTGCCATTTTATTGTTAGACCATTTTTTTTTCTTCTCCCTCTTCTTAAAGCAAGCCCTTTAACATTTGTTGAAGTACTGGTTTCATGTTAACAAACCCCTTTAGCATTTTCTAGTTTGGGAAGCTTCTTATTTCTGCTTTGATTTAAATGATAGACTTGCTGAGTAAAGTAGCCTTGGTTGTAGGTCCTTGCTTTTCATCACCTTGAATATTTCATGCCACTCCCTCTGGCCTTATATATTTCTGTTGAGTAATCAGATGCCAGTTTAATTGGTGCTCTCTTGTAGGTAACTCTTGGCTTTAAAAAAAATTTTTAAAGTAGTTCCCTAGCAGAGATGGGATCTAACTAAAGGTTACCCAAAATTGTACAGGAAGACTAGGGGGTATTAGTGGTGAGCAATTGTCCTTGGGGAAGTGATTCTTCCCAGATCTCTGAGTACAACAAATATGTGATGCTAATTAAATGTATACACACTCTCTTCTTCAGGAAATAATTTGGAGATTAAATGTGAATTAACTAATGACTTATTTTTCTAATTTCTCTATCAAATCATGATTTAATTGCTTTTTATAAACTTAAATCATTATCTTTTTGTACTCATGTGTTTCTGAAAAGATATTTATTTTTATTAAAACTTTGATACACCTCCTGATAACTAGAGAAGAAAAATTTCAAAGAAAATAGAAGACCCTATAAGATTAATCCTCCAGCATTTTTTTAGAACACAACAATAAGTATCAATTATTTTTTATCTGACATATCTTGGGTCTACCTGTCATTGGCCTATCACACTTGAGCCTATCTTTGACTCCTCTACTCAGAAAATTAATAGCCTGGTTCCTGATCACCTTTTCCCCTTAGGTTTGTCCCTCCTTGAACTGCTGAGTTGTGTGCAATCAGCCCAAGTTCCTCTATATCACCTCCACTAGGCCAGAAACTCTAATGTAATTTGTTAGACCACTGCTAAACCCGCCTCTGGGATTTGATGTCACACTGTCCCCTAATTCTTTCTCATTTCAAAAAATAAATGATTCAGCCTTGGCAACACCCATATATCTTCTTCATTTATATCATAATTTTCCTCAAGTCCTTTATAAAAGTCTTTTTATATTTTTATCTGTAACATTCTGAAATGTATGTCTTCTACAAACATTCACGCACATTTATGCTGTAACTTTTACTTATTTCCTCAAAAAGTAAGCAAGGAATAAAAATTGCTATAGAGAAATGGGATTTTTGCTTTTCCTACAGTTTTCATTTTAACAATGTAACAGTTATCATTTAATTGCTTCCGTATGAAGACTATATACTTCAGGGGTCATTTCTATACTTTGTTACTAATTGCTTCAATATGGTTACAGGAAAGCTCTGGTCCAAATTCAGAGCTATATGTTAAAGCTGCTTCCAATACCAGTATATTTTAAAAATTAAAGTAAAATAAAACAGAACAAAGAATGACTTAAAAAGTCTTGAGTGTTTGCTTTCAGCTGAAATAATTATTAAGCAAAAGGGGCAAAGCAATATCAATTAGTATGAGCTTAATATAAAGATGTATACATTTCAAATATAAAATTCCCACCTATAATCATTTGTGTGTGTGTGTGTGTGTGTGTGAAAGACTGCTTGATTCAGGGAATATATTTGCATTTTGATTTAATTTTTTTTAATTTTTCAATTATACTTGACTTACAATTTTATATTAGTTTCAGGTATACAACTCAGTGATTAGACATTATAATTAGATAACTTATTAAATGGTCACCTCAATAAATCTGGTACCAATCAGACACCATACATATAGTTATTTCCATATTATTGCCTATTATTTTCTATGCCAGCAATTTTTAACCTGTGTGCCACAAGAATTTTTAGAACATATAATACCTGGCTATTTAGTCAGAGGCATGACATCTTTTCTGTTTGATTGTCAAATTAAAAAAAAAAAAGGACAACGGCCAACACAATAGCTGTCTGGTGTGAATGAATCAAAATTAATACTTGTTTTAAGATTGTCAAAAACATAACATTTTTTTAACATGCCACAGAATTTTAGTAATCAGTTTATGAATCAAAATTAATACTTGTTTTAAGATTGGCAAAAACATAACATTTTTTTAACATGCCACAGAATTTTAGTAATCAGTTTATGAAAAAGGTTGAAAATATCAGCTCTATGCTATACTTCTCATCACCATGGCTATTCTGTAATCACCAATTTGTACTTTTTTCTTTTCTGATTTAATCTTCATTGTATTTTTTTCCATTACCATTTAGTCCCCTTATTAATTGCTTCATCTTTTTCACCTGTCCACACAACTGCCCTCCCATCTGGCAACCGTCAGAATGTTCTCTGTATCTATAATTCTGTTTCTGTTCTGCTTGTTTATTTTGTGTTTTAGATTCCATATAAGTGAAATCCTATGGCATGTGTCTTTCCCTGTGTGACATTTCACTTAGCACAATACATTCTGTGTTTTCCCTGTTGTTACACAGCAAGATTTCATTCTTTCTTATGGATGAGTCATATTCCATTGTATATATGTACCACTTCTTCTTTATCCATTCATCTATTGGAAACTTAGGCTGTTTCCATCTTGGCTATTGCAAACAATGTTCCAATCAATATATAGCTGAATATATCCTTTCAAATAGTGTTTTGCATTCTTTGGATAAATATTCAGAGGTGAAATACCTGGGTCCTTCTCTGATTCTTGTTACATAGTTTGTTTAAAAGTGTATTTTGCCTGGTATAAGTATCAGTACCCCAGCTTTTCTTTTGTTTGTTTGTGTCCATTTTCATGAAATATATTTTTCTCTCTTGACTTTTAGTTTCTGTGTCTTTCAATCTGAAGTGAGTCTCTTTTGGACAGTACACGTAAGGGTCTTGTTTTGCTATTCATTCAGCCTCCATATGTATTTTGATTGGAACATTTAGTCCACTTGCAATCAAAGTAATTGTTAGTAGATACGCATTTATTGCCATTTTATTGTTCATATTTTTATCTTTTTTTTTCTTCTTCTTAAAGAAGATCCTTCGACATTTCATGTAATAGTTGTTTGGTGTTGATGAACTCCTTTAGCTTTTTCTTGTCTGGGAAGCACTTTATATGTCTGTCCTTCAACTCTAAATGATAGCTTTGCTGTGTAGGGTAATCTGGTTGTACATTCTTTCTTTTCATCACTTTGAGTATTTCTTGCCAATCCCATCTGGCCTGTAAAGTTTCTGTTGAGAAATCAGCTGACAGTCTTATGGCAGCTCCCTTTTAGATAACTAACTGCAATTTCTCTTGCTGATTTATGAGTCTTGGTGTGGGCCTCTTTGGGTTCATCTTCTTTGGTACTCTCTGTTCTTCCTGGACTTGTGTGTCTATTTTCTTCTCCAGGTTAGCACAGTTTTTGGTCATTATTTCTTAAAACAGGTCCTCAGTCTCTTTCTGTCTTTCTCCTTCCAGTACCCCTATGATGCTAATGCTTTTATGTTTGTCGTTGTCCCAGAGATCCCTTAAATTATCCTCATTCTTTTATTTCTTCTCTCTTTTCCAGTTCTGATTGAGTTTTATCTGTTCCTTACCTTCAGAATCACTGGTTTGATTCTCTACTTTATGTACTCCACTGTTGATTCCTTGTAATGTATTCTTCATTTTAGATATTGTATTCTTCATTTCTGACTATTTTTTTAAATGTTCCCTATTTCCCTTTTTATGTTTTCTATCTCACTTAGTTCATCTACCCTTCCCCTAACTTTATTGGGTATCCTTACACCCAGTGTTTTGAACTCTGCCTCTAATAGATTGCTTGTTTCCATTTTGTTTAGTTCCTTGCACTGCTGCATCTCATGATAGCATACTTTTACTCATTATTCAAATTACAGTGGGTTCAAATATGTACTCTTCTGTGTAGAACTGCTCCTCTACTTCCTGCCAAAAGGTATTAAGCCCACTATCAGTGCAGCTCTGTGTCATTTTCTCCAAGTTTCCCATAGTTTCTGTCTTACTCATTTACTCTTTCATGTCCAAAATTAATAGAACAAAAATTATCATATGTCACCATTAAAATGGATCAAAATTCAAGCTAATATTCTATATTTTGTGAGAACACTCATTTCCTGATTGATTAGATTCTTCTAGACACAGGGACATTAGCAGATGTTCTCATATGAAAGAGGTTTATTGCAAGGTTAATAAAAATGTGAGGATAATAGGAAACCATCTCCTCATTTCCTCTGTTAGTTAGGCTTAAGGAATATCAGGGGTATCAATTAGGAAATCCAGCAGCACTGGGAACCAATGGCAGGCTATCATACCTTCACATATAGGCATTTTTTGCTTCCTTCTCAAATCACTTGTGCTAATGAATATACTCAACCCTATTGACTTTTTTAATTGATTTTCTACTTTGTTTCTATTCCTTCCCAATACTGTGTCTGTCATTGTCAAAAAAAAGAGGAATATAATTGGTTTAGTTCATCAATTTTATTTATTCATTCTATAGTATCCCTGTGAGGCAGAGCTCTCATATCAGGTTCCTGGATAAACCACAAGTCTTAATCTCCTGCATGCATATGGTGGCTTTTGGGAGGGCCACCATTCTTGTTTGGGCAACTATAAGAGAAGGATGCAGCACTTAGCATAAAACTATTTATGCAAAATTGTTGGCTGCTTCCTTAGGAGAACAATATAGGAGGTAGTATCAAGTGCTATTTTATTAAACATATTTATACTTTTCCCCTTTGGTATGGAATTATAATTTGAGACTATAATAATGATTATTAGCCAATTAAAATTTTTCCCATACATCAGAGTGGTTCACCTGAATAAAATCCTCTTTAATTGGTCATAGCTAATTCAAAGGGGTTGTAGCATTTAAAACAATGACAGAAATAGCAATTTTGGCCATCTTCCCAATTTTCCAGGCCCAGTTTTGGAATAAAAGACTCCTTGGTCTGAGTATGCTTACCTTGGGTGTATTTGGCTATTTAAGTCATGAGAGTAATGTATTATTTTGTTATGTTTTCTGCTATCTTGGTTCATCACAAGGACCCCCATCATTCTCCATTACTTCCAGAATGGGGAAAACGAGAAAGGTAATGTATCATTACAATGGTATGGATTTCATTACAATGGACATCATTACAATGGTATGGATTGTATGTCGACAAGAGTAGCCACCTGTGTATGTGCAGGGTTCAGACCATGTAGGTGCCATCTTGATTTTTTTCCGTTGGAGCATAACAACATTAAGACTCACCTCTCTTTTTCAAGGCACCAAAAATTGAGTTTCTCTATCAATTTTGTCCTCATAATATGAACAATAGAACAGGTAGACTAACTCATATTAATTCAACAAATTTATCTTACATGAGAAGACAATTTTAGAAAATAAAATCAAAACTTCCACACTTTTAATACCACTACACTGTTAAAGCAATCTGGTATTTTGATGTATGGTTGTGTGACCAAACAAACTGCATAGGGGAGAAAATGCATCAATGGTGAACATTTAGGCTGACTCACCCTTCAGGTTTTTCATCTCAAATGTCAAAATTATTAATCTCATGCAGAATTGTCAGGTATATAACCAACACTCCACTCCTTGATTACATGTTTTCTCTTTTTAATATTGACATGAAGAAGATTGATTTTTATGGTTGGCAATTGATTTAGTCACAGTTAACATTTTGATCATGCCTTGTATTCCTAGTTGGTCATATAAGAAGTACATTTCACCATCTACAGTGATTCTCATGTCTCCTAAACATATCAAGGGCATATTTAATACCTCTCCATGTAGTCTGCTTGTTTTATTAGCATAGATGTTCATGATGCTTTAGGTAGAAAACTTAAAATAAAATCATTGTTATGTATAAAACATTTTATGCATTATAAATAACTGGCCGAAGTTAAAACCTCATTTGTATCTTTCTTCCCTTGGCAAGGGCTAATTATGAGTCCTGTAAGTGTGTTTGTGTGGTAAGGGAAGCCTGAGTGGCATGACCAATCTCTCTCTGGCCTCTGTTCATTTACAGAGGAGGATGAAGGTTTCTATCCAGCATGGAAGTAATAGGAAAATAATTGTTTGAGAGTGAATAATAAATTCAGACGCTACGAATGTGAGTGAATGTTACATGGAAATGAAAGAAATCTGACCTATTATAATTCATCTCTTCTTTTCTTATATTGCTGTCAATGTTTAATATGTGATGGGCGATAGTGAAAGGACAAATTAATGGACACAAACACAGGGTAATTAATATGCAAACAGGTGAAGTTTCTACTCTGCACAAACTCTGTTTACACCTAACTATACCCTTCGTGCTGCTACTTGCTGGAAACATGTGATCTTCAATTTATTCAGATGGGAAGGTCAGACAGCTCAAGTTCAAAAGTTCTCACTCAGTTAATGTGGGAGAATCAGATACAAATTATTATTAGAGAAATGCATAATATATCAAAATGACCCATGGATAATGGCTGGAACCACACTGATAATTTTTTAATTGCCAAAGAAATGTCACAATATCATGGGGAATAGATATTGAATAAAAGATATTATTTATCTCTTCCCCCTTCTTTTCTTTTTTCTTCTTTATCTTCATCCTCATCAATAATAAAATTTACTGTCTCTCACAGCAAACTTTTGTAGAGTAGTAAATAATAATTTATGCAACTGACATTGTGGAGTTAGTATGGGTCTTAAATGGTAAAGAGAAAAAAATCACACAAGATAATTGAACAATTAAAGAGAATTTAGAAAATGAAGGGGGAGCACAAAAAGGTAGCTCTGTGAACATTTCTGCCTAATACCTAGACTTCACGCTAGAGAATAAAGTCTTCGGGTCATTAACATTCATTTTGTGTATAAATGCTGAAAATTGTTTGACTGACTTTGTTGGTTTGTTTGCTTGTTTGACTTAACTGACAGATTGTACCATACTTTTTCCCTGTCATTTAAATACAAGCATAAAGTGGCTCTAACTTAGAGAGTGCTGGCTTTGTTGAATTTTTGCTCGCTGCTGCAAAATGACACAATAATGACAGTTTGGCCATAAATAACCTGCTGAATAAATCTTAGAATATTTTTTGTCAATACTAACTCAGCTTTAAAAAAATAGTAAGCACTTAAACTTCTACTAATCTTATGTTAATATTTCTACCAGA
Source organism: Desmodus rotundus (assembly GCF_022682495.2). NCBI lineage: Eukaryota > Metazoa > Chordata > Mammalia > Chiroptera > Phyllostomidae > Desmodus > Desmodus rotundus. Next base: position 67,001,056 of record NC_071399.1, on the reverse strand, counting down.
GTCCTTTGATTAAAAAAACACATAAATTTATTTCCACACAATTCCTGAAAGTCTAATTATTGGTTGATTTGCCATGGTTCTTTATACTATAACATGATGTGAATATGAAAATTATTTAGTTAAAACCTCAAACTACAGAACTTATAGAATATTCCTCAAAGGTCACTTTACAATTACTATCTAATAGCCATAAGTTTTGACAGAAAATATTTGAGAACCAGAAAACAGAATCATATGTAGGAGTTGGTACTACAGTTAAATCCGTGTAAAAGCATTCATTAAACTAAAACATTGTGTTAAGACAAATGATGTATAAATATACAAATGCAGTGAAAAATATTCCTATCAATTTACCTGATACCCATGAACTTTGCTCAGTCATGTTTTAATTGCCATGTGTTATTTTATAAATTAAAATGGTCACTTTAAAACGTGTTGGACAAACATTTCCTTGAGTTAGGAAATTTTCATCCTTAATAATACATATATATGTAATGGTTGCATTTTTAAATGCAAAGATCTTAGGTCTAAGGATAAAATTGTTTGAGTTTGTTATTATATATTTTTTTCAAAAAGCATGAAGTTCAAGTTCCCAAAGAGCTTACACCATGAGTTTATCTGGTTAAAACAGAATTGTTTTGTGTAGACAAGTTAACTCTTTTGGTACTTTCTTCAGGTTTGTTCAAACGACCTACCGACATCAAATTGCTCTGTGAGGGCAAAATCATTTTAATAAGACATTAAAAGTGTTGGCTGCCTTTCTGGAATAATAAACTTTCTCCAAATAATATGAGACGTGTGCTGATGTCATCTCATGAAGAGAAAAATCTCCTTCTGAACCCGGAGGCATCAAGTTCGTGTCCCACACTGCCCTGGTGATCTCCAAAGAGAACCGCCGTTCCGTTTGAAAGTCTCTCTGGGACTGTGTGTGAACAGACATCTTGAGTTCTGGTTTCCCCTCTCTCTCCACAGGACTCATTTCTGAGCCCACAGAAGTGACCCCCCGTTCAGTTTCTTCAAAGGGCTTGCCGCTGTCCACTCAAAGTACACCAAACCCATCCCCAACCATTCGCAGAGGGATCCTTCACCCAAACCCTTTGTTCCTATTGATACTTACTGTCTAGAATTTAGTAGTGCATATAAAAGTGAAAGCTAAATTATTCACATATGCACATGAGAACACAGGTATTTCCATATAAAGTTTGGGCATATTTTTAGTTTACTTGTCTTATTTGAAACAATTAAAAAGTAATGACTATCTTATTATTTATAAATCCAGAATATTCCATGGTGAAGTTACATTTATTTCACTATGTAAGTAGGCACTATAATATATTTTTTAATACAGTCACCTTTTGTTTCATCTTTGAATGTATAGAGTATGTATATGCAAGAGGTGATGGGGGCAGAGTATGTATGTCACATTTAAGAGAGAGAAACCAGGCTAGAAATTTCAATTAATACTTCAGTCTCTCTGGTGGTCAGCTCTGGCAATGCTCTATAGACATAATATACTGGCAATGCTTGCAAAGTAACTCCAAATGGAACTTTGGAAGCACCCTGAGATAATCTCTGAACCTCTGGCCTTAAATAGCTGTGAACTCAAAGAAGAAGTGCTCCTCAGCCGTGCATTCCTCTACCAAACGACCTGAGTTTTGGAGGAGGATGCAGAGTCAACTGCATTGCTTCAAAGCAACAAGGCACTAGCAATTTTAAATGACACATGACCTGAATAATAATCTTTATGATTTTTTAAATCTTGGGGCAGCAATTCATAAGTTTATTTTTTCTTTTTTTTTTTTAATTTTACACTACAAGAAAAAAAGTTTATTTAGAAAATCACAGAGGCGGAGAAGTTAGGCACAGAAGAAATGGGCTCAGAAAACAAGTTACAGAGGCAAAAATAGAGTCCTTGGTGCTTAGGAGAGAGAGAAAAGGATAGATGTGTGGGCATGCTCCAGAACGAAAAGACAGAGAGAGAGCGAAAGAGGACGGGAGAGAGAGGGAGAGAGAGAGCATGCCCGCCCCCTTTTTGAAACATTCTCCTCTATGAAATAGATTTACTTTGACAACTGAAATATTTTCAACTTTATAAACATAAACACTTCATAAACTGTCTTTTGGTGAATACTACGTCTAGATCTCCAGCAATGTGAGGAGAGAAAAATGTATCTGAAAATTGCTATCCTTCTTTCTCTCTTGAAACTATATTCTTTGTCTGACTGACATAGTATGAAATCTAAGTCAGCTATGACAGTGAGGCCCAATAAACTGAAGAGAATATGGAGAATAGGGACAAGTTGTTATGGTTTTAGCTCTGGCAATGTAGCATTGCCTTTCAGTTTTAACATCCAGACAAGAAGGAAAATCAGAAAATCATGAAAAGGAGTGGTGAGAATATCGCGCCTGAAGACTGAACAGCCCACATGGCAACCCTGTGAGAACTGATTTTTCAATGGCTTGTCATAACCTACAAAATAACTGGTTTTAGTAACAAAAAATCAACTTTCTTATGAAAAAAATAAACTTAGTCACTGCTGTAAAGCTGAGCCTCCAATCATCATAAGAAAATAACAACACATTAGTGAATGCATTTGAATTCAACTAAAATCCAAGACATTTGGAATTTTTATAATTCAAGTTCAGCAAAGTTAGCATAACGTTTTGAGCAAGGAGGTGTCCAGACAGTCAATTAGGAAAGCTAACACACTGAAAGTAGCAATCAAGCCTTTCTTCACTTATTGTGACAGCGCACCCAAGAGTGTGGTCCGTTTTCCCCCACAGAATGGCACAACGTTAGTGTCAGGTGGATGTTGCACAGACAAGGCAACTGTTTCAATGCTGAGGAGCCCAGAACCAAAGATCTCTGCCCCTCTATGTACCCAGGGGCCAACTGGCAGAGCTAGGCTTGGAAGTTGTGCTGAGACAAATAAGAGAAGATTACCCTAGCCGGAGTCCCCATGAGGGCGCCTTGGTGGAGTATTTGGGACGTGCCTCAGCCAAGGTCCCTGATAAGAAGGCCTTCAAATAAAGGTGCCTAGACTAGGAACACAGACATGCCTCTGAGTATGGCTGCTTGAGGCTGCCATGGACTGCAACTCCCTCCAGAAAACTGCAATACGCCGGCTCTGCACCCACTCTGGCATAGGGAGGGCAGATTCCCACCCATTTGTGCTGCTGGACAAAGCCTCGTCATTGCCTGTGGTCAGGCCTGAAAGATCACACACAGAATTTTGACCTGGAGCCAGACAGGACACAATGTATAACCTTTGAATACAAGAAACATCACAGGGTATTTAACAGTGCAACCTCAGAGTATAAAAGAGTGCCACATGATCCATACTTGAATTCTGTGAAATGGACTGAGATATTACACAGAGTTGTGGTAAAAATGAATGGAGATAATGAATGTCAAGTACTTTCTAGAGACCAGTACATAAGAGCCCCCTCTCAATCCCCAGGATTAAATGAGATCGTTGTACTGAAGCACTGAGCCAGTGTCGCCACACAGTAAACATCTAATAAATGTTATATTCTATAATTAGTAACAACCATGGTAATAATAATCTATGTTACAGACACAATAACATTTATCTTACAGGATGTACTCACGGTTGATGTTAAGTTATATGAAGCAGCCACCAGAACACTTGGCCCATTGTAGGTGCTCGGTAATTAGCACCCATTATCAATGTCCTGGTCTCTCTTGATCCCTAATTCTCTTGTTCATCAATCAATACAATCCCTAAACCAAAAAAAAAAAAAAGTATAATAAAAAATAAAAACCTCACTAAAAACATCGCCTTCTTGAGTCTTGTTTTGAATTTGTGAGAGTGAAGAAAAGGGAACTCAGTGCCAAATCATGTTGGTTTAACTTCAACTGTGACTTCATTCTTGTTTCAGCATTATTTTATTAAGCCCTGGGACTAATTCTTTATAACATGAATTAAAATAGCTGTTCAAAATTTGTTTTCCCCATATCTCAATTCATGCCACTAATTTTAAAAACGTGATATAATTTTAAACTATTTTTAGATCAATTTTATGTTCACAACAGAACTGAGAGGAAGGTTCCCCCCAGACCCCGACCCCCATACACATAACTTCTTTTTAACTTTACTTAGAAGGTCAAGTAACAACTTGACTGACATGAGTTCAATTATGTCTCTATCATCCAAAATATTTCAGTCTTTATAACATTATCTCTTTCTTCTTTATATTCTCAGATGTACTGATGCATGGCGGTCTTTTAAGGCAAAGTTTCCTTAATACTACTTTTTATTTCATGATTTGGGAGCACATTCCTTCAATTATGCCTGAACACTGCAAAATAATTCATCTGGCCCTCTCCATTGGTCTCTGACCTTTCACTCTCCAATATCTAGAGTTCTGAAACATCTTCCTATGATGCTTTGGGTTTCCTTCTCCTAATTTCATTTTCACTTATAATTTTTAAACAATTGTCATATATGACTGCCTCTACTTCATCATCAACTCTCAACATCTTAAGGAATATTTTAAATTTTGGGGCTTCTAAGGAGGCTTCCCTTTCAAAAAGTTACCCATGATTTCCTAGTCCTCAATGTTGATGTTTTCTCTCAAGTCTTCTTCACCTTAAGAACTCTCTGTAGGATTTGCCTATTCCTTGAAACAGAGAAATAGCACAAGAAAAGGCATAAAATGAGGGATGCATCTATGTATTCTGGGAACACTTCCAAATTTAGTCCCAAAAGTGACAGGAGTCAGGCAAAAGATTAAAAGGACATAAAGGAAAGAATAAATACAAAATCAAAAATCAGAGTTAGAAAAAGGACTTTCAGCCATGAGGTGTCACTGTCTAAATGTGGTGTAGAAGCTAAGGGATCAATCAGGCTTCTATTTAACCTGGTTATCTGTATGTTTGTGTGAAATTGGCATAATTAGTTGAAATCAACAAAGGTCTGCAGTCATTACTAAGCTGGCTGGTTTTCCTTTCTGTGATTTCAATATTATTGATTAAAATAATTAAAATGAATGTGAAGAGGCCTATGAAGGAGACTCAACACAGATGGAAATACGATAGCAGTGAGTCATCTGAAGAACAGAGCTTTAAATACTATTTTGGGGAGTATGAATGCATCAAATTATCCTTGGCAGTAATTGATTATGAGCAAGTGATAATTGTTAATATCATATATAATTATCCAACTTTGCATTTGATTTTGAAAGTGTCTCAGATATAAATGGAACAAGAATAATATGCATGAGGATGGATTTCAGTAAAATAAGCAGAAATTTCTGAGTTAAAAATGAACCCATTGTATCAAAAATTGACCTTCACGTGTTAAACATAATGGGACGTTTTCCCTCAGACGGGAGAACTAGGGAGGAAATGTGCTCTGTAAATTCTTGCAAAGCACTGGTTACAGGGGGTCTTTTTCTCACGTAGGATTTTGAACCCTTTCTTAGCAATGTACCGTATAAGCAAATAAAAATATTCTGTGCCCTCTGGGAGATAACACTCACTTAAAAAATGCATTTAATTTAGAAGAGTTTACTTCCATTACTTTTCAAAAAAAATTGACTGGACCTTCATTCCAAATAGCAGTTAATAAAATACAAAATAAGCAAAGTCTAATGTCTAGTCAACATTAAACCAATAGTAGAAGGATTATATTCACTTGAATCAGTGACTATAATTAATGATGATTAGCATTTTTAGAAAAAGAATGGAGTTTGAAATACAATTTAAAAATAATACTAATTAAGACATTGAATAATAGAAGTGCAATGTATTGTGAATAATTTTTGCATCATCTTGAGTATTTATGTTTAATTTCTATTAAATTTTACTAATACTAATATTACCTGATATTTCAAAATAGATCTTGAAAGCATTTTCACCTATTTTAATATGAAACAAAAATTCATATTTATGGTTTTGATATATTGTTTTACTTTCTCTAGTATATATTAAAGTATTATATGAGTGTAAATTTTAAAAAGTAGGTTTATACCCTATCTAAAATCCTGTTGTATAGTAACTAGCTGTGAAGGGAGAGGGAAATAATTCACTAGAAACTTAGTGTGGTCTGCTATAACAGTATATCATAAATTGAGTAGCTTAAACAACAGTTGTTTATTTTCTTACACTTCTGGAGGCTGCAAGGTTCAAAATCAAGTTACTGGAAGATTTACATGCTGGTGATACCCTGCTCCCTGGCTAGCAGAAGGCCACCTTCTCATCATATGGACAACACGGGAGAGAGCTAGAGAGGGGAGACTGAGAGAGACACACAGAGAGGAGAGACTGAGAGAGACACACAGAGAGGAGAGACTGAGAGAGACACAGAGAGACACAATAAATTTAGATGTTTTTTAATGGACATCAGCTCACCATATATGTGTAGGTGTATTTTTCTAATGTCTGTCTTTTTGTCCATCATATTGCCAATACCATAAAAAAATTAACTTTCTTTTAACTTTATAGTAAATCTTAAAATCAGATGTTTAAATTACCTAACTCTGTCCTGTATACTTAAAATTATTTTTGCTATGCTATTTCAAGTATGAATAAATTTTAGAAGCAGTTCATAAATGTCTACCAAAAAAAAAAAAAAGCCCAGAAGGGTTTCTATTGGGATTATATAGAATTTAAAGATCAAACTGGGAATAATTACCATTGTTACAATGTTGTGTCTCCCAACTTTTGAACATAGTATATGATCTACTGTGGTGGTTACATTTATGTGTCAACTTGGCTAGATACGGCACCCAGCTGTTTAATTAATCTTTAATATAGATGTTGTGAAGGTATTTTAAAAATATGAACAACATTCAAATCAGTAGGCCCTGAATAAGCAGATTACCATCCATAATCAGATTCCCCACATCCCGGTCAAAGGTCTAAGAAAAAAAGACTAAGGTCCCCCCATGAAGAAAAGACTCAAGACCGCCGTCCACTCAAGACTGCAGCATCAGCTCCGGTCAGGATTTCCAGCACACTGGCCGGCCCTGTGGACTTCAGATTTGTCAGCCCCGCAGCTGCACAAGCCAGCTCCCTTAAATAAATCTCTCTCTTCTTTTACATATACTCCATCGATCCTGTTCCTCGGAGGGCCCTAGTAAATCCTCTTCTTTTTATTTTGAACCTATAATTATTTTCAGAAATGTTTTCATAATTTTCACCGTAAAAATATTGCAATTTGTATTTAAAATTTATCCCAAAGTATTATACGGTTTTGAGGCTCTTATAACCTGCAGTTTTATTTTAATTGTTCATTTGTTTGTTGCTGTTATAAAAATGATACAAATAATTTATGTTATTTTCAACTTGAATTAGTCAAGTTTTCTAAATTCAGTTAACAGTCTAGTCCATTTTAGTAGATGTCTTAGGGTTGCTTAGATATGTGAATTTTTTTTTTTTTTTTGCCGAATAAGACAGACATTATTTCTTTATTCTCAATTTGTACATCCTTAATTGTGTGTGTGTGCACGCCCGTGTGTTTTGAGGGCTGTGTCTAACGCAGAAAGGAAAGCAAAACCTCAGAAGAAATGATCAGTTCCATATTGTGCTGTGAGAAATGACTTATAGAAACATATAAAGGTTGAGAATGACAGGAGAGAAAACAGTATTTAAAAAATAACTTGTAACCCTATTTGATTATATAAACTCAGGCCTTTTCTTATATTTTTGTATACCAAATCTACAAGATATAGATGCACTCAATATAATGCATCTGTAATAATTTCAACCAAGCTGATCATATTTGACACATCTTTCAGAGATGTATTCTTATCCATGTTGGAACTAAAAATTTACCAACTACAAACAAGTATTCCAAAAGAAAATGTGTTTTTTTCAATTTCTGAGGACTTTCTAATAATATATTAGTTTGATAAAAGATGGATAACTAATGGACCTGGAGATTATTATGCAAAGTGAAATAAGCCAGTTAGGGGAAAACAAATACTGTATGATCTCATTTATATGTGGAATATGAGGAACAAAATAAAATGACAACAATATAGAACCAGAGGCATGGACACATGGAACAGACTGGCAGATCTCAGAGGGAAGTGGTTGGGATGGACTGGATGAAAAAAGATGAAGGGATTAGCCAAAGAACATGTATGCATAACCCATAGACACAGAGAACATTATGGTAAAGGCCAGGAGAGGGGGTAGGAGCTGGTGGAGGTGGGCAAAGTAGGGCAAATGGGGAACATCTGCAGCAGTGTCAACAACGTAAAAATAAAATAAAAGGTACTCACTTAAAAAAAAGACAAAAAGAAAGGAGAATCTTTTCAGAAGTGTGATTTATTTTGAATGCATGCAAAAAAGGCAGAATACAGTGACAAAAAAGGAGCCAAGATAAACAAAAGAAGTAAATAATGTCTATTTGTATAGCATTCTCCATTCTCATTCAGGTCCTGGCACTGGACAGTATGGCATGAGAGTTCATCCCAAAACCTTGGAGCCAAGTGCCCTGGGTTCACATTCTGTCTCTCTCACTCTGTGATCACTCTGTCCTTTTGGCTTTTCATATGTAAAATGCATATAATTACCGTAGCAACCTAATAACATCATTATGAGGACTGAGTTACTATTTATAAACAATTTAGAAGAGTGCCAGATATATATGTGTGTGTGTTTGTGTTTTAAATACAATCTGAAATACACCCTACTTTTGGAAATAAGCAGTATTTATATGCCTCAAGACAAAGTATAATAGTTGTTGCAAAAGTATTTTCATGATCAGTTCAAGAAGTTATGTATTTTATTATAAAACCATTATAGATTTTAAAGACAAATTTCTTAGTCCATTTTATAACAAATTGTTATAAAAGAATAAAAAGGTACAAATGTTTTTCTTGAGTTATCAAAGAGCTCAGATTCCCTGTCCACAGTCTATGTTCTTCCTTTCTCTGAATCACAATTTTCTGGTACTGGAATAGCAGCTTAAATGTGACTTTCTCAGGGAACTCTCTGACTCCTCTCTCTAGGCTACATTCCTGATATACCTCTTAATGTAGCTTACATTCTTGCCTTTATAGTGCTCATCACAGTGGTAACTAAATAATTATTCCTATAATTATTTCTTGTATGTATTTTTACAATAAAACTTTGAGCTGCTCAAACCTGAGTCTTTCTTGTTTGCAGTTACACCTTCGCTTCTAAAGAATGAATCACACAGTGTCCACCAAGTTCCCTGAGAGAAAGATCTAGCCATTCTTTTTTTCCCCTAGCTGTTGAGCATATAAAGTGTTGTAATATATATATTTGTTGCATGAATGAAGAATTTAACATATGATAAAAATGATTAGTTATCATTTTTTGAGTGATACATCAATCAAAGTCATGCTGATTTTTGGTGACGCACCTTGAAAACATTACCTCATCACTGTCCAGCCACATAATTCTAGCCAAGTTCTCTGACATTTACTGGATGATTTGAGCCAGTGTTTGTATGAAGGCCTAAGTGGGAGCAGAATATAGGTGCTGCTATTAAGATGTAAGTAAGATGGTAGGAGACCAAATGGAAAGGAATGCAGGCAAGGAAATAGGAATATCAGCCCTTCATCTGCAAGGAATTGAATTTTGCCAATAATCTCAGCTTAGAAACAGATTCTTCCCCAAAATGAGAACACAGCCTGGCCAACATCTTGAACTTCAGGCATAGACTTGTGACCTAATAGGTGTTATTTTAAGCTCCTAAATTTATAGTAATGTGTTATGCAGCAATAGAAAATAAAGATATCTCTTTAGAAAAACAAGTATACTTGGATTTTAAGTGCAAAGAAAAGTTGGACAGGGCTCAGATGAATTAAGGTTGTCTGACAATAACTTTTTAAGCCTAACTTTTTAAGTCTAACTGTTTAATAGTAAAATTAATTAAATCGAGTATTTTTAAATTGTATTATTAAACAATAAAAATTGAGTCTCAAAACAAGAGAAACTAAATAAATTTACTACATTGATTTATAACCCACATTTTATAAATTATCTTTAGTCAAGAAGAATGACAATGGAAATGAAGGCCTTTAAACAATATTTTTAGAGTAAACATTGGATATTTGGTAGGGATTTTGCTATTTATACTTCAGTACAAAACACATGCTGACTTGTTTGCACATGCCAGAGAGATGATCCAGATTTATAGACCTCAAGAGTTTGTTTCCTCAACATCCATTGACCTTCATCACTTCTGTTTCCTGTGCTTGCTGGAACCCTGACACTCCATGTGGGCATCACAGAAAGGGAGAGAGTAATTACCAGCCCCTTTGTGTCTGAAGATAAGACCTGTGTTATTTCTCTGTTTCCTCTTATTTAAAAAAAAAAGAGAGAGAGAGAGAACTCAGTACCTCTAGATCATGAGAATAATTTCTCTGTGTACGGAATCAATTCGTATATTCTCAGGAAAACTGCGCATGAAGGAACCAAGCAGAGAAGGTTCAAGGTGAAGATAAACTTCTGATTTTCTTCAGCAGTGTGACAGCTGCTACACAAGCTTCGGTACAACTCCCAGCACTTCTTGCTTCTTCATAATGCGGTTGGAGAAATGCTGAACATCCCTTGTATATCTGAGTCCCCAGCATTGTCGTTTCATGTTGCTTTATTACCATAATACGTTTATGAATCACAGGAACTAACTCGGTAGGGGTCCTCTGGTGAATTCACTTTCATAACTTCTTTTGTTGTCACAAATATGATCCAGAAGTGTGCCAAGTCAGCAAGTCCTCATTGCTTGTTAATACAGCACATTACCGAGATTCACTTAAAACTTCAACAGATGTAATATAATGAAACACTCTATTTATAATTACAATTATGCTAACGCAATAATAATTGGGCCTCCGTGCCTATATTTCATTTTTGCTCTGAAGACAATTGGATCTGCTCAAAAGTAGCTAACCCCTCAGCAGGTGTTCTGCTTTAGAAGCCAGCATAATTAAGTGAGAAATAAAAAGCAGTTAGGGCATAAACAAGTGTGCGGCTGAAATGTAGAAATTAAAAAGATTTGGGGCTCTTGCTCTTCTTAAAGAGAAAGCAAGGTTGCAAAATAAAAATAACAAGGCTTCTTTAGTAACAGTACATAAGTACATGGAAGTAAGAAGTAGTAACTGTGTTGTAATGTGATTAGCACAGCTGTTGCCATTAAATTAATTAATTATTTGTCAAGTGTAAAAAAGCTATTCATAGACAACTCATCCATCAGACTTTCTTCTTGAAGGTTTAGTGATAGGAGGGACTCCAAATATCCATTCTAATAATTAACCTAATACTTATTTTTCCATCATAACATATTTACCTCTGTTATAATATCTATATCCTATCACAAATGTAACTGCAGTGTAAAAAATATATACCGAAAACAACACTGAGACATCGGGTCACAAATAACACATTTCTGCTTCAAATCCAAAATGCATATTTCAGCTCTTATGGACTCAGACTTCTCTAGCGCAAGGGTTCAGATCTCACAGTGAAACACATGTAGTTGGAAATGAAGTTAACTAAATGGGGCTATCACCTCTGCATGCTTAACTTTAATTTTAAGTAAGTAATTGAGTAAATATGACTGAGTTTTAAATTAGTGGTGAACCAGAGATAAACAATGAAAAAATTTTTATAGTCTACATTTTATTTGTAAGTACCTGTGGTTACGTTTTAGTTATGCATACACTTATTGTATGCTGAGTGACTCCTCGAATGGGGACTGGATACAGAGCAGTAAACAATGAGCTCTTCTTCCTTTGGGGGACTTACAGTCTAGAAAAAGATATACAATAAGCAAATATGTAATTATAAATTGCAATACTTGCTGTGATTAAAATAAAAGTAAATCTGTGCGAGACAAGAGTTCAGGGGGTCCGCAGTGGATGATCTGGGGTGCCGCTTCACACCAGGAGCCATTTTAGCTGAGATGGGATCGCTCAGAGGATGACTTGGGCTGCTGTGGATGGGAGGAGGTAGTTCCAGGCTGAAAACATGTTACTTAAAAGCTCCGAGATGTAGATCGATGTAGATGTCACAGATTATGAATGATCCAGAGTCAAGTTGGAGATAGGAGGTGAGCTTAGTTAATGGAGAATCTTTTAGGACAGGGGAAGGATTTAAGGATTTTATTTTAACTACATTACAAAGTTATAAAAAATAGTTTAGGTATATAGAGGGTGGCAACAAATTAATTTTAATTTTTCAAAACCTCACTTTGGATGCTCTGTGGAGAGGGCGTATGAACAGGAGACGTGAGTTGCTGTACCGGAGGTCAAGTCGGGGGCTACTTCAATAATCGAGGTGAGTGATGGTGACTTAGACCGAGCATTAGAAATTAGGTCTCTGGGAACTGTAACTACTCACGGAGTCTCTAAAGTTTTACAAGACACAAGAAAAATCATTCTGGTAGCAGTACAAGATGATATTTATGTGTTGTCTTTAGGAGATTTTATGTCTTGCCTTTTGCATAAGGTTCTAATGTGCAGTTTTATTAAGTATACTATTAATTAAAAATAAATGTGTGACATCATGGTAAAGTGAACGCTGAGCAAAGAGACAAAAGGTAAATACCAAAAGCGAGGTAAATTCATTAAGATGTAGGCTATAATATTTTGTCTATTAAGAGCAGGGACACAGTCTGCTCATAGTTTCTAGAAACTAATAAAAGAAACAATTTTTGTTTACAAGCTGTAAATATTTTGAAAATTGTGAAAAATTAAAACCTTCTCAGTTGAAATAAAGAACTCCTCATATTTGATGGGAATTTTCTTCATATGAAAACTTCAAAAGAAAATCCTAGGCCTAGGAAGAAATGAGCCTCATAGCTGCCGTGTGCTTTTGCTGAGTGGCCAGGCCCAGGCTTACTTATTGTTCTAGAGACTGTGTTTTGGACCCGTTCCTGCCACTATTTCAAATCGCCCTGCACCTCAGCACAGTCTTTCGTCCAGACTCTGCGTAGACCGTTACAATTCAAGCAAATGGTTCGGTATTGAGAAAAGTTCTGGGAGGAAGAAAATGAACACATCCATCTGCACAAGTTTCTCCACAGTGTATTGAAGACTGAAACTAGTAATCTCTAACGGAACGCGTTCAAACCTACCTCTAGATTGCATACACAACCATGGCCTGAACCCGGGAAGAAGACGGCAGTGGCGAACGGCCTAGACAGGGTGAAGGCAGAACTGCGCTCTCAAAGACCCTGCTTTGCAGGTCGGCTCAGCACTCAGCGACGTTTCCAGCACTCTGGTACAACCGGCTGAACACAGCCGTCCTCAGGACTGGAGACCATGCGTGCGAGGCATTGTTACAGTGTCTGATACATGATGAGCTCTTAACACATTGCGACTATTTTTCTGTACTTGTTTTAAACAGAAACTAAAGCTTATTTATTGTGGTCTCCAAAAGCTTACTGTTTGAAAAAAAAAAATGCCAGTAAAGTTGCTGATCTAAAGAAATTGGCAAGTGGTAAAACATTTTGTTTTACTGTAAAATACCAAGGAGTAGAATATATTTCATATGGTCATCTATCATAGTATGTAAGTACACACTGATCATTCCACCAGTTTCTACAAAGTTGCTTTCAGGACAGAAACAATCACCAGTGACCTTACCATGGAGTAGAACTGCAGAAATACCAGGGATTTGGGGGGCGGAGGACTGAAGCCCCAGGGAAGCGCTAAAAAGGAAACCCACATATAAAGATATATCATAGCAATACATTCTCCACTTTACTATAAAACTAACCCTTCAGCTCAGGCAAATTAGATACTAACCTTTCAAGCTGAAAACAAAGAGTGTTTTTACAAATTCATCTTTTCCTTTATTTTTCTTTGTCTGTGGATATTTTGAGATTGATTCATTAATTTTAGAAATCTGAGATTTTATATATTTATAAAAGTATGTTAATCCTATAAAATAAATGCACACTATCGCAGCTACATTATACCAGAATATCTTTCGTAAACATTTGCAATGATCTTGAGTCACATACTTTTAGTTTGAAATGACTCAACTGCTTCTGCCCCAGGAGCTAAGGATCCACACTCCCCATGTGTCTTTTATCACCTAGAACACCTGAGAGCAGGCTTTGCAAGTTGGTCTCACTCTTCAGTTATTTTTCAGGATTGATTTACAAATATAAGAACAATAAGGATAATGGAATTCTTAAAGTCTATTTTGCAACATGCTTCCCCGAAACAGCACTAATTTGGGAAGCATACACTGGTAGGATATCAGTGAATTTGTGCAGAATACCTGCCACCTCTTACCTTCCCTTCTCTGTTATGAGCATTTAAGTATATGTCGTATAATATTCAGAGGTGAATGTAGTCTCAATTCTTTCCACAGTCCCAATGAGTTAGGGAGATATCAAACATATTAATAATAGAAGTAAGTGTATAAATTATAATGTTTATATTCATAATAGTCCTGTACAGAGAAGAATGGGAGCAAGTATCTCTGAACAGACACTTTGACAAAAAATAGAGTCTCCCTACAGCTATTGGTGAACTATTTTTCAATATCCTATTAAACATTCGTTGAAAGCCAAAAATAAGAAGTAAGATTGACAATCAACTGGCAATCAGAATCTAGGACAAATTTTTAGAAAGTGTAAGGCCTATGGAACTGGATTAAATAATGTAATTAAGGAAAATTGGTTAGAGGATATTTTGCCCTTCCCTTTTTCTAGTCCATGGTTTGGAAGCACAAAGTGAAGACAAAGCAAGAAATTAGGCATCAGAACATGGTGCTGTTCTTTGAGGAAATCGTGATGCTATTGTTTGTTCTAATCCTACCCTAACTTGCCATTGTCATATAACAATTGACCAGGACACTTTGATAGTAGAGATATTGCAGAGATACATTAAATTTTAACAATTTTATTTTCCAAAGTAATTTATTGTTGGCAGTCAGAATAAGAATCTTGGCCAGTTCTAATAGGTCTCTCCACGTCCTCTATCTACCAGAATCAGAGGGAAGAAAAGTGGGTGGATGAAAAGAATGGCAGATTATCAGAACACAGTGGATAAAGGAAACCCTCAGATTGTAGAAATTATGTCATATGCTAATGTACCTCAACCTCTTGTCCAAGCTTGGTTCCAGGCAGAAGCTTCAGTCAGCAACAGAGGCTGAGATTTCAGCCAAGGGAATACCAAATATTTATTTGGTAAATATCAGATTTTGATAGATCTCTCTCAAATTAAGGATAGTTTAGGATTAAAAACCAACTGCCTTTCTTTGTCTGCTGAGTGTCGTGGCATCATCTGTGACAAGTCCAGAGCTTCGCTGTGAGGCCACATCCTCACAGTGCCCTCTACTGCCTTCCTGGCAGGTTTGGAGACAACAGGTTGGTTGACTGCTCCAGGCTGTGCTTTCAGGTATGAGATACCAACCAAAAAAAAGGAAAAGGAAGAACAATGAGTAGTTTTCTTTTTACATGTTTATGATTACTAGAAGATTTATTTTAAAGCCATCTTAAGTATTTATAAGCAGTACTTTTCCTTCAGTGCCCAGTGGAAGATCCCTCACGAATACCTCTCAGAATATTCTCTCTACTTGAAGAGAAAAAAAAATAAAAATTGTACTTTAATGGGATAATTTTTAAGTTATTAATAACATGCCTGCTAAGTTGTTAAAATAGTCTTTATTTGATGATAGGTTAGCAATAGATAGTTAACAAATTGTTGCTTTAAAAATCATAATTCTATAAAATAAAATATTTATACTGCAGATTATGAGCTCCCAAAAGCAATATTACCTTCTACTACTTATTGAAATTATCATTTTGCAAACCAATGAATGATGTTAAGTTACTTTCAAAATAGAGAAAGTCAAATTTGATGTCGAAGTTGAGAATTATCTTTTTTAATCCAAATGTTTACAAAGAAAAGAAGTTATACACAATAAAATTTTCAGAAAATTGCAAAAACAAATGAAAAATGATTTAGAACAAAGCTCATAAGGTAATAAACAAAATAAAGAAATATTCTGCACAAATTAAAAAGGTATAATGTTTTAAGTCTATTTCTTTCAATGAAATTCTGTAGAAATTTCATGCGAAATGGAGCTGGAAAGATATCAACATGTAGGTATAAGATTGTGTTTACAATCACATTCAGAATCACAAACCAATTTTAAAACCAAATCACCACAGCATATTATAGTTTGTCTTATGTCAAATCACATTTTGATATTTCTTTTTATAGTTAGTAAATTTAAACACAAATGTTGAAGTAAAAAATGATGTATTTTATACCTATTTTGTGTTAATAGTGCAAATTGATCAATGAGTATTTAAACTAAAAGTAGAAAAAAAATGGTACAATGTGTTCTCTTTCTAAAACAGAAATGGTAAGTCACACAAACCCATAATTTGTTCTGTTATATATTGCAAAGGTTATGTTTATACTACAAACTCTGAATGAGATTAATGAGTTTTCTCAGCACAGTAAACCTCTTCCACAGAAACAGAAGCCAAATTGCAATAAATCATGGGTTTGTGTTCACATATTTATGGGATGGGAAAGATTTAGAGTTTCTCCGTGGAGAAAGCCATCCCAAAGTAAAAAAGAAAATTATGGCATCCATAACACAGTGGTAGACAAACTGGGGCAAGCTCAAAGTCGGGCATTCAGTATACTTTAATAATGTCAATAACTCATTAAAAGTAATTATCATGGCATAGTTTCATGGTTATACTTCGGCAGATGTGACACAATGCAAGTTCAATATGTTGGTTCCCTTCACATGATTATGTATCAAGACCAATTATATTCCTGTCATTTTTCTGTACACTTTCCTTAAAATTAAATACTATTTTTTCTTCCAAAAATGTGTCAACAGCATTACAGGTGATACGATGCAATTTATCCACTGAAAGTATTTCATAGTTTCATTTATGTCAATATCTCAGTCTCATAATGTTTTCTAATGATAAGGTTTTTTCTTCTTTTTTAAAAAACTAATAGTCATATTTGGCTATCTGGTAAGAGTGTATTCTGTGAAATTTATTTATATAAAAAGGCTTTGGAGAAAAATTTTGTGGACAAATGCCTTGCAGAAAATCTAATATCATTTTTCAGTGAAGAAAAGTGAAGAATATCTCTGCCTCTTCAATTTGTGACAACTTACTAGAAAATTAACTGAAGCCAAATGGTGAAATACAATTATAGCAATAATAGCCTAAAAGCCAAGATCCTAGACAATTTTACCTTGCCCATACCTCCATATGAAAGACTCACTATTGAAACAGTGAGTAACCTTCCTACCCAATATCTTTAAAGAAAAAAGACTAGAATCTGATATATTTTTCTCATGTCATGTAATTCAGTTTAATTACAGTGTGATTCTAAGAGGAAATTATGTTGTTTCAAAAGAAAAATCAAGATCACTTCAAGTGAAAGATTGCTAAACAAAAAAATCATGAAGATTAAAAAAGTCTAATTCCTACAAATATTAATAATTAAATTGAATAAAAATATTGTGAGTCCCAGAACATCATGTTTTAGACATTTTAAATGGGATACTTTTCTCATATATCTTCAAGTGAGATCAGATAAATCACAGAGCTAAACTTAGATCTTCTCTGCTCACCGATGAGTACGCAATCCTTGTTAAAATTCTACAGTTTCATTTAATTCTTCATGCACTAGGTACTTTTGATGGAGGGAGCAGAAGTTGCTCAGATTTGAGAGCAATGTAACTTTTCTAACATAGATTTCATTAGGTCTTTTGAGAAATTTGTATCCATTAATGGACAATCACTAATACTACTAAAATATTTTAATAGTTTCATATTGAACAGTAATAGTTTAAATATTTCTAAAAGACATATTTAATGAACACTACTCATTACAAAAGTAAAAGAATTAATAATGTACAATATTATCTCTAAAATGGTGAAAAGCCAATAGGTGGAGATAAGATTAATATCATATGAGAGGTTTTTACATGTTCTGAAATAAACACATTTTACTTTAAATAATATGCAATCTCTAGTAATAGAACATAATCTATAATGATTTCTCGGCTTCAATAAAAAGCCAATTGACAAAAAGTAGGTGATTTCTGATTCAATATCATTAGAGACACCGTGCTATTCTCAAATATCTAAGCCTCCATCGCATATAAACAGATGCTACATTTTCACCTACTCTCTACTTTCATATGTTTTGACCCATCTAGTGCTGTCAGACTACATGTTAACAATAATTGGCAAGAAAGCTAAGTGTATCATTTATATTTTATTACAAAACCAATAAAATAATCCATGTTCTTCCCAGCCAAATTGTCTCATTTCTACGTGAACATGGAAAACTAAAAAGGGTTTGTTTCATTCCTTAGTCATGTTTTCACATTTGTTTAGATTTTCATATTTGCTTGATAGAAACCATATTATTATAACAAATTATAAAATTCCACAGTCTTAAAAATAAATCTTATTTTTGCCTTATAGTATGGCAATATGTAAGATGAGGTGAGAAGTAAGGGTATTTCTGCATTAGCTCTTCCTTAAAACCTACTCATTTGTAGTCAGTTTTATTTAGAAACATTTTTCATCTCCTCCACTCCAAGAATACTATTATGTTAGAAAAAAAGTAGCCCATGAATTTATTTCTGACCAACATCAATGAGAGAATTAAAAAAAATAGTTATGAGAGAATTACATGAGAGAATTAAAAAAATAATTATGACAACAGCAAAAGAACATCAATACCTCTCTCCATTTACATGTGACTCACTGATTCCTAATGAGGAGTTAGTTCCAAAACAAACAGCTAGAAACGATTAGAGTGTTACTAATGAAAACTTAGAGGTAATAACGGAATATCTCACACATTCAAAGTGCATTCAGATCCTCACAACATCCAAAGTGGGTAGTTACAAACAGAACATAGAGCCCTGAAATAGACTCAGACACTGATTTTCTACAATGGAATGCAAGCAATAAATAAGAATAAATACTATTAACAAATGATGCTAGAATAACTGAACATTATCTTTGGGGAAACTTTAAATCTTATCATTCCACACACAAAATTATTTTAATAACTTTGCAACCTTAGGTTAAGCAAAGAATTCTTAGACATACAAAAGTACTAAAAGAATTTTTTAAAAGTAATTAGATTTCACTGAAATTAAATACTTCTACTTATTAAAATACTTTTAAGAAGAATGAAAAAAACTGGAAATTTCCTAGCAGTTGGTTAGAATATTATATGTAGAAAGTTAAAAAACAGGGAAAGCAAATGTATTAAGAAAAACAGTAACTGATGCCTCTGGAAGAAGGATGGAGGTGTTTCCCTGAGAAGAGGCATGAATGAAACTTTTGGAGCGAGGTAATTGTTCTATATCTTGAAATGGGTATAAAATAGAACAATTTGCGTACCCTGGATCTAATGATCAGGTAATATCTGATAACCCCAACTGAGGCACATTCTATGGAACCACTGGCCTTTACCACCCTTGGGCATTCTGGAAAAAGTCAACCTCATGAAGACAAAGAAAGACTGAGCATATGTCCCAGATTTAGGGGCCTAAAGAAACAGGGCAACTAAATACAATGAATGAATCATCTTGGAATGGATTATGGTGCAGAGTGAAATAACTATTAAAGGCATTATGGGATCAATTGATAACTTTTGAGTATGGACTGGGATAATGTAATATGACAATTTTTCAAATTTTGGTAATGAACTGTGTTTATGTCAGAGAATTTTTGAGGAAATATACATTAAAGTATTAAGGAGAAATATTTTAATGTATATTAAGCATCTCCAATTTATTTAAATGGTACAGAAAAAATGTGCGTGTATACAGGAAAAGAGAAAAATAAAGGAAACAGAGCAAAATGTAAACAATTTGTGAATTGTCTAAAGATTACCAGGTACTTCTTGTAGTATTATAGCAATTTTTGTCCAAATTTAATGTATCAAACTAAAAATTTCATATGCACAAAGTAGAACCAATATGAGACAGAAAAAAGGAAGTGTGTCTGCAGGCTAAAAGATAATACTGCAGAACTTGCAATTCTTAACTCTGAGAACACATGATTCCTTTGGATTTAAAAGATGTGATTGTTACCCAGATGGAGGATAATGGAGAGAAACCTTGGATGAAACAGTGAGGAAAAAATAACTACTTCTGGAGTTATGACTATACTTACAGGAAAGTACATTTACTTATGAGTTTTACTTAACAGAACAATGTCTACCGGAAGGACAAAAAGGTAAAAAGAACGTCACAGATTCAACTTATAAAGGATTTTCTATGATGCTATCAGCCTCACTGAAAGAACACTGGCCAAGATGAATCAGTTTTAGTCATAGGCCTACTATTTACTGGTTGAATATATAATTTAAATTTTAAATGCATGAATGTTCTTCTGCATTTTTCATATGGATAAATATGATATCCAATTCATGGTATTTTAATGAAAATTTAATAATTTAAAATTATAAAACATTATTTAATAACAAATAACTAATCAACAATTAAATATTATATATCAGCACACACCTGTATAAGTATAAAATTATACTATCTCTTGACATTATTTGGAACAAATGGATAGCATGTGTCACTGGATTCCATGTTATGTGCTATAAAGACTTGCAAAAAATAAACATCAATTGTTAAAGCAAATTTTTATTTAAAGCTGTTGATATAATATGTGACCGTTTGAACATAGCATATAATCATTAAGACATTTTATTTTAGTTTTTATTCTACCTTTTAGGTCTATCTTCTGTTTTGAATAGTTTGATGTCATTTCCTTGGAAAACACAGAATTTTGCAAAAGCAAACAGCTTTGCAGATGTTTCTCAGGTACATAAATGATTTGAGCTGCTGTCTTGGGAACTAGGCCATCTCTATATTGTATAATCAGTTAGTTGCTGCATATACTTAAATGTCAAGACATGCTCTCAAGATTATACAGGCTTTTCATGAAGTCTAAGTTAGAACAAGTCACATTTTTAATTCTACACACACTAATTTATGAACAATCACAATAGATTTTCTTGACACTTTGTATTCTTACTTTTAAAGCTTCATCTGGCATTTCTGGTTAAAAACATTTTTTAACATCTTCCATGGATGCTTAGAGTTTTAAAACTAATAAAAATTCACAGTCACTGCCCTGCCTGGTGTGGCTCAGTTGGTTGTGGTGTCTTCTCATAAACTGAAAGGTCGCAGGTTCGATTCCTGGTCGGGACACATGCCTGCTTTGTGGGTTTGGTCCCCTGGCCAGGGCACATAGAGAAAGCAACTGATTGGAGTTTTCTCACATCTCTCTCTCTTTCTCTCTCAGCCCCCTTTTTCTCTCTCTCTGAAATCATTAAATATACCCTCAGGTGAGGATGTAAAAGATCACAGTCACTATAAGTTAGCAAAGGTCACTTAATATAAAAATATTAAACTTGAGCCATGACATTGCATATGAAATCAAATTTATGTATGCATAGATCTGCATGAGTATATAATGAAATCTGCAAGTGTCATTAACATTTTAGCAGTTTCAGAATATTACATTGAATACTTCATAAACAGCGATGATAGTATATACATACTATCTAGTTACAACATGAGGAGGATCTTTGGAATACTCACATACATATGTAAATTATGAAAATGCTTGTAAATAGAAATTGCAACCATAGAGTCATTTAAGTCAAAGGAACTAAAATGGAGATGGAGGCCAAGAAAAAGTTGGCCTTATCCTTGTCCCACCCATGAACTTTTAACCTTTTGAACCACCATGGAAGTACATTCTGAACTTCACTTCCTTTTTACTATGGCAACCAAACTTTCAGTTCTCTTCGTCTTGAAAGCAGCCAATCTGTTTAACCAGCAAGCATCCACCATTTGCATAGAACCTAAATGACGTTTGAACTCCTGGGCTTTGTGCTTGCCATAGAAGAGTATCCTGAAACATGCTTATTGAGAGAGTCTCACCACCTGGACCTGATCAATCCCTCTCAAACTAGTCATCACACATGTTAGACAGTTAATAAAACTTTCTTTTGTTATAATTCATGATTTTGTATTTATAATCTCTGGCTTTGTCTCCCTTGGAGAATAATTTCAATTGCTACCTAGATCTGTGAATGAAATAAATTTTGTAATATGTAATATTTCCCATAATTCTGATGGAGAATAATAAATTGTAAAGCTGGTTTTAAATTACTTTCTATATATTAAGCATTTAGGATTTTAGGATTTAGTTTTTTGGTAATAGTCTTGTGTAATGTATATCTCAATTTCATTTTTTTTTCAGAGACATAACATTTATTTATTTTGGTGATAGATTCAACTGTATAACACAAACATTTATTAAAGTTTGTCAAAATTAAAATGACACATGGAACATACTTTCATATAATGCCTAAGAAATTTGTACATCTAATTTTTAATGACTAATATATTTATTATTTGTCCATGACACTTTTTATTTCCACTTATCAACTTAAAAATAATATTGACCAAAAAGAATTTACTATGGAAAAGAGAAAGGGTTGCAACCCAGTGCATGCAGACATCACAAACCATCTGCCTACTCGGGCATCCATGCCAAATTGGAGCGGTATTCATAGAAAGAAAAACGAAGTTAAGGGAAGGAGGGGTTAGAATCACAGAGATTTGTTATAAACATCGAGTTCTTCCTGAAGGGTTCCCATCATAAGGTGGTGTGCAGGCCTTCCATAAGCCCTAGGTCCTCCCATAGACCCTCCCAACTAATTATATCTGCTTAAAGTTGCAGTTAGTCTGTATCACGTATTCAAATTACAACAAAAAATAATCAAACAAAGGATTGAAGGCTAATTTCAAAGTTGTGCACTGTATAGCTCTGCACTACACAATGTAATACATGTTTGCGTACGAGTGAGAAAGGTAAGAAAGAGAAAAGTATGGAACTTAAGAGTCACAGTGATAATGTTAGTGCATATAAGGGGCTACATGGAATTCCTCCACTTTTATTAGTAGTCCAGGAAGCAAACACAGTCATCAGTGAAGTGATCTATCATCTAATCAAATACAAAGTAATTGCTTGACAAGCGTTTGAGTCTTTTCACGATTTAAACCCTATATATATATATTTTTTCCTGATGACATTTTAAAAAGTACTTGTGATTCGCAAAAGAGGTCAAATTGCTATCCAGTGAAAAGAGCTTTAAAAAGGATTTGTTTGTTTGCTATCTTGCTTCTGGAATATTCTTTCTTTTCCTGTCAAAAAGATCTTTATGAAATGTAAATTAAATCCTTCTTTCCCCAAATCCTCCAATTGTATTTTACTGCACCAGTAATAAAATCTTACCTCCATTTATATCTGGTTTCTATAAGGCCCTATCAGGTGGCCAACCCACTGCCCATGGGCCTCACACAGCCCAGGTTGGCTACCATTGCAGCCCAGCACAAAATCATAAATTTACTTAAAACATTTTGAGATTTTTTTGTGATTGCTTGTCACAATGTATTTAATGTGTGTCCCAAAACAACTCCTCTTCTTCCAGTGTGGCCCAGAGATGCCAGAAGGTTGGACACCCCTACAACTCTTCCTTGTCTAAGTCTTAGATGCCCTCTTATAACTAGCAACTTCTCTATTTTTCTCACCGAGTTTCTTAATGCTGTTCTTCTTTCTGATCCGCAGCTATACCCCACTCATTGTGGCTTAGTGTTGTTGTAATTGTTTTCCCCTCTTCATGGAAGACTTTCCCTACAGATTTTCACATACACGGCTAACTCAGTTCATCTGGTCTACTGCCCACATATTACATCCCTGAGAGAACCTCCTCACTGACTCTACCCAAATGATCACCTTCTATACCTCATACTCTCTATTATAATATTGCTATTATTCTCTTTGCAGAACTTACAAGTCTATGTGATAATGGCTAGTATACTTTTTCCTCATTTGGTATTTATCTCCTCTCTCCCAAAATGTAATGTATTTTGGCCCAAGAAGCAAATGCTTGGCTATTGTGTCACCACTATCATCCAACACCAAGAACAGTGTGAGGCTCACAGCAGACACTTAACAGTGACATTTGAATGATTCAAAGAATGAGGAACTAATAATATATAAGTTCAGTACAAAGCTCTCTGATTTCCTGGATAGTACAAGAGCAGAAATCACATTATCTAAAAGGAGTAGTGTTTGATCCTCAATATCAGAGAATTCTGCACTTAGGGGTCAAGGGCTGGGGGATGAATAACTGTGTGGCTGTAGTGGTCCTCATCCCCTTCAAACTGAGTAAATTTAAAAAATATGTTTTATCTAGAGTTTCTGTGTAAGATTTCCTGGGAGAATAAGGGTTTTGCTTGTTGAAACAACAACAGTGTAAAAATGTTTTAAAAACCAGGGATATAATGGAATGGTTATAATGTTCACAACCTTAAGGCAAGCTGCCATCATTTTTTTTTTTCTTTCAGTTAAGATGTAATAGATATTTAGCAATATTGGGCCCCACATTACTTTCCTGACAAATCCTTGTAGGGAAGGCACTCCATGTAACTGCTCAGATATAAAGAGGTATGCTTTAACAGTAAAACCACTTACACATATCCTTATAAAAATTGTAGATCTGGAGACAAGAATGACTGAATGCAAAGTCAATGTGTCCCTGTTGGAAAATGAGCTGAGGAAGTACAGGATCAACGTTTGCTTTTTCTCTCCCACAAGATATTAGTTAATATTTTTGTTTCTAGGCTACCAGGAGGATAATCTTTGAGAACTGTAAACTCAATTCTCAACTCATTTAGTCTTCGTAACAGTCCTGTGAAGAAGATACTATTATTTCCATTTCACAGATAATCCATATATTTTGAACATGGAGACATCACTCTTGACCACTTTGTTATTATTTAGTCCAAATTTTCAAAAAGAATTTTAACCAAGAAAATGAAGGAGGAAGATTGCTTAGTAATTATTAAGTATAAACCCATTAAAAGTTGGGACAGCTGTTTTCCCAAAAAGCATCTTTGACTCTAATGCAGATAAATTAGATCTTATACATGCTAGTTGTTAATAGGAATATTCAATCAATCCAACTGTAATTAAAGGGAGCATAAATTTTTATACATGCTCAAACACATATACTCACACACTATATGTAGTTGCTTTTAAAGACACCTTACGTAGAAATGGTTCTCAGTCAGTCTGTTATTTCAAGTCACTAAGAAACACACTAAAAAGGATCAACAGATGTATACATGAACAAAACTCATCAAGAGACAATCATATAGAATCTCATTCTCACGACACCAAAGGACAACATGACTACAAATAGAATCAGTAACTGGAAAACTATAATGCACATATGAATGTTGTTGAAGAATGTCTTTATGAATAACCATAAAAGCAAAGGGTAAAAGAAGGTCAGTCTAAAATATATTCATGACCAATCTCTTTTGTAAACATTAGTATGGGAAACTCAGGGTTTCATGGAAATCCTAAAATACATTTTTGGATAAAATTATAATAAATTGATAGATGTATAATTTTGAATGAGTAATATGAATTCATGTTAGTATTACCCTAAATTCTAGTAATTCAAAGACCTTTCCATACCAGGAACTAGGTGGACTACAGCTGAATGGGAGTCTCAGCCAGATGCCCGAAGGAGGCCTTAGGACAGCAGGAGCTAAAGTGAGGCCAAGAAAGACCAGATCGTAAATTATAGCTTATGAAGTTTGCAGTTTCATTGCCAACATTCCAAGCAGCATCTAGGTGGTCAACAAATATTCCTGGACAGCAAGAGGTCCAGCCGCTCCCACCTTGCCAAGTCCACTGCTTCATCAGCCTATCACACAGCAGGGTAAGCCAGATCTCTTCTTCAGTATAGCTACATACCATCATGGAATGTAACTAGGGAGGAAGAGTGAAAGACTAAGAAACCTGAAACATGACTTTTTTTCTCTTTTTATAGAAATTTATTTATTTATTTACTTATTATTGTTCAAGTACAGTTGTCTCCATTTTCCACCCCCCCACCAACCTCTTTTTCCACCCTACAAGAAAATTATTTTAAGTGGAACTAAAACTGAAATCTTTTTCTTGTGACAGATATCTAGGGGCTTAGAAAAAAGACAAGATGAGTTCAAGACAAAAATAAAGATGTCACAATTTCCTTCTGCAGATCAATGTTATAATTGATCTTCATACTTTTTATATTAAATGTTTATAAATCTTAATTTTGCATAGTTTTATCTTGTGAGTTCAACATCAAACAAGCTTCATTCTAAAATATATATTTTGATACTGATATTTTGTCAGGCATTAATGAGATTTCCAATTCATTGTGGGGTCAGGGCCCAACCAGTAATAAAACTAGCCTATACAGACAGTTTTCCAATGAGTTGACATTTTTTCATAATGAATATCATAGGAAAGATGATCATTAATATGTTTTTCTAATCTGATCATTTAACCTCCATTTTCCAAACAAAAAATAACCACCTAATATAGCATTCATTCTTATTTATATAATCAACATTAACTTTATATTATGGACAAAACAGTGTTTTAAAACATCAACTGAGTAAGTGTGAAGTTCAAGCAGGTTTATTAAGTGACTCCTGAATGGGGCAGCACCCTGTCTAGCAGCTACAAGAATGATCTGAGGCTTTGCACCAAATGGAAGGTTTTTATAAGAAGAGTGGAGCAAGGGAACTATTAACAAAAGGAAAGAAAGGATTATTTTTAAATCAGAACATCTTTTTAGGGGTACAAGGACACAGCAAGGGTTTTTATCATGCAGATCGCCTCTTCTTTCTATGGGTTGTGGAGAGGGCCCTGTGACTGACAGCCGTACTTGTGCTTGACCAGGAAATCCCATATGGCTTGCTTTAGATTGTATTTATAGAAAAGGAAGAAACAGCAATTAGATTAGATACTAAATCCAGGTTTTGTGTCACGGGTTTTAGCACAAGTAATGCTGTCACTAGACTAAAGGGGTCCGTTTGTCTGCACACATCAAAGCCCAATAAAACAGGAGCAGGAGTTTGCAGCAAAGAAAGGGTTTGTTTTTAGGAAGTGGCCCATGCCCAGAGACACAGGTGAGCTAATGCTCCAAGACCGGACTCCCCAGTGGCTTCCAGGGGAAGGGTTATATAGGGAAAAAATCATTAAGCACAGTGACTAAGAGAGTTAGTGTCAAGATCATGATCTTTACTGATTGACTGACTCCAGGGTAGGGGATAGTTGATGATTGCATTTGGCCTTGATGTCAGCCATGGTGTCATTTTGTCTGATTTCCCTGAGTTTCTGGGCCTGGAGCTGAAATACAACTGAGGCCTAAATGTTATCTCTAGATGGACAGAAACTCTCTCTCTGGGGTCAAAAGACTGGAGGCTTTATCCCTAAGATTACCCAATGTCAATCAGAACATCAGTGTTCTGAGAGCTTAATGACTAAGGGAGTGGTTCTGCAAGAGAGTAGGAGGCAGGTGAGTCAGGGAGCTGGATGAGGCCAGTTTGAATCAAAAGGAAAAAAAGAAGGAAATGTCATATTAAAGAAATAAAACTTCTACACAGTTATTGTGCCATTTGGAGCCTGTGGGTTTCTCTTAAACAATACTTTATAGATGAAAAATATTTATAAAGGAAAATACATATACACTCAGAAAAAGCATATGTTACTGAGTTTATAGCTACAAAGGTATACAAATAAGAATAATGTAATAAATACAAGCTGTTACAGAGTCAAGTTCAAAATGCTTTGGGAGTTGAGTGGGAAGAACAATACTATTTTTTTGTCTACTTCCAGGTACTGTAAAATGTAGGTGATTTTTTAGTTGTATCCTTAAAATAAAAATGATTTGAATGGTCAAGTAATGGGAGAAACGATCTTTTCAGCAATAAAAGTACCCTGTGCAAAGGCACAGTACAATGAAGGAAATGTATGTTGTTGACAGAATACAGAATGATTTCAGTATGACCAGTGCATAGGACATATGGTAGTAAGTGACGCAAGACACAATTGGAATGAAATCTGCTGATAAGACCGGTCCAATAATCAAACAATATCAAATGAGAACCTGCAAATTATTTAATACTAAACAAGCCGGTAACATTTGCCCATTGATTGAGCTGCCTGCATACTGATCTTTCTGCAAAGCACCTCCACTCTTTCACAAGCGTGAGCTTCCGTAAGTATACATCTATTAATTATAGGCACATTAACTCTGAACTCTTAGAAATACCGCATTCCAAACCTTCCTGTCACCTAAGACACTACACAGGCTCCTATGAATCGACTAAAACACTTCAAAAATTGGCTAGTCCAGCTTCTGGTGCTAACCTCCCACTTTTCTCTTTCCCACTCACTAAACTTTAGCCTTAAGGAAATTTGCCATTCTTGTC
The DNA here is from genome assembly GCF_022682495.2 of Desmodus rotundus. Lineage (NCBI taxonomy): Eukaryota > Metazoa > Chordata > Mammalia > Chiroptera > Phyllostomidae > Desmodus > Desmodus rotundus. Next base: position 66,972,717 of record NC_071399.1, on the reverse strand, counting down.
CATGTTTCAACTCAGGCTAATTATCACTTCATCTTTTGGACTCTTCCCTGGTGCCTTTAGGCAGTCAGTCACACCCCTCTGTCTGCTCCCATGAAAGAAGGTAATTGGCTGCTAGTCAAGGATTTTCTGGGGAGTATTTCAGTACCCAGACAGAAGCTAGATTAAATAACCTTTAGGGTCACTTCCAACTGTTTATTACTTTTCTACAAGCTATTACATTTGCACAGACTTTACCCACATTAGGCAACAAGTCCAATTACAGCTGAAGTGTTTGCATTTGGGTTACTTGGATAAAATAAAACTATGTCTCAATTTACAAGTTTCAGAATGGTGGCCCTACATTTTATATTAGATAGGTAGATATGTATTAGTATAGATGTACTAGTACACTAGGTAAATATGTTATGTTATGTAGAGTAATCAGCTTGCTAAGGCTATTGTAACAAAGTACCACACACGGGGCAGCTTAAACAGGAGTGTGTGGTCTCACAGCTCTGGAGGCCAGAACTCCAAGATCGGTGTTAGCAGAGTTAGTATATTCCAAGGGCTGTGAGGGAAAATTTGTTCCCCCGTTCATCCTTTGTTATAAATTTTTGGCATTATTTGCTTGTAGAAGCATCACGAGTCTTTTCCTCCATCTTCACATGGCATTCTCTCTGTGTTTGCATAGTTCAGTGCTATTTCCCATCTTATCCCAGTATGATCTCATCTTAACTAATTGCATCTGTAATGACCCTATTTCCATATAAAGTCATATGCTGAGGTACTAGGATTTAGAATTTCAACACATGAATTTTAGGGGGGACACAATTTAAACAATAACATACCAATATATTATTATCTATGCTATAGTATCCTAGTATGTCACTGTGTTAGATAGTGCAATAATGTACACTATTATAATGATACATAAATTATATGTAAAAGTAACATGTCTATACTACTAGCATATTATTATATTAAAAATGCATTAGTATATTTTACAGTACATAGATGACAGATGGATGATCTATAAGAAGCACATTTCCTTGGTCTCTTGGCCTATTCCAGGCAAAATCTATAAGCTGATTTATTTATGGGGCTGTGCTAAAAAAAAAAAAAAAAAAGCTATTCGAAGCAATTTTTCCTGCATCTTTTCTTAATATACTGATTCTTTAAGGGAGAAAATAAAATATTACTGAGAACTTTAAGATAGTAATACTATTTTACTCAATATGTTTCAACAATAAATGCATTTTTTCCTATATAAAATTTCAGTTACATATGTTTTAAAACTACAGCTAAAACTTTGAAATTCTATACTAGCTTTGAAAGAACAGTATGCCGCTGAACCTGCATATGTGTGTGATCCCATTCCTTCCTTAAAGAAATGAAGGGATCAGAAATATTTGGCAACATAGTATGTGGGTTTTCCATCCTTTTATATTGGTAAAGTGATTCATTCTGTAATAATAGCTGTTTAAAAATGCAGACAATATGACGTATTTGGTCTTGTATATAAATAGGTGTGTGTTTACTATTTTCTAAAAACTATTTCAGTTAGAAAGTAACTAGTTACACAGTTTCTGCTGAAATAAATAGCTCTATTTTAAAGCCAGTTCGAGTGTTACAAAGTGACAATGTTTTTCTGTGAGACAGCTCTTGTGTTATTTTTATTCATAGACCCCTTGTCCCCAACTACTCATATCCAACCCTTCCCTAGGCTCCCTTTGAAGTTTGGAGAAGTGTTTAAGGATCAGAATGTATGATTTTTTTTTTTTAGAATTACCACTTCTGTACAAAAACAAAGCCTTTATTAACTGAAGGAAAATTTTAATGACTGTATTCTTTAGGACAAGTTTCTTTTTATAAAGTGTTTTTTTTTCCATGATACACACATACATATTAAGAGAAAAAAATATATTTTTTCTTTTCCACTACTATCAACACTTCTTATAACAAACATGTAGGTTTTTCACACTAAGCAATTCTTTAATTCTCTGTACAGCAAAAGAATGTCCTGCAATTAAATTCAGTTCTGACACTATCCATTGTACTTGGAGATAGCATCAGATCCCCTAAGTTAAAGACTTAGTCCCACAAGACTTCCCCCAATTCAGAGGCCAAAAGCCAGGCCTCCCATACTTAGGAGCAAAAATGGCTATGAGCTGAAGGTTCCCATGATCCCCTCTTTGGGTTCAATAACTAGCTAGAATGGCCCAGAGAAGTCAGGGAAGCACTTAGATTATGATTATCCACTTATTATATAATAGATCACTCAGAAACAGCCAAGCAGCGGAAAGGCACAGGACAAGATATGAAAGGGTATGTGCGGCTCCCGCACCCTCCCTATGTGCCTACTCCAAGCGCTAGATGAATTTACCAACCCAGAAGTTTTCTGAGCTCCTTAAATGAGGGTGTTTAATGGAGGCTTCATTGGGTAGACATGATAGATTAAATCATTGGCCATTGGTGACTAACTCAACCTCAAGCTCCGATTTCTGGAAGTTGATTAGTTTCCCTGGTAACAAGTTCCCGCACCCCATTCTTAGAGGCATTCCAAAAGTCACACCATTAACAAAAACTCCTGTGTGGTTGAAAGAGACTTTTTATGAATGGCAAAAAAAAACAATCCTTTCACCTTTAACAATCCAGAATTATTTCAGGAGTTGAGAACAGAAAATAAATATTATGACATGAGGTTATAATAGCTCTTATTATTTAGGAAATTACAAGGATTTTAGGAGGCCTGGCCAGGACCTACGACAACCCAAACATGTTTCTTATTATATGACTAAATCTCACACACATATATGTGTGTGCATGTATATGCATATAGATACATACATATATGTAGATATAGATGTATATGATGTGCGTATGTATGTGCTCATATATTTTTGGTAAGGTGATTTTAATTGTTTGCGAAAAAACATATAGTTGTTTCTAAATTCCAATATAAATTCTATCTGTAAGCCCTGCTCTATGAGATTGAATGGTTTCTATTCCTGATTCTGTTACTTATTAATTTTTTCATGCCTATATAATGGTGATAATAACATTATTGTAAGCATTAAATAATGCAATAGCTATAAAGCTAACAGTTTTTGACAAATATAAGAATTCAATAAATCAAAGTTATCATTATCATCATTATCCTTTTTTGAAAGAATACAAACCAAAACATTAACAATTCTTAACTTTATATGTTGGAATTAAATCTAATTATTTTATGTATTTTAATGTTATCTTTTCAAAGTCTTTACAAGGACCATGAATTATATTAGTATTAAGTAAAATGATGCTGTAAAGTTAAAGAGAAAGAAATCAATATTATTAATTCAATAATATGAACAAACTATAAAATATTATTTTGTTAAACAATGTAACATTAACCCTGTTTCAAACCATACTATATAAAGTAATTATTAAATCCATAGAAAGTATTTATTAACAGCCTTGAGAAATTTGAAAGTGACATAAATACTAGTTGCCACTTGTTTTCTTCTCTTTCTTCACAGTAGATCTAAGAGCTGTGTAATGATTTTCTATATACATCGGGGGGGGGGTCAAAGTAGGTTTACTCTTGTAATGCAAACAGTTACTACAAGAATAAATCCTGTCCCACATACTCACAGTGATTAACCTACTTTTGCTTACCCTGGCATACGGAGTCTCATCATAATCTCTTTTTCTCTTAATTCCTATTTCATCCTGCAAGATTTTTACCATTGATTTTGAGACGTTCTCTGGTTCTGATTTTAGTTCACTAAGGAGGTGCACAGAAATGTCAGTTTCAGCATTTCCCAACCTTCATCTCATCATGGAACTTACAGAAAATATTAATGTTTATAGGACACACTTGAGTTACAGACAAGTCTGCTCATTTCAGGTTTTGCTTTTAATATTTATTTAGCAGAAAAATTGATGTTCTTTCAGTAATGTCTTTTAGATTTATAGCTAGTTTTATTAACCAAGCCCAGTCACTAATAAAACACAGGTGTATAAATTTGTAATAAAAACATTTTTAATTTAACAGTCTGATTTTTCAGTTTACTCATATCAACTGACATGTTAACTTTGTGAGCATTAATCTTGTTCTTCAGAAGGAAGACCTTTCTATTTCTCTTGTTTATAGTTGCCAAGAAGGTGAGTAAGAGAGTTGTTTTGCAATTATATGTGGTATTTGACTTCAGCTATTAACTGCAAGACATAGCAACTAGTTTGTTGAGCTCAGTCTAATACTTTTATGATGTCCTCATGAAAGAAATTTAAAAACTTCAAATCTTTTTCTTTCTACAATGGATATTTTTGTAGTAATTTGCTAGCATATGTATTTAAGGCTTGTCACTATTCCTAATATAACTATATAATAAATGGAATCATTGTTCCATTAGATAAATTTACAATACATTGTTTAGCTTGAAAATAAAAAGAATTATTGACCTCTGACCAGTGTGGCTCAGTTGGTTGAACATCCTCCTGCAAAACAAGAGGTCACCAATTCAATTCCCAATGAAGGCAGATGCTGGGGTGCTTCCAAGATGCAACCAATAGATGTTTCTCTTTTTCTCTTTGTCCCTCTCTTCCCCTCTCTCTAAAAATAAATAAAATCTTTTTAGAAAAGAAGTATTGAGTTACACTAAAATATATTTGTATATCTTCATTTTTATTTCTTCCTTCCCTTGTTTCTTTCCTTCCTATTTTTCTTCCTCTTCCCTTCCTTTCTCCTTCTCTGCCTTGTCTTCCTTTCTTGACCTTCATCCCTCCACCCCATCTCCTTCTTTCTTTCCTATTCTTTGTGTCTTTCCCTTTGACTAGTACATTTTCTTGTGACTTTGATATTTGAAACCAAAAATATCATCTAGTATGCTTGGACTATAAATATATGTAAACCTGAAATTATTTTAGTAAAACGTGAAACATTTATATGTTATGAAGAGCACCCAAAGTATATAAATTAGTTTAAATATAAAATACTTATGTAAGTATAAACATTGTAGCTTCAGCAATCAATATTTTAGAGATAATATTTTGAAAAAACATAATGAAAAATCAAGCATATTTTAAAGTAAGGAATATGAAATATTTGCTTAATTCAATAAGTTTATGAAATAAAATTACAAAAAGCAATAGCATACTTATATATAATAAAGTACTTAGAATGAATTTTAAGAAAATCATTTTATATATCAACATCACTAGCTTTTAGAAATTTTTTCTAAAACAATAGTTTATTATTAAATTCCATCAACATATAAAATTCTGACTAACTTTTAGTATAAATGATAGTACTAATTAAAGAAAGGTCAAAAATAAAAATCAAGAAATGAACACAATCAGACATGTTCTATTCAGAAAGAGTTAAGATCAGATAATGGGAATAGTAATAATTGCTAGAAAAATGTAACAAGAATTGTACATTATTTTAAAAAGTACAGAATTAAAGAATGCAGTATTTCATATGCTTACAAAACAAGGAGTGCCACTGACAATAAAAAATACAATAACTGAGATAATTAACTGTAAGATGGGAATGGGGCCAAGCAGTGGGACTGACACAGGATACCCTTTAGTGTAGAACTAAGCGCCAAGTCAAATGGGTAAAAAGATAAAGTATGTTCAGGGATTTTATAGGGGGAGATAAAAATATTCTAACAATTTCAAGTATAAATACTTTTATAACTGTAAACGCATTTTAAAATTAAAATTTATAATCATTTACATGTTACAGTAAACTGTGACTTCAGACCAACAGTGGTGGGGACTTCTGGGCTAATTTATTCTTTAACAATATATTGATTTTCTTAAGTTACAATAAGCTATTTTTATTTCCACATTTATACAATGCTTCCTACATATTTCCTAGGAGCTACTTTATCCTAAACTCTTTGAATATTACCAGTCATTGCCAATATCATCAATTTAAATGCTTTGATTCAATCAAAACCTCTGATCATGGAACCTGGGCATCTCTTGTTTTCAACTCTGACGAAGATTCTAATAAGGATTCAACATCCCAATTCCTAGTACATATTTTTACAGTTCCTTTATTCCTGCTGTGATCTCTTAAAATCTGTTGTAAATTTTCCTAGCTTGAGTCAATGGGCAGCCTATCATGTAGTAGCACTTCCCATACATTCTATAGTTTTTCTTTGTGAGCTCATCTTCAGCAGTACTCTCTTTCCAGTGTGTCTTTGTAGGGTGTTCCCATCGTTACTTTTTTTCTGGTAAATTCCAAAACAGTGCTTACAATTGCTGAATTACTAGAGGTCTAAATGTCGTTGTGACTTCAGGTGCTGTCAGTCTTAAATTGTATTCCCATTTTGTTTCTGCTAAAACTGACATTGAGTGAAGTTTAGGTTTTTCAATCTTTAGTGGTTGATTCTCCTATATTTTAGCCTATGTATGACACTGTCTCCAGCTGAGGTACCAAGAAAGCAGGTAGATACATTACAGCCCTTTTCTGTAGAGAGCACTGCATCTTTCTGGCTTCTGGCTCCATTTGGATCAGGTTTAACTATGGGCCATGTGTGGGTCTTAAACCCTATTTCTAATATCTATATTAACTCCTTGTCCCTCCATGGGACATGTGAGCTTAACTCTTGCTCATTTTGTTTCTGGTTATTGCGGGAATCTCCATTTCTTATTTTTGGCCATGGCTATCTAGTAAAAATTAAACAAGTATTTCTTTGAAACAAGAAGGAGGATACTGCAGCATGTTATTAATCAGTCATCTTAACTGGAAATTTTGAACACTGACTCTTTAAATATAATGACATGTTATTCTGAAACAATTTTGTTCAGATTAGAAAATGAAGTATACTTATTTCATTATTAAATCACGATTTCTCTGAACACAGAAAGCCCCAATTTTGCCCTAAAATTAACAACAAAACTCTTACTAAATTTGAAAATAAATTACTTTAAAATTTAAGCCTATTCACTATATGTTAATATATGGCTGGGAATTTTAAAACACTACAATGTTCTCTTGAAGCGCAATTCAATTTTATATAAAACCCAAAATATAAAATCCAGTGCCATTTACATTTTAACTGTGACTTATTACTGGTTATTAAATTAATCAAGAAGTTAGTAGGCTCTCAGGAGCCTTCCAGACTTAAATATTCAAGTTTATTTTTTATAGGACAAACCAGACCTCAGGATTGCTATAGTAATAGTCAAACAACCACAGAAAAATTATACTGTTGAGGTAGGATAACAAAAACATTTAATTTGCCCACAACAATTATATTTTCTCCTTTGTCCTAGGTAGACAAAAAAACTTTATCTGTTAGAAATCTTGCTGTCAATCTTAAATTCAATTCTTATTTTATTACTGCTAAAATGTTCTTTGTGTTTTAGATGTTCAATTAATAACAAGATAGAACAATTTTATTAATTTGTTATGTGAATGCTTATGTTTTATATTTATGCTCTACAAAAGGTTTTTGATATTAGCCTTTCTCCCCCAAATAACTAATTTTAGCTAATACGATTGTCTTTAATTCACAAATCATTTGTGCCATTGCTCAGCCTTGCTTCTTTATTTTCTACATATACATTCTTTACAATTTTATTATTTTTCTATGCAAATACATCCTACTTCTTCCTTCAATATTTCTGATTTCCCATAATTGAACACAGGCTTAGCAACAAAGAACTAACAATTTTGAAAACCAAGGTTAATGTTTCCGAAGCCAAATTTAGCTTGAAAAATTAAAACTTGGCAGGCATGTTTTATAAATTCTGATATTCTCTCAAATTTTAATAGTTTTAATTGCCTAATTATCTGCTCCATTGCAATAATAAAGCCTTTTATATTTTATTTTTCTACTACAGGAAAAGGCATTCCACTCCGTGCAAGAGAACCTTCTAGCCCTTGGTTGAATAAATTGCAGTTCTTCCACATAATCTTGCACTTTTGTAAATCGGCTCCATCTGTCATCTCACCTCCACCTCCTCCCTCCTTACCCAAATGTTACTTGTTTATTCAAGGAACACCCCGTTTTCCTTCCTTTATCTTTTTGTCATTGGCAGCTCTGCGTTTTATATCTGTGTTTATACTCTTCAATAAATTTCTCTTTATATCTATGTGTGTATTCTTTAATGCAGGCAATAACTTCATTTCTGAATCTTATATGCCTCCCCATGCCTCTGAAAATTTTGTTCTCTAGGACAGATCTTGCCATTAGCACCTCCCTTAATCTCTGGTTCTGTGCTGTCCTGAATAGTTAGAAGAGAATCAATGCTTCCTTTCAGGCCCTGACAGGAGGAGCTGCCTTGGGCACATTCCAGCAGATCAAGGCACCGTGAAGTCAACAACAATAAGAGAATTTAAGGACGATGTCTAGGCATTGAATTTCTACTTAGGAAATTCTGTGATCCATTTTGTGTCTCCTTTATTAAACTGAACGCTCTGTGAGATATATAATAAATATACATTTGTAAAATATATGTACCACCAAAGTATTTAATCCTTGCACCACCACGAGTGTACAAAAATTTCTGGGGTTTCATGCATGGAAATACTGTCATGAATGTTCAAAATATTACTATTTTTGTATCCACGATCAATACTCCAGATACCTAGACCTCACACTATCAAGTTATTCAGCCTCACTCTATATTTAGGTACTACCTGCTTACTCTGAAGTTTCTGACACCTCACAAATGAAAATAAAAATGTTTACTTTCAGTTTTATTATAAGGTAGCAAAAGAACTCATCAACTGTAATTAGGGCCTTAAATATTCTTCAGTGATGATGCTCCAATTATAATCAACTTGAGACCTACGTAAATAGTTTTTACCCCCTGGGGAAAAGGTAATGTTCAAATGAGTAATAAAACAAAGAACAACATTTTTTGAAAATCATTTATTTCTAATATAATTTTTTTCTTTAGAAAAATCCCAATGCATTGAAGTTCACAGAAAAATATTAAACCTAAGTGAAAGATCTTCATGTGCAATACAAATACTCCCATTGTTAATTCATTTCAAAAATACATCTCAATAATTATTAACTATATCACTATATCCACTTACTTAATCAAAGTTCCCTATAAAATTTAGAGCAACGAAATCTAGAGGGTAAGACATAACTTTAACCCATAATTTGTCTCAAAATTTAATTTAGTTTTACGTATCCTAGGAACATAAAATAGATTATATGTCTCTTCAAATAACACATTTTACAAATAAACATCGAAAGAAGAACATTTCACAAGAAAGAATATTTATATGCTAACAATATGCTAAATAAGGCTTAGATGTTTTTCTCACCATACCTGGGTTATTATTTTACAGGCATGTTGAAAACAGCTAATATGCTTCATTTGTTTTTGAAAAAGACTTTGATGAGAATTTTTGTGACAGCCCCAAGTTGAAAATTACAAGCATAAATGATCCAGAATAGAGCAGCCATCAGATAAAGATTTGGTTAAGAATTGAAATAGGGCATTTGACAAGAAATTATCTTTGTTATGGTTTTAGTGATCATAACTCTTGTTAGTAATATACATGGAACTCAAGAGCTGACAAAATAAAGATGCACACTATAAAAAAATTATGTTTTTGGAGGCTGTAGTTTATAAAATATTTTATATTTTCCTTGAAAATATTTTATTAGGTTGTAAACTTGATGCAAGGTAAACATATATGCTCTATTCATTTCCCAGCCATCTCTCTTCAAAAAAAAAAATCTGAATTAAAATATTTACTTATTTAACACATTTATCAATGTCTTTAAAAATCACCTTATATATGTTGATATCTTAAACTAAACTCCTTTAAATCCCTGAAGGTTAATCTTTTTAAATACCAACTAGGTGAATGTGTGATATCTTGAAGGAATTTAGTCTGACGAAGACAAGATACATGACTTTTTGCAGGTATGTTATTTTATTACCTGTGTTTGTGTATTTACTTTGATCCTGTAAGCACTGAAATAGTTAACTTTACACCTAATCCACTGTGTGAGCCGCAGGGTGGAGTGGTCGCTAAGCAACCTAACCAGGAGAACAATAAGTACCAGATTTTCCTCATTTAAATGTGTGTGAGGGCTAGAGAAGTGAGAGATTTTTATGGGCAGAACTTTTCAAGTTGATTTGGCTAAACTCTGCAGCCTGTAATTTGTATGCCTGAAATCTTGTTAGGTTGGCAGAGGCTGAAACAACAGAAATTGCTTTTAGAAAATACTATTACTACTGTGAGGAGAATTCTGCTTTAAGGGTAGACTCAGTTTTATTCTTAACTAAAAAGTTGTATTTTTCAGATAGTGTACACATTTTGCATTCGGTGGATTTTTAACTCTGTATCACTTGGTATTCTTAAAATAACTTTTTGAGACAATTGATTATGTCTTTAAAATTAGCCCAAACCCATATTATGTGTAAGACTTTCTATTAGAGAATAGGCGAAAATTTGAAACAGGTAGTGATAATAACTGGAGAATGTATAGGAGACAGCAGGGCCAACTCCAGACTCCATGCCCAAGGACAGAACTCCAGGTTAGAGGCCTGACCAGGACTCCTTGCTTTCGGTAAAATTCCATAGTTAAAATTGACCTAACCACATAATTAAAGGAAAGAATATATGATAATACCTTTCTTAACATCATGTCCTGCAAAATTGTTTTGTCAATTAAACGGTAACTAGAGTAGTTGCACAGGCATTATTTTACAGGCCATGTGGGTGGTCCACTGACCATGGAAAACATCTTGTGACGACCCCAGAGTCAACTGCCACCGAATGGCAATCATGGGACCACTAACCTCATCCTCTTTCCCAAGCCCCACACCTGCCCCAAGGTCCTTATATAAGCCATCCACAGGACCCCTCCGGGAGCTCCACTTCTCTTTTCTGGTTGGCTTCCTTGTGCACAAGCTGTTTTCAATAAACTCTCTGTTCATATCTATGACACTGAGACTCAAAAACCTGGCATTCGAGGTCCAGTAACACAGAGCCAAGCTTTATAAATTAAAAATCTCTAATTGATAAAGTCAAACAGTTGTAGGCAGTTAGACAGACATGAGAAGAGTAAGAACAATAGGCCAGGTACAGAAGGTCGTAAGGACAGAAGCCCTGGGTGCCTAGCAGTGGGCAAAACTGGGAAAAGAAGGACCGCAAGACAAAGGTGACCTTTCCTCCCCTAGCATATCACTGGCCATAGAGTTTGGACCCTCCCCTGATCTTTCCTCCCCTGGCATGTAAGCAGCCATGTGGTACACATCCCTAGAGGAGGAATTAGGGGGCTGAGAATAGCTTCATATGACTCCCATGCAAACCCTTGCACAACAACTCCCTTAAGCATTAAACACTCAAGACAATGAGGTTCTGACCCACATCAAATAATCTTAGAAATAAAGCCCTGGGTCTGTGGAGCACAGAAACAGAGTTTTGGGCAAAACTAGAGATAATATCTAGGCTTCAGCTGTGTTTCAGCTCTAGGCCCAGAAAAGCAGTAAGACCAGTGGGGGCCATGTCGTGGCTGACATTAGGAGCAGCTGCAATGAATAACGACCCCCTGTTCTGGCACTGACCTCAGTGGAGACCATGACCCTGAAAGGACACATCTGGAAAGCTGATGAATATTCTGTTGAGATGCTGCCCTGAAACCTCTCTTATGATCCCCACTTTTAGGGAGTAGATAAAAAGCCCTCAGGATAGAAGACGCAGTGTTCTCTCTTCCTCTGTCCCGAGCAGGCCCATGCCTTTCCTGACCCCCTTCTTGCCCAGCACTGTTTCATCTCTCTGGGGCCCACCCATGCCTTTCCCCTTCTGCTTGCTCCATGTGTGTTTTCTTTGCCCTTCTTTCTCCTCAGCATCAAGGGCCCTTCTCTTGTCTCTGTAACTTGTTTCCTGACCCACACAGCCAAGCTGGCTCACGTCTTCCATGGCTCATTCCTTCTACCTCTGTGATGTTCTAAAAAAACTTTTGCTTCTATTTGAGTCTTGGCTCTGAAGTCTGTTTTAGTTAGAACTCAAATATGGAGGTAGCTAAACCAAAGTACAATCACTGAACATTCTGGTGCTGTTTTGCTGCTAACAAAACCACAATACTTTTGTTTAAATTTCAACTGCTATCCATATTCCTATTTTTATGTCTGCTAATAACCCATACATAATAGGAGATTGAAACTATTGCCCAAATATATTTAGTAAGCAAGTGACAATGTCATTCTTTCAGTACCTGTTTGCTTAGAATGTAAGACTTGGTGAAATCTTGTGAGCTCTTGAAGAAAAAAAATACATATATTTATTTTTAGTCTTTATATTCCCTATAAATAATTTTTCTTGTCATATAGCATGTTCACAGTGGCTTTTATTTGAATAAATGTGTGATTTAATGAATACATTTTATAACCATGTTGATCTTCAAATATCAGACACCAAACCATTGAATTCTGTTTTGCTTTTTAATGGTATTATTCATGGAATAAGCATAATATTGTGTGTATTTTTGGCCCCAAATTTATAACAGATTTTCTGTAACAACCAGGTAGCATACAGAAGGCTAGGACACAGTAGTGAGACTGGTGCCCAAGGAATACAACTTATTCAACTAGAGAGAAGGTGAAGGCATAAAATAAAAAAAAAATAGTAAGTGAGGTGATACCTTGTAATAACTAATGGGATCCTTTGTTGGAATACACAAAATGATTCAGCAAAATATTTTATTAAAATCACATAATTAATGTGATCTTTGGGTCAGAGTAGAAGCGGAATCTGAGCAAAAGGGCATCACCATTCTGGCACAGAATGACCTTGAGCAAGAAACAAAAGATACAAGTCATATTTGGAAGACTCAAGAGGAAAAGAAACCAAAACCAGCCAGAAAAGAGAAAATTCAGGTGTCCTAAAATTCTAATATAAAAATTCCCCAATATCTAATAAAGTGGTATATGACATTTATATGGAAACCCATGTAATTTAGAGATCATTCTTCAATTAACTTTAGAGAACAAAATTTTCACTTGTCTATGTATTTATTCATTCAGTAAAATTATATTTTCTGAATGCTTGCTAAGTGCCAGGCAGTAAGAACACGACAAATTTCTTAATCTCTCAATGTCTCAGTTTTATCACCTGTTAAACAGGAATAATGATACACTTTACTCACAGAATTGCCCAAGGATTAAATGAGTTGTTCCATCTCACGTACCTAGGATAGATAGCTCCTTGTAAATAGTAAGCACCCTCCAAATTAACGTGTACCTATCAGATAATAAAAGTGGTCATTTTGTAAAGTGTGTAAAATATCTAGAAGATTCATAAAAATATTCCATAGAAGTTTTACAAATTTGATAATCTTATTATAGTACGTGACAACCTTCCAAAACTACTATTTTGAAGAATTATCATTTGGATGCAGGAGTTCTAGGGTATACACTTACAGAAATAAACTCTTCAACATTTTTGTCAGTCTTTATATATATATATGTGTGTGTGTGTGTGTGTGTATGTATATGTATGTATGTGTACACACACACACACACACACATGGGCACCCCCAAACTTTTAAGTGGAGATTTTTAAGGGCACTCTCAAACTTTAATGTTTATTGTTTATATGATAACAGATCCTACAAAAAATAATGGCAGTATAGTATTACAGAGAAATCATAATAACTCAGTGAGGGAGAAGTAATAAGTAAAGAAATGTTTAATTAAATACATCCAATGCTCAAGTTTTTCTTCCCAGATGCAAACCTTACTAGTATATAAGTCTCTGGTAAATCTAGCTTTAACAAGTAATATTTGGAAAACTACTGAAGAAAGCAATGGTGTGTTCCTTGTACAATGCACAAGAATAGAAAATTTTAAAAAAGGGATATCCTATTAATAGTTGTGAGACAAAAACAGTACACAGTATGGAAAGACCTCCTAGGTTGACTGATAAAATGAAATCATCAAAGATTTTTCAAAAACAATTATACTAATATCATGCCTAGAAATTGTATGAAGGAAAAAGCAAAGATTTAAGCTCTGCATGTTACCTCCCCTGTCATCTCTGATTGCAGGGTTTACTCAATTACTGCCTGATATAGTCAAGCATACCAAATAGGCATAAAGTGATGCGAGATGACCTCCTGGGGGACTCTGCGCACAGAAAACGGAGGCTGGATCAGCCTGACTTGAACTGTGTTTTTCTCTCCCACAGATAAATAGTGCATACTAAATCAGTTTTTGTGTACTCACATTGCCTTCCATTTAACTTAATACATTCAGTGTCAAGTTGTTTCAAAATGAATACAATTTGACTCTTCTGTACATTGTTTGTCTAAGGTAAAAATTGGAAATGGTTAGAGCAAAATATAATAAAATACTTTTCCCACTCCCATAATGGTTCAGGGACTAGTGAGAAAAATCTATGAGCTGGAATACTGACTTAACTTGTAGTTCTAATTTTACTTAGTGCCATATAAAAACCCATATTCTTCACCTTCTAAGATAGCATACTAGGTTATCTCATACAAAGATTTCTGCAAACTAAGACTTTCTTTAGTCACAGTCTCCATCAATTGGAATAAAACAAGTTAGGTCATAATTTTCAACAAGAAGTTTGCACAATTTCTGAAAATTTGTCATCTACACATCTTGCAGCTGAAACATATTTTTTTTGTGCAGAACTATTTCCCTATCTCTGCAGTCTTATTGTGAGAAAAAAGTGTGTGTGTGTGTGTGTGTGTGTGTGTGTGCATGTAATATAGGCATGATGTAGTCTATAAACAGGTAAAGGGTGCAGTATACAAAGTTCTTGAACAGAGTCATAGTAAAAGTATACTACTTGCTCTGTTCTATTTACTTCACCAGACATTTTAGCCAACACCTAAAGAAAAGGCCAGGGACAGGCAGAAGGAAAATTGGTGATAACTGCTATGGAAAAGTACACAGTAAATTTAATCCACTTATATTGGTTGGGAGATCGGTTGAACTGCTTTAACAGAGACCCAGGTTAACAGCAGTTTAAAAACATGGAAATTTATTTATGTTTAATGTAGATCCAAGTTGACATGGGGGCTGAATTTGTCTATGAGTAAGGTGCTTTCTATTTTGTTGTATAGCATCCACCTCTGGATAACCTAACTTGATAGTTTAAGATGAGTCGACACCAGATGTACAATCTATATATTAGGGAAGGGAAAAGGTCATGTAAGACTGTGACACCCTGAAGTTAAAAAAAATGTACTTACCTTTACAACACATTGGCCAAAAATTAGTCACGTGATACAGGTGTGTTTGCAGATGCTAGAATATGTAGTTGTCATTCCTAGCAACCTTGTACCTGGCTAAAAAGTAAGTATTCTCTGTGCATATAGATAAACTAGATACTAACATCCATAGTAATCAATCCTATTACTCTAATAAAAAAATCCCTATCTAATAAATCTTTATTGTCCTCATTGTATGAAGACATATATATGTATATGTTATAAGAAGTGATATAATACCAAAGTTTAGAAAATCAACTTTGAAAATGTATGCCATTAAATTGAATCCTGGTTCTGCTACTTTCTTGCTAAATTACTTTTCTGTAGCTCAGTTTCCTCATCTGTGAAAAATGGGAATAAATTTCATTAGGTTACTATAAGTATTAAATATGTGTTTAGACACAAATTCTTAGTACAATACTTAATACATAATAAAAACTCAATAAATTTAGCACATAGAAATATGTGTGTTTTTCTCAAAATGTTTTTGAAAATAGTATTTTATGTTCTTAAAACTCATATTGTTTTATAATGCAAACATAAAACTAAATCAAGGCCCTACATTACAAGTTTGTTTGTTTTTGTAAATTGAGATACATATTAAAATTTCTAACAAAAGGTTTTCTTTTAATTTATAGGCACCTCTACAAATAATGGCTTCATTAATTGGCTAAGTAGGTTTATCAGTTGGCTTATTCTAATGTTTAAATTCCTAAAAATACTTTCTACTTTGTGAAGTTATGTATATATATTAAAAAAATAGACAGCAGCCTACAGTAGGTAAAGTATTATATCTCATCCTTATAAGTTACAATTTTCATAGTTTAACGTCTTTGACATTGAGATGCATCTTATGATTGATGGCATCCTGTAATTTCTGTCAGGCAGACAGCATTCACAACAAAGTTGTCACTGCCTGTGTGTGTGCAAGCGTCATTGTTACCATGACGTGATAGTGCAACTGAAACGTCAACATTTTCATCTCAAACTATGTCAGAGCCATTTGGGAAAGGAAAATGAGTTCTGTTTATAACTCGAAAACCTCCTACAGACACATTCTAGTAAAATAAATAAAGCAGCAGCAAAGCAACAAGTCATGTAGAATTGGTGTCCATATCGTAGAAGGAAATTCTGGAGACAATTCTATAGCAGCCCAAAAAATTATCTGTCAACCATCCTGATGGACCAGGGGACAATATATTTTAGGAGGAAAAAAGCCATGGGTATTAATAAAACTGAGATGGACAGTGGTTCAGACGCTTCATAAGAAGAACTTCAAAAAATACTCTACAATTCATCTCACTTTGATTTCCTATTCCCTTATTCGCTAATGTAACATGTAATAAGAATCTATATGCAACTTTAACACACCACTCTCAAAAAGCATAAAATTACAATTCCAAATTATGACAATTAATTGAATTATAGCTTAATTTTCAGCTCTTTTTTCTTAAGGTTTTAAAAAATAATGATACTTTTACTACGTAACAGGTGCGCCAAGAAAAAAAATTATGGCCCAAAAGAAAGAACAGATCAAAGCTCCAGAAAAAATACAACTAAGTGAAGGAGAGATAGCCAACCTATTAGGTGTGCAGTTCAAAAAACTGGTAATCAGGATGCTCATAGAAATGGGTGTGTATGGTCGCAAAATAGAAGAAAAAGTGAAGACTATTAAAAGTGGAATAAAGGAAAATGCACAGGGGACCAATAGTGACAGGACGGAAATGGTGACTGAAATCAATGGTTTGGACAAAAAGGAAAAAATAAACACTCAACCAGAACAAAATGAAGAAATAAGAATTCAAAAAAAAATGAGGAGAGGCTTAGGAACCTCCTGGACAACTTTAAACATTCCAACATCTGAATCATAGAGGTGGCAGAAGGAGAAGAGGAAGAGCAAGAAATTGATAACTTATTTGAAAACATAAAGAAGGAGAACTTCCCCAATCTGGCAAAGGAAATACTTCCAGGAAGTCTAGGAAGCTCAGGGAGTCCCAAAGCAGTGGGACCCAAGGAAGCACACATCCAAGGTACTTCATAATTATATTAGCCAAGATTAAAGATAAAGAGAGAATCTTAAAAACAGCAAGAGAAAAGGAGACAGTTACCTACCAAGTAATTCCCATAAGATTATCAGCTGGTTTTGAAAAGAAACCTTGCAGGCAAGAAGGCGCTGGACAGAAGAATTCAAAGTCATGTAAGGCAAGGACCTACATCCAAGATTACTCTATCCAGCAAAGTTATCATTTAGAATGGAAGGGCAGATAAACTGTTTCCAAGATAAGGTCAAATTAAATGAGTTCATCATCATCAAGCCTTTACTATATGCAATGTTAAAGGGACTTATGTAAGACAAAGAAGATGATCAAAAATAGGAACAGTAAAATGACAACAAATACAACTATCAACAACTGAACCTTAAAAAAACAAACTAAGCAAACAACTAGAATAGGAACAGAATCACAGAAATGGAGATCACATGGAGGGTTATCAGTGGGGAGGGGGAAGGGGGAGAATGGAGGGAAAAGGTACAGGGAATAAGAAGCATAAATGGTAGGTACAAAATAAACAGGGGGAGGTTAAGAATAGTATAGGAAATGTAGAAGCCAAAGAACTTATATATACGACCCATGGACATGACCTAAGGGGGGGGCAATGCAGGTGGGAAGGAGCAGAGCAGAATGGAATAAAGGGGGGAAATGGGACAACTGTAATAGCATAATCAATAAAATTAATGATACTTTTGATTAGCACCATCATAAATTTAAAGTAATATGCTGCTAACCTCATAGAGGAGCCCATCCTCAATGATAAAATATCTAGGATCTCTGAGTTCACCAAGGTTAACTACTTATGCTTTTAGATCATTTTGTAGCTCTCAGGAAAATATCAAGATATAATGGTATATTTCATCTTCTTATTTGATTGTATATAGTCACTATTGATTTACCAACATAAGAAAGGAAAATATTAGAGAACGTCTTCTGCCTTTTAAAATGTCTTCCCCTAATTTATTCTCAGACTCTTGTCAAGATGGTGCCATAGATAAACATGGCTCACCTCCTCACACAACCACATCAAAGTTACAATGAAACTATAGAACAACCACCACTCAGAACCATCAGAAGTTGAATGGGAGTCTGACAACCATAGAAATAAAGAAACCACATCCATCCAGACTAGTAGGACAGGTGGAGACAAAAATGAATTGGTCACACATCCACATGTGGTAGATAAAAATTGGGGAGGGGATATTTTGGGATCAAAGAGTCCCAGGCCCACTAATCCAGGCATTCAGTGACAGGAAGGTAAGTCCCCATAACATCTGGCTGCAAAAACCAGTAGGGATTGATCAGTAGAAGAGACTTCTGGAATCCCAAGCAGTTTCTCTTAAAGAACCTACACAGGGACTTACTCAGACTCACTCCTCTGAGCTCCAGCAGTGGGATAGCAGCTTGAAAGGCACCAGTGGCACACAGTGAGGACCTGAAGTGTCTGTCATCAAGGAGAGACCTGAGGAACAGCTTTCTCCCAGAAAGAAAAGCAGAGGTCATTGTCCCTTTTCTGAAGCTTTCCTCTACAGAGCCACAGAGCCAGAAGGAGAGTGCCATATCTGATACTCCAACAATCCAGCTAGCACTGTGTACAGTGGCCTGGAGAACCCCTGAGACTCTGTCCCACCAAACTTATGGGTCCACCCAAGCTGTTAACAGTGATTTTCCTTTGTTAATGGATGGTCTTGGCTCATGCTTCACAACTTCCTAAATACTCTAAAACAAGAAACAGCCTACCTCAGTGAGCCCCCAGTGCCTCTACCACTTGTTAAGTGGCCCTAGGCCCAGTACTAACAGCAACCAGTCTAGATTCACAGCTTTGCTTTGCCTGGGAATGTCCAAACCCAGCAGTAGTAGCAGCCATCTCAGATTAGTTTATAGCCCAGGCAGAGTGGCCCCAGGCAAAAGACCCTAGTGGGGGTTGATATTGGCCTGCACTACCCAGAAAACCTCAGAGTCTGTGCACCCAGTGGACAGCTACAGCCCACACTGGGGCACCATCACCCTACTACTGCACAGCTGATCCTCCTTGAAAGGTGGAGGTTGGTGGTCAGTGGACAAAGCCAGTCCCTGAAGTTGACTGGCCTGAGTAAATCCCTCCCATTGACCTTCCAACAGAAAGCAAGGCTCAACTACAATAGGAGGGTGTACTCAGCCCTCATGAAAGATGCACCTCAGCTATGCAACTTGGGTAATAAGAGAGGTTATGCCACTGGACTCTACAGGACACCTACTACATTAGGCCATGCTACAAAGAGAGGAAGTCACATAGCATGTCTACCTAATACATAGAAATAAACACAGGGAGGCTGTCAAAATGAGGAGACAAAGAAACATGGCCCAAATGAAGAAAACAGATCAAAGAACTCCAGAAAAAGAACTAAACAAAATGGAGATAAGCAATCTATCTTATACAGAGCTATAAACAGTGTTTACAAAGTTCAAAACACTGGTTAAAAAGATGCTCAAGGACCTTAGTGAGGACCTCAACATCATAAAAAGATCCAGGCAGAAACAAAGGACACACTAATTGAATAAAGAACATTTTACAGGGAAACAACAGTAGAGTAGATGAAGATAAGAATCATATCAATGATTTAGGACATAAGGAAGAAAAAAAAAACAACCAATCAAAACAGCAAGAGGAAAAAAGAATAAAAAACAAAACAAACAAACAAACAAAAAAACAAGGATAGTATAAGCAGCCTCTTGGGCAACTTCAAGTGTCCCAACATTCACATCATAGGGGTGCTGGAGGAGAAGAGAAAAGGCAAGAAATTAGAAATCTATTTGAAAAAATAATGAAAAAAATCTTCCTTAATTTGGTGAAGGAAATAGACATGCAAGTCCAGGAAGCACAGAGTCTCAAACAAGATGGATGCAAAGAGGCCCACCATAAGACACATCATAAGTAAAACTCCAGAGGTTAAGGATAAAGAGAAATCCTTAAAAGCACCAAGAGAAAAGAAGTTAGTTACCTACAGGGGAGTTCCCATAAGTCTCTGAGCTGATTTTCTCACAAGAAACTGATAGCTAGTAGGGATTGGCAAGAAATATTCAATGTCATGAAAAGCCAGAACCTATATCCAAGATTACTCTACCCAGCAAAGCTGTCATTTAGAATCAAAGTGCAGATAAAGAGCTTCCCAGACAAGGAAAAACTAAAGGAGTTCATTGTCACCAAACCATTATTATATGAAATATTAAAAGGACTTACTAAGAAAAAGAAGAGGATCAAAACTATGAATAATAAAAGGGCAATAAATACATTATCTATCAATAATTGAATATAAGAAAACAAACTAAGCAAACAAGAACAGAGACAGAATCATGGATACAGAAAGCATTTTGATGATTGCCAGATTGGAAGAGGGTATGGGGGAATGAGTGAAGACAGGAGGGGATTAAGAAATACAAATAGGTAGTTACAGAATAGCCATGGGGATGTAAAGTATAGTATAGGAAAAGGAGCAGCCAAAGAACTTATTCACATGACCCATGGACATGAACAAATTGGGCCAAAGGAGGGATATTGGGACAACTGTAATAACATAATCAATCAAATATAATTTAAAAATTAAATTAAAAAGTATCTTTCCCATTAGCCTCCCAAGTTTTGTGTGTGTTCATTCATTTTATTCCTTCACCTGAGTATATGAGTATATTTATATACGTAAAACCAATTCTTGATCTATTAGTTATAAACAGTATTTATCAAAATTCCCTATAGATGACTCATATCTCCTCCTGTCTCCTTTTCATTTCTGTTCATGATGCCAGTTTCACATTATCCATATATAAAACATTTATATTCTTAACCTATAATTCGGTCCACTGCCTTTTCCTGTATCAACACTGAATAAACTAAAGAAAAAGTAACATATAGTCATGCTTAAGGAACTACTTTCTTCTTCAGAATCAAGTGCAATAATTGGACTTATAAAGAAAAAATAAAAAACTATATCTTTAAATTTGTGTCTCTTCATTGCTTAAAATTATACCACACTTTTTCAGCATAGATGTATTGTCTTTTTTGAATAGCCTTTTATTTTTTGTTAATTTTTATATTATATTTTCATCCTATTCATAGGGAAAAATGTCCTTAATTATAAAATTTTAACTTTGTTTGAATTACAATGAAAAACCTTTTGGAGATTTTTGAAAATAGCTTTCTCTTATTTCCTGTTACCATTTTAAAATTCAGCATTTAAATAAATTCTACTCCTGAATTTAATTCACCATTTTTTAAAATTCCATTGCTTTCTGGCTGTTTTTAAAACTTTTCTGTGTGTGTGCACATCTTCAAGTGATTTTTTTTTCTGTAAGAGGAATCTGTGAAAGGTATGTTTTATGAGTATTTTTGTATTTAAAATGTCTATTTTTTTGGTCTTGAAGTAAATTCGGTTATTGTTACATAGAGTGTAATTGGTTTACTTAACACCCTTTCCCAGCTTCAGGCTTCTTTGCCAGCTTCTAGTAGAAGGCCTAAGGGAATAAAAATCAGGACTCATTCTTAGCTTCCTGACAGTAATGGATGGCCAAGAAACAGTTGTGTCTGGTTAACCTAAGTGAAATTGTGCTAGCAGACAGACATATGCAGAAAAGCTTTTGTTCCCTGAAGAAATACAAAGACTCGCCTGATGTGGTAGCTCTACCTTTTTCTCCCCACTCACTTTCTTGCACGTAATTAGGAAAACTGGTTAAGAAGGGTAGAAACCACTTAAACAATTACCCATCATTTACCTGAAATTGAAATTGAAGTAGATGCCTTGTTTCTTGATTGTTTGCTAAATCTGACAAGTTTAAACTCATGTGCACACACACCCATCAGGAGGGGACATCTAGAGAGGAAAAATGTACTATTTTGTTCCCAGTGATGATTGGAATCAACAGCCAAAATATTTAAGAAGTATAAAATTGGATTGAATAGAATAAGTAATTGTGAATATCCATTTTTAAGGTTTCAGCTCCAAGAAGCTTTTTAAGGCTTGATCTCTGAGAGAAGCGAAAGGGGGAAGGGGTTTAGATGAAGATGAGTAGAAGGAATCAAAGAATCCACTGATACTTAAACTTTTAGTTCAGCAGTAGGAAGTAAAGGTTCAGAAGTGAGAGTTTTCCCCAAGATGAGTTTCCTGGGTTAGAAATACACGACTCCCAAAAGAAAATACTCCCTGTGTCCTACATTTTTTTTCAGAGTCCTCCATATAAAGGGAGAGATATTGATGTAATTTCTACATTTATTTGATAAAATTAAGAAAAATGGGGAATGGGAGACACCACTGATGTTGGACACAATGAATAAGAAAACATTTATTTTCTGGAAAAGTAAAAGCAAGAACATTAACCCACAAGACATGCCATGGGCATAGGGAAAGGACAGGCAACATTTTTCTTTTCCTTGTTCGTAAGTAGCCGATCTGTTTTTACTGAGTTGTGGATTCTAGTCCTGTAAAATTGAACACTTTTAACTGTTCTTTCATTTCAACTAGGTTCAGATTTTGTGTATGTGAGTGTTTGTGGGGGTTTTTATGTGTTTTTGTACCCAAACATAATCGTATTTCAGGTGGGGTTATCATTAATTTCATATAGAACTATAAAATACACCCACATGCATGCACACACTGTATATGCCCCAACTACTACAGATGCTTCGTGTTGGGGTTTTTAAGGAAATAAAATTTCATATAAAATTATATTATCCATCCTTTCTCTTCTCAACATTTAAAAACCAGGACATATGAAACATCTTCAGAGGAACAACCCTTTGTTTTGCAGTGAAAGAAAATCTGCTGGGTTACCATCCTTGCTGCAAAATATCACAGAGTCTGTGAAATAAGAAAGTCAATATGTATTAGATAAAGAGAAGAAACGGGTGTATATGGAGAGAACAGGAAGACAAGGATGAGAAAAACAGCAGGGGGTTGCTTGTTGAGCCCAGTGGCCTTTTTCTATTCTTAACACACTGAAGATTCTGTAGATCAGAGAAAAAAATTGTTTAATTCTTTAGTTTTCTATATACAGACAAGATTTTTCTCTCTATTTGCTGTTTAGCTTTAGTAATTTCCCCCCCTCAGGTTATTATGCTTGTAAATTCAATTCGGTATAAGCTAAATAGGGTAAAATCATAAGTATCTTGAAGTTTTTTCTTACTACTATTTATAAAAATCTCCAAGAACTGCAAGTATTCTTCCCCAACAGGTAATACTATATTCACCAAGGGAAATGAAACAGAGCTTAAAGTGAGTCTCGCAGCCTATTAAATATTTAAAAAGTAATAAGGATCCATCAAAATGTGGACTATTTTTTACATGTTGTGACTTCAGATAGTCACTTCCCAATTGGAGCTACAGAAGCAAGGAGGGAAGATATTGTGATGGAAAAATCAAATATAAAGTGACTAAAAATAGCTGGTTTATTGTATTTGACATTTGTTAATATGGAGTTTCAAGGACTGGGTCATAAATGCAGACAGTTGTGAGCCATTATTTATGTATATGTGTCTCTAGCTCAATATCTCAAAATATTAAGATTCTATTTCATTTGCAGTGTCTTAATAACCACTTTGATACATTCATTAATCAGATTTCTCTATTGCAATTTCTCTTATCTTGTGATATGAGGGCCAAAGACCAATATAGGAGACATTAAACATAATTTGATAATTTGGAATCCCTCTCACATTCTGATGGTCACGACTGGCTGATTTCACAGAATCAAAGCAGCGCAGTTCAGTGACAGCTGTCCTAGAGGCCACTTTCATCGGAGCGTGACTTCTTCACTCCACCTTCCAAGGCCAGACTACCTTCGTAACCTTCTCAGCAAAAGGCACATTTGTCACCATCTTCAAATCAAATTATCCTCATATGTTGTGATAGGTTGGCAGGCGGAATTGTAAGATGTCCCAAGATTCCAGCCCCCTGGTGTTCTTGCCTTGTATCATTTCCTCTCCTAGAGTGCGGGTCCTACCTGTGAATATGATGGGATATCACTGCCATGATGATAGGGTATTATATAGCAAAGGTGAAGGCATTTTTGCATAGATACACCTTTCCTAATGAGAGCATTTTAAAGGTTGAATAGAGTTCTGATCTCAAGGATTCTTTTGATGGCTTTGAAGAAGTAAGCTGCCGCTTTCTGAGAGGGCAATGTGGTTAAGTATTGAGGGTTGCTCTAGTTACAGAGAGTGACCCTCAGCCAACAACCAAGTAAGCAGGGACCTTAAAAATACACACACACACAATTATGTCAGTAACCTGGATGCAATAGAAAGTAAATTCCTCTCCAGTCAACTTTCAGATGAAGACACAGCCTGCCTGATGCCTTTATTTCAGCCTTCTTAGTCTCCAAGCAGAGGACCCAGTTAAATCATGCCCCATCTTTTGACCTGAAGAAACTACAAATTCATAGAGAGGGCTTTTTTTTTAACTGCTAAGTCTGTGGCAATTTGTTACGCAGCAGTAGCAAACTAGCATACATTGCTTCTTGGTTAGGGCTATGATAATATAATTAAAGTTGGCTGATGCTTTTCAGAATCTAAAAGATTTTGAATGCAAAGCTAGGTTCATATAAAGTCCTAATTCAGTTTTGAACACTCAGTTGGTGTGGAATGAAAACTGTATTAATATATGTTGCTCTCATTGGTGTGGCTCAGTGGGTTGGGCTTCATCCTGCAGACCAAAATGTCTCTGGTTCAATTTCTATTCAGGACCCGTGCTTGGATTGAGGGCCAGGTCCCCAGTTGTGGGGTGTGTGAATGGCAACTGATTGACGTTTCTCTCCCTCTCTTTCTCCCTCCCACTTCCTCTCCTAAAAATAAATCAGTAAAATCTTTTTTTAAAAAGTGTATATGTGACTGAATAAATGGTTAAGTTATAATATTGATAAATACTACACAATGTAGATTATAAAGCTCTTTGAGATATATTAATTTTAATGACAAAATAGTGATAACAGTGTTATTGAAATATACAGTTTTAGAAGTAAAAAAAAATAATTCACAGAGAAGTAAGTGACTTGACTGAAGTCACAGCCTTGGTTTAATTGACAAAAATTTTCACCATGGGCTCTCTACCTCTGTTGAGCAGAAGTTTCTGAGAAAATAAGCAAATGGAAATAAGTTTGAAAATAAATAGAATTCTGATTAATTCATGAAAACAAGTAGAAATAGAATCAAGAAAATCACTATGGGGGCATGTATCCACCATCTTTGAGTTTTGATTCCTTCATCTACAAAATGGTGTTGAAATAGTATCAAACCCCCAGAGGCAGAGCATTCACATAATCCTGTGTCATGAGATTGTTAAAGGGACATGGACAATGTAGAGTTTCAAAACTTCGTAGCTTGTATAACCCTGTTACATGCTGTCTTTACAGACATCTTCATATGTACTGAAACTAATAAAGAAAATTAAGTCTCTTGTGAAGATGATTTTTGAATAGATTTACTCACTTGAAAGAAAGCAGTGTTCAAGGCCATGGGTTGCACATTTTCCTTTCTTTCTACGTGTCTCAATCCCAGGTTCATTTGGTGTTGGGTTGATCCCAAAGTGTCTATCAACGTTCCAGCATTTTTCCTTTTACCTCCCAAGAATGAACACAGAGAAAGCAAAGCACAGTTCTAATTTCGCTATTATCTTTAATATTTCACAAGAAATCAAAATCACTCTAGAATGATTAAGCAAAGGCTGGATGATGTCTCAAAGGATTTTTAATCCTGTAAAAGGAGGTTAGGATGTATCTTTTCATTAAATATTAGAAAGAAAGCCATTCAGCAAATACCTTTTTCAAACACATTGAAATAAGAGTCTCCTTAAGAAGAAAAAACACCATAAGTAGTACATAGGTGTACTACTTAAAGAAAAATATTTAAAAAGTTCACAGTTTGTTCCTACCTTTAATTGGCTTGAAACTTGAAAAGATATTTCTAAAATTTACATTTTCCAAATTTGTGCATGCATTTTTAAGCCTAGTAATTGTTTTTGATATTTCCCAAAGAATCCACTTCAATTGTTTTCCCAGAATAACTCCAATGGACCTTGAACAGGACTTCCTGGCAGAAATACTTAGCTATGAAACATCTTGCAACATAATCGACAGATCCTTACATATAAACTAGAGCTGCAAAAAGTAGATGTTATTTTTTTGAGGTTGCAAAGATTGAGTTAAAAATGTCTAGTATTAAAATTAACTAGTTCTTTTCTTTGCAGTCATATAAAATTAATAAGCTGATATACTGATCCATAAATAACCATTAGCATTGTATATTTATATTTTTGTCACCATGTATTGAGAGTATCTCTAGAAAATTCTTACTTTTTAAACACTTGGATGTGTATCTTTTCTGTAATTCTGTTTAAAATATCAAATATTTAAACAGAATTTAAAAATCCAACACCTGTTTACTTGCCATGGTTTTATGATTGATACTATCTTAAATTCTAATAGTGCTTATTTCATAAATAAATGTAAGAAAACGAGTCAGCCACCATCACAGATATTAAACTCACACAAGATGTCTTTACATGAGTTTTCACACAAAGCAGAAGTCATTATTTTCCTGTGATGAACAGATATTCAAAGCAAGAAAACTCCTCCCTCCGTCTGCCCTTACTGAATAACAAAGACATTGCGATTTTTATCTGTCTGTATTTTCAATACTTAGTAACATAAATGTAAAGTTAATTATATCAACAAACAGAGGGAGTGAAATCAAGCATATACACAAAACCAGAAGCTTTGATTTCAAGAAAAGATTTGGAGGTAGACTGATGATGATGATGATGATGATGATGATAAAGAAGCTACATGCCTTCTGTGCCTCCAGGCAAAGGAAAGCTACATATATTCAGTGTGCCTTGAGAATTGTGCATGTTGACTGCACATTAAATTATTTCAAAATTGTTATAAATTACATTAGCAAGTAGAAGTAATTGTGATTACAATACATACATCAATGACTAGGAAGCCAGCAATAAAACAATACTTTAAATATATCAGTAATTTAAATGTGATAATTACAACAGACATGAAGATCTCCCATAAAGTTCTAAGGATGAGAAGGATGCACTTATACTCCAGCACACGTAAGCACACCATGCAGAAGCTGCAATATACCTTGTTGAGAAAGTTGAACATAAGGAAAAGACCCAAGACATGTATGAAACTAAGATCCGTTATTTTTTAAAAACTGAGAATTTCCAAAAACATTTTGCAGATCATTTTTACTTGACAAATTATTTCTTTAAAAATAATCTCTCTATCTCTGAGAGAAATTCAATTAGGTGCTTCCAAGTCCCCATTGCCTGAGCAGCAGTCACATACACCTTGTCCCTGTCACAGTGCTTGATGTTATCTAGAGGTGAGTGACAGGAAAGCCCAGGACTAACAAAGGCTCTCTCTGTTCTTGTCAGCAAGCTCTGGTATGTCTTCCTTATTAGAAGTACCCGGGAGCTTTCTCTGCGCAATAGAGTCCTAGAGTCAGTTAGAGCTGGCTCTTGTTTTTAACCATTTGTACTCCTGAATGGAAGATCTCTCCCTTTTTCATGGAAATGTCTGCCCCCTTTTGGCCAAAAACCAGCAGTTTAATTTACATTGATAAAACACAAACCATAACATCCTCTCTTCCTGTTACTCACTTCTGTCCTAAATAATGGAGTGAGCAGTTCTCAGACCAAAGAAACAAACAATATCATGATTCAGAATTTAAGTTCGAAGTATTTTCCTATCATTTATTGTCATGCAGATGTAATACTTTGGAAGGAGCACATGAGTTGAGTTTTAATTTCTGGACGAATGAAAAAAAAAAAAAGGCCTAAATTCAAAGTTTGAGTTTAAATTTGCATGTGTCAGATATCACAAATGTATTACTTTTTCCTAGGTTCAGATAATTATAGTAATAATAATAGCTGAACACATAAGGTTTAATAAGATTGCAAGTTACATGTCAAACCTAAAAATCTGTATTTATTTAAAAACTAATTTTATGTGTTCCATAACTCTTAAAGTCATAACAAATTACTGATGCTTAAAAGAAAAAATACTGTTTGTATCAGTTGTTAATTTATTACTTGATCTTGATATTGTGATCACAAAATGCTGTTTTGTGAAAAATACAGAGTAGAATGGAAGAACATGAAATACCCAAGTACAAAAACAGCTGATTTAATCATGAATGTGAATTATCAAGAAAGTCAAAAAAGCTCAAGTTTTCGAACAAAAATAGAAAGATTTAAAGCGAATGCCGAGTTGGCCAAAGGCTAACCTTTCATTCTGTGATTAGGAAGGAGAATTAGGTGACAGTTCCTGTTGCAGGGAGAAAATAAAAGGCACTTCTTGCCTTTGCACTGAAAAGGTGACGATTTAATCAAGAATGCCAATGGATTTACTTGCTTCTTTGTGGTATATTCAGTGCTTCTGTTGAGGTTGAAAGACATACCATTTTTTTTGGAGACAGACTGGAAAAGCAATGACCATTTTTTAAGAAGCTTGTTGGAAAAACCTATACCTGCTGACAAAGACACATTATTTTATTTAGTAATTTATCTAGCAAATGTAAAGCAACATTTTCTTGAGTCTTTCTGAATCTCAGGAACTCTAATCATTTCCATAGTTGCTCCTTGCTTTGCTGTTGTTTATTAACATTCTGATTTATATGTATGTAGAAGTAGTGTCCATTATCCCAAAATAACACTTTCTCCCCACATCTCTCTTTCTCTCACACACACAAACACATACACGTCTATACTATTTTGTAGGAACATAAAATTGAATTCTGTGTTCCTCATTCTACCTTGAAGAAGTAATGCTGTTATGAGCTGGTCAAGATGGAAAGAGGCCCTTCATGGTCCTCTCAGCTCCACTGAACTTTCCACAGTCTTCTTCCTGACTCCAGGCCCTGATCTTCTTTTTCTTAGAGCATTTACCTTGGAAAACTTGTATGCATACATTTTTTATTTTCCTCTTTGACATGTAAATCTTTTTAAAGGCCTTTTGAAAATTTTACAACCTGGAAATGTTTATCTCAAGAACCTGGAATCCAAACCCTTTGAAATATATTTATTAAGAAAGATAGTACCTCTGCCTTCCGATTTCTGTGGAAGGGTAGGAACCTGACTTGACTAGGCAGCCCTGCCTCCTGATGTATTAAAACTGCCTCTTGTCATGAAGATAAGAAATAGTTTACTTTTACTTTTGATAAAGACAGTTAACAAATAGAGGTGGCCTGAGAGTCATCCTCAGCTCTTAAAGACCTAAGGTCTTTGAAAGGTTTCCCAACTTTTGTTTCAGTGGCGTTTTCTCTCTCCCCTTTACAGTAACTTCAATTCTCTTCCTCACCTGTCTAACTCTGGCCATTCGATGTTCGCCTTGACAGGGTCAAACTTGTGGTGGTAGGGAACAATGCTCTTGGGGGATGTGAGATAGTATTGCAACTTTGTGTTCAAATTCATAGTCAATTACCTCTTTCTAAAAACCTGTTTCGATTTGTATCTGGAGATTCTTCTTGATCTTTATCCCTTTTTGTGTTAATCCTTTCATGTGACTCATGTTCCAGGTTATTCCTTAGTAATAGCAAGGCCCTGAGAATGAAGATTAGGGTGTGGGTGTAGGGTGAGAGTTTTCAAACTTCTCTGTGTCATAAACTCCTTTAACAGTGTGATGAAGTCTGGAATATTCCATTTAAATCCATAAAATACATAAGATTAAAATGGAAGCTAATTACATTAAAATATAGTTATCAATATATTTAAAATCATTATATATTTATATCAATGTATTATATATTATATTATTATAATAATACATAATATATTAATATAATACATTATGATTATATTGTATAGTGTGGGTTGTATACTATATATTATCATATATTATCATGTTATATATTACATGCCATTTATTTTATTGTATATCATATAATTATATAATAACATATATTATATTATTAATTATATAGTTAATATATTGATATATTTAAAATTATATAATAAAATTACATAATAATTTTAAATATATTTGATCTTTTAAAGACATTAAATAATAAAATATAGTGGTTTGTCTATTATTCACCAGAACATAAAAGTAGTGATAACTGATATTTCAGGATATCTGCAACAACCAGGTAACAAAAAACAAATCATTATTCTACTAGTCTACATCAACAGATTAGCTGATACTACCGTGGGATTTTGCCTATATTCATAATTGAAGGAAATGTAAATTATATTTGTTGTTAGTGGGAAAAAAAAGTAGATTTTTTTCTTTTTGTTGCTTTTTTGTTTTTTGTGTTTTTTCTTTTTCCTATTCAGGTATGGGGATAGCCTGACCTAGAATACAAGGAGCAAAGGAGTGCTTTAATCCTAAATCAAGATTGCACGTGAAAGCTTATGGCCCGACTGGCCCACTGTGGCTTTTCATCATTAGTGAGTGGGTGTAGGAAATTGTGGCTGAATCCCTATAGAAATAAACTATAAATCCCTCTCAAATATCTTTCTTGTAAAATCTAAGCAGTGCTAGAACGAAAATTCAAAAGGGTGAAATTCTAAAACAATCTCATCACACCTTTATTTTTACTAACCTCTAACTGCATGAGCATAAAATGTACTTACTCACCTGAGTACTCTAAGTTCAAACGCCTTAGGGGCAAGCTATTACTCCCAGTGGGTATCTTTGTAGTATGAGACAGGAAAGAGCTCAGGAGAAAGAACTTTGAGTAATGACAAATGTTTTAGGGATCATGCACTTACAAAGTGTTTTTCAACCTCTTAAATCCATGGAGTTTTATAAAAACTCCTCCTGTAACAGCTGTATAAAGCTGAGTTTGTTTATATATTATAATGATATTACATGATTCTCTCAATTGGTGATTGCTGTGCCCTGAGCAGCTTGGCTGAGTTGGTTGGGGCATCATCCCATAACCAAAAGGTTGCAGGATTTGATTCCTGGATGAAGTGCTTGCCCGGGTTGCAGGTCTGATCCCAGTCCAGGTCCATTCAGGAGGCAACCGATTAATGTTTCTCTCTCTCCCTTCCTCTCTGTCTAAAAGCAGTGGGGGGAAAAAATACTTTGGGTGAGGATAAAAAAAAATGCTAGTTGCTTTGTAGTACTCATGTTGAATAATCTTTACAATTATAATTTTGAATAGTCTTTGACAAAAGAAAAACAGGAATATAGTTCATAAACTCTGTAGTTAAGAAAGAAGTATTAGAGTTTAGAGTTATTGCTGATTGTACTCCTCAATTTTCATTCTGAAAGCTGGTACTATCAACCTTGTTGAAAGCCAAATAACTAGAATGTTTTTTGAAAATTATTCAAGAATTTTCAAACACAATCCAGGTGTAAATACTAATTCCTGAAGAGAAGAACTGGTAATTAACATTAAATAGACAAAATGATAATTACCACTAAACCTAATACATTTAATCCTATATGACTTATGAATTCTGCCAAACTTTATTATGCATTTAAATACTTTTTCTGCCATGTGTGCTTAGTGCTTCCCAGCTAGTCTTTTGTTATAAAATTATATGCAAACTTTTAAAATTTTCCTTTTGATAACTATTAAGAAGAGATATAAACACAGAAATAATTCAATTTATATTTGTAGTTTTGAGATAAATCAGGAAAGCCCTCCTTATTCATTCCATCAGACAGTGCCTAGATTATTTCCTGAAAATAGAGTCATTTGGAAAAGTAAGATTGTCAAGTTAAATCACAGATCATTTTCCCACATTGGGCCAACCAACAGTAAAGGGATTTCACCAGTGGTCTAAAAGTTTGCCATCTCTGGTTGATTTGAACAAAGCACACTGGAGTTAGACAGAAAAATAAATAAATAAATAAAGTGGCTTTTCGGTTCCACAGTCATCTCCTTGACCAGTCTCCTTGGCCTCAATCTTTGATGCATATAGATGAAGGACCACTGTGTGCATATTAATTTGGTGCCTTCTCAGTTTGTCTTCTGACCTAACCCCATTTGATCAATTCCTGAATCCAAGGGAAAGGGAGCTTTCTATAAAGAGCAAGGCAAATCAAAGCTGCGCCATCGTGCTTCCTGTGGACAACAGGCAGCTCCACACCGGGACTTCAGTGCAACAGTACCTTCTAACAAAGGGAAAACGTTTGAGGGGTGACAAGACAGGTGCACTTTACAGTATTTGGGGGGTGAAACCATTTCCTTGGTTGCAGCATTGGTCAGGTGATATCAGTTCTAATACACCTGAAGACACCAATCAGTCAGTGTCAGGTGTATTGGCAACATACGAGAGAGGAAGTTACATAAAAATAAGAAGAAAGATGGAGCTGTGAGATGTGTCAGGATTCAGCCAACTGAGCAAATGAATAATATATGAGCAAGTGCCAATTCCA
The DNA here is from genome assembly GCF_022682495.2 of Desmodus rotundus. Lineage (NCBI taxonomy): Eukaryota > Metazoa > Chordata > Mammalia > Chiroptera > Phyllostomidae > Desmodus > Desmodus rotundus. The sequence goes on along the minus strand of NC_071399.1, from coordinate 66,940,103 downwards.
GCAACCTAGCTCCTGAGTTGAAGAGATCGTTAGCTCATAAATTCCTGCCTTTTTTATGTTCTTCATCCCTTAATCTATTTTTACCCTCAGGCCACTGGCTTAGGTGAGACCCATTACAACAGTGAATTGTTTTAGCACCTCCAGGTAAGTGTTCAGAGTCAACACTTAGTTCTAATAGTGTATCTTCTTCATATAGAACTGTTTATTCAGAAACTTTAAGTTCTGGGGGAGCAGTTATTTGTTTTTTTGTTTTTTTGCAAAACAAATCAAAGATGCTCACCAGTCCATGGATAAAGCGATGTTTGAGTTAATGGCCTATGCAGTATCCACAGATAGAATCATAGATTTTTTAAATGTAGCAAAACAGTATCTTTTTTCTGAGGCATTTAACTTCTGGATATTGTTGACATAACAAACATTCAGACCTGTAGACAATGTTTATAAGAGTTTATTTGAGCCAAACTAATGACACATGACAAGGAGCAACATCTCAGATTGTTCTGGGAATAATAGTTTTGTATCTTATTTTATATACTTGAGATTAAGGAGGGAATCTAGGAAAGATTACAGGAGGGTGGGAGAAAACAAGTCAAGGATTGGATTGTAGCATAGTTGACAAGATTACGTGCTTTCTCAAGGATAGTAATGCCTTCCAGAGATACTACTTCTGACATCTCAAAGGTATGCCTAAGAACAGTGCACAGGGCTTGCTTAAAAACCTCCCACTAAAAAAGTTACGGGCCTGTAGCATGTGTATCCCACCGTGAACAGTTAGGAATTTATGATCAAATCACCCAGTGAGGTTACTTTCCACAGACCCTCTTTTTCCCCATAATATAATCATTTTAGCTCCAATGGCTTAGAGAGAAAATTAGAACAAAATCTCTATGCTCTTAGTCTTAGGGGTAAAATGTAGTAATGTATAATCAAAGGAAATAAATAAACTTACAGTTCAAGTTTAGGAATTTCCTTATCCATGTTGCTCTATAAACCATAGGAAGATGCCTGGGTTTCCATCAGCTTCGAGCACAGGGCCTGGGACACAATGTGTCATCAATGCACAATAACAAATGGGAAAGGTCAATTCTTAACAGATTGTGTTATCAGATATACAGGAGAAAAAGACTGTAGCAAGCACAGATGGGATACTTAAAGTCACTAGGGGAATTCACATCACAGCCCACAATAATTTCCTAAATAAAGTGTTTATAAATATTTCTTAATGTAAGCTCACAATTTCTGAATATGTCTTCTAAAATTTTGCATCAGACAGCATGGTATCATTTTTCATTCTTTTTTTTCATATTTGTATTGTATTTTTTCCCATTACCACTTATTCCTCTTATATCCCCCACTCCCTGCAATCACCACACTGTTGTCCATGTCCATGAGTTTTTTCTTTTCTATCGATCCCTCCACCCTATAACAACCCCACCATTGCTGTCATCCTGCTCTCTACCTATAAATCTGTTTCTATTTTGCCTGTTAGTTCAGTTTGTTCATTAGATTCCACATATGAATGAAATCATACTGTATTTATCTTTCCCTGACTGGCTTATTTCACTTTATATAATGTTCTCCAGGTCCATACATGCTGTCCCAAAGGGTAAATTTTTTTCATTTTTACAGCTGAGTAGTATTCCATTATTTAAATGTACCATAGTTGCTTTATCTACTAACCCACTGATGGACACTTGGGCTGCTTCTATATCTTAGCTATTGTGAATAACACTGCAAATGGACATAGGATAGTGCTGCTTATGTTCTTTTGAATTAGTGTTTTGGATTTCTTTGGATATATTCCCAGAAGTGGGATCACTGACTAAAAAGGCAGATCCATTTTTAATTTTTGAAGGTATCTTCATACTGCTTTCCTCCGTGGCTACACCAATCTGCCTTCCCACCAGCAGTGCAAAAGGGTTCTCCTTTCTCTACATCCTTGCCAGCACTTGTTATTTGTTGACTTACTGATGATAGCCATTCTGACCAGTGTGAGGTGATATCCCATTATGATTTTTTTTTAATTTGCATTTCTCTGATGATTAGTGATGTTGAACATTTTTTCATATGTCTATTGTTCCTGTGTATGTCCTCTTTGGGGGAGTATCTATTCAGGTTCTTTGCCCATTTTTATCCTCAAAAAACATTAGTAAACCCAATATAGCAGTATGTCAAAAGATCATACACCATGATCAACTGGGATTTATTCTGGGAATGCAAGATTGGTACGACATTCACAAATCAAGAAATGTGATATACCACATAAAAACAAAATGAAGGATAAAAACCACATGATCATATCAACAGAGGCAGAAAAAGTATTTGATAAAAACCAGCACCCATTTATGATAAAAAGTCTGAGCAAAGTGGGAATAGAGGTAACACAACTAAACATAATAAAGGTCATTTATGGCAAACCCACTGCCAGCACCATACTCAACAGGCAAAAACTAAGCGTTCCTCTTAAGAGCAGGAACAAGACAGGGATGTCCACTTTCACCTCTAATTCAACATAATACTAGAAGTCCTAGCTGCAGCAATCAGACAAGAAGAAAAAATAAAAGGAATCCAAATTAGAGAGGAAGAAGTGAAATTGTCCTTATTTGCAGATGACATGATACTGTACATAGAGAAGAACCCTAAAGATTCCACCAAGGAACTACTAGAACTGATCAAGGAATGCAGCAAAGTAGCAGAATACAAAATTAACATCCAGAAATCAGTTGCATTTTTATATGCCAATAACAGCATGAAAGGAAATTAAGAAAGAGAAATTAAGAAAACAATTCCATTCACGATACCTTCAAAAAGAATAAAATACCTAGGAATTAATCTAATCAAGGATAAAAGACCTGTTAATTATAAAACATCAGAAAATTACAAGACACCGAAGAAAATAATTGAAAAAGATACAAATAAGTGGAAGTATGTACAGTGTTCAAAGATAGGAAGAATTAATATTATTAAAATGTCCATGCTACCCAAAGCAATCTATAGTGTCAATGCAATTCTTCTTCTCAAGATTCCACTGACTTATTGCATGAACTAGAACAAATATTTCAAAAATTTACCTGGAACCACAAAGGCCCCAGGTAGCAACAGTGATCTGAGAAAGAGGAATAAAGTTGGAGGTATCATGCTACCCAATATCAAAGCATAATATAAGGTCACAGTAATCAAAACAGCATGGTTCTGGTATGAAATCAGACACATAAATTAATGGAACAGAATAGAGAGCCCAGCAATAAACCCACAACTGTACAGTCAATTAATATTTCACAGAGAAAGCAACCATATACAATGGACTAAAGAGAGTTTATTCAATAAATGGTGTTGGGAATATTGGACAGATACATGTAGAAAAGTGAAACTAGATCATCTTCTGACACCACACACAAGAATAAATTCAAAATAGATTCAATACTTAAATTAGACCCCAAACCATAAAAATCCTGGAAGAAAACATAGGCAGTAAAATCTCGGACATTGTTTCTAAGATATTTTTCCTCATATATCTCCTCAGGAAAGGGAAACAAAAGAAAAAAAAATACAAATGGGACTATATCAAACTAAAAAGTATTTGTGCAGCAAAGAAAACCAACAACAAAATAAAGAGAAAACCCATGAAATAGGAGAAGATATTCATGGATACATCTGATAAGGGGTTAATATCCAAAATTCATAAAGAACTTATAAAACTCAATACCAAAAAATATTTTTCATTCTTAAAAAGAGCTTACTTCTGATCCTTGGCTTATTTTTGTGGTAATGACATTTACTCAACTCACTGAAATCCTACTTACTTCACAAGTGTACTCTAAAGCAAAGTAAGGAGACCTTTTGCATATTGAGAAACACAAAAATTCAATTGACAATAAAATGGAAAAAGAACTAAAAAAAGCTTTTTATTTAAGTGGGTTTGTTTAGTTCAATGAGACTATCAAAACGTTAAAATTCTCTAATACTGCCCTGGCTGGTGTTGCTCAGTGGATTGAGTGCTGGCCTGCAAACAAAAGGGTCACTGGTTCAATTCCCAGTCAGGGCACATGCTTGGGTTGTGGGCCAGGTCCCCAGTAGGGGGTGTGTGAGAGGCAACCACACATTGATGTTTCTCTTCCTCTTTCTCTCTCCCTTGCCCTCCCTCTAAAAATAAATAAATAAAATCTTCTAAACAAATTCTCTAACACCTTTTTCAGTTCCTAACTGTGCCATTTGTTTGTACTTATATACTAACATAATATCATTTTCCTATTCATGTGCCTTTCTCTTAAATAAAAGATACATCACATGAAGAGGAATAAAGTAAAATATTTTATTTTAACCCCTTATAGCATCTTCTTTACAGATAGTATGTATTTTTTAAAAAAATTTTATTGTTATTCAATTACAGTTGTATGCCTTTTCTCCCCTTCCCTCCCCCCCACCCCAGCTGAACCCACCTCCCTCCCCCACCCCCACCATCCCCCCCGATTTTGTCCATGTGTCCTTTATAATAGTTCCTGCAATCCCCTCTTCCCACTGTCCCCACCCCACTCCCCTCTGGCCACTGCTAGACTGTTGATAGTATGTATTTAGTAAATAATTATCAATTGAAATGTCTTTTAAATCTTTTATGGCATTGCCTAACATATCCATCTTCTCCAATTTCAATCCAATCAGACCCATCTTGAAAAACTTCTCTTATGGCTCAGTGTCAAAATCGGATAAAAATACCACAAAGATATACGATACTTTTTTTTAAAGCTTTTATTTTATTTTAGTTTTTTCCCACAATTCAAAGACTCTCCTTCTCTCTTGGATATTATTAGGTCTGAACCTATCTTTGTACCTGGAGGAAGCAGGGACTTTCTAGAGAGTCTGAAGTTCCTGTAACACTGAAAGTAAGTAAGGCCTTTTTCAAGATGCTGAGAGCCTTGGGGACTAACTAATTCTTTGATTTCCCAGGCATGTTTCAATTTCATTATTTAGCGTTGATTTTTCGAAATGTGGTTAGGATCTTGAAACTGTCCAGAGACATTCCATTTCAATGACAAAATAAAGAGAAAATATCAAAGAGAAATGTCAGCAACTTGTAACCTTTTTTTTTTTCCTAGTCTTCCAATGCATCTGCTAGGTCACATCTTTCAGAGTCTTTTTCAAAGTATCCGATTTCTTTCCACCTACCTGAAGATCTTTTTGCTTCTTACTAAATCATGGGATATTTTTCAGCATCTACCTTCATGGAGCCTTTGACAATGATTCTATATTTAACATTCTCTTGCTTTTGCTCCTGTGACAAAGTCTTTTGTTTATTTTTTTCTCTCATGACTGATTATTCCTTTTCAATTTATTATTTGAAGTAATAAATGAAATGAAAATGATTATTTTCATTTTCTTTATTTCATAAATATTAGTTTTCTTAAATCAAAAGAAAAATCACAGACTGACAAAAATGTTTGCAACCTATTGTTCTTCTAAGTAATAATAGTGTTTATAACTAATGAGAAGTTCCCGCAAATACTGAATTCTGAAAAGTGCAGTTTATTTCATACATACCTCCAAAGTTCTCCATCACCAGCATCACTGGCATTATTGGCCCAAACTCTTATCTATCTGACCTAGAATATTAAGAACTTCCTCTTAACTGTTTTCCCTGTATCTTCTGTGGCCTCCTGTAATCTGTCTTACACACAGAAACCTGAGTAATGCAAGCTGAGCATGCGCTCCACACACACATGCCATGACTTCAGTGGCTATTTTCCTAAAGATAAAGCCTGAAATTCTTGCCATAACCTGCCAAGTGCTGTATAGTTTTGTTTGCTTTCTACCACTGCCTCACTTCCCACAAGTTCCCTGCCTCCTCTCTGGTCACCAGTTGTCACTGTTCCACATTCAATTCCTTTAATGTATCCTACTTCTTCCTGGTCACTGCAAGACTTGGCAGTAACTGCTTGTAGCCAAGCTATCTCCTCCCTGACTTAACTCATTTTTCATTCAAATTGTAGCTTCCGCTTCACTTCTTTGAGGCAACTTTTCTATCCTGATACCTGGCTAGCTTGGATTCCTTTACTTTTACATTGTTTCAGCACCATCTACACTTTTGTTGCAGTATTGTAGTTTGTAACCATAGATTTAATTTTATGACATCATTTATTTATTTGCTCAAACAAGAAATTAAACCAACAAACTGTCCCTGTCTCCTCTGCTCCCTTAATTTTTCTCAAATCTCATCAATTCTTTCCATGCCTACCATAAAGTTTCACCCACATTACCTCAACAGATTAGAAATTATTTACCTTTTCCAGACATCAGCCATTTAAACTAATCTCTAGTCAATCAAAAATGATCTTTCAGAAAAATTAATTGGATAGAATTCTTCCCTGTTTAAATCAATTCAAAAGACTGCATGGACCTCAGAATAAAGTGCAAATTGCTTAATTTGACTTGCAAAATCTTTTGTAGAAGTCTTCACCTTCACTTTTTTCCCACATACCACTTGATACCCTCTGTCTCTGATTCCATTCATGCTGTTTCCTTCCTGGCTGCCTTTTTTTTTTTTTTTTTTTATTGTTATGCAATTACAGTTGTATGCCTTTTCTCCCCATCCCTCTACCCCACCCCAGGTGAACCCACCTCCCTCCCCCCTCTCCACCCTCCCCCTTGGTTTTGTCCATGTGTCCTTTATAGTAGTTCCTGTAATACCCTCTTCCCACTATCCCCGCCCCCACCCCCCACCCCCTCCCTGGCTATTGTTAGATTGTTCTTAACTTCAATGTCTCTGGTTATATTTTGTTTGCTTTTTTCTTCTATTGCTTATGTTCCAGTTGGTGAGGCCACTGTGGAAAACAATATGGAATTTCCTCAGAAAACTGGCTGCCTTTTAAGCATTTCCATAGGGATATCCTCCGTGAGCTCATGGAAGTGGGTTAGTTGCTCTTGGTCTCATTCGCCAAACTAGCTGGGCTTTGTTACTTTTAGTCTGATTCTTCATATCACCTGAATATGTACAGAACGTTTGTCTGTCATCTATTTATCTTTCTATCTGTCTATCTACCTGTCTACCTACATGCACATATGTGTATGCATGCATACATGTATATGTATATGCATGCATGTATTTATATGCATATAGACTTTAAAAATTAATTAATATATATATATATTTTTCTTTTACAGGATAGTAAACTCCTAGAGGGGTGGGTATACTTTGTTAACTTTTGTTTCTTTAGAGCCTAGTGTTCAGCATACAATATTTACTAGATGTTTGTTAATATCTAATATTTTTGAAAAATAAAATAAGAAGTAAGATTTAAAGATAATAAACCTAAGGGGTCTGAGTACCCAATTCCATTGTGGTGGGTGGATCTCCCACACTACCAAGCAATTTTCAGACACCAGCTGGGTGAACTACAATGAACCCATCTCTACCACGACATCTGCTCAGAGATAACATTAGAATCCACGGTTTGAGGGCTCAGTCCTACAAGACTGACTTCTACTTCAGAGATCATTCGCAAGACTAGGTACTTACGGGTGCTTCTGACAAAGCAGCTAGAACGCTGGAGGTTCTCAGGACCCCCTTTTAGGGTTTGATCATTTGCAAGAGCAGGTTACAGAACTGAGAGAAACATTTTACTGGTAACTCAGGAACAGCCAGGGGGGACTTGCAGAAAAGGGGCTCAGAGTCTCCATGCGCTCTCCAAGTGCTTCACTCTTTCTGAATCTCCTCGTGTTCACCAACCCAGAAGGTCTTTCAATCCCATCCCTTTGTTATTTTGTTTTGAAGGTCTTATTTATTTATTTATTTTTAGAGAGAGGGGAAGGGAGGGAGAAAGAGTGGGAGAGAAACATCAATGTGTGGTTGCCTCTCACGTTACTGGGGACCTGGACTGCAACCCAGGCATGTGCCCTGACTGGGAATAGAACCAGGTACCCTTTGTTCTGCAGGCTGGCTTTCAATCCACTGAGCCACACCGGCCAGGGTCATCCTTTGGGGGTTTTATGGAGGCATTATTACATAAGCATGATTGATTAAATCATTAGCCATTGAAGAATGATTCAACCTCCAGCCCTTTAAGCCCTCCCTTGAGGTCAGGTGGACATGTATGAAAGCTCTAACCATCTAATCACATGGTTGATTTTCTGGGCAACCAATCCCCACCCCTAGGAATCGTTCAATTCACCCCATTGACATGACAAGACAGACCTTTATCTCTCTCAACACTTAGAAAATCCCAACGGTTTTAGAAGCTCTGTGCTAGAAATAGGAAGATAGATAGACAGATACAGATATATAGAAGTATACATATAAATAGGAATACCTCTCTATATATAGATATATAGAAGTATATATATTTCTTATTTTATATATACATATATTTATATATATTTCTTATTATAAATCACATCACAAAACAATGTCTTATCAAGTGACTTTAATTGTGATAATATACATACTTGGCTAACTTGCCCTGATATGATCTTCTTGAAAGTTATACTATTGATATTTGTAAAACTTTATCAAATGTAAGAGAATTTCACTTGCATTTTTTCATTTGACTCTCAGAACAGAAGAGATTGATGAAACATGTGACTACTATCCTCATTTTAAGAATGAATAGTTGAGACTCAAAGTGATAAAATGACTTGTTCAAGTCTATATTCTAAGAAATATCATTAAATTCACCTGTAGAGTTTTGTTAACCAGTTTTCACCCCAATAAATTAAATAAAAAGGAAAAAAAAAGAAGTTAAGTGAGTCTAAAAGTAGTAACAAAGATATGAATGGACAAGTCACAAAAATATGCAAATTACTTTTAAACATCTTTATACATAGGAAAAATGCAAATAAAATATACTGTATTTTTTCTCTTCTTGGGAAAAGATTAATAAACTTGACACTTAATTTTTTGGTAAAGTTGTGAAAAAATAGTTACCTTCACATATATTGCTGGGAAGTATAAAATGGTTTGACCTGGTCAAGGGAACATTGGCATAATCTCACAACAATACAGATGCATTAATCGAGAAATCCTACTTGAAGTAATTTGCTCCACAAATATAAATTTTGTTCTCAAAACATGCTCCACAAACTTAAAACTACAGATTTACAGGCTTTTTTTTTGCATTATTTTCAAAATAAAACTAATGGAAAAAAGACTCATGTCCAATAAAGGACTGGTAAAATAAAGTGGTATATACACCCAGTACAGAACTATGGAGCTATCAAAAATAATAAATAAGGTCTTTCTTTACAACTATGTGATGATATCCAGGATAAGTTACACACACAAAAAGAAAAAATGAGAGAGAGAACACATGGTAATCTACATGATAGCTGCAAGGGAAATATGTATGTGCTTATTAAAAAAAAAACACTGGGATTACTTCTTGCTAATTGTATGACTATTATTTCTCTTCCTTTAGTGGGTAGTCAAAATACATTTACTTAAGATAATATTTGGAAATACATAATGAGTGCAAAACTCATACACTTTCCAAAAGAGTACTAAATGTTCAAAAAAATTAAAAAATATTAAATTCTAACCCCATTCTTTAACTTCAAATCAAGTACTTGTTACACTAAATGCTTCATATGTTCATTTATATATGTATATACATGTGTACACACACACACGCCTCCAAAACCACATAGTTGGGTGCTTTGCATACAATTACAATTTTTGGAATGAATTTATGAATAAATGCATTAGTAGTCTAAATACAAATCACATTTGTGCTAAAATTTTACATTTTTTAGAAGTTTGTAAAATAATATAGTGGATTTATAGTTCTCTGGGGACTTACACTGTGCCAGAGAATGTTAGAAATATTGTAGATTGAGTTCCATATAAAATAACCGTTAATTTTTTTCTCTGTAAAGATCAACATATGAAGAAAATAGCAAGTGTAATGAAGGATGCAGAACTTTGTTTAATGTTAGGAATTTTAAAATGGGTTTAATAGGTTATATATCAGATTTAACTTTCCTTAATATATAGAAATGTTTTTAAATAACTCAATTTCTTAGTATTTTTCCATTTTAAAGTGAGTTTATATTTAAAATCACAGTGATTTAAGGTTTAATATCTGGTAAAGCAGTATGAACCACTCTTGTCTTCCTACATTTCTGTTCATATAAGTATAAATGCAAATTGGGAGAATGAGAAAATTATAAGCAATTTACATTTGTTGTAACCTTGTTTCTATGGCAATGGAAGATGACAATAATTGGTCCCTCTGGTAACTAGAAATGTTTTAAGCTTCATAAGGGTTCCCCCCACAAAGTGCTTCTCTTCAAACTTAGTGAGAGAATAAAAAGGATATTCAATCAACTTTAAAATATCTCCAACAACATGGCAAGATTTGTTCACTTTAAAAATGAAGTTGTCATCGTTAACACTTCTAAGTGTTTACATGGTGCTCACCATTGTTAAACTGAGGAAGGGAGGAAGGAAGGAAGGAAGGAAGGAAAGAAGGAAGGAAGGAAGGAAGGAAGGAAAATCAAAGCTTTTTTCATGCTTAAATTTTGCCCTGAGAAGATTCAGTTCAGTCACATTTAAAAGAAAGTAAATGTTCTTGATTCAAAAGGAAGAAAGGAAAAACAAAACACAGACAAAAACAAGACAAAAAGACTAAGTATTGCTATACATCATTAGTTTACAAAGATATATTAGCCTTTTGTTTTAAATGAATTTAATTTAATGAGATGGGACAATGTTATTCTATAGGTTTTCCTCTCAGATTACATATCTTGGGAAAACAAAAAGCTTCTGATTGTCAGGAATAGTTTCAGTGGCCAGAAGTTCTATTTTCTGCTCTGTTATACAGACATCTTGCAGGATTCATAATAATATATTTGAATCTACTCCCCAAGAGGCAATATCCATTTTATTAAACTATGTACAACCATGTTCACACAAGCAATTTCAGGAGAAATATATAGAATTAAATGGTTATACATGTATAAGCATTTCAGAAGACAGTAACTAAAAAAAAAAGCAGTTAATAATAGTCCTTAAAATATACTCAGATGACTTACATTTCATCTCATAGACTGTACATGAAAATTTTTTGATTTTAGGTCTTAAAGTCCATATGGTGCAGAAAAGTTGTAAATTAGATACACATTTGGAATGTGGCCAAATATACAGTTAGTGAGTTTATGAGCAGCCAAGAGAAAACATGCACACATTCTGCTCTAAATAAATGGAAGTTCTATTTTTTGCACAAATCACACAAGAGATCACTGAATAGAATTTGTCTTTGTTGTCTATTCTTTGTGGTAAATCAGATCACACTGAGAAATTATGTAGATATTCTAAAATAAACTAGTAGTATGTACGGCATATTATTCCATTATCCCCGTGTTAATAATGGGTAACTTTATATACTGTTTTAACTTACTCCTGTGGGAAGACTACTTCTCCAGCAGATCTAACTCAGAGGGATCCACATATTCCCAGTGCTTGACTGGATCAACTTTATACACAGTTAGCATCTGTATATTGTCCCATTGTAACTGTGTATTGTCCAAATGTAAAGGGTGCAGGGCAGGAGTCCAAAAGAATATCCTCCACAACCCAGGATTGGGGGAAGGGAGAGTGAATGATATGGTATTTAAGATACTTTTTATTATAATAAGTGAATAGCCATGGCTTTCTTGGAAGGAAGGGGGATAATGCCCCAGGGCGAAAAGAGTACATGACTTTCAGAATGTGAAGTAACTGGAGACGGAGCCGGGGGAACTTACATTACAGCCTGCATGACAGACAGGACGGCAGAGGACCCTGTATCATGAGTCACTCTTGCCCTGACTACAGTTGGCAGCCAAAAGAATGTAAAAGATACAGGGGAACTGGCAAAACTAGTCCATTATAGGAGGGGCCACATATGAGGTCACATAGGAGGTTCTGGGTCAGCATTTAAAATAAGGGCAGTCTGAAAGAGAAGGGGATTTTGTCCACCATGAGGTCTGTAGTGAGATGGGAGCCACGGGGGCTGTAAGAGGAGGCAACCATGAAGGTTGGCCATGAGGAGAGAGAAGGAGAGGTAGCCATGAGCCAGGAGAGATTCTGACATGCCGCCTGTGGTGAGTGAGGAGCAACCTCTTCTCCTCTGAGGATTCGGCCATGTGGCCTGGTGTAGTAAGGAAGCAGGCAAGCATTCTGTAGTGCATCAGCAGCCCTGCAGGAGAAAAGGTTGTAAGGAGAGAGCTGATGGAGCTCTGCAGGAACCTGCCTAACCAAGCATGGATTAGTGAGAGATATCTGGGATGATAACCTGTAACTGGAAACTGGAGACTTCCCTTTCTCTGAGGGACATACCAAGAGACCACTCTTTTGGGACTTGTGCATTCCCAGACTTCACCATGACCCAATGCAACATGGCACATGTTTTCCTGGACAATTATACGGAGGCTGAGAACAATATATCCCAGATCCTGAAGGAGACAGCTGCTGCAAGAGGATGCCAACTTTGAAACCCATGAGTATACCTTCGAGAGGATATGGAGAACTGCTTGCGCAGCTAGCTTAAGAACAGCTAAGGATGTGGGTAGGGCTTGGTTTTGGCTTATAGATTGGTGGGGAACCAGGGAAGTGCTGAGTCTCTTGGGAGAATCGAGCTCCAAGCAGGAGTGTTCTCAGCACCCCAGAGGTTGGAATCCTGTGAATAAAAACCTGTTTCCCTCAACACTAATTGCTGCGGCATGCACCAAGGCTCCACCTGCATGAGCCCCGCTTTGCTTGGTTACACCATTATATGTAATGCCTTCAGTGGTACAATTGAAACACAAATTAAATGATTTCAAATGATTGCTATCTTTATGCTCCACTTCCAAATTTACTCTGTAGAATTCAAATCTTCTGTGCACTCACTCATCAACCTCTGTGTATTAATTAAATCCCTTTTGTAATCATTTCCTAACATGACTCCTAAGTCACTTTTTTCTACCTCTACCTCCTTAAATTATACACAGGAATCCAATATGTAACATTGCCCATACAGTATCTTTTCCTAGCCCTGCAATGCCTAAATTGTTTGGGCAAGAAAACAGTTAAGAATTAACAGACATTAGCTATAGCTGATGAGCTAAAAATTTAGGAAACAATACATATTTTGTTTCACATAGATTTCCACTAAAGTAAATCTGAAGGGAATAAAAATAACTATGATGAACTTCTAACACCTCTCGACCTGTAGTTAAGTAATCCATGTTCACAACTCTGCATCTTAGATATGTGGTTATTCCCTAGTTTTTTAATTATTATCTAACTCCATGAAATCATCTCTGTTTTGACTTTCTTCACTACTTGCCAGACCATTTGCAGCTTTTGGTCAACATTTCAACCTCCTTCCTCCAATTCCTTTCTGGATTTGAGACCCCTGTCGGATGAAATCATGACTGCTGAATGGGTCACTATATTGTTTGCTACCAAACCATAATTGACCCCTTATTTTTTTCTCATTAATCATTTTCTTTGTTATTTTGTTGCTACTTTTAGGCTTCTTTATAGAGGTTCTTTCGCGTTTCCAAAATATCTCTTGTTTTTAATATTATCTTTGTTTGTCTTGCTCAGCAGATGGCTTTGCTTATTTATTCTCTGGTAAGACTAAAATTATTGGACATGATTTTCATAAAGTCATTTCCCTAAACAAACCCAATACCTTTTAACACATATATGTCTTTCAATTTTGAAACATTTCTGTATCTTCATATATCATTCTTCTTAAGCCAGACCGTTTTCCTTTCTGCTTTAGCAAATATCCTTTCTCTTTATTCCTCTTTATTCAACAATACAATTATTCTGTAATCCCACATAGAATTTAAACTGCTGTATCAAACAGGGAGGTAGGAGTAACATAATATCACTGTCTCCACTTCCTTAATATTTTTGCTAGGATTTTCTTTATTATTTGGAGGTCACCATGTACTACAGGAAATCCATTCTGACATTTCCAAGTTGTTGTCAGGCAAGGATACCTAGGAAAGTCTTTTACCGAGAATGCAGGAACTGGAAAAATAAAAGAAAATACTTCTTACAGCTTAATATTGTTGCAACAGTAACATGTTTAAAGTATAATTTGCTAAAAATGGCTAATTAAATGTATAAAAAGTGCTTAAAAGCATTACTTTTAAAATTTGTAATGCTATCTCATTTGGATAAAAAGTTATTGGTAAACTACTATCACTTAAAATTTCCAAGATTTTACATTATGATTGGATGAGAAATTTAGATTTTTTATCTCAATTTAACTCCCCATGTTAATTCTTAATGACCCTTTACTCTTTGTCATCATTCTACTATCTAGTTATTTTTCACTCCCCAGCCACAGTCACAAATTTTCAACATAATTATAAAGTAATTATCTCTCCTCTACAACCTAAATCCATAATGTTCTGAAACTAACAAATACACTCCCTGAGTGTCTCCTACGCACATTTACTAAAGGTTGGATCTGAGTCTTTTATTTAATTCTGGGTCAGGATTTGTAGACTTACTGAAGAAAGTATGGTAATTATATTAACAGGCCTCTGTACATTTTCAATTTCATTTAATTCAACAAATGCTTACTCATTGCATATATCACTTAGTGCCTATTACATAGCACTGGGAAATAAAAGAAATGAGATACTTCCTTCTTTTAAGAAGCATTCCTTATGTTAAGGGTTAGAGACATGAGCTAAAGTAGACATCAGTAATATTTGACAAACGCTAAGAAAGGATGAAAAAGACATGGGTGTGGTCTTGTAGGAGCACAGATGAGGGACGCTTCATTCAGCCTACAGGGGGCTTGCGTGACAGGGCATGGGAATAAAAGAATTCCACGAGAAAGGTGACTGCAGCCAGAGGAAAGGAAATATGAAATAGTCTCTTGTGTTTAAAAAATGTCAAATGCCTTTAACCTAACTTAAGAACAGAGTCTAAGAAAAATATTGGTTATGGAGGGATTTGTACATATCAATTTAAAAAATAAAAGAAATAGAGTCAGTATCTTGATCAAGAAAGGAGAGGGAATGAGACTATATATGTGGTGAGTTTGATTAGAAACTTCTAAAGTAGGTACATGCTAAGCTATGAATTATATTTTTGAAACAAAGAATAGATATCTGGGTAGAAAAACTTTACCTAAGTAATAATTAAGCGTATAGATATAGATGAGGTCATTCACTTGGTACAGGTCATATAAGAAGGATAGGTAAAAGGTAGAACCTGCCCCGAGCACGTTTGTGGTGTACACTTTTCTATAAGTCAGCTGAGCAACTGCTTGGCTAGCTGCCTGCTGAGTGACGTGGTGCCAAGGAATAGACAAGAGTCATGTGAGGTAACTAGGCTATCCCTCAAGTTGTATTGAATGCAGGTTCACTTAGAGTAGAACATCACTTAGAGTAGAACAACATACATTAATATCTTACTCACACTCTAACAATCTAAGAGAAATGTCACACACACACATACACACACACACACAGCAATCAATGAGCGATAATGAACCTGAGTCCCAGAGTCTCAGTCTGCAGGTCCAGGAGACAGCACGATGGACAAAGGAGCCTTCAGCATCTTGTAAGGAAGGACTTCTGGAGCCAGGTGGGCAGCAGGGCAGACGAAGTCCTCAGTCCAGCAGGGCACACCCTCCTGCAGCCAATGCCAAGGGAGATCTGTGTGTCGTGGAGCAGCACTCTAGTGTGTGGAGCCCGGCTGTCTCAGCAGTGGTCTGGAGCCTGCCTCAGTTATACTTGAAAGTGGTGTACTCCACCCTTCTGGGGCTCTTGCTAAGTGTCTTGGCACCCTTGCTGGCAAGTGGGGAATTTCCCCAGGAGCCTGTTGATAGGTGGTCCTTCCAGCTCTACAGACAGAGCTGTTCTGACCACATGTGCAGATATCTCAGGTGTGTCTCCTTGCCAGATGTATCTAGCCTGACTTAGGTTGTTTCTTTCTTGAACCAAAGTGTCATGGCTGACTAGCAGCTATCTTGGTTGATATGAGTGACTCTGTTATATATACTTTATGTTATCTTCACCAGACCAACCCCATTTTATTGGTCCTGCCTTCCACAGAGACCCAGGGAACAGCAGCATGAGATTTAGGAGCAAGATGAGGAGAAGATATCTTGGAATATCTCAGAAAAAGACTAGAGAATTAAGACTAAAACCCAAAGCTGATAGTGCCAAAAAGAGAAAGAATGAGATAAATTTCAAAAAGCCTATTTAGAAGATAATTTCACCAAAAGGAAAATAAAGAACCAAAGGCATTGAATATTTGTAATTTCTAGTTAGAAAGATGATTCCTAACCATAAAAAAAAGTTTAGCCATTTTACAGGAAAAAAATAAATGTAACTACACAAATTAAAGGAAACATGCACCTCAAAAGAACAGATACATTAAAAGGTAATCAAACCAGGAAAAACATTAGAAATAAGTGTAACATGTGGTTAAAATTATTACTGTATCAGAATTCACTATAATTGAATTGGGGGAAAATCATTTCAATGGAAAAATAGGCAAAAAGCATAAAGAGAAAACTCATAGAAGACAAAATACTGAAATTAGAATTACATTAAAATGCTTTAAATTACCAATAACAACAAAAAAAGATAATTCAAATTAAACCAAGAGTGAAGCATCATTTTTTCCTTTCAAACTTATCCAATTACTTTATTGATGGCTAGTGTTGGTGAGTTAAAAACAAAACAAAACAAAACAAACCCTCAAACATTAATGATTGAAAGCAAATTAATGAAAACTTTAAAAATAATTATATTTTAATTATAATTAAGTATTAGGATAAGAAATTTAATCAAGGGGAAAGATTTTAAAAAATAGAGTTCTGTGTTACATATGATGTCATCCAAATTTTTATCTATCCAAAACCTTCGGCAAATATCTTCAATACTTTTGGAGCCATATTTTTTTCCAATTGGTCATAATCAAATGTTAATACTGAATAACGGGAGAGAGCATGATGTCCTGTGAAAACCCAATGTATGTGGGGTACAAATGTAAATAATGCTTCAAGCTTTTGATGCTACGTGCTCCCACAGATGTGGTTTATAACAACATCTCCTTTTGTTGGTTTGTTTCTAGTTGCACTGTTTACCACCCAACTTGTATCTGAGGCCCCAAGGACACTTCTCAGTGATGACCCCTTTGGCAACCATAGCGAAACTTCTATGTGATTTATTCTCTGTGCAGTTTATTGTATAGTCACTAGTTCTCTAGGATTTTTGTTGCCTTCTAAAAAGGTCCATTTTTAGAACCCCTGTAAAGTTTTTTAAAAAACATCAATATTTGAGACCCCGGCAGGATATTGTTATTTATAAATATCTGCTCCTGATGAACCTCAATGAAAGAGTTAAGTTTTGAACCCTGGTGTATATAGGTTAAGAGTACTTACTAGATAAAAGTATCATAAATACTTATTTATATCAAGATAGGCTACATATTCATTAATATAAATGCATCTCTATGTCTTTGGTATCTTCTCAAATATATACTATCTTTAAAAATGTATACACATTAAAATATATTATTAGCAAGCCACAATTAATTTACATCAATAGCTGATTAGAGTTCATTAAAAATGTAAATATTTTCCTAGATTACTACTATGATTTCTCCCCTCCCCATGTAGGTTGAAAACATATTATAAAGTACCTCAATGAGATAAATATGCATTATGATTACAGTATATTGTTATAATATAAATATGCTATATAATTATGATTGGTCTTATTTTCAATATTATAAGGGGTAGTGAAGTAAGTGTACTATATTTTAATATAATTTCCTATTTAATTTATTTAATTATTTTAATTTAATATAGTTATTGGATATGTAGGCCTTTAAAATCTACAGTCTAAAATGATATTTTTGTCAAAATACTAAATATATAAACATATAGCACAAAACATAATTACTTAACAATTAATATCATCACAAGTACCAGTTGGATATGAATTTTTTTCTTATCTTCCAGAAAAGCTCAAATGAAATTTTAATCTATTTGTATCATGGAGAGGAGATACTGCTTAAAGAAAATGAATGTGAGAACTGGAAAAGACAGATGCTTATGGTAGAAAGAGTAACATGCATGCTGGGCAGGTGAACAGGTTTGCATATGTAAATATTTATACAGCTATTAAAGCCCATAAGGTTATAAAAATAGGTTGTACTTAATTGGCTAAGTACCTCTAAAAATATACAAATATGTTGCAATACTTTGTACCTTGTATTAAAAAAGTTAATCAAATCTTATGTAGAATGATCTTGGTAAAATCACTCCCTTGCCAGAGGACCTTCATATTTTATCTCACATAGCACTTTAATTAACAATTATAAAATCAACAGGAGAATGCGCTAAGACTAAACACTATACATTTATGTGCTAGGGCACATTGTGTGATATGGCACTGCAAAAACAGCAAATCAACGCAATGGTATTCATTAAAAATGAACAAGCAAGATCAAAAAAATCTCTACAATATCTATGTTCTGGGAAATGCATGTTTTTTCACTTGCAACAATGTATTATTATATAAACTGTTTAATAGAAATAAAAAGACAAACAGAACATTGAATCATTTTAATTCATATGAAATTCTCGTTTACAAGTTTCTAGTTGTTTTGGTGCTATTTATTTATTTCTTCATTATGACACTCAAATAATCAAATTAACAGAAACTATTGCCAAAATTAACTTAATTGTTTCATATCCTGATTTGTTTGCTAGGAAAATCATCATTGCTATATTTACACCCAGGGATATTAGAAATAAGGTGTCATACGTATAAAAAACACACTGTGCAGTATTTACATAATTGATTTGCTTATTAACTCAATGTCCCCTTTTCACAACTTCCAAATCAACTTTTTGTATTTTAATAATTAATTTTAGAAGAGTAAGAGTTAAAAAAATAAAGCAAACCAAAATCCAAAGGTAGGAAATAGTTTAATAAAGTAATTCTCGTGCGTCTTTAATATTTAGTGTGTCTACATGATTTTGCTTTCCCTGTGTGTAAAACAAGGCTTTGCTGTAATTCAAGTTCTATATATCCTTTGTGATTAGACTCTGTAAAAAGGAAGTTCAGATAAACATTGAGCAACTCCACAGTCTAAACCCTGGTGTACATTAACATTGGTGTAATTTCATTATTGCCTCTGTAGGTACTCTAAGGAAGCCTCGGAACATTGTGTAAATCAATGGAAAATGACTACAAATTGCATCATTATTTTATTTTGTTTTGTTTTATGTCAGGACAAGAATGGCAAACATTAAATATAGCAGATACTTACCAACCCAGCATTGTAAAAAAGCTAGTTTCATGACAGCACGAACAAATGTCTACCATACGCTCTAGATATTACTATTCTTGTCTGCCCAGCTGCTTTGTTTACAATAGTCCCAACCTGTCTCCATGGGGCACGGGAAAATTTAAGCTCTTATTTTATTTTGTGTAATAATACACAGATAATTAAAAATTAAAACAAAAACAGAAAAAAAGAAACATTAAAAGGATGTTAGGGAAAGATAAGAAAAAGGAAGGAGGGATGGAAGAAAGGAAGGTAGAAAGGAAGGAAGGAAGGAGGGAAGGAAGCAAGAAAGAAGGAAGGAAGGAGGGAAGGGAGGAAGGAAGAAGGAAGGAAGGAAGAGAAAGAGAAAATAGAGGAGAAAAGACTAGTAGAGACATTTTGCTTGAATCTCAGTGTCTTTTAGGGAGGAAGAAATTACTGACCATGGATGAGGGGCAATGACTCTTCCTTAGTCAAGACCCTCTTTACATCCCTGGTTTCCTGTGTAAAAGCCAGTGACACCTCCAGTCATAGTTAAAAAAAAAAAGTCCAAATATACCCAGGCAGATGAAATTTCCTAGCTTGAGAACCACTGCAGGACTTCGTATCTGATGAAGCTCTTGTTAAATAAAACAAATATCCTGGAGACATGTGGCACAGGACACTAGTGGTTCTCAACCTTGGCCCCACACTGGAATCATCCAGGGTGCTTTTAAAATGACCAGTGCCAGGGTCTGTGCAGAGTCTGTGGAGGAAGGGCGTGCACATCACAACCCAGCCCCATTTATGCAGAGTCTGGAGGAAGGGCATACACATCAATACTTTTTAACTTCCCCCTTCTCTCGGCGAGCTCTTTTAATGCTTTAAGCCATTGTAGTGAACCACCTTGCTGACCAAACTAAATTTGATGAGTTGACTTAATTAATTACCAAGTAAAAACTGCAGAACTTCTCCCACCCAAGGATCAAAGACTGGATTTTAATGAGTGTAATCAAAGATGTTAACCATTTATTGATAGCCTACTATGTTTCAGAATCCTGCTAACTTACATACGACTTACATATCTATGTATCCAATGTATACTACATATATATATATATATATATATATGCAGTATATATATATATACAGTTGTATGCCATATGACTGTAGCTGAGCCCTTGTGATTTTTAATACCCTTAGTATTTTGGGCAGCTAAAATAAAATAATTTCACTCCCAATTAGGCCTTTCTTCACATGTTAACTGCTCTTCCTGCTCAACTCCTGTTATTTCAGCACATGCAGTCAGTGAGTTGTTGGTGTGGCGTTTCTTTGTCAGGCAGGAGGAGATAACTTCAGGGTTGCGAGGAGAATTTATGAGTTTGTTTTGCAGAAGGAAAGAATGTCTCCAAGTCTTCCTCAAAAAATTAAAAATGGAACTGCCTTATGACCCAGAAATCCCACTTCTGGTTACATATTCAAAGAAACCTAAAACAGTACATTGAAAAGATATATACATCTATATACTTATTGCAGCATTATTTATAATAGCCAAGGTGAGGGAGCAGCCTAAGTGCCCATCAATAGACACATAGCAAAAGAAGAAGTGGTGTACATACGCTTCAACATAATGGAACATGGCTCGGCCATAAAAAGGAATGACATTTTACCACTTGCAACAGCACAGACAGACCTGGAATGTAGTATGCTAAGTGAAATAAATCAGACAGAGAAAGACAAATACCATATAATTTCACTTACACGATCAATCTAAAGAACAAAATAAATGAACGAACAAAATAGAAACAGAATCATAGGTACAGAGAACAGATGGATGGTTGCCAGAGCTGAGGGAGGTGGAGGCTGGGTGAAAAAGGTGAAGGGATTAAGGAGACGGGCAGTTACAGAAAGTATAGCCTAGGGAATACAGTCAATACTATTGTAATAACCATGTATCAGGGGGATCACTATGTAAAGTACATGACTGTGTAACCATTATGCTGTATATCTGAAACTTACATAAAATAGTATTGAATGTAAACTGTAATTGAAAAATAAAATTAGAAACAAAACAAAATAAAAAAGAGTGTCTCCAAGCTGCAATCAGACTGATACGGAAAAAACATGATCTAAGGTTGAATAAACAGACTTCGCTTTCGGTTCCTGGGAGCTCTGCCTCCCCTAACCTCGAGCTGCATAAAAGCTCCTTACTTTTGCTTTTTTGAGAAAGACAGACTTGAGAGATTTTGCTCCCCTCTCCTCTTGTCTTGGCCACATCGAAAATACCTTTCTCTGCCTTCAAACACCAGTGTCTCAGTGTTTTGGATTACTAGTGCATGGGGCACACAGGACTGAATTTTGGGAGCTGTAACAAACAGGTCTAAATTGTTAGTTCTGTAACACAACAACTAACTGGATGTATAATGGTGGCCCCTTATATCATAATCGAGCTGAAGATTCTAACCGTAATGGCATAGAAACTTCATTTCTTTAATATGATCTTTCCTCCATTCTTTCCTTTTGATGCAAGCCGGCCTCACTTAGCAGCCTAACTCACCTGCTTCCTTCCCCCTTGCAGGACCACTCCCTTAATCATTAAGCCCTCTGGACAAGGAGGTTGTGATCTGTATGAAATAATCTAGGAACAAAGCCTCGGGTTTGTCAGCCTCGGAGACAGAGATTTGGTCAAACTAGAGACAGCACCCAGTCCTCAGTGTGTGTCAGCTCCAGGCCGAGAAAAGCGGGGAAATCAGACAAAGTGACACCATGGCTGACATCGGGCCAGATGCAGTCATCAGCAACTCAGAACCCCACCAATGACCAATCAGCAGAAACCACCACCCTGACGAGACCCGGACTCCCTTGCTCACCATGATAAATATTCTTTCCCCTATGTAACCCATCGCCTGGAAGCCATCCAGGAGCCAGGTCTTTGAGCATTAGCCGGCCTCACTCAGATCCTGGGCTATTTCTTGAAAATAAACTCCTTTCTTCGCTGTAAGCTCCTGTTTGTTTCTTATTGGGCGTTGATATGCTCAGGCAAACGGACCCTTTAGTCTGGTGGCACTATCGCGTAGTGACGTCGTAGCCATCACAAAGGTTGTACTGCAGTCCGTTAGCGTTCGTGCCGTCTCCCTCTGAGGATCCAAACGCTACCAGCTGGGAAGGCCTGGCGGCACTCCCCTGGGCCCTGGTGAACGGCTCACAGCCATCTCCTTTTCTACACCAAAGTTACAACTGGATGACCCGCCAGAATCTTATTAAGATTGCAAGACAACCCACAACAGTAACAATTAGGAAAACATTGAAGAAAAAAATAGTTTATCATTTACATCCCTGGTTCAGGAAGAGGAAAAAAATGGTAGTTATAGAAATCAACCAAGATCTCTAAAACAAAGGGCGATTAGTAGGGGCATGTGGCCTGGCTTTTTATCGAGTATGACTGGCAAAGTGTTCCTTGTGATAGGCTTTCCTGAAGGGGCAGAATACCACTTTGAAGTGGTGACTCCACAATCAAAACTTAATTTTGTCACTTGCCTTACAGAAGAGTCAACTATCAAGACTTACACTACAATTACTCCTCTGTTTGTGGTGATGCTGGTGTGAGCAAACCTACTGTACTATAAGATGAAATGTTACTTCAGTCTTAAAAAATAATATAATCTTGCCATTCATGATAACATGGTTGGACTAAGAGGATACTCTGCTAAGCAAAATAAGTCAGACAGAGAAAGACCAATACCATATGATTTCACTTATCAATGGTATCCAAACAAACCAAACCAATGAACAAACAAAATAGAAACAGACACAGAGATACAGAGAATAAACTGATGGTGCAGAGGGAAGAGGCGAATGGATCAAAAAGATTCCAGGAAATAAGACGTATAAACTTCCAGTTGTAAAATAAATGTCATGGGCGTGTAAAGTACAGCATAGCCAATATAATCAATAACATCTTAATAACTATGTCTGGTATCAAATGGGTATTAATCTCACCATGGTACTCATATCCTAAAATATATAAATACTTAATCACTATGTTGTATACCTAAAACTATATATTGTATGTCAACTATAATAAAAAAAATAATTCCAGTTACAAGCATGAGGTCATCCACCTCTTTCTCTTCCTGAACATGAATTAACATTATAAGAGAATAATTCTATGGGTTAGGCCCCAGCAGGGCCAATACCAGAGCAGCCAGGTGAGGCTGATCCCCTAAAGAGAGTGAGCAGGAGAGGAAGCAGCCAGCTATGCCAGCTTCTATCTCTGGATCGATAACTCCTATAATTAAACTTGGCCTTTACATTCAAGTTTTAGCAGTCAAGACCTAGCAGGAGGTAAAAAATAAGAATAATGGAACGTGAATATGAAATCTGTAGAGTTCATAAAAAGCAAAGCTTAGGGCTGGCAGTGGAGGGAAGGACCATATGACCAAAGTAGTCCAATTTCAAATGTTAGCACTTCCTATTTCTATTCAGTGTTTATAACATGCAAAACCTGGCTCAGACCTGGAGAGGACTATTAAATACATAAAGAAGAATGAGATATTTTGAAACATTTTAATCTGAGATTTCTGATTTTCTTAATCCAAAATGGCTATATATATATGTATATAATGTAAATATAGCATATATATCATGTATATATATGACATAAATATAATAACATTACAGTTGTCAGAATAGAAGATGAGTTATTAAGGGGATGCATCACCACAGAAATAAAGTCTCTGAGGAGAGTAGTTTTAAGTTCTATATATTTGATTTTCAAGCAGAAGGGGACATGATGTACAGAGAGAAGTAAAAGCTGGTAACATTCACCCTCGGGAAAGGAAGTAAAAATCCACAGAAAACATTTCATTATGTCACTGTGAATATCATCCTCACAATATACAATGTGTTCTGCTTCTTGTTAATTATAATAGAAAATTAATGCCATATTTTGTTTTTTTGAATT